>NW_022589706.1:10842068-12045809 GCF_004348235.1 Phoca vitulina | reverse complement strand
TTCCTTCCTTCCTTCCTTCCTTCCTTCCTTCCTTCCTTCCTTCCTTCCTTCCTTCCTTCCTTTTTTTCCTTCCCTCCCTCTCTCCCTTCTTCCCTTCCTTCATTCCTTCCTTCCTTCCTTCCTTCTTTTTCAATCTTGTGTTTTCATCCAGACTCTGCCAGTATTAGTTATCTACTAGTTAGTTCTTCCCAAGAAGTGGAGATCAGACCAACCTCAGTGCATTCCCATGAAGAATAATGAGCTGTGGTATGTACAATATCAAGTGCAGTAGCCAGCCGAGAAGGGCCACTCCACCCATACTTGTGTGGCCTGATGGTGTTAGGAGCCTGCATCTTGGGGTCTGATGGCCCAACTTTGAACCTCAGTCCAGACATTTACCCACTTTGTAATCCTGAGCACACCATTTATCCTTTCTGTGCCTCGGGTTCCTCGTCAGTAAAAAGGAGATAATAATAGTATTGGCATGGTAGGGTTTTGAGGATAAATGAGTTAATATATATAAAGCACCTGATGTGCCTGGCTCAGGATAAGCACTGTCTAAGCATTTGCTCTTATTTTTATTAATAATTGTCAATCCTTTTTCAAAATTGAGTCTAAGTGGTTAGTCCATTTTTTTCTTTTTTTTTTAAATAGTGATCGTGGCCTCTATTTTACCTTAAGTTTCTTTCATCTTATGTTGTTTTGCCTGTGTTTTGCTTATAGCCTAAGCACACATCTGTGCATGGTTAAACCTTCACAGAAAATTAAAATAAAAGGCAGGTTATAGGTTCAGTTAGCACCTTGCAGGGCAGCCATGCTCTGAGTCAGTGCTGAGCTCTTGGCTGCCTCTGAGCCAGTCACTCTATAGCTGTGCATATGACTCTGGGAACAAGCAAGACCTCGTGAGAGGCTGTGCATGAGTCCACACATATCCTGCCACTGGTGGAGCACACCCAGCTTCTGGTAGCCAAGCATCTTTCCTCCCCAGTAGACCCAAATAACTTTCTTTGGGCAGGAGGTTTTTTTTTTTTTTTTTTTTTTAAAGTTTTTATTTATTTGTTTGATAGAGAGAGAGACAGCGAGAGAGGGAATACAAGCAGGGGGAGTGTGAGAGGGAGAAGCAGGCTTCCCGCAGAGCAGGGAGCCTGATGTGGGGCTCGATTCCAGGACCCTGGGATCATGACCTGAGCTGAAGGCAGACACTTAACCTACTGAGCCACCCAGGCGCCCCCTGGGCAGGAGGTTTTTAATGATTGCTTATATCCCCGCAGCAGTACTTAGTAGATACTCAGCAAATGGCTGTGAATAGGGAAGTCAGATAGATGACTATTAAATATTACTTTGACATTGCTATATTGAATTTTATAGTTTTTTATGCTCAATTATTTATATATATTATATATATAATTTATATATATAATTTTATATATTATATATATAATTTCCAGTAACAAGGGGGTAGAAGGTGGGGAAGGTTGGGGTGGACATTAAGGAAGAGAAGTACAATAGTAGGAGCCCTTATTAGTCTAAAGAAACCTTCCAGAGGCATCTAGACTCCTTTGCAAAATAGTCTTAAGTGAGGGTCATAAGCAGCATAGACTCAGTAGAAGAGCATTTGGTACCAGGTTCTGCTGTACACTTGCTTGAGCAAGTCACCAGTAGGACTTCGGAGAAATAAATTAACTTACCTGTGCCCCAGGTTCCTCATCTGTCATGTGGAGAAAATAATGTTTGTCTCAGAGTGTTGTTATGATGATTAAATGAACTAATATATACCAGGTCCTTAGGACAGCGCCTGGCCTTACATAACTCTATTATTGCTTTATTATTATAATACTCATCAGACATTACATGAATATATTCTCTTTTTTTACATGAATATATTCTCATGTCTGCTTTTACATAGTGATTATTAGAGATATGGAACTTGGTTGAGTGCATATCTACTTTCATATATTTATAAATACATTCTAATGAGAATATACATAGTGTTATTAGTATTATTATAATGGTATTATCTTGGTTCATATAAATGATACTTTGTATTTTCTTTCCCAAATTAATGCAAGTTCATAAAATTTGGGGCAATTCAGGAACACCTGGCTGGCTCAGTCGGTTAAGCATCTGCTTTCGATTCAGGTCATGATCCCAGGGTTCTGGGTTTAAGCCCCGTATCAGGCTCACTTCTCAGAGGGGAGCCTGCTTCTCCCTATCCCTCTGCCCCTGCTCATGCTCTCTCTTTCACTTTTGCTCTCAAATAAATAAATACAATATTTTTTTAAAAATTGGACAATGCAGAAGTCTGTGAAATAAAAACTTAAGCCCTTTGGGTCCCTCTTCTCTCTTTTCTTCTTGTAGAGTACTCCTGGAGTAATACCAGTTTCTAACGTATTTTCAGTAGAGTTTGAACGTCAGGGAGGAAAAGGCCTCTAAGGTCCTGGAGTTTTAGAAACACTGAACTGTAGGTCCCTGGTGCAGACACAGAATATACTTAGACATATTAAAAGTGTTGGAAAGTCTTATAAACAAACTGGCCTTGCTAAACTCTTAACAATGCTTGCTTTGCATTAGTATCTCAACAGGACACATTTGGGAAATGTTGTGTTAAGGTATAGGCAGCATGAAAGAGTGGAAAGAACATGAACTTCTGGGTCAAAAGGGTCTGGATTTGACTCTAAGCTCTGTTCTTCAGTGAATCTGTATTAATTCTTTTACTTTTTGTTTTATTTTTAAGGTAATTCAGTTTTCTTGTCAAGATAATAATATCCCCAAAGATTCATTGTAAAAATGAAATAACAGATGAAAAGCATAAGCATATTTCACAAATGCTACCTCCCTTCTCATCTCTCCAATGAATGGAAAGAAATATACAGAGGTTTCTGACAGACATCAGGAATCCCTGGGGAAGTGTTTTGCAAATTTCTCATTGAAGAGAAATGTTTCTGGCTATGGTTTAAAATAGGATAGAAGATGCCTCAGTGTATGAGATTCCCTTTTCAGAGAAAATACATCCAGGGACTTGGTTTTGGCCTCATATTTCCTTTACCCCAAAGCAATATAACTTATCTCCCCATTTTCTCACTTTCATGGCTCAAGATGTAGCCAGTTTGGGGTACCATTTATCACATAATATGCTCAAGCCATGTTAATTCTCACCTCCTCAACTAATGACTGTGTCATTGTAACAGGGCACGGTGGCCTTATCACATGCAGGCATCCAGGGTAGCATTTTATTTTTTTGCATGAAATGCACACACAATCAAACATTCTTTTGACTCCAAATGTTCTGAACTCTTGGCTATTCCACAGCTGAGGGCTCTGAGCCTGGCTTTCAAAATAGGCAAAATAAGAGAGATAAGGGGAAAAGAGAGGTATGCAAGATAAGTAGCGAGGTAGAAATCCCTTTGAATATCTACATTTCAATGGAAAGGATGCTGAGTTGGGGGAAGGACAGAAATGGATGAACATAGGCTCCAGGGGCTCAGACTGAGCAATTTTCATTTAGAGTTTGTCATTCTTTATAAACAGTGCTTTGTATTATTGCAATAAGTCATGCCATTGTTGGAACAAAGCCAGTTCTTTTGTGCAATGCTGGATAACAGGCATTATGTCAGGCTTTGGTTTTGTTTGTTTGTTGTTTAGATTGTAGTTTCTAACATCAAATTTCACTTGCTTTTATGATTTTATTTCAGATTTAAAAAATTTAAAAAGACATAGTAATTTCTCTGAAATTCAGACAGACTCATTTGGAATGTGTAGTGATTGGGGCATTGTCTGAACCAAGCTTCTGAGCAAATCTTTATTCACAGAGAATTTTAGTCTAAAGGAGATTTGGAGTGGGGAATATTTAAAATGCTGGAAGAAGTCAACTGTTTTCAAGCAACATCCAAGTTTGTCAGATGCTATTTAAATAATGCATGTAATTAAAAATTATTTTTATCTATTCATTAAAAGCAAGATTAAAGAAGGGTATTAAATAGGCTTGACTTTGTTATCCTACTCTGAATTAATATTTAATTTAAAAATAGATGTTAATGGATTGACCTAGGCCATTAACAGGGAGGATTTGTGCATTTGTGTGTGTGTGTGTGTGTTTTAAGGACAGAACATAACAAAATGTGATACTGAAGTAAAAAAAAAAAAAAAAGGTAGGGAGTTAAAACCACTGATGTAGAGATCATAATTATTGGAGTGTGACTCTGAGGTATCCTTACTAAGGGTGTGATTTGAGCCAAGAGCATTAGCAGATGCTATTAATGTCTACCCAAGTCTCTTGGAGCACCTTCTTCTGGTGACAGTGTCCACCCCCCAGCTGTGGGCACTGACTAAAGGTTCACAACTGTGACTTTACCTGGAGGATTACCCTTGGGTGATTGTAGCCAGGATACCCGGGAGTTACATACACACACACACACACACACACACACACACACAGGAGTTGGGATAGTAGGTATATTTAAGTCTTGCGTCAAGACAGGACAGACTCTGCTCTCCTATTTCTCTTCCAGAGCTCCCCATGGATTAGACTAAAACTAGACTTCACCAGAAACATCCTGCGTCCTTCTCCTTTCTTTCTTGCTTCCTACATCTCATTTTTAGTTTCTCTGAAAAGCATTCCCTCCATCAGCCATTTGCATGAGGAATCTGCCTCAGGATCTGGGTCGTCCAGGGCACCCAGCTTAAGATAAGTGGCTGAACTTCACTGTGTCTAGTTTCTTTCTCTGGAATAATATCCACAGAATGAGAAGCACCTGAAGTGAGCATTTGGTAAGGTAACTGCTCCTGATGTTGCTGCCTTTGCTATTGTTTTTATTATTATTATTATTCCTTGAATTAGTAGCTGATGTGTTGAGGTATTAAACTACTTTTTAAACTTAAATAACAAGGGGTATGTTTCTCATTTCAGAGCAGCCAATTTAAGAATACCCACACCACTGGGCATTTTCACATGTATTTTTATTACTGTTCACCTTCATTAGATAGTATTTGCTTCCTATAGTGAGATTCTACAATATTTTTACATGGAGCGGTCCAGTATAGACTGTGTTTGCAAAAACTTGCAGTCCAGTAAGGATATTAGACAAATACTCAAATACCATACAAGGAAGGGTTGGAAGGCACACGACAAGGGTACAAGATATATAAAAACAATGATGTATTCTTTCAAGACAGGGAAAGGCCACATTCAGCTTGAGGCATGAAAGAATCTTAAAGGAAGGAAGAATGTATGAATGGATGGATGGTTGATTGGCCAACCAGCTGGCTGGTTGTTAGTAACTTTAATTGAGGAATAATTTATATTACACAAAATTTATCCATTTTGAGTATACAATTCAGTAGTTTTAGTAAATTCATCATGTTGTGCAACTAACATGCCCATCCAGTTTTAGAACATTTCCATTACCCTGATAGGCTCCCTTCTGCCCATTTACATTTTTTTTATTAACATAAAATGTATTATTTGTTTCAGGGGTACAGGTCTGTGATTCATCAGTCTTACACAATTCACAACACTCACCATAGTACATACCCTCCCCAATGTCCATCACCCAGCCACCCTATCCCTCCCACCCCCCTTCACTCCAGCAACCCTCAGTTTGTTTCCTGAGATTAAGAGTTTCTTGTGGTTTGTCTCCCTCTCTGGTTTTGTCTTGTTTCATTTTTCCCTCCCTTCCCCTATGATCCTCTGTCTTGTTTCTCAAATTCCTCGTATCAGTGAGATCATATGATAATTGTCTTTGTCTGATTGACTTATTTCACTTAGCATAATACCCTCTAGTTCCATCCATGTTGTTGCAAATGGCAAGATTTCATTTTTTTTGATGGCTACATAATATTCCATTGTATATATATACCACCTCTTCTTTATCCATTCATCTGTTGATGGACATCTAGGCTCTTTCCATAGTTTGGCTATTGTGGACATTGCTGCTATAAACATTGGGGTGCATGTGCCCCTTCGGATCCCTACATTTGTATCTTTGGGGTAAATACCCAGTAGTGTAATTGTTGGTCATAGGGTAGCTCTGTTTTCAACTTTTTGAGGAACCTCCATAGTGTTTTCCAGAGTGGCTGCACCAGCTTGCATTCCTACCAACAGTGTAGGAGGGTTCCCCTTTCTCTGCATCCTCGCCAACATCTGTCATTTCCTGACTTGTTTATTTTAGCCATTCTGACTGGTGTGAGGTGGTATCTCATTGAGGTTTTGATTTGTATTTCCCTGATGCCGAGTGACGTTGCGCACTTTTTCATGTGTCTGTTGGCCATTTGGATGTCTTCTTTGCAGAAAAGTGTGTTCATGTCTTCTGCCCATTTCTTGATTGGATTATTTGTTCTTTGGGTGTTGAATTTGATAAGTTCTTTATAGATTTTGGATACTAGCCCTTTATCTGATATGTCATTTGCAAATATCTTCTCCCATTCTGTTGGTTGTCTTTTGGTTTTGTTGACTGTTTCCTTTGCTGTGCAAAAGCTTTTTATCTTGATGAAGTCCCAATAGTTCATTTTTGCCCTTGCTTCCCTTGCCTTTGGCGATGTTTCTAGGAAGAAGTTGCTGCGGCTGAGGTTGAAGAGGCTCCTGCCTCTGTTCTCCTCAAGGATTTTGATGGATTCCTGTCTCACATTTAGGTCTTTCATCATTTTGAGTCTATTTTTGTGTGTGGTGTAAGGAAATGGTCCAGTTTCATTCTTCTGCATGTGGCTGTCCAATTTTCCCAACACCATTTGTTGAAGAGACTGTCTTTTTTCCATTGGACATTCTTTCCTGCTTTGTCAAAGATTAGTTGACCAATCTCCACAATCCCACCACAGTTTTAGGGAACCAATAATCTACTTTCTGTCCTTATAGGTGTTCCTTTTCTGAAAATGTTGTACAAATGCTTTCATGTGATATGTGGCCTTTTGTATCTGGCTTTTTTATTTAATGTTTGAGATCCATTGATGTAGATATAACACTACCTTACTCTTTTTTATTGCTAAATAGTATTCCATTGTATGGATGTACTGCATCTTGCTTAACCACCCATTTGTTGATGGACATTTGGATTGTTTCTACTTTTTGGCTCTTTTGTGTGCAGATCCTTGTGTGAAGAATAGATGCATTTTAACAGTTGAACATGAGCTAGCAGTGAAGGAAGTGCTGTGAATAAGAATGGAGATGAAAAGTTTGTATTGTATTCAAGAAAGAGTGATTACTCATTTAGCAGAAGCAAAGAGCATCATAGAGGGATGGAGAATAGGGAAAAAATGAAAACAATAGCACAATTTGCCAATATGCATCAAAAGAAATATATATCTTCTGATAGGTTCTACCTAGAAAATATTTCATGCTCAAAACATTTTGCAAAACACTTGATAGCATACCCCTCTGGGGAGATTAACAATGCTCATTAGCATTTTAAAAATTCTGAAAAGTCCTGTAGTAAAGACACCGATTTTTAAAATATATTTTAAGGGGCACGTGGATGGCTCAGTTGGTTAAGTGACCAACTCTTGATTTCGGCTCATGTAATGATCTCAGGGTTGTGAGATCAAGCTCTGCTACAGGCTCATGCTGAGTGTGGAGCCTGCTTAAGATTCTCTCTCCGCCTCTCCCTCTGCCCCTCCACCCTGCACACACTCTCTCTCTCTCCCTCCCCCCTCCCTCTCTAAAAAAAAAATAAAATAAAATATACTTTAAAAATTTCTAAATTTTGTTTAGTCTGCCATTATACACACACACACACTTTGGAATCTATTTTTATTAATTAATGTTATTAATATTTCATGAATCTAATGTTCTACAGATACACTTTGGTTAATGCACGTAAAACAGATACATAACAGATTCTTCCTGAAGGCGAGGATAGGAATTGTGACAAAAAACTAGTCTCTATGAAAGATAATGTGGAAATTTCTAAAATTAATGTAGCTCTTTGATTTCTCACCATCTTGTAATTCATACTTCTGTTAGGGCAAATTGCATTATGTTAGCATCCCAAATATTAAAATGGGAATAACACCACTCTAACCCATCCCTCCAAGTTGGTGTTTTACAAACTATTTGTCATATGCCATTATTGGATTAAGAAATAATTTTTGTGCATTTTTAA
The DNA here is from genome assembly GCF_004348235.1 of Phoca vitulina. NCBI lineage: Eukaryota > Metazoa > Chordata > Mammalia > Carnivora > Phocidae > Phoca > Phoca vitulina. Next base: position 12,037,740 of record NW_022589706.1, on the reverse strand, counting down.
TGAGATAGGAAAAGATTTTAGAGTGCATTGCATATGGTAAGGTAAGTATTGTTTCACAAAACTTTGTTTCAGTTGTGTGTGTATTTCTGTATCTGCATCTGTGCGTTGTCCCGATGTATGAAGAATGGGTTATAGTTAAATAAAAAATGAAAATCATTGCTCTAAATCATGGTTTCCCAAAGTTTAATGGAAGTATCATGATGATGAAAGATACTTTTTGGTGATATATGGATAATCATTACTAACATAGTATTAGGGAGGTATATATACCCTTCCAAATCCTAGTTCAACCCTTTGATTATAGATATGAGATGGTCTCCTTTTGGTGCCAGTCTTGAATGCATCAAAAACATTTTTTTGTGTCTCTTCTTTGAAAAGAGCTAACAGTTCTGAGCTCAGATCCAAAACTTCAAAACAATATTGTTTCATTGTGTTTATATTTATAGTTCCCTCTTTATGGCAAATAATACTTATTTGCAATTTGGTAATGATATAATATCCCCTTTAAACATAATATATTTAAGTGTAAATTAAATGAAGTAATTTAAGAAAAATAACATTAACATAATTATGGATTTTGATAAAGATATTAGAGGTGGTTGTGAATAACTGAAATTTCAGAAACATTATTCTAAGGTTTACTTAAACTGATAATGTCTTTTACTTAGGAGAACTTCCCTGATATATTTATACACACATTTATTTACTTATTTATTTATTTAAATGAATTGTTTCATTGTCTTTTTGGTGATCATATTCTGGTACCTGAGAACCAACCAGTCCATTTCAGAACTCAGCCAAGCAAACAGCAGGCAGTGGTCTAGAACTGAAAGTTTGCTGGTGAAAGAGGCAGACATGGCTCGAAAATCACTCTTTTATAGAATATGTTTTCCTTCTTTCTTTGCCAAGAAATCTGTAGAAGGATTGCAGCCTGTGATGAAAGGCCCATGACATCTCTATCTCATTAGAGGAAATCAGCTCAGTTAGTTGTCAATGCCAGGGTGTTTCACTTAATCGAATATTCATGTCATTGGGAGGTTGCCATATGTACATAGATTACCAATTTTCAAATAATTAGAATGCAATAAAAATAGAACCAATTCTCTCCTGATGTCATGTATAATTTAATCTCTTCTTGTTGAATTGCAATTGAATTCAAGGTCTGAAAGACTAATGAGAATATTAATTGGATTTGTATTATATATGTGCAAAGACACCACTTAATCAAGTTGCAATTTACTGGATGCCGGATAAGAGTTTACTTGAGCTCAAGTTTGTCTACCGCCTTCAAGATGGGCCTGTCACTTCTAAATTTGACACATCAAGTCAGTATCTTAATTCAGTCCTGGTATGTTATGCTATACAAGGAATCCAAACCACTATGGCCTCCATGAACTCCTTTTTTCTAATTTCTCAGAAAGTCCTTATTCACACTGTTTGTCCTGGATCCCAAGACTGAATTGTTTTCTAATGTTCTGATTGTTTTTTTTTTTTTCTTCTGATTTTAACACCTAACAAGTCACTGAGGGTAAGCATCCAGTTGTATGTATGACCCAAGTTTCACTGGTTATTAATTGATTGATTGATTGATTGATTCTTGCAGTCAACAAATACTTTTTCTAGATTATTGCAGGGAACTTGCCATTTTGGGGAAGACAATGGAGGTTTGGGGCAGAGGAATGTTATGATATGGCTCATATTTTCAATGAGTTACTCTAGCTGATGGCTTCATGGACTAGGGGGCAAAGAAGAAGCAGGAAAACCAATCTGGACGCTATTGTGGTTGTCAAGCTAAGAAGCAGGATAGTGGCATAAACCAGGGTGGTAGAAGTCACAGGTAGTTGCCTCATACTTTGCAATGTGCCTCGTATGTTTCTCTTTCCAATAAATTGTTTAATAAATACATGATAATATATTCCTATCTGCCTTATACCTCCCCACTTCCAAAACTCTTGACCTTCCAATAAATATAAAAAAGGCTTGTCTCTGCATACTTACAAAATAATCTCAGAATCCAAGCTGATAGGCAGGGAATTGGAGTATATTTTATAGCTGCTGTGTTCAGCAGAATCATTATTTTGCATCATATGCAGTTGAGTGCATTTTGATTTTGAATAGTTTTATTAGATTGTTTTTTCATAAGCAGAGAAAAAGAATGGAATGGGCATGGACTGCATATTCTACAAATAACATCAATATTTAGACAAAACTGAGTGACTAGATGCAGAATTGAGAAAACTGCCTATTAGCACTAAAGAGAAATGTGGTGGTCATTTTGTGCTGTTGATGGCCTTATCCCCAAAAGTTCAGTTTGTGAGTGCTAGAAATAATTGTGAAATTGACACTTTGAATATTGAAGTACTGCTTTGTGAGATGCTTTCTTTAGCACAGGAAAATTTTAATCTGGACACATTCTCAAAATTCATTTTAGAATAATGGGTAGGTAATATTATGCCCATCTTACAGATTAGGAATCCAAAGCTCAAATAGATTACATGACTTGGTCAAGGTCACACTGTCTCTACACTCCCAGAATAAAACCTTGATGTCAGCAGAGAATGACTATTGTGAGAGTCTATTATGTTCACTGCTATATCCCCAGTGCCTAGATGGGTGCTGGCTGAATAAATATTTGTAGAAAGAATGACTGAATGAGTGAATAAATGAATGTCACAGAATCAAGATTATGATAAAGACCTGGCTTAAAATACTAGAAGGGGAATAACTTGATAAAGGTGTAGAAAATATGCTCTCTACATCCATAGTAGTGATAAGCTAGAAAAAATAGCTAATATGTATGTTATTTTAAAAAATTCTGTATGATAAAATAAGATCAATACCAAATGATCAATTTTCTCTAAAGGTAAATTCAAAGTCAAATATTTTTATTTCATATCCATTTTCATCAAAATAGTACATGAACTAAACTAAATTAAAATTGTACCTCAAAGCTTGTGGCCCTCCATCATAACAGAAAAACACAAAAACAAAATGAAAAATCAAAAAACAGCCACTGGAAATATTCTACTTCTGAATTGTGTTGCCCAGATGCAACTTCTTGGAAACTTTGGTCTGTTTCTTCTACTATGGACTTTTATAATAAATTTGTTCTTACTTATATTTCTTGACCTTTCAATTTCAGGTATTATTTATTGTCTTACTTGTATGGAAGATGAAGATTGCACTCTCTTAAAACACCCCTTACTCTATACCCAAGACCCCTCCTCCATTTTCCCAGTGTTTTCACTCAACATTTTTGAAAGCTCTTTAGAATAGTGTACAATGAGCTTTACTTTCTTGTTTTCCTTGGAGTTAATAGTGGCATTTTGTTTTTAGTTAGCTAGCTTCTCTATGCATGTATGACTTCCAATTCTCAATCTCAATCTCAAACTATAGTTCTCTTCTTTGTACAGACAGACATTTTATAAAATCCCCTAAGTCCATTTTCCCCCTTGGGAAATCCCTCCTTGACCCTCTTCTCTTGTTCCAATTTAGAGCTATTGCCAACCCTCCTCCCAAGACTCACTTAAATTTTCCTTTGCCTCTTTCTTGGGTTACAACCCATGGCCCCTTCTTATTAGCTCCTCCCTCCAGTTAGTAGAGTATGTCTTCCATTACTTCCTAAGCAAGAAAAGGCAGTTTTTTAAAGAAAAGTTTCATTCTCAAGTTTTAAAAAAAATTTGCCATCACATGCAACCTCTAGTTCATGTTGGAATTCTAAGTTGAAGAACAGTTTCCCTCAGAATTTTAAAGCTTTACTTTTTCAATCTTTCAGTATCTTAAAAAGAAAAAAGAGAGAGAGAGAGGAAGGAAGGAAGGAAGGAGGGGAGGAAGGAAGGAAGGAAGGGCCCACTGCCATTCTTTTAACCTAAACCATTTCTTTTTTCTCTTCTGGAATCTGTTAGCATTTTATCTTTACCCCAGTGTTCTGAAATTCCAAATCATGTGCCTCAGTGTGGTTTCTTGTCCTTCACCATTTTGTGCCTTCAGTAGGCCTTTGTAATCTGAAAACCTAAGCCTTAAATTCTGGGGAATTCTTTTTGCTTTATTTGTTTAGAAATGTATTTCTCTGCCATTGAGTCTTTTTTCTTTCTGCGACCTCTGGGTCTTCTGAGTTGATCCTGAAACTTTCTAAATGTTTTTCTCCTATTTTCCACCACTTCTTTTTTTTCCCCCATATTTTTTCATATGAGAGTCCCTCTAATTTATTTTCTATCATCCTCAATGAATTCCTTCTTATGTCTGTTAACACATTTTTAAATTTCCCAGAGTTTACTATTACTCTTTTTGTCTTCTACAATGACTACTTGTTTCTGTTCCCTTTTTCTATGACCTTTTTAGACATTTTATCTGAAGCTATCAAATGTATTTTTAAAATTTATTTTCTTCTTCTCCCTGTACTGAATATTTCCCCTGAATCCCAATTATTACTTGTTTCGGTCTCTGCCTTTCCACCCTGGACCATATGTGAATATTTCAGAGTGAGATAATAACATGCTGATTGCATCATCTGTGTGGCTGAGAAGACCTTATTTATTAGTGGCTTTTACTTTAGGCTGCTGAGTTAAAAATCTGGCCATTTCATCAGAAGATCCTGAAATCTTCCTCTCTATGGGTCTTTCCTCTGGGGCTGGAACTGATTTCCTAACATTCATAAGTTGAAAATTGGATTAGGATCTATGAACCTGAAATCTAACTTCAGTTGTTTACTCACATGAGACTTTTTCTTTTTTTTTTTTTTTCCTTCCCTCTCAATATAAAGGCTGAAGTCCTGATCAAGTTGTATCTTTATCCATGGTACTTAGCATATGGCTTTTGTCACTCACACTTATCACCCATAGTCTCCATATGGTTGCTCCAGCTCCAACCTTATGTCTGTGTTCTAGACAGAAAGGAAAAGAAATAATGGAGGAAAGGGTGGCACCTACATTGAAATAAATGAATGAATAAATTAACAAATAAATATTCTAAGAAGTCCCTAACAGGCTCCTTTGGCCACAACTATATCATAAAACTATTTCTAGATACAAAGGAGTCTGGGAAGTTGAGGATTATAGCTGGGCCACTGTCATCCTGAACAAAATCAGGCTTCTATTAGAAAGGAAGGAGGCAGAATGGATATTGAATAGGAAAACTGGAAGTGTTTGCCATGTTAAATAAAATAGATGAAACACATCATCCAAGGTGAAGTGAAAGAGCTTCAAACCCACTGCACTGTGCTCACTATTATCATCTTAGGATCAAATGATATGAAATTTGATCTGAAGGACATGAGTGTATTCATGTACCTTCTAATAGTAAGATTAGGAAGCATTTAGCCTGGCAAGACTATGTTTGGTGCTCCATTGTGTTCCCTAGCTCTCCACAGAGTTAGCAAACTGTAATCTCCTTAAGTATGGTGGCTAAAACTTACTCATAGTTATAAATTTGGCATCTAATTTTCTTTTTCCTGGCAAAGATTATTTAATAAATATTTAAATGGACACATCAAAATATGACATTGCTATATACATAGCTTGTGACTAAAATTTCTGTGTAAATTACATTGAACATTTAAAGAAGGAGGGAAGGAAGAACTTTGATCACCAGCAGCCAACATGATTTTTTTTTTTTAAAGATTTTATTTATTTATTTGACAGAGAGAGAGACAGTGAGAGAGGAACACAAGCAGGGGGAGTGGGAGAGGGAGAAGCAGGCTTCCCGCTGAGCAGGGTGCCCGATGCGGGGCTCGATCCCAGGACACTGGGATCATGACCTGAGCCGAAGGCAGACGCTGAATGACTGAGCCACCCAGGCGCCCCAGCCAACATGATTTTATTTAACAAAGGAAATCTTAACATCCCATTGTCTTTTGTTGAGGGTTGTTGAGGTGAAGGAAGTGCAGGAAAAGAGTTGGTTTAACTCCTACTAGGGCGGTTTACTATAGTGTCTGAGTATGCAGGCTCTGACCTCAGGCCACCCGGGTGCAGCCCCAGTGGAGCTACTTCCTAGCTTTGTGACCTTAGGCAGGTTGTTGAATATTCTTGTGTCTCAGTTTTCTCATCTGCAAAATGAGGATAATAACAACACCAGGATCATATAATTGATGTGGGAATTAAATGCCCGACATATATAAAGTATTTTTGGTCTGGATGAAAATTTGCTAATTGAAAAAAATTATTGATAGGATAAATATCACAGTGAGATTACTCAATAAGGAATCCAATAATTATATACAAAAAGGGATAATTCGTGTGATCATCAGCTGTAGTTAAGATTCCCGGTGGGGATTATCTCCCTTCAGGCATTGTATTAGTTTGCCAGATTTGCCGTAACAAAGTACCACAAACATGGCGATTTGACCAACAGATATGTATTGACTCACAGTTCTGGAAGCCAGACATCTGAAATTAAGGTGTGTAAGGGGTGGTTTGCTTCTGAGGGCTCTGAGGGACAATCTGTTTTGTGCTTCTCTCGTAGCTTCTAGTGGCCTCAGATGTTCCTTGGCTTGTAGTTGGTGTTCTTCCTGGGTCTTCACATCATTTTCCCTCCCTGTGTGTCTATCTCTGTGTCCAAATGTACCCAACTTATAAGGACACAGACATATTGGACTAAGACCCACCGTAATGACCTCATCTTAACTTGATCATTAGCAAGGACTCTATTTCCAAATAGGCCACATTCACAAATACTGAGGGTTAGGACCTCAACATATTTTGGGGGCCCCATTCAATTCATAACAATCATGATTTAGATGAGGTCATAGCCAATGTGTTTACCAAATCTTCGTACAATCCAAATGTCAGCTGGTACCTCTGTGGTCTTTGAGAAATGGACGGGATTATTCTCTTGGCCTTGGTAAGCCCTAGGCCTCAGAAGGATACCTGTGATTCCTAGTGACTTCTGCTCTTCTGGCTCTACTGATCCCTCTTCAAAAATGATCCACTCACACAAAAACATCAGTGAAAATTTTGACTTCATTGATGCTTTTCGAAAGGAGGGAGAATTTTTAATATATATACCATATTATAGGACACAACTTACAAAGTCCTTAATGAAACTTTTTGCCCTTTAAAATCTTCTTCAGCCCCTTGTCCCTGGAGGGCATCTTCGTCTTAGTCTATTTTCATGCCTGAATTTCCACCAACTGCTTACCCAAATATCCAGGTCTTCTCTATTATACACAACAATTTACTTCTCTCTCTCTGGTTTAAATTCTTTTCATATCCATCAAATAAACACCTCCCAGAAACTATACTTTCATTAGTCAGTAGTCAGGATTATGGATTTCTTTTACTTACATAGGAATTAGATGAGGGAGGTGAAACAATAGATAGCAAAATTATAAGGAAAAAAGATCTTTACAAGCAGATAGAGTGAGAGAAGGTGGATGCTGAAATTGAATGAAATTCCACAGGTACATGAAATAACTGATTTACCTTGTACTAACTCAGTGATTTTTGTTGTGTGTGTGAGAAATTTACCTCCTTTTATCCTCATAGGAACCTTAATGTTCTCATGGTCATGCTAATAAGTGATCTGGGATTTGTACCCATTTACAAAAAAATCCAGAGACCATTTATGACTGTAGGGTCCTAAGAAGTATGGAGAGAAGGTGGCTCAGCTCATGCAAAAGGATTTTTTTTTTTTTTTTTACTGATGATTAACTAAATAAAAAACAGAGTCCAGGATAGAGAAGTTATGTTCATACCCTGCTTTGCTTTGGTCCGATCAAGTCATGATAATTCTGTTTATTTCTTGACACTACATTCTGAGAGTTTAGTATCTGAGCAATTAGGCCAAACTGGACCTAAATCCCAGATTTGTCACTTATTAGCTGAATGGTATCAGGTAAATCATGAACTCTCTTTGGCTCTTGCTTTCCACATTTATAAGATGAGAAAAAATTATTACCTTTTCCATGAGAGTAAGAGGGTTAAAATGATACATACTGCACTGCCAGGCACTGAGTCCTCAATAAAAGATTTCTGTGAATATTAACCATTCTATTTGAGTTCATCAATTTATTAGAATTAATCAACTTTATTGATATTAGTTCAGCATCAATATTTAACTCTTCCAGTTAGCTGAACTCAGTTTTGAAGAAAAAATAATTTTTTTTAAAGATTTACTTAATTTTTTAAAAGATATGTATTTATTTATTTGTTTATTTATTTATTTAGAGAGCAAGTGGGGGGAGGGGTAGAGGGAGAGGGAGAGACAGAATCTCAAGCAGACTCTGCACGAAGCACAGAGCCTGACTCAGGGCTGGATCTCACAGCCCTGAGATCATGACTTGAGCTGAAATCGAGTGTCAGATGCTTAACTGACTGAGCCACCCAGTCACCCCAAGATTTATTTATTTATTTGAGAGAGAGAGAATGTGCAGGGGAAGGGACAGAGAGATAGGGAGAGAAAATCTTAAGCAGACTCCGCACTGAACATGGAGCCCAATGTGGAGCTCAATGGGGGGCTCACTCCCGGGCTCGATCCCACAACCCTGAGATCATGACTTGAGCTGAAACCAAGAGTCAAACGCCTAACTGAGTGTGCCACAGGTACCTGAAAAAAAGAACTTTTTTTTTTTTAAAGATTTTATTTATTTATTTGACAGAGACAGACACAGCGAGAGAGGGAACACAAGCAGGCGGAGTGGGAGAGGGAGAAGCAGGCTCCCCGCTGAGCGAAGAGCCCAATGCGGGGCTTGATCCCAGGGCCCTGGGATCATGACCTGAGCCAAAGGCAGACGCTTAACGACTGAACCACCCAGGCGCCCCTGAAAAAAAGAACTTTTAACAAAGCTTTTAGCTTTTGTAAAATGCCTAAGGGTTTTTTCGACTTAGCCTGATGTTTACAGAGAATTTCTAGTTCATAAGGTATCTGATGACAATGGCCAAAAATATTTTAAAGAAACCCAATGCAACAGACAGAGTTGCTATTTGGAATGATAGTACAATAGAGTGACAGTGAGTGTAGAGTCTTGAGAATTTAGCTTCTCTGTGCCTCAGTGTTCACATCTGTAAAATCAGGATAGAGTAATATACCTACCTCTTAAGAGTATTATGAAGATTACATGAGTAAGTATGTGCAGAGTACTTTGATCTGTGCCTGATACCCAGTAAAGGCATTATAGATCATATTTTCTTTGATCTTTATTTATTTTAAATATCTGCTTTCATGACCCGTTACTGTTGATGTATGCAATCAATTTCACAATTACTTATGAAATACTGTTGAATTTTTTAAAAACACTTGCACATTTTATATTTAAAATCTTAATTCATATATTAACATAAAAGTATTTTCATATGCTATTGTTAATTGATGCTCTCAGATACATAATAATTATAACATAATAATGAAAAAATACTACTGACTTTTGGGCAGTAAATGTATACCAAGCACTTTACATTTTATTTAATCCTTGCAACAGTCCTGTTCTAGGTTCTAGGGACTTGCCCATGGCTGCTAAGGACTGGGATCCAGGTCTGTGTGGCTCCAGACCATGAAATCTCCCAGAGCAGGTACTGAAAGGGAGCAGAGGAAGGAGAGAAGCTCCTTCTACTCTGACTCTTCCCCGAGACCGTCAAACTCAAAGCCTCTCCATTACCCAGAGCATTCAGTTCCCAGCCTCTGTTCTGTGCTCCTTCCAGTTCTTTCAGGTCTGATTTATTCTCATTTGAGATAATATTTGAAGAAACATAAATATCTCTTACAGTCTCTGGATAGGAAAAAATCTTTCTCACTCATGGCTTTGTTAGACTACTCTAAAGACCTACCAATATATGTTCATTTGTAAATGGCATGTTCTTTTGGTTCTGTAATTCCAACTTGGACAGATTTTTTTGGATAGGATAGAATGTCATGGTCTTGTATACTCCTTACCCTTTCTTCATTGTTGGTGTCCAGAAGAGCTAAGGAACCTATACAAAGGACCCAGGTGTCACTGGAACAGATGGGAAGTGGTTATGCTAACACTCCCCCTGCTTTCTGAGGAAGATGGTGAAGGGTGGCAGTGTGTTGTTAATAGTGATTACTATTTTCCTGAGGTGTTGTGTCACTCCAGTTGGGTTTCAGATATTGGCACCACTCACACGTGACAGGGGAAGGTCAGCAGTCGTAGAGTTGTGCTCCCTGCCCCTTCCCCCACACCCCCTCCTCACCCTGTGCCTGAAGAACAGGCATAAGCACTCCACATTCTACAGAGTTCATAAAAATTGCTCAGCCCCAAATTAGCTTGTTTCCCCATATCAGGAAGGGAGAAGACAAAGTGGACAGAACAAAGTTGGAATCCTGTCCCAACCATATATTATTTGTCAAGTTGTGTTAGAGTTGCCTGCTCAAAGCCCCTTTTATCTATAAAATGAGAATGGCAACTGTGACTGCTCATAGGATTTTTGAGAGGATTGCATGGACTCTTGTGTTTTGTTTGGACCTGCCTGCACTAAGATTATTCATAAATGGGAGTTGTGTTAACAAGTTCATAACTATAAATATGTATGCTTGCATGAGTTGAGTGCCCATTTGTACATTCTGCCCCATGAAGCTGAATTGTGTGAGTTCAGGTTTCCTGTTTTATGTATCTGTCTATCACTGTGATCTAAAGTGGCCAGTGGCATTCAGTATGGGCTCAAAAAGTATATGTTTAACATGGATGCCCGGGTGTGTGACCTTCTAGCATGCCGTGTCTCATAATATGAGGAACACTGGACCGGAAGTCAGAGATTTGGATAATGATCATGGCTTTGTCATGAGTCAGCTGTGATAGTCCAAAGGGTCTGGGAAAAGCATTTTTCCTCTCAAGATCTCAAATGTTTTCATATATAAAATGAAAAGGCTCAATTAGAAATGTATAGACACAAAGGCAGATCCATGGGTCAGCATATCAAAATCAATTTGTGTCTATTAAACACACTAGATCCTGGGCTTCTTTCTAGACCCACAGGATCCGAATATGAACAGCAGGACCCAGATTAGTTTTCTTTCAGAAATTGCCCCAGGTTTGAGTATAATGGGATTCAACGATCAATTTCTTTTAAATTTTGGCATTCTATGAATCTAGATTGAACATTCACTTTTTTTTTATTATTTTATTTATTTGACAAAGAGAGAGACAGTGAGAGAGGGAACACAAGAAGGGGAGTGGGAGAGGGAGAAGCAGGCTCCCCGCTGAGCAAGGAGCCTGATGCAGTACTCGATCCCAGGACCCTGGGTTCATGACCTGAGCCAAAGACAGGTGCTTAACCACCTGAGCCACCCAAGTGTCCCTGTCACATTCACTTTTTTTAAAAAGTTCCTTAAAAAGTCATTTGTTAAAGGGAGGGAAAAATCAAATTAACAATCTTTATAGTGATTTTGAAGCAAGATCCTCTCCCTCTTTTCTAGAAATCAAACAGAAAAGGGACATCAAGTATAGAAACACCAGCTGAGAGAATTTGTTTGGGTCAATAAATTTAGACCTCTTGCTGCAATACTTAAATATTAGGACTTTGGCTCCTACGTTCTACAGATGTCAAGAACTTGTGCTTAGAGAGAATATATGTACTTACCAAATCATTCCCAGTACTGGCATACCTTGGAGATAGAGGTTCAGTTCCAGGCCACCGCAATAAAGCAGATATCACAATAAAGTGAGTAGAATGAATTTTTTTTCCTAGTGCCTGTAAAAGTTAAGTTCACATTGTACTATAGTCTATTCAATGTGAAATAGCATTATGACTTAAAAACAATAGAAATACCTTAATTTAAAAATACTGTTTTGCTAAAAAATACTAACCATCATGTGAGCCTTTAGCCAAGTCACAATCTTTTTGCTGGTGAAGGGTCTTGCCTCGATGTTGATGGCTCCTGACTGATCAGGATGGTGGCTGCTGAAGGCTGGGGAGGAGGGTGGCTGTGGCAACTTCTTAGGAAAAGACAACAATGAAGTTTGCCACCTCCATCGATTCCTCCTTTGGTGAACGCTTTCTCTGTAGCATGTGATGCTGTTTGATAACTTTTTATATGTAGTAGAACTTCTTTCAAAATTGGAGGCAATCCTGTCAAACCTGCCACTGCTTTATCAACTCCGGTTAGGTAATATTCTAAGTCCTTTTTTGTCATTTCAATAGTCTTCACAGCATGTTCACGAGGAGTATGTTCCATCTCAAGAAACTGCTTTCTTTGCTCACCCGTAATAAGCAACTCCTCCTCTGGTGAAGTTTTATCATAAGATGGCAGCCATTCGGTTATATCTTCAGTCTGTACTTGAGTTCTCTTGCCATTTTCATCACACCTGCAGCTGCTGCTTCCACTGAAGTCTGGAACCCCTCAAAGTCATCCATGAGGGTTGGAATCAACTTCTTCCAAACTCCTGTTAATGTTGATATTTGGACCTCTTTCCATGACTCATGACTGTTATGAATGGCATCCAGAATGGTGAATCTTTTCCAGAAGGTTTTCAATTTCCTTTGCCTGATCCATCAGAGGAATCACTATCTATGGCAGCTATAGCCCTTATGAAATGGATTTCTTAAATAATAAGACTTGAAGTTCAAAATGACTCCTTGATGCCTGGGCTACAGAATGGATGTTGTGTTAGCAGGCATGAAAACAACATGAGTTTCATGTCCATCTCCATCAAAGCTCTTGAGTGACCAGGTGCACTGTCCGTGAGCAGTCATATTTTGAAAGCAATCTGTTTTTCTGAGCAGTTGGTCTCAACAGTGGGCTTAAAATGTTCGGTAAACCATGTTATAAACAGATGTGCTGTCATCCAGGCTTTGTTGTTTCATTTATAAAGCACAAGCAGAATAGATTTAGCATAATTCTTAAGGGCCCTAGGATTTTTAGAATGGTGAATGATCATTGGCTTCAACAGTATTAGCCCCTAACAAGAGAGTTAGGGGCCTAAACCTATCCTTTGAAGGTTTGAAACCAGGCATGGACTTCTCCTCTCTAGCCATGAAAGTGCTAGATGGCATCTTTTTCCAGTAGAAGGCTGTTTCATATACACTGAAAATCTGTTGTTTAGTGTAGCCCCCTTCATGAATGATCTTAGCTAGACCTTCTGGAGAACTTGCTGCTGCTTCAGCTTACACTTTGTTGTTATGGAGAAGGCTTCTTTCCTTAAACCTCATGAACCCACCTCTGCTAGCTTCCAGATTTTCTTCTACAGCTTCCTCACCTCTCTCAGCCTTCACAGAATTGAAGAGAGTTAGGGCCTTGCCCCAGATATGGCTTTGGCTTGAGAGAATGTTGTGCCCGCTTTGATCTATCCAGACCACTCAAACTTTCTCCATATCAGCAATAAGGCTGTTTCGCTATCTTATCATTTGTGTGTTCATTGGACTAGCACTATTAATTTCTTTCAAGAAATTTTCCTTTGCATTCACAATGTGGCTGTCTGGTGCAAAAAAAAAAAAAAAACAGCTTTTCACCTGTCTTGGCTTCCAACATGCCTCCTCACTAAGCTTAATCATTTCTAGCTTTTGATTTATAGTGAGAGACATGTCACTCTTCTTTTCACTTGATACTTAGAGGCCATTGAAGGGTTATTAACTGGCTTAATTTCTTTCTTTTTTAAGATTTTATTTATTTATTTGAGAGAGAGAGTGTGTGAGCAAGGGGGGAAGGTACAGAGGGTGAGAAAAAATCTTAAGTGGACTCCACGCTGAGCATGGAGCCCAACGCAGGGCTCAATCTCACAGCCTTGAGATCATGACCTCAGCCAAAACCAAGAGTCAGACACTTAACTGACTGAGCCACCCAGGCACCCCTAACTGGCTTAATTTCAATATTGCTGTGCTCAGGGAGGCTAGGAGAGAGAGAGAGATGGATGAATGGCTCCTCAGTGGAGCAGAGCACACACAACATTTATCAATTAAGTTCACCATCTTATATAGACACAGTTCATGGTGACCGAAAACAATTAGAGTAGTAACATCAAAGATGACTGAACACGATCACCGTAACACATATGATAATAATGAAAAGGTTGGAAATACTGTGAGAATTACCAAAATGTGATGCAGAGACACAAAGTGAGCAAGTGATGTTTGAAAAACAGAGCCACAAACCTTCAATTTGTGAAAAACGCAATATCTGTGGAGCGCAATAAAATGATATATGCCTGTATTTGAGGAAATACGATGATTTTCATTACAATTGAAGACATTATAGTTCTGTTCTATTTTAAGAAAAGCCCATTAGGAGTCCCTTGTAATTGAATTTTTCCATTGTAGTAACCTTTTAGATATATGACCTTCTACATTGAAGTTGGAAGTGATTAGTACAAGTGTTCTCAATTTCCTCTTAGTTCTGTTGGTCTTAAAGGATTCTAAATTAATTTCTTAAATGTCATATCCCAAAGGGAGAAATAAAGATTCTTCTTTTTGTGATTAGAATCTTAAACTCTTCCTTAAATGGTTGATTGTGAATGGAGACATGGCTTCCAAAAAGTACACATCTTGAGAAATCCTTTAAGGGCAGTTTTTCCTTCCTTGTTTTTCCTTTATTGGTTCCACAATATTTTAATCTCTCATGCATGGGGCCTCACAGCATATAGACGTTTTCTACAAGTGTTCTTTAATATGATTTTTATGACACATCTGTTTCATAGGGCATAGATTACTATGGTGTTTTGTTTTTTTTTTTAATTTAATGGAAGATTAAATTTAAGTAGAGAGAAATTAAGTGATTTCTCTAAGGTTATGTGAGAACTGTAAGCAAAATCTTAGTCCACTTTTTTACCCATCATCTGTTTACTCTGCAAGAATTTATCAAATACCTCCTGTCCTACCACATACCAGAGACTGTGCTGCAAATTTGGGGTTCAGCTATGAATAGGACCTTGCCCATGGAGAGCTCCAGTCAAATGGAGGCACACACACACACACATATGCATGCATACATGTACACAAACATACTGGATAGAAAGTGCAACAGTAGAAGGAGGTACGAGGTATACCTGTAGAAACATGTGATCCACTCCCCATGAGGTTTGGGTTTAGTAAGAGAAAAAATGAGAGGATGTGTGGCAGCTTTGGATGTTGGGAACAGTGTTGCTTAGGAGCTTTGCAGTCTGCATAGAAATAGATGTTACATTGTTTATCTTAAATATAGTCCGGATAGAATTTATGTAAGATCGAGGAAATGTCAGTTATTCTTCTTGCTGCAGACACAGAATACGATGATGCCAGTAGTCATCCTTTGTCATGTTCATTGTCTAAAGATGCCACTCAGATTCTTGCCCTGAGTGACTGCTTGGGCAGAAATGGCTTACACGGAAATAGGGTAATATGGGAAGGAAGTCAGGCTTTCTATGGGCTATGATTCAGCAGCAGTCTCTCCATTACCCAATATTGCCTCCGCCCAACATGCTTTCCATCAGTAACAATCCACAACAGAAGGGGACTTCTGGAAGTAGTTAGGTCTATAAATGGACTCATTAGATGAGCACTTGAGGTGTAGTGGGTAGACACTTAGATTACACTGATGGAGTCAGAAGCACCATGGGCTTCTCAGAAGAGTTTGAATGAATAGGGAAAATGTGCATTCAATTATCCTTTTCAACTTTCGATGTACTCTCAGTAATAATTAAGAATAACAATAAATAGTGGCAACTATATTGTCAATAAAGCAGCACTTTAAGAATCTGCCTCTAGCTTCCTGGGCAAAAATGAAAGGAGACACTGTAGTCTGATCATGGTATTCATAAGGCTGTTGCCACTAAAATGTTTCATTTAAACAAAGATGATACCATTAGGAAAATAGAGAAGTGAGATTTTTTTCCTCTTAGAATAACTGCTGCAGATAATTGACAATGGCTTTAAAGAAAGAATCAGAGAATCTTAGAACTTCATTAGCATACATGACTTTCATCATCCTAATGGCACAAAAGAAGGGTCTGAATAAAATATTTATATGTACAAGTTGCCTAGTAAAATAATGGCATTAAAGCAGAGAGAACAATGTCATGGCTTATGGAGGTATGGATTGTTGAGCTAATTCTTCTTTCTTTGGCGTAAGCACTTTTTTCAGTGAAGTCCATTCATTTCTTTAATTGCTCTACAAGATGAAGGAGATACTTGAAAGTACTGGAAAAAGGATTTCAGAATTCATATTCAAGAGGTGGTAAAGAGTAGTGATAAAGAGCGAGAGGGCTGGGGTTTGCTGCTCAGTTTTTTGATCTGTAAAGTGGGGATAATAATAATTCTGCCTAATAGGTTGCCATGATGGTATACTTGCATACAGAATGCTCAGCATGATATCTAACTCACAAAAAGCACTCAATAAATATTAGCTGTTATCATAATTTTGTGTTGCTTTTACATATGAATAAATAATAATAGCCCACTCTAATATAGTACTTATAATATGCCAAATGCTATTCTCAGTGCTTTTCATGTAGTAGCTCATTTGCTTTTCCAACAACCTAGGCAGTGGGCACTGCTATTATCCTGGATTATAGGTAATGAAACAATGGTGCAGAGAGGTTAAGGAAAATGTCCAAAAAATCCTGAGCTGAGAATGGAGCCCAGCGGTCTGTCTTTGAGGCTATTGCCTGACCACTAGATGGTAACTGCCTCCAGATAAATTGCCAGTAATGCAGTCACCACAAATAATAATGCTATTTGACTAAGAAGAGGTATTCTTCATATTCTGCCATTTTTTCTAGGTAATGATTGTTCTTTAAATAAAACAGCAAAATGAGTCAAACATATGGGGTGCTGATGGCGAGAGACCATAAGCAGTATTTGTGAGTGCTTCTGATAGTTTTACCTCTTTGGCTTGCCCTCTCCTAAGAGCTTTTTGTGATTGGTAATGATTTGCTTTCCCAGTCTTGACAAATTACTGCCAAACTACTTGATAACTCTTTTCCTTTCTTGTTTTCACCAGTAGTTGTTGTTCCAATTTCTTCCATTGTGAGCCTTTTAGCAACCTGCTGCTTCGTTTACAGAAAGATTCTGTTTCTCCTCTTGATCTCAGGCTTCTAGAGATGCTGGTCAAAAGCACCGTGCAGTGATTCTGAGGCCAAGACCACTACCATGTTTACTCCTTCTCCCCACACGCTGGTGACCAAAGACGGGAAGTCCCCATCTAGGCCTCTCCTTTTGGCTCCGTCAATCCTTTGGACAGTGTTCGTACAGCTGCTTCCAAGAAGTATTTATAAGCACTGGCACCATCAGAATCATAAATAACGTATGTTAAAAATGCAGATGAACACAAGTTGCATGAGTAATGTCACATTCGAGAAATTCAACATCTCAGAGCATGAATCAGTTCTTTTGACTGACTTATCAACAGCTTTTGCTTTGTCTAGATGGCAGGCTCAATATTTAGAAGTAAGAAGCAATTTTTTTTTTCCCTCTCTGATTGTCTCCATTCCACCGGGAAAGATGAGAGTAAAATAGATACTCATCAAAATGTCTCCGATTCATCTGATCTATCAAAGCAAGGCTGAAGTGTTATGCCACGAATCTTCCAGCCTAAAGATTCCAAGTCTGTAGTATCTGACCATGACCTGACACTGCTTCGGAAAAATTAACAAATAAGTAAACTTTTGATGAGTGGCCTCATAGAAGGACCTCCTGTATGCCTCAGATTTTATATATTAAAATCAAATGAGTAGATTAAAATGCTGATTCTCAAACCACATTCCTGAGAAGTGCTAGTACTGCATGCCGAATCAACATGCTTCTCTCTACCCTACGTTCAATAATGCATTTATATATATATAAACAATTTCTCATTTTTAGGGAAAAAAATATTGGATAGAACTTTTGCCATTTTAAGCTTTCTTCTATAATCTATCCTTAAATTACTGGTGTCTGCTAGAAGGTTCTGGAGGAAGATACACTGAATGAGGAAATAGCAAACATCTATTACTGGAGAAAGTAAGAAAGAATATTAGATCCTATTTTGATCTTTGGATTTCTTCTTGCATATAAGCAGTTTTTATATGTGACATATTCTTGCTTTCTGTAATTAAAATTGACCTTGGTCCATTGGATAGAGTAAATCTGTGGCTGTTATACTGTTAGCAGCCAGTTAGGTGCTCTGTCATCACAGCACTTTTTTTTTTTTTTTTAATGTTAATCACCATACATTACATCTCGGAGCATTGTTGAGTTGCTATCCTCCCCTTAGGAAAAAGTCTCCTCTCAGGCCTATGACGACTTGCCTGTGGTTCCTGAAGAATTGTTATTTTGTGGGAGAGGAGAGTGGGCCCATTGTCTGGGCCCTCAGGCCTTCCTCAACCAAAGCAGCTCCACTTTTCATCCTTTTCATAGTTGGCATTTTGCATTTCCATATAAGTGTTAATTTGGTTTTTTAAAAATCCCATTACTAGGAAATGTGGAGAACCACTGCCTTGGACAGTGTCTAAGATCACTCAGAGCTTGAAAAGTCTTCGTGCCAGTGATACTCCCTGGTGGCGAAACTGTTTAACTGGAGTATGACAAACTACCCCCACATTCCACCCCAACACACCTGACTTGATTATTGAGTGATGTACTCAACACGGTAAACTCAGATGAGCTTTGCTTAAATTTGGAAAAGTAACAGGATAGAACTAAGCTGCATTCCATTTAGGATCTCTTGCCAAATATTTCTTCTTATGTTACACCCAAAACCAAGAACAGTTCTGGAAGTCAGGCAACTGTTGGGGATGTTGCCTCATTTGAGATCTGATTCCCAAAGTCCCTGTTCTTTTCATGCAGCCTCAGTCTTTTTATTTCTCCCCCAAATTTTGAGGATCTGTTTTCTCTTCCACCTTAGAATTTCTAATTTCATTTATGTGAGTCATGGTGGTCATGGCAGTCTTCACCCAGGCCACTCTAAAAAGGGAATGGGAATGAAGGAGGCAGTGAATAGCTTATCGATGGATTCCTTGGGTCTGCTCCATAGTAGCAGTCCCCGTGGCCCTTATTTGTGATCTCTAGTCAATCACCAAACCTGGTCTGTTAGATGTCCCAATTATCTTTTGATCCAATAGATCATCTCTGTACCTTGTGTCACTAGAAAACCAGGTTTCATTTGGATCATTAAGGAAACCTTCTAAGATGTGTCCCCATCTTCTTACAAGCTTTCCAGTCCTTCTTCCTCATTATAGAGAGGTTGTGATTTTATCGCTCTTCTTTATAAAACCAAAGCTGGCCTCTTTGACAGGGTTGACAAGGCCCCTGCTCATGGTTCTGGTTTTATCTCTTGATATACGATCTCATAAACTGAATTTCCCAGCCATACTGAGGTACTTCTAGGCTCCTAATCAAGACAAAATCTACCTGTACACAATATTTACAGATGCCGTTTCTCCTTCCTGATAGACATGCCTCACAACTCCCAACACCCCCCACCTAAGATTCTTAGGTCAATTTTCTTCATTTTTCATATCTTCATTTTAGCCATGACTTTTGTCCAGGAAGCCTTCCCTGACTATCAACCCCAAGACTGGACTAGGTGTCCTCCTATGGCTCCCCAAACCATCTCTATCATAACCATGAACATACTGGACTTAAATTGCCTGTTTCCTATTCAAACTCCTCAACCAGGCCATAAACCCCTTGAAGGCAGGGACTATTATATCTTATGCATTCTCTTATCTGCTGCCTGCCCATCCCTACGCTGTGCTTAAAGCATTGCCTGACGTAAAATGTGTGTTCAGAAAGTATTGGTGAATGAATTACTCCTTATTTCAAATATCCCACAACCTCAAAGACCATGTGTAAAAGAAGTATTCTCCTTGATTGAAGCAGGGGCTAATACGTGTCTATAACTTCCTGTTTTCCCCTACCTACCTCAAAACAGAAGTCAGGCTCATTAATTTAGAACCCTACCAATGATCTATTCTTCCAGATTAATTTTGTGGAACACTAATGGCTAATTAGTGAAAGAAAACAGTAGTACTGGTGTTACAGTAAGAAGATATTAGAATGGGGAGTGGCATCCCTATACAACATTTGTAAACACTGAGAGCACTCTGTTTCACTTGGTCCCATTAAAAGATCAGTAAAACCTGTTTATGTGTGGCCAGAGACTCTGTTTTCATCTAAGAACATTATGCAAATAGTCATTTCAAAATACACACTGAGACTTGAGTATTTATTCAGTTAGTTTAAGAAAACTCTGCTGTTGAAATTCCAGAAAATGTAAATGTAGAAAGATTGATACATGAAAAGCCCAATTTATTAAAAGTGACCTTTTAAAATGTGTTGTAAAACTTAGCTGTAGGATTGTTATGTTGTACACAGGATAGATGGTATAAACATAACTCTAGAAGAGATTTTTTTAAATTCACCTTTTCCATTCAGGGCCTGAGATTAATCAAACATAAGGCTATGACATTATCCTCATGAGATAATTAAAAGGCAGCTTAATGCACTCTTTACTGAAAAACAAATTCAATTAAAAGAACATATAAAACAGTAGGAAACTGCCATGATGAATATTATCATAGCTAGGCAAATTCAATAATACAAATTTTTTGGAGTCAGTCATATTTGGAAAAAAAAAAAAAACCCCACTAAACTTGAAGCAATGTCCATCATTTTAATCATCACCATTATCATTCCACCTACAGTGGTAATAGCTGAACTACTCACTCTGTGGGTCATCACATTTAACGTCATTACTAGCTTGCCTTGTAGTAACTGTCATCCCCATTTTACAGCTAAGGGAATTGAGCCTGAGAGACACTGTGTGACTTGTCCAACATCTCACCGATGGTAAAGACTAGGGCTGGGATTCAAAGTCCATCCTGGCTGACTTTGGGTCATCCAAGTGGTCAACACTGCATTAGACCCCTTCCTGTTAACAAGAAACTGTTACCAAATGGTCATTCTGGACCATCTTCATTTCTTTTTTAACTTAGTTTGTTTGCTTGGCATTCTGTTTTTAAGTAATAATTTGTTAATTTAATTCAGATGCTGGGCCTCAATAAAACCATCATTATATGAAAATGGAGAGATAATGATTTGTATAAAAATAGACTGGAATAGGAAAAATGATGTTTTAACCATCCATGGCTAGCTTTGGGAAGTATCGTGTTCATGTCCCTAAAAATATAGCCGGGCTCAAGTACATCTATGACAAGAGCTGACACCACAGAAGAAATCAGTATGGACTCCTAACATTCAGAAAGACTTGTGCTCTCCCTCTGCTACTTGATATCCCCCAATAATTACCTTATTTACAGGAATTACCATAACCATGGAATAATGATCTTATTATGTAGGGAATTTATATACTTTCTTAGCTCTTTCAAACATATAATTGTTTCTTTACTGTTCCAGGTAACATAAAAATTGATGTTTTATTCCATGAGTTTAGAAGTAAGAAACAAACAATATGTATTTAACTACGTTCCATGTACCAAATAGTGGAAGACTGCTGGCTTTTAATTTGGGGCACCGAGTTCTGATTGTGAAGCTTATTTTTGATTGTGCTTCTATCTCTTTGCCTCAGAGGAGGTCAATACCTTCACTCAAAATAAACTACTACAACTTGATGATTGCAAGCAAAATTGGTTTGTCTGTTGCTATTTTTCCAGGCTCTTGCCATTCTTGCCTGGCTTAGGCCTGCAGCCTAGTAATGGTTTTCATGCTCCTGACTCCACTCAAGAAAATCCATCTTCCCCAATGTGGTCAGAGTGATCTTTGGAGATTGAGTTTGATCATGAAATGCTTCTTGCTTAACATTCTCTAATGGTACTTTATACATTACATAACAAGGCCCTTCAAGGCCTGGCTCCTCTTAGCCAGTCATCTTATATCTTACTCTCCTCTCTTGTTGCTCCTTGTGCAAACACACTCAGGTACATAGCAGGCAGCCACCCATCTCCCTGCTTTTGCTGTGCTGTTCCTTTTGCTTGTCTTTCTCTTTCTCTGGCCCTCACTTCTTTCTTGGGTGATTTCTGGGTCCTCTCTTAAGACTCACTTCAAATGTTACATCTCTGTGATCCTTCTCTGGTCCTGCAGCCTCATGCCAGCCTGAGTTAAGTGTTTCTGTTCTGTATGCCCCATAATATCTTGTGTCTCATTTCTTCTAGCTCTAATCTCTTTATTTATTGTACAAACTTCGATGTTGCTCATTGTGTGTCAGGCAATATTCTAAGCACTTTACAAATATTAACTCATTTAATCTTCAGGACCACTCTAGGTGGTGGGTGTAGTATTTTTTTTTTTAAGATTTTATTTATTTATTTGAGAGGAAGAGAGCAAGAGAGAGCAGGAACAGTGGGGAAGGGCAGAGGGAGAGGAAGAAGCAGACTCCCTGCTGAGCAGGGAGCCTGACATGGGGCTCCATCCCAGGACCCTGAGATCATGATCTGAGCCAAAGGCAGATGCTTAACCAACTGAGCCACCCACGCACCCCGGGTATAATATTTTTAACTTCATTTTACACGTGAAGAAACTCATGCACAGAGAAATTAACTAATATACCTAGTAAGAGGTAGAGTCAGTATTGAAATTCAGTCATGAGCCTCCTGAGCATACAGGCTCAACTTGCACATTATGTTCTTAACCATTTTGTTAACCATCTCTATCCTCACATTAGCGTTGGAAGGACTCTTTCTGGTCTCATTTTGGTGTGTCTTTTTCTAATCAAGTGCATACTTGCCATATGTAGATGCTGTGTATATATAAGTAGTTGAATGCATTAATCATTCAGCACCCCTCTACTTCATTCCCTTGACTTTTCATGCCTTCCAAACAATTGTCTTTTTGGATCACAAGGTCAATACTTATTTTGTGGAATGCTGGGCATCAGAACAGCTCTTCTAAAAATCCCCCCACTCATACTCTTCATCCAGTCTCAGAGTTTCCACAGTTGTTCCTGGGACAGAGAAAGCAAAAAAGTTCCTTACCCTTAATATCCCTTATCATTGGAGCTGAGTAGTTAGTTGCTCAAAAAAGTCATAGAATTCTAGGATTTGGCCACCTACATTGAAGGCCTAGAAGCTTATTCTTTTCACTTGATCAATCCCCCAGAGGATGACTGAAGCTAAGCAAACCTAGAACAGAAGGAATATGATGAAAGTTAAGAGCATGAGTTTTGCAGTCAGACTTGGGTTCTCACAGAACCTTCACCACTGACAAGCTAGGTGACCTTGAGCACATTCTTTAGGTCTGAATCTCCATTTTCTCTTCTGAAATATTAGATAATGTATCTTGCACAATAAGTGTTTGCTAGAATTTAATAAAATATTGTATCTATACCTTAGTTCTACCTGGCACATTGTAAACTCTTTAGGGAAAATGACATCTTATAACAACTAGAATCATCTCATGGACAGAATACTCATGTCATCATGACCCAAGCATCTCACCAAGACATGCTACCTTTATAGTCAAGCTCCATGAAAACCTGGATCCTAATCAGAAGCTATTTGATGGATGCCATGGAAACCAGAGAAGGGACAGGTAATTCAGCCGTGATGATGAGGGGCATCAAGAGATGTTTTGTTATTTATTCAATCATTCATTAAATGGATATTAATCAGACAACTGTTATGGGCCGAACACCGTCCTAGGTGCAGAGGATACACTAGTTAGAGAGAAGGATACAGTCCCTGCCTTAAATTTGTTCACAGTCTCACAGGACATATAGACAATAAACAAGTGAACAAGCAAGTCAATGTATGATAACAGCTTTTGACAAATGCTAGAAAGAAAATGAATGGAGTGCATTGATGGAGAATAACTGGATAGAGGTTGAAGTAGTCTTTTAGCTGGCTCTCCCAGAAGCAGATCCTGAGATGAGATTTTGTGTCAGTGTGATTTATTAGAAGGTGCTACCAGGGAAAAGTGGTGGGAAAGTGGGAATAGGGCAAGCAAAGGAAGGAGGGCACACAAGAGTGCAATATCAAGCAAAGACTCTCAGAGGGCAACTTTGGCTTAACCCTGCAGGAGAGCTCTGAGGAAATTGTAGTTTAGCTTCAGAGTTGGGCCCATCATGAATCGAGGGAGCTGGAGTATTTATGCTCCTCATCCAGAAGGCATTGGTTAGGGCTGCACTCCAGGGTGGAAGAGGTTAGAAATCAATAGGTGCTTGTAGCTCTCCAAGTACAAGTACAAGCAAAGCCAGCTTGGCCGCTGAAATTCATCCGCTGACAAAGATCCATGGAGGCTGGCAGTTGGGGGTGAAATCACAGTGACAGTTCATTAAGATGTGAGGATGACCCAAAGTGACATGGCAGAGTACCGACAGCACATGCTATGGGGAGTGTCATCCAGGGAGATAATGTTAAAACCAAGACCTAAACGATGAGAAGGATCCAGCCTTTTGAAGAAGGGGGAAACGTCTTCCAGAAGAAGGAACTGTTTGTAGGAAGGCATTGAGATAGAAAGGAGCATAGTGTGTGTAAGGAATTGAAAGAATCTATTTGTTGGCAGTGTGATAAGTGAGAGGAAGAATGTCATAAGACTAAGGAAGTTGCAGGGGCTTGAAATTTGTAGACCATGTAAAGGAGGTAGGATTTATTCTCACTGCAGGGAGTTTCCATTTGAATGTTTCCAGTCTTGGATTGACATTATGTTATTCAGGTTTTAGAGAAATCTTGTTGACCACTGTATAAAATATAGATTGGAGCAGGGGAAGAAGAGCAGAGTGGAGCTACCATTCTACAGTTTATTGTTGTAGTCAAGGTGAGGGGGATAATACCAGGGTGGGGAATACTGAAAGTGTGTGTGGGGGGAGGTGAATGGAGGTAGCATGCATTGTGAAAGTAAAGCCAGTAGGTCTTGCTGATGAGTTGGGTGCGTGGATGAGAGAGCGCGAAAGTAATTGAACATAATTCTCAGTGTTTCTGGGTATAGTAACTGGGAAGATGAGATGGCCATTTACTGAGACTGGAAAGAATAAAACCAATAATGCAAGATAGATGGGGATAATGCTAAATGTTCAATCACCAGGATGGTGTTCCCTTGGATAGAAATAGAAACAGGAATTTTGCTTTATTTGTTTGTTTGTTTGTCAGAAAGAACCAGGGCAGCTGACACCCAGAGTGATGGCCAAGATAAGCTGCAAAGAGCTGAAATATAGAAAGACCAAATGCCTTATCTATTTACATTGGTCCCTTTCCCCCCTGGCTATAAGACCCTTTACAGAATGGACTGCTTTTCTTTGTTTTGATATCTATCATGTTCAAAATGGGCCTGCTATGTAATAGGATCTGAACATGTGTTTTTGAAATAACAAGAGTTTCAACATCAAAACTAGTAACCAGAGGCAGAAAATGAGATGGAGAGTGGGAGGAGTAAAAGACTAGAGGTGGGATTAAATGGTATGAGAATTTGAGATTGTCAACAATCATAATGGAAGAACTGGGTGTATCTGTGATTAGACTTTAAATCAGGAAACCAAAAACATTTTTCATTTTCCAGCCATTTCTATTTACGCTCATGTAGCCCAACAGAGCATCAATATCATCAATATAGACCCGTTGCGTTTGACCATATGAACTAAAGGAGTCTTCTCATTGCCTGTGCCATTAGTTCTGATGACAGGCATTTAACGGTGCAGTGGGAATTGTTTTAAGAAAGCAAGAGTCAAAGTTAATAACATGAATTTTGGAGTCTAATAGTTCTGGATTCAAATCTTAGCTTAACTACTAAATTGAGTGTGGTTTAGGAGGTTATTTAAACCCACTGAGCTATAGTTTGACTACCAGTAAAGTAAGGACAATTGTACCTCTCATAGGCTGGATAAATGTTACCCTCCATGTTAAGACATTGCTGACTGACTGGGACATGTTAGGCACTCAAAAAATGCATGCTATCATGATTATTATCATTGTCAACATCATTAATGTTTCAATATATTACTGAATGAATATTCTGAATGAATGTAACTAAAGAATAAAATAACACTCCTTTTTTGGTTTTAGATGTCTATTAGGATAAAAAACAAACAATTGTTTCTAGAGCTTTTTAAACTAAGCTAAGTCAGACAGTGTATTTTGAGAGCACATTGAAAATTCTACAGCATTATGCAAATATAGGAATGTTTCATTATCACCCTGCGACTGATAGGCTGAAAGAATTTCATTAGGAGAAGGGATGTGTCTTAGGTTTAAAATAAAAAGAGACAGATAACAATGGCAAGAAGCAATCTGAGTGTGAAGGACATGTTGCTGTTTTTTTGCATTTCTCAGGTAATTCAAAACAGAGGTCAAAATACAGAAATATTGAAACACATTCAGATTCACAATTAACTGACCATATGAGAAGAGTAAAGGCATCGAGAATTACAGAACGCTATATCGATTGTCTTAAAGAGATAAGGAAGAGAGTGATAGTTAATAGCTTCAGAAGTTCATTTATATCTCCCTCCCAAACTTTCAATGTTTCTGGATTGTGAGTCTGGGTAGTGTTGCTAGATGTGATGAACTGGCTAGTGGGTCTCCAATTAAAGAAAAGAGCAGGCTAATATATTACTCGTGTTTATTTCTCTCTTCCTCTCTCTTTTTTTCTTCTTTCTTCCTTCCCTTTCTCTTTCTTTTTCTTTCTTTCTTTCTTTCTTTCTTTCTTTCTTTCTTTCTTTCTTTTTCTTTCTTTCTTTCTTTCTCTTTCTTTTTCTTTCTTTCTTTCTTTCTTTCTTTCTTCTTTCTTTCTTTTCTTTTTCTTTCTTTCTTTCTTTCTTTCTTTCTTTCTTTCTTTCTTTCTTTCTTTCTTTCATTTTTGTCTTTGTTTTTGCTAAGGTGAGTCTACATTTTCTTGGAACCCACAGCCCGCAATGTCTGCTTCAAGAATTACTAGTTCAGTCAATGAATATTTATTGAGCATCTATTAAACACTACATAGTACCCGAGTGTTGTGAGGAAAACTCAAGATTGAGGTTCATTCATCCCGTATTTACCAACAATAAATCTTTGTCTCAGATCTGCCTAAACTGGTAATGTGAACATCAATAAACCACCCAATGGGACAGGCCTACATATTTTCATATGTGGCGTGGGGCTAGAACCCCCTACTCTACTATTTCATGGCTCCTCTGAAGCTAAAACTAAATAACAGATGAGAAAGTACTTTTGAAATGCTAAAATTACGCTTGGAAAGTTCTGCTGTTACCCTTACTATATAATTTAAAAGAAGAGAAAAACATTTGATTCTGGACAAACTAATTGAAGTGCCTAAGGAAGGCTGAGGGATAAAAGGAAACCTGATGAGAGCCAAGAAATATCAGAACAGTTCATTAGCTTGAATGGTCACCCAAACCCTCTGCTGACTATTCAACTCTTTCTGAGTACCCTAGCTGACAGTGTTTTAGACCCAGTGGTTTTCCAACTTGACTGTGTATGAGAGTCTTGAGGAAGGCTTGTGAAAACACAGATCACTGTAGCTGGTCTGGGGGGAGGCCAAGAATTTGCATTTCTTTTTTCTTTTTTTTTTTTTTTAAGATTTTATTTATTTATTTGACAGAGAGAGAGTACAAGCAGGGGGAGAAGCAGGCTCCCCGCAGAGCAGGGAGCCCGATGTGGGATTCGATCCCAGGACCCTGGGATCATAACCTGAGCTGAAGGCAGACACTTAACTGACTGAGCCACCCAGGCATCCAAGAATTTTCATTTCTAATAATTTTTCAGGTTAAGCTGATATTGCTGGCCTGGGAAGCACTCTTGAGGAAGTTAAGGGGCCCCTACTCTTACTGAGCTTGCAAACCAGATGGGGAGAGAAAGGTTGCATGAATGAAAAAAGGAAGGAAGGAAGGAAGGAAGGAAGGAAAAGAAAGGAAAGAAAGATAGAAAAGAAAGAAAAAAAGAAAAAGAAAGAAAGGAAGAAAGAAAGAAAGAAAGAAAGAAAGAAAGAAAGAAAGAAAGAAAGAAAGAAAGCCCTATTCTCCAGATACACATGAGAAAGAAAGTGTTTACTTTCTAAGAGGTGTCTCAGATCTAACATGCCCAAGATGGAATGTCTTCCACCCACTAACCTGTTCATCTTCTGGTCTCAGTTTATGACACATTCTCAACCCAGTGCTCAAGTCAGACACTTAGGAGTTTATCTCAGCACCCACACCCAAGCCATTTGTTAATTTATTTAACAAATGTTT
This sequence comes from Phoca vitulina, assembly GCF_004348235.1. Taxonomy (NCBI): domain Eukaryota; kingdom Metazoa; phylum Chordata; class Mammalia; order Carnivora; family Phocidae; genus Phoca; species Phoca vitulina. Next base: position 12,009,732 of record NW_022589706.1, on the reverse strand, counting down.
ACTTATTTAGCACCCTCTATATGTCAGCGACTGTTCTAGATACTGGGGGGATAGCGCAGTGACCAAAACAAAGTGTCCAGTGCTCAAAGAATTTCAATTCTGGTATGGGAAATATAAAACACTCAGTAAATAAATAAGTATAGAGTATATGGCATATACTGTAACCAACATATGAGCACGTCACAGCATCTTCATTGCCACTACCCCAATTTCAGCCATCTTCTCGTGCTTGGTCTACTGAGATGGACTTTGAGCTAGTCCTCCTCCCTCTACTGTTCCCCAAGCACAATTATCCACACAGTTTTTGGATAATCCTTTGAATTGTTTATCAGATTACGGCATTTTCCTACCTAAAACCTCTTGGTGACTTTCCTTTGTGTTTAGTGTTACGTCCAGACTCTATAATTAGCAAGGCAAACAAGACCTCTCCAAACTCTCTTACTTATCTTATCTCCTCACCCTTCAAAAAGCTCCTGTGGTCTTCTTTCTTCCCCTCTGAATGCTAATTTCACTCAAGCCTCAGGGCCTTTGCGCTTGCAGTCTCCCTTCAGTTAAGACTCTTCCTAAATATCTGATTCTCCTTGTCTAAGATAGGTCTTAGACCAAATATCACCGCCACAGAGAAGTAGTTTCTGACCCCACTTCAGGCAAACCTCACTGCCACAACTCTGTGCTTATTATGGTTTTTTCCCTCATAGCATATACCGCTGTCCGACATTATCTCGCTACCTCGGGGGTATTTATCACTAAAATGTAAGCTTCAGCACGAAGACAGTGACTTGTTCACACTTGTTCATCGTTATGTCTCCAAGTGCCTGGAGAAGTGTGTGACATATCATAGGCCCTCAATGACAATTACTTGAATAAGTAAATGAATGAATAAAGCAATATAACGAATTGTCAGGACGTCTCCTGAGATCACTTTGAAGTTCCTTAATGTCAGTGACTGTGCCAATTTCGTGTTTACACCCCAGTGTTTACCATGGTACTGTGCATGCACTAGATGCTTCACATATGTCTGTAGGATGAGAAAATCAATGACATTTCACTTCCTTGCACCTCTCTAACAACAATCTATATTAGATGGTATTTTTCTTATTTTAAAGGTAAAGATTCAGAGGTTCAAAAAAGTTGAAGGGACTTGCTTAAGTAGAGGCAAAGAATAAGAAAACAGACCAAAACAAAACATAGGCTGATCATCCCAGAGGCTGAGGGAGGGAAGAGTGTAAGGAGATTAAATGTCAGAGGACCAGATGCTGAGGAGGAACTGAACATTGACAAATGGATTTGGCCTGAAGATGGATTTTGAGAACTTTGAAGCGAGTGGTGTCACAGTGGAGCTGAGGGAAAGGGTGTGAGAAAAGAAAGAGCATAGGTATAGGAGAGATTGCTTAAGAACACAGAGACAAAACTCTTTTTAAACTCAGATGTTATTATTACTTGGATATGGGGATGGAATTTAAACATATTTGAGCAAAGGTGAGATTATTGCTAGTGGGGGGGTAAAGTCCAGGTTGGGGGCATGAGTTTGGGAGGGAGAGTGCCAGGCAATGCGAAGGGCTGGTGTCCCAAAATGTCTGCCTCTCCCTCCATAGTTGTGGGAAAGCTGGACAGAGGTGGGAGCCAGGAGGTAAGGCAGTGCACAGGGCAGGAGAGAGGAGCTCATCCAAGACTGGCCCAGTCTCAGTAAGATGTGATGGAGCAACAGCAAGGGGTCTGCTTACTGTGAAGTCAGAAAGGCCTGGAAGCTTCAGGAAAAGATGATTGGAAATGGTGGTTCATTTGTTGATGAGTCCAGGAGTGGGTTAAGGGTACAGAGCATTCAAGGGACCTACAGGAAGACAGAGGCACTGGGATAATGAGAGGCCAGGACCTGATAATTGGAGGGGATGAGGTGAATGTCACGGAATAAAGTCTTAAAGAGTTTTTAAGAAAAATAAACCTTTGGTTATTATAAATAAACCACTTTGGTTACTGGTTTTTGCCCTTTGGTAAATGTGTAAATTTGAGTGAATCATTTCCGTTCTCTCCACCTTAATTTCCTCTCCTGTGAAAGAGGATTGCTGTAACTTGTAAATATTAAAAGAGATAATATATATTTAACCATTACCAGAGAAACTGGATCAAGAGAAAAGCTCAAAAAATGATTGACAGGAATGAGTAAAGAAAAGTCCAAAGAGGGTCTTAGACATCATTTGAAAACTTAAGATTACCTTGGGAAAATGATTGTAAACACATAAACCTGTCCTATGTCCGCCTGTGAGATTCTGGGTCTGGAGGTCTACAGTGAGGGCTGGGGGTATGCATTTGTAACAAGCTAACGCTCTAGCTGATGCTCTTACCGGCAATGCATGAGTTGTGCTGAGAAGAATCTTGAGAAATGGAGTGGGGATTGATAAGAGTTGCACAGGAAGAAGCCAGCCCTTTACAGTTGCAGCAGCACTGGTATAATAGTCATGTTTGACCCTCTAGATCAGGCGTATTAGGAAATACCTGGAAAACCATCCATTTATTCATTCATTGCTTCATTCACTTGCATTTACAATGTTGTATACCCACCATTTCTACCTTGTTCCAAAACATTTTCATCACCTCAAAAGGAAAACCAGTACCATATTATTCCCCATATTCCCCTCTCTCCTGCCCTTGGCAATGACGAGTCTGCATTCTGTCTCTATGAATGTGACGATTCTGGGTATTTCATATAAATGAATCATGCAATATGTGAAATTCTGTGTCTGGTTTCTTTCACTTAGCATGATGTTTTTGAGGTTCATCCATGTTGTAACATGTGTCGGTACTTGATTCCTTTTTATGTCTGAATAATATTCCACTGGATGCATATACCACGGTTTGCTTAGCCATTCATCCATTGATGGACGTTTGGGCTGTTCTCACCATTTGACTATTGTGAATAGTGCTGCTATGAGTATATATGTGTGGAAACTCTTAAATTTCCACCTATATATACTCTGCAGAGGCATCAGCCTCAGAGATTCTAATTTAACCTATCTGGTGGAAATCATTCATGCAATTGTAATATGGAGTCAGTACTGAGAACCTCTGTTCAAGATGGGGATTTGAAGAAAGATTTGAATCGCTGTGTAATCTACACACTATTTAGCAGGCAAGTTCCTTTTCTAAGACTTATGACACATTCCTCTAAAGGGCTTAGTACACGGGGGGGTACTCAATAATGTAGGTTGGATAGCTGGAGAAAGAGCTATGATTCCAGAACAGGTTGGAGTGAACAATTGGTGTGAGTGAATTAGCTCTGTCCTGCCTCAAATGTGACCATAGCACACGGAGTCATAAATGACCTCCTGGAATGTATTCTACCTTTCTCTCTTCAGAAGATTGCTTTCTAGCAACGCCTGAAGAGAGAGGTAGGGGGTAACACATTTTATACCTGTCAGCGGAATAACGCAGCTGAATGAGCCAAAAATGAGCCTCAGAGACCCCTTGCAGTGATCTGAGAAGGGGTGTTGGGATTTGTCAAGGCTGCATGTGAATAATATCCAGGTAAAAAAGAAAAGGAATTGCTATGGCAATTATTTTAATGAAAAGAAACACTCAGTGTCAGCCCTGTGTATTATCCTATCCCTGAACCACGCATTGATGTCTCAGAAAGGTACGAGCGCCTCCTCTGATGCGAGGCTTTGTACTTCGGTAAAAGCTTACTTCTGAGGAGTTCAAAGTGCTTTCCATGGACTTTCTCATAGTCCCTTTCAACCCCTTTGTGGGGTAGATGGCAAGCATTATTCTCATCTCACAGATGATAGGAAAGCCAAAACACAGAGAGGTTAAGTGGTGTGTTCAAGGCTTATCCTTCAGCCTTTTAGGTTGAGACTCAAGGCTCTAGACTGCCAGTGTCCCCACCATTGGCCCTGACACCCCCCTACCCTTTCATCACAAGGAAAAAATATAATAGTTACTTTAAAAAAGAAAAGTATCTGCCAATAGGGGAAGATGGATGTTTTCGATTTATACCGTCAACTGCCTGAATTGAATTTTCTGTCAGGGTCACAATATCATTATTGATTCATAGCACGGGGGAATTTTGAATATAATACATGTTTATAATACATATTATATACAGTCATATGTTTTAACATATGCTAGATCTATATTGCTACTATTTCCTGAGGAGATTTGAAACAAAAAACACAACTTCTCAAGCCCCAGCATAAAGTACCTACTGGATCAGAATCTCCTAGAGTGTTTGCTGAATATCGATTTTTTTTCTTTTCAAAGCCAAACAATTAATTCTGAATCACAGTTCAGATTAATTCTCCATTCCATAAGATTGTCAGCCAAAAAATTAGGGTCTATTTACATTTATAATCCATGAAAAAATCTAATTTTTAAAAAATTATAAAGACCAGGTCTATTTTTATATAACTGTCACTCTTGTTAGAGAGATCAGTATCAAATTTTGTGTCTTAACACATTGCTCCTGGAAAACCAGTGGTCAAATTCAGCAAAATAATAAGTTGCTGGTTCACGGGACAGGCATTTTTGGTGACCGACGCTTCCTGGAAAGATTAGGTATCCACCTGCACACATCACTCATTGTCATTATCTCAGATAGAAGTTTCAGGGCAGAATAAAAAATGAACCACATTATAACTACAGGGAAGAAATTTCATACTACATAGAACTTTCCAAGTCCATATAATTGCTGTTTGCTATTTTCATTATGATCATCAGCATTTTTATGCATATGTTAATATTTTTTAACAGTATTGGGATTTTGAACAAAGAGTGTAATTGTCTAGATGCTTTTGTGACCACCTGTGGTCTTACAGAGAAATATTCCTGGAAAATAAAAATGCAAGAAAGGAATGAGATGCTTCAGCCTTTCCAAACAATTTACTGTTCCCTTTACACTTTTAGAAAATGTGTTGCTTGGATAAGATCTCTACTAAAAAGCCTTAAGGGAAATCAAGAAATCACCACTCTGAACCTTTCCTTATTAAAAAATACACAGACACCAGCTTTGTCACAAGGCAGAGCTCTCGGTTATCGGGAAGCTATTATGCTTGCATAAAATAATTAAACCACTGACTGTAGGCTTATTGAATATTTCAAAGGGGAAAAAAAATTCTTCCATAGAAAAATATTGCACAAGTCTTAACATAACCCATGTTATTGGCACAGTTTTTCATTACCAAAATGTTGCTACATTTTGAGACACCATGCTGATTTGAAGAGTGATCAAATTTAAATAAAGATATTGTGCATATTCTAAATGAACACTTACAAATCATCCTATCATATTAATGTATTTAACTCAGAGAAGAACAACATATTTGGATGGGGGGAGTGGATATTGGATCAGAGGGGAAGATAACTGTTACCTGAAAAGAAATCCTAGATTATTTCACGCTTCACTGTCAAGAGGGAGGACACAGATTCGAGGATCGAGGGTGGTTGTAGTTACCTTGATTAAGGCTAACTGTTGTTCTTTATTACTGTACCGAGGCTGAGGTCTCTCAGCACAGAAAAATGTTCATGTTCAAGTGCCACAATTTATGAGACAAGTTAATCTTGGACAAGTCACATAATCTTACTGTAGTTCAACTTCATTGTCTGTAAGATGGTTAAAGTAGCAATTCTCTCACAAGTTTGCTAGGAGGCTTAATTATTATTGGACATGCAAAGTATTTGGCACAGTGTCTAATACATAGGAGGCATTCATTGTCACCCTCAATTAGATGTATCTCTGGGGCCATTGTGGTTAGTTATCCCTAAAAGAATTGTCCCCAGTCCCTGTTCTTTGAAAATCCTCTATGAGCAAAGAATCCATAAAAGGGGAAGCAAAGGAAAAGTGATATTTATAGGTGCCTACTCTGTTCTAAACACTCTGCTAGATACTTGATATACAGTATTTCATTTAATCTTTTTGCCGGTCTTTACAAGGTCAAGAAAATAAACCTTAAAATGATTTTATTTGCCAAAGTTCACAAAGTTAAAAGGATAGGGAGCAAGTATTTGAAACTTAGTCTGTCTGCAAAGTTGGAAGGCAAGAGACTCAATGCTGACATACACACCATTGACTTCATCTTCCTCCAACTCACTGCATCCCTAATACCATCACTAATTTGTAATGACACGGGCTGCTACTTTGACCTTTGACACTTCCATTTCAAACTACAGCTTTTTTTTTTTTTTTTCTGTCAGCTTTTTCTTATCTAAGTCTCTCTTCAATACATGTGTATATATTACCATGTTGGAAGCATACCCAATTTAATAGTATAATTACCCCAAGGATTGAAATTTTCAGCCTCTTTCTTTCTACTGAGTTGGCTGTTACATATATCAGAAAATCTAGTCATTTCTACCCTAGAATTAAAAGAAAGTTGAGTTTTTTAGTCTAAACTGAAAAGAAAATTTGTCCATTAGATTGTTCAATGTTGTATGGACAAAGTATATGGTACTTACTAGATTTTTTACTCATTGACCACTCGTGTTGGCATTATAGGTGGAGATACAATAGCAAAAGCATTGACTTTAAAATTATTTTATTCAGGTTCCAATCACCCTCAACCATGTAATGGATGTGTGACTTTGCAAGTTGTTTAACCTGTTGGAACATCAGTTTTCCAGATGAATTTGAACAATAATAGTACCTATTCCATAGAGTGACTTTTTGGATAAATGAGATAATATATATAAAGTCCTTGTACTGTGCCTGGCCTGCATTAAGCCTGTCAAAATGGTACATGACATCAAGAACTGCTGAGCTCCCCACCTCTCAACTGGACTCCATTCCGTTAACATCTATAATAGGGGTAGATTAATCCCAGAAGGTAAATTAGATACTTGAGCTCTCCTATGAAAGAGAGAGGGACATAAGCTCATATATACCATTACCATACCATTTGCCTAGCTAAAAAACAAAACAAAACAAAACACACACACACACGCACACAAAAACAACATTTGGAAATGCTCCAGTTATCAAGGCTTTGGGCAGGCTAGGCAATCACTAGTGAACCTCCAGATGTTCAGAGAAACCCAATTAATGACTGTATGCAAAACTTGTCTGAGCACAGCTTAGAGGGGATCCTTTGCTTAGAGTCTCACAAGGCAGCAATCAAGATGTTGGCCAGGGGTGAGTTCTCAACTGGAGTTTGACTGGGGAAAGAGCTGTTTCACTGCTCAAATGATGGCTGACAGCATTTGATTCCTTGTGACTATAGAATTCATGGCAGCTTGCTTCTTCACAGCCAATGACAGAGAAAGAGAGAGAGGGAGAGAGATGCTAGCAACACAGACACTACAGTGCTATATAATGTAATCATGTGCATTTCCTCACTTTTGCCACATTCCCTTGGTTACAATCAACTCACAGGCTCTGTCCAAACTCAGGGGAGAAGATTACACAACAGCACAAATTTTAGCAGGTCGGGGTCAAGGAGGACCATGTGAAGCATCTGTCTGCCCCATGGCTTCTGCAGGCCCTTTTGTTCTTGGTGGGTCCTCAGTTGCTTCTTTTGAATTTGCAGTTTCAGCTCTGACATATTCTACTTCTCATCTGACCCCTATTACTCATTTTGGACATTATTCTTTCCTCAAAAACTTATCACACGTGGTTTACAGGGATTCTGCATGTTTGTCCACGGAACACATGATTAATTAAGCACACACTATACGAAGATGTCATAAAACCATGGAATATACAAAAATGAGCAGAAATAAGGAGCCAAAGCAAAGCAAAGGAAAGCGTTGTATTCATAGAGCTTACACTTAAAGCTCCATGAATTTGTGATACCTGTTTGCTTACCTAAATTAGGAATGAATAGAAACAAATGAGTAATTATAATTCATCCAAGTGCTGTGAAATGTGTACAGTGAAAGCAATGTGGTGTAGTCAGGGCAGTCAGGGAAGACCTGGGAGAAGAGTGGAACTTCAGAAAACCAGTCTATCCCTCATTGCCTAGACAAAGACAAGGAAATGACATTTTTCTCATTTTAACCTCACAGAAACATAATAAATAATATTAGTGGCCACATTTAATAATAATTAAAAAAACGAGGTCAAGTAGCTTATAAGTCATAAATGTGAGATTTCAGACCCAGTCTTCATCCCACTGATTTCAGTGCCCCATTTTTTTATTCATATAGGAGAGGAAGGTGTTTGTTTCTCTTTCCATCCATCTTATCCTTTATTTGGAAATAGCCTTCATGGAATAAATATGGGCCAATTATCAATCTATGCTAACTTTTGATTCAGTAACATTCAAGAACTTTTTTTTCTAAAATACATTTGAATTTTAGTGAGGCATAAACAATATTCAATTTGTCCTCTTATAAGTAATGAGATGGAAGCTTTAATTATTGTTATGAGGACTTAGCAACTTAAAGAAACAGGTCTCAGAGATGCATCTCATTTAAATGTGCATTTTAATAAAGCATTTGTTCTAAAAGTTGAAAAATATTCTAATAGTTTCAACTAACCTCAAACTTAAGTATTTCATGATGCATTAAATGGAATATTTTTAGAATCAGAAATCATCAACATTAGTCCAGAATTAATATTCTATGTCTCAATTTGATAGGGAATTCAACCGGAAAGACATTTTCCTCTCTGTGGGATTAGTATGTTTATATTCAGTATTATAAATAGAAGAGATACATAGGCGATCACAAATGGCTTCTTCCCAAACTCCATCTTTCTGCTGGTAGAAATACAAATGTGAGCTATATGTCATTGTGGTGGAGTATTGTGACTAGTAAACATTTGTCTATCCAAAAAGCAAAGAGAAGTATTCAGATTACTGAACAATTTATAAGGAAGCTATTTTAGAAGTGGCTTCGGTCTCTAACCATTAATACCTGGTTTTGGTGGAGTGGTACAGAGGGAAACTGCCAGTATTTGGTCATCTTCCACAATTAAGAAAAATGAATGAAAAATGAAGATGAACTTTTTATTAAACTATTGAGCTAACTAAATGGGCCAATGAAAATTTCTTTCTGCCATAGAAAGCCATTTCAGCAAGTAGTCGCCTTGTTAACAATTCATCCATGTTATACAACTTGCTAAAGCTCTCCATATGTCAGTGAATTCAGTAAATATGCAGTGAAGTCTATCCTCCTGGTCCATGAGGCTTGGCACGTCATTTCCTCCCCAAAACCGACCAGTGATCTTCTCCAACCAATAAAGCCTCTAGCTATTCATGCACTAAAGCACTCTAAAGAACAGGATTTTTGTTTTGGTTTTGATTTGGGTTTTATATCCTCAGTAATATTTTATGCTCAGACAATGAAAAGATATAAACAGGTTTATAAAACCAGTTGCTGAGGACCAGAGTAAAGGATTTGACTGTGTTTGCTTTTGTGTTGTTTCCTGCACTGCAGAAAGTATTTAAGGCGACTATTAATTATAGTTGGAGAGTTTCTAGTTCCTGGATTCGTCCATGTGAGGCTCTCATAAAAAGGTTGATCGATGACTCCCATAACCCATTGTAACTCTGAGAGTCCCAGGTTCCAACGACTCTGGGATGTGTTGGGGATAGTCCCAGTGACAAGGAAGCCAATCTACTTTCTTAGCAAACTCATTTGTAGGTTTCATGCACAATGCCATTTGCCTAGAATTTGTGAGTAAATAAATAATGACATTTCCACAGAAATATAAATTTTTTCCATTATTTTTACTTTAGACAGTAAAAATAACTCTTTGACCTACATGTAAAGCTATTCTATAAAAGTTCCCGAAATAACTAAATAGATCTCTATTTTTAAATCATCATTATATTTTTTATTATTACCATTAATTAGTGAAAATACTCTTATACCTTATATCATATAGAGTGGTCTCTATTATCAAGCAGTTATTTTTGCTCAGAGAATAAATATAGCTGAGGAAAGTACCAGTTACTTACTTCTATGAATCACCTTGAGGAAATTGACACATTCTTCACAAATAATGGTTATGATATCGATGTAGGTTAACAATAATAATAATGACTAGGGCACCTGGGTGGCCCAGTTGGTTAAGCATCTGTCTTCGGCTCAGGTCATGATCCCAGGGTTCTGGGATCAAGGCCCATATTGGGCTCCTTGCTCAGTGGGGAGTCTGCTTCTCCTCTCCCTCTGCAGCTCCCCTCCTTAAGCTCTCTGACTCTCTCTCAAAAAATAAAAAATCTTAAAAAAAAACAGTAATAATGACTATAAGCACTAAACATGTTAGACATTCTGCTCAGTATTTTATATACATAAACACATTTAATCATTGTAACAACCTATGAGGTGGTAATGATTATTATCCCCATTCTACAGATGATATCACAGGGGCAGAGTCTCAAAAACAGTACAGTATTTGCTCACAGTGTCACCTAAGTATAGTGTTTATCAATTGCAAAGGTTTTTCTTACACAGGATTGTTTGGTTAGTTGTTGGCTTTGTGTCTATGATGGACTCCCAACAATCCTGAGAAGTGAAGAAGTCAGGGAAGTCATTCCTATGCCCACAATACAGATGAACAGACCGCAGTTTTAGTGGCTAAATGCTCTGCACCATATCTTCTATTGACTCTGTGGTGGGAAGCCTACAGCTCAATCCCTGTGGCTTCTAGTTGGTAACTCAAGGCCCCTTGTGGAGCTGAAACCAAGACAAATACAAAGCCCCAGCCCATTCCAGAGAGTGACAAATCCTCATGAATTTCTTCCCACATAAATAAAAGCCCACTGGCTAATTTCCAAGGCCTCTCTGATTCATTCATGTCATTTCTTGACAGAACCCCTCTTACTCCAACTGGCTTACTCCTCTGCGACGACTGGAGTTTGTTAGAAGCTTTATTCTATACTTCTGCCTTTGGTCCTTACCTGTTTGACGTGAAGACTCAACCATAAGCCTTTAACTTGACTCTCACCCCCCCCATTTAAGTGTCAGGGGATGAATCTGTTGGCTCTTCAAGTGTTCATCATTCAAAAGGAGAGGCTTTTACAAAATAATGTATCCTGATTATAAAAGGTAACTCATGCTTGCTTTAGAAAAATTTGGGAAGGCATGAATAAAAAGTTGTGTGTTTTTCAAACTACTCAGTTTACCATTATTAAGTTTTGGTTATATATATATGCTGAGTAATTTTTCTTTGAGCATACACACAATTTAGATTGCACTGCACATACCATATATAAAATGTCTTTCAATTTTCATCTAACTGTATATCACCCACACTCTCTCACGTCATTAAATATTCTTCGGCGACATCACTTGTAATAGCTCTATACTATTCCTCATATATCAGCCTGTAGGTATATACATTGATTTAATCTAACCAGGTCCTTACTGTGGCCTATTTAGATTCTTATTTTCAATTTTTCACTATTATAAATAACAACAAGAGGAAGATCTTTGTGGATACATATCTGATTGCATATGTTGTCATTTCCTTTGGGTAGACTTTGACAAGAAAAATCATATTAAAGCAAGCATGTGATTTTAAGGGAAAAATGTCTCAACAATGATTCAAGAGATCGCTGTCTCTAAGATGCATTCTTGCACTGTAAGGATCCATGGGGAAGGCATTTTGGAGGTGGCTACTCCATTGGGAAGTGATTTTTCATCCACTCTCACCTTTGATTCCCCAGTTGCTCTTCCTTTAGAAGCCCCTATACTCCTATTTAATCTGCCATCACCTTCCAGACTTACATGGAAGCCAGGAAGCCTTTCCTGATTTACTGTACCACAATTTACAAACCTGGGGTTTCTCAGACAAAACAACATAGCTTTAGGCTAAGGACAGTAAAGCAACAACAGACAAAAGGGGATAAATGAGCATCTGCCATCGGCTCAGGTCATGATCTCAGGGTCCTGGGATGGAGCCCCACATTGGGTTCCCTGCTCAGTAGGGAGTCTGCTTCTCCCTCTGCCCCTCCCCCCTGCTCATTCTCTCTCTCTCTCTCTCAAATAAATAAATAAAATCTTAAAAAGGGGTGAGGGGGATAAATGACATTTGGAAAATCCTGTTGGTGAATAATTTTATTGGAAAGAGTAATTTGCTGGGAGAGACTGAATTTTAGAAAGTAACTTTTGCTCCATGGGATCTATTGTGTGTTGCACTTGGCCTGACTCTGTAAAGGAATGTGGGAATTTTTCTTGCTGCTACTTTTGAAGTGTGATGGCATGGTAGGACCAGGAATTAAATTTTAATTGCCTTTACTCTAAGGGACTTTGAAGATCTATGTGGATCAAATCCCTTTATTATCCATTTTATTGTCTTCATAACACTCGTAAGGATGTGCACTCATTCATGTGCTTGTTTATATCTATTTCCTTGTTAGAAGGTAAAGTCCATGAGACAGGTACCTTGTCTAATTTCTTCCCTTTATATTTCCAGCACCCAACACAGCAGAGAGCATCGTTCTGATCTCAAATAATATTGGTAGCATAAATGAATGAAAGGATTGTTATCTTTCTCTGACCCTTTGAATATCTACATTTTTAGTATGTAATAAATTATGTGCTGAGTTTTTGTTTTGTATATGGCATCAGGGATTTTTCTTTGCATATGTGCATCCTCATGGTTTTCCGGAATGCTCTTGAAGGACAAAGGGGCATAATTTAGAGAAAAATGTACACCAATGAATGCATATCTTAAAGGGCAAAGTTAATGACCATTTTTTAGATATGGGTTTGCTAACTGGAAGCTAATTAAAATCATGTCAATTTCTGATTTTCAGTACCACGTATAACTTACCGTATCTGGCATTTTCAGATAAAGCTTGCTGACATTTTATCTTGAAACTCTTTCAATCAGCATAAAACCATGCCTGTCTCAAGTCTGGTTAATATAAGAATTTAAATGAGGAGAAAAACCATTTCAGTAAGGAAAAAAAGTCAGTGGAATCAATGATTTGCTGGTTAAGATTCAAATGTTACATTTCCCTCTTAATAGATTTGAATGGTTATAATGTATTATAATGGAAAAATGAATCAAATCTGCCTTATGAAAAGTAATGTGGTTATATAGGTACAAAGGCAGTCCCACCTGCCCAGCTCTTTGATAGTAGCACTCCTCTTTTATAACCCTTGAAATCCACATTGCCATCTGTGTTATTTATTATGCCTACTTTGTGTTGCTTCTTCTTTTTTTTTTTTTTTTAGATTTTTTTTTTTTTGATTTATTTATTAGAGAGCGAGCGAGAGAGAAACAGCATGAGAGAGGAGAGGGTCAGAGGGAGAAGCAGGCTCCCCACTGAGCCGGGAGCCCGATGCAGGACTCGATCCCAGGACCCTGGGACCATGACCTGAGCCGAAGGCAGTCGCCTAACCAACTGAGCCACCCAGGCGCCCCGCTTCTTAAAAAATCCTTAATTAATGCAGAGCTTAGAAAGTAAAGAGAAAATGCAAAATCAAGACCATGAAAGTATGACTGAAAAAGCCAGTTATTTTCATTAAACATGACTTTAGGCTATCTGGATTGAAACCTAAACATTTTTCCGAGTGAAATGTTTAATTCTCTTCTTCCCTTCAGGCTCTGCTGATATTAAGACAGTATGTTGACAATACGTCCTCCCCAAGTTGCCCTCCTCTCCGAGCCCCCAGCACATTGGATACGCACCACCTCTAAGCACCACCATAGCTTGTTGAAATTACCTGTTTCAACAAATATTAACCGAGCATGCTGCGTGCCAGTCACTGTGAAGTTGTTAAGATGGAGAAATCCCTGCTTCATAGAACTTACATTCTAATAGGCAAATAGATCTATGATATATTGCTAGGTAAATGAATGTTGTGAAAATAGATAAAGCAGGTTAAAGAAATGGAGGATGATGGGGGGACACTATTCTAGGCCTGTCAGAATGAGGTCCCTGAGGAGGAACATTTGATCAGAGACCTGAGCACAATGAAGGAGCACTCCGTAAATATCTGAGGAGAATGCTATGGACGGAGGAGAACATGGGAAAATGTAAAGGCCCTGGGACAGAAGCATGCATGCCCTCCCTATGTGTTTGGCAAGAGGCAAGAAGGCTGATAAAACTAGAACAGGGTGTGTGAGGATAAGAATGGAGGAAATGAGGCAGAGAGAGAGAGAGAGAGACAGCAGTCAGCTCTCCAACCGCCATTAGCACAGGGATCCTAACCTGGAGTAGGTGGGCCAGAGCATTCAGGGGCTCCGGGAACCTAGATAAAAAGAATATTTTATATATATTTTCATTAACCCGAACAGGAAGTTAATATTTCATTTAATTATACATTTTTTAAAAGATTTATTTTAGAGAGAGAGGAAGCAAGAGCATGTGGGGGAGGGGGAAGAGGCAGAGGGAGGGAGAGGAAGAACCTCAAGCAGACGCTGAGCGCAGAGCCCCACCCGGAGCTCAGTCCCAAGACCCTGAGATCATGACCCGAGCTGAAATCAAGAGTTGGACACTCAACTGACTGAGCCACCCAGGCGCCCCTCGTTTACTTATAAATGCAGACAACAAACTGCAGTATTATTAGCAGCATATGTGACTTCATAACCAATAGAATTTAAAGTATTTCATATCCCGTTATAATGTGGATATCTCGAAATGCTTTTTATGTTCTTTACTACTTTGAAATTATAGTAATTATTAGATCTGTTGCTAGTGTGTCTTTAATATGTTGATAACTCTATTGTAATAGAGCTGATTTACTTTATAACCTTATATCTTATTCTATATATTCAAACATGTTTCTGAGGTATGCATAGGCTTTACCAGACTACCATGATGTCCATGGTACAAAACAAGTTTAATAACCCTTGCAATGGTAATGATTTTTGTAGGTCTGAACCAGATTTTTTAAATAAAATGGAATAAGATGCAAATAATCACAGTGCATGATATATAGTAAGTAAAAGTATATTATTAAGTATAAGTTTGGTAAAACTTTTGTGTAAGGTGTGTGTGTGTGTGTGTGTGTGTAATAATAATTTTTAAAAGATTGAAGTCAAAAGCCTATTGACAAGAGACAGGAGGATTCTGAATTACATTTGTGAATCTCTGTGAGGAATCATACAGTCCTCAGAACATAGACGTGCCCCATACACATTTATTTTTTTTTAAAGATTTATTTATTTATTTGAGAGAGAGAGAGAGAAAGCATGCATGAGCAGGGGAGTGGAGAGAGAGAGTCCCAAACAGACTCCAAGCTGAGCATGGAGCCTGACGTGGGGCTTGATCCAACGACCCATGAGATCACGACCTGAGCCGAAATCAAGAGCTGGATGCTTAACTGACTGAGCCGCCCAGCCCCACCCCCCGTACACATTCCCTGATGCTGACCTCCTTGACAAGCTGCTTTGAGGCTCATCCCTGTACCAGTGCTTTTGATTCCCTCCAGCCCCCCTTACCTGGGCTCCTGCTCTGCAGCATTACCGCCCTCAGTCATGGCCCTCTTTCCTGAAAGCTTGTACTCTCTCCTTTCTTGTATTTACATTACATATTATGAATGTATCCATTCAGTTGTAGGAGACAAGGCTTCACCTGGAATTTGAAAGATAATTAGAAATTTGCTAAAAGAACATCTAAGACAAAAGACATTCCAGTGAGATGAGGAAAATGTGAGCAGTGAAGGAGAAAAAGGAAATACTTGCTAAGCACCGTCTGTGTTCAGGTATGGTGAGTGAGGCCCTGTCCTCTGGGACACACAGCCTCAGAACCCGTTATATTCTAGCTTCCTTCCCCCACTGCACTGAAATAAACCTGTCAGGTTACCAGTGACTTCCTTAATCCCAAACTCATTGGAATATTTTCAGTCTTCGTCGTACTTGACCTTTGTCTATCTCTGTTTCTGTTTTGCATGCCTTTTTGGTTCATGCCTTCCTAATCAGTGAGATCAAACTACTTAGTTACCTAATTTTCTCTTTCCTTTTTCTCCTTCACTGCTCACATTTTTCTCATCTCACTGGAATGTCTTTTGTCTTGGATGTTCTTTTTAGCGAATTTCTAATTATCTTTCAAATTCCAGGTGAAGTGTTGTCTCCTCAGTGAACTCTCTATACCTTCCTTGCCCCCTTCATGCCTTCCCACATTCCTCTGGAGCTAATTACCTCATTCTCTCTATGACCAGACCTCATATATTATATATATTGCTATCATACTGCATTTTAACCAATTATCTTCTTATGCACCTTCTGTGCTAGGCTGAGGAGTTTCCCTGAAGACAAGGAATAACTCTTAACCCAATGCTTTGCACAGCATATATGCTCCAAGAACACTTTTGAGTGACTATATGAATGAATGAATTCATAAATAAATAAAAGAAAGAAATCCCTCTATTCCTTCAACAATTTTAACTCCAAATCTAGAGCAGTGCCTAATACAGAGTAAGTTCTTAATAATAATTTATTGAATAAGATATTTCACTCATAATAGGTAGGCATAAAAAACTGTCAAATGATATATATCTTTTTTTTTAAGATTTTATTTTTAAGTAATCTCTACACCCAACATGGGGCTCGAACTCACAACCCCAAGACCAAGAGTCACATGCCCTACCAACTGAGCCAGCCAAGTGCCCCCTTGAATGATATATAAGAAATAGTTCTTCAATTTGGATATATTTTGCTTATAAGACACATGTCCCATAGCCAACCATTATTACCAACTGTCATCTAATTCCTTTTACTAAATTCTCCTTCCTTATCTATAATATAGTAGTTGATAAAGAACTATTTTATAAATAGATTAAAATATTGTCTTTATCAAAACATTATTTATGATCAGTCTGATCGTGCAATTCAACGAGTCAACTGCATTGTTATTCTGTGGGTACAGCTCCTTCAAAGTGACTCTGAAGATTTACACCACTGAAGTTAAAGCCTTTGTTAGGAAATCTGTACCTGTACTTACCAGGAAAAGAACAAAAATAATATCTCCAACAGATGACAGGGTGTGAACACAGGCATTCATTCTACCCAGCAATTTATCAGTAACGGTAGATCAAGGCCCCTTGTCAAATACAAGCATTGGGGTAAAGAACAGGTAATTTCATCTCATTGAAGAGAGCATTATTAACCTACTCACATTCTTTAAGTGTGCCCTTGTCTATCAGGCAGCTCTCTTTCTTCCTCTGATTGAGTGCATGTACTTATCTGTGTCTTGACATTGACCACAATTGGGAAAGTCAGGCATCTGTGCCCCAAGGTTTGAACACTAGAGATAAATGGACCAGAGAGGCCACAAATTATTAGTATCATTACAACACCAAGTGCCACACTACCCTCTCCCTCACCTTCTGACAAATGGTTTCCCATATTTGTCAGATGAAATAAATGCTAAAGCGGTATTCTCAACAGTAGGCAGAAACATTTAAAGAGAAGTGTAATCATCTCAAATGTCCCTGTAAATACACATGGTAGCCACCTATCTAATTATCACAAAGAGGAGTAATAACAACCTATTTTTCAGGAAAGAACCAATTCAGTGTTGAAGCACAGTTCCAAGATATACTGGATCATTAAAACCTTCAACTCTACCAAAGAATATACACGAGTAAAATGTGTCGTGTGTGTGTGCATGTGTGTATATATATATATATTTTTTTTTTTCCCCATACACCTGGATATTTTCTCTATACAAGTTACTTGTGCTTAATCAATTAAGCAGTATGCCTTGGGAGATAGCACCTTGGGTCGAATGTAACAAATATCTCCTGAACTTGGAACTACTTTATATGAGGAAGATCCATATGTACAAAGAGCTTAAAAGTTTTATACTCAGAAAATGTGTTGAAACCCATTTTTTAAAAATTAAATGAGACTCATTTACCTAATTTTAGTGGATTAAGAGAACAAGAATAAATTCATAGGCCTTTAAGACAATCTGGCCATGTCTCCGATTTATAAAATTCAGCAGAGTGCTCTGTGGAAATGAAGTGTCTAAGACTGGAAGGGAGAAGATATTTCGGAGAGTAGGCCATACTAAGAAAGAGAGTGTTTATATCTGATCGATTTAGGTTGTTATATTAGTATCTTAGGGAGGCTATAACACGTTACCATAAACTGCGTGGCCTAATGCTGTGGAAATTTCTTCTTTCTTTAGTCCTAGAGGCTAGAAGTCTGACATCCAAATGTCATGAAGGCCATGCTCTTTCTGAAGGCTCTAGGGGAGAATCTTCCCCTTGCTTTGTAGCCTCCGGTGGTTGCTGGCAATCCTTGGGATTTCATGGCTTTTAGCTGCATCGTTGCAATCTCTGCCTCTTCCCTCCATGGCTGTCTTCCCTCTGTGTGTGTCTGCCTCTGTTTCCAAATCTTTCTCTCCTTCTAGGGACACCAAATGATTTTGGAGCCCATCTTAATCCAGTATGAGCTCATCTTAACTGATTTCATCTGTAAAGGCTTATTTTCAAATAAGTTCACATTCTGAGAGTCAGGGTCGATGTGAATTTAAGGGGGTGGGGGAGCGCTCCGTGCCATCCAATCCAGTTTATTTAGACACATGGTTGGTTGAATGACTCTGAGCCATACCCAACAGGGGGACTACAACTGCCTGGAAATATACAAAGAAGTCTCAGGAAGTAAACGAGAGTTAGACTCAGAACTGTACCAGAGAGCCAAACCAAATGGGAAAAGCAATCAGATAGCTGTAAAAATACCGGTAATTCAAAATGGTTCTGTGAATATTAGCATTATATATCATTCTTCACTTATTTTTCAATATTCTTAGGGTTTATGTTTGCTTGTAAAACTGTTTTGTTTGCAAGGAGCATTGCTTCTGTCCATGTGTCAGTTTATACGCTTCCCCCTTCCTAAGTAGCCACCCCTCGATCTTTATTCTTAGTGATATGATCTGTCCACACCTCCTAGGTACACTGGACTGCTGTTTCCTGGCCTGAAAATCTTTGTCCAGCTGACCCCTCAGCCTGGACACTTTCCCCAGGGCCCCCTTCCCGCATGCCTTTCTTGGGCTTGCTTATCTTTTTATTCTCTTCTCAACTGCTATCTCTTGAAGAATGACTCCCTGGGCACCGTGGACACCTTTAATCTGAGCTGGGCATCCGCCCTTCATCTTCTGTATTACCTAGTGCAAAACACTCACTTTGTACTGACCAACCAGCTTGACAATTACCTGTTAATGTATCTGCTTTCTGCCAATACGCTGTGAGTTCTTGGAAGGCTGGGAAGGTATGGCCAGCACGTAGAAAGTTCAGAAAACTCTGTGTAGGCAAATGAAAAAGTAAATAATTGTCTGAGGGTCAAACCAAGGCTAGGCATCTAGTAGAGAGTGAGTGAGGAACTGAGTCTGACCTCAGAAAGCTGGAATGGATGGTAGGTGATGTGCCTACAAACCACCGTGTTTTGAGACAGTCTGTAATGCCTGAAGAGAGGCAGCATGGAATACATTAGGAAATTAGCAGATTGAATAATTATTTCAATTGTGGCGTGATCTCTGAGATTTGGTGTCAGATACGGTATAGTATTCAAGCTGGGCATTGAGGAATAGCTATTTTTTGCAGAGATGGGTCAGTGGGGCAGGTGAGGGGGGTGGAAAGTTAGTAAAGAAGGAAGATAATTTTTTTTTTTTGAGAGAGAGAGAGAGAGAAAGAATGTGCCAGCCCGGGATGGGGGGAGGGGCAGAGAGAATCCCAAGCAGGCTCCACATTCAGCGCAGAGCCTGACCTGGGGCTCGATTCCACGACCCTGAAATCCAGACCTGAGCCAAAATCCAAGAGTCAGAAGCTTAACCTACTGAGCCACCCAGGCGCCCAGAGGGAGGAGAATTTTTAAGGCAGAAGTTAAAAAAAGCATGACTGAAGGCCTATGAAGGTGCACACGTCCAGGACCGATTGAAAAAGTCAATAATTCAACTTCAATGCAGGGCTGCCAACATGGTGAGATTTTGTGAGGAAGCGACTGGACAATTAGGTGGGAATTTGATGGCACAGGTCTTGAGTGGCAGTGCAAAGAGGAGACGTTGCAGGAACGTAAAAGAGGAAAGGTGTGTTCTGTCCTCGATCTGCCCCACTGCCCAGTTACTACAGAATCTGAAGTAGCAAGTGCGGGAGTCAATGGGGAGTATAAGGAGAAGACACCACAGAGGGACCGGCCATGACTGGGTAGGGGACAGGAGGAAAAAAAATGATTTAAATAGGAGAACAGAACTGAGTTCTGGAAGGGAGGAAGTGACCAGATCTAGTGCAATCTGATGGAAGCAAATGGAAACTAGACTTCTAAGATGAAGGTAGTTACTGAACTTCAAGGAAGCAAAGATGGAGGAAGAAGGGAACTAAAAAGTGGGTCCTCATGTTTCTCTGGGAGACTGCTCTCACACCCCAGCCAGGATGAGCTGAGCATTCATGTGTTTTCCAACCGCATCTTATGTAAGCTGTTTTAACGGAGTTCCTCAAATTGTAGACTGCAGAAGGGGGGCATTTGTTGACTGTTGACTGCCCATTTGCAAGGACAAAGTGCAGAAATTGAGCATAAGCATTTAAAAACTGTTGCAATAGGGGCGCCTGGGTGGCTCAGTCGTTAAGCGTCTGCCTTCGGCTCAGGTCAAGATCCCAGGGTCCTCAGATCGAGCCCCGCATTGGGCTCCCTGCTCGGCGGGAAGCCTGCTTCTCCCTCTCCCACTCCCCCTGCTTGTGTTCCCTCTCTCGCTGTGTCTCTCTCTGTCAAATAAATAAAATCTTTAAAAAAAATAAAAAATAAAAAAAAATAAAAATAAAAACTGTTGCAATAATCTGAAATTGCCACAACATCCATAAGTGCTATTTTGTATTTGACAAGAGTATCTGTGTACAATGCATTGGAAAGAAAACCAAAATTAATCTTCAGCATAGACAGTTTGAGAAGTTCTGGTCTGTAAAACCAGTCATTCTCACTGAAAATAAAGGGTGGTTTATCTATCTACTCCTCCAATAGCTTGTCAGTTCTGTGTAGAAGGTAGAAGGTTGTATTTGAATCTTTTATGAACCCCCCGACGTCAAGCATGGGACAGAGCACAACACTTATGATCAAAGAATAATTAGAATGAGATGGGTCTTGCTAACGAGTTGGCCATGTTTTGCTGTCGAGAGAGCAGTTTCAGATTGGCTACTTGGGTAAAAGTCATCGAACTGGAACTTAGGAAACAGGAATAGACACAAGGAAGAATAAATCCAAAGCCATGAAGCATAAGCAGGCAAGGGAGAGTTCACATTAGATGCCACAAAAGAGAGACGAGCAGCAAAAGGGAGCTAGAAAAGGTGCACGGTTGTATGCTTCAAACTGTGGGGAAGTATGGGCTCGAGATGTGGACTGAGAGGAGAGGCTAAAACCTGAAACTGTCTTCAAAATCACAGGGCACAGTGGGGTCCAGCCGATGAACACACTTCCCTTCTGGGACTGTTGCTTTCTGTGGAATCAGAACTAAGTTCTTCTCATTTCCAAGGTTCTAAGCATGATCCATCCCCGAGTAAGCAACCTGGTGTCCTTGACCCAACAAAACCCTGCTCTGGGTGATGACTTACCCTAAGATAGACAGATGATTTCTGACTTTACTGCAACATGCTCAGTACTGTTGACAGACTGAAGCCATTCTGGGCTAAGGGTCTGCTACAGGCCTGTGCAAGCTTTTGTGGTTACACTTGATCTACCTAAAGAATTTCAATTAGTTTCCATCTGTGAAATATGATACTGAATTCTTCCGAATGCCCTGAGCGCTTTCTAAGCACCAGGTTATGTTGCCAAAGTGACAATTTGCGAGGAATCTAGGCCATAGTTCAGAGAATCAGAGTCTGGGCAAAATTGAAAGGCTGTTAGTGACAATCTCCCCAAGCTTTCATTTTAGAGAAAGGGTAACTAAGGCACAGAATAGTAAAATAACTAGTTCATGCTCACATCATGAGTTATTTCAGAACAACCGGAATGAAGTTTTCTTGTCTGCAAAACCCTCAACACTTTGCACTACACCTCAGTGTTGCTCTGTCAACTGTCCAGTCATCGCATTATGGATTTCCCATTAGGAAAAAAAAAAAATTCTCCCAGAAACCACAACCCGTTGATTGTATTGAGAAAAAAAAAAAAAATTCTTATGTGTGATTTTTGTCCCTGCTTAGGAACCATAGGGCACCTTCCTATGTTTCAAGATGTTGTAGCATTCCATGGTGACTAAGAAAGGAACCACTAACAAGTAGGAATGCACATTTGCAGAATAAAATTCATAAAACTAAAGCAACCTTTATAATGAGACCCTCTCCCCCGTAAATTATTTAGGAGTTTTAAGGACATTTTGAGCTCTGTGTTCTTCAGATATAAATTTTAGGTTTGGAATTTTTTCACCAAAATCCTGTGCGGCCACCAAAAACTCATTAGGAGGCAAGAGACAGGATCCTGACTACAAGAACTTGTAAATCTCGTCTTCCCAGTGAGGTTCATGGCATTTACCTTCTGGAACTCTTATAAAGATGATTTAAAGTAATACATGGAAGGTGCAAGGCATGATGTCCCAGACATGATAAGCACTCCATAGGCGTGAACTACTGATGATCATCAGGAGATGGCCCTGTCAGGGATGTGGCAGGGTTTCTGTGTGGTGGTAGTGTGGATTAGATTGGATGCTAAGTAAGATCTTTTCTGTTTCTGAGATTCTGTGATTCTGGTGGTCCTTCCTAGCTTGAGGCCACTGGCAAGTTGATTGAGCCTGTGTTTCCATCTCCAGCTAAACCCTGCTTTTAGATACCTTCTGCCAATACGAATTCATCAACGGACCTCACTCTGTTTGCATCTCTCTCCTTGGTTTTAAGGTGCCCAGTCATTACTAAAAAGGGAGGAAACAAGTTCAGAGTGAGTATCTACTGTGTGCCATGATCATCATTCATGTCAATCCACCCAGTATCCTACGGTAGGGAGGTAGTGTCATTGCATTTTACAGAAGAATAATAAAGTCTCAGATATATTAAATGACCCATCCAAAGTGCAAGATGGAGTGAGCGTATAATTTATTGTGCAAACCAGGACACTTCTGAGAGTAAAAGGGGGCACTATTAATTATTCCGGGTCAATAATTACAAATTAGGACTGTCCCAGGGAAAGTGGGGCAAGTGATCTCTCTCCTTGTGGATAAAAAGAAGTTAAAGAGCCAGAATTCAAACACAAGACAATCTCTAACATCCTGTGTTTCACAACAATTATGTTAAAAAGATCTACCTTGTTATCATTTTATTATGCCGGGCTGAGGCCACTGTCCCAATATAAGTGAAAACTGTGATGTGATGAGAACCTGGTGATCTGAGATAGATAAGAGTCATTGACACATCTCACATTTGCTTGGTAATTTGTACTTTTACCAACAGTTAATATTTATGGAGAAATTGGACATGCTGAGCCCTTTTCTGCCTGCTTTGCATATATTTTCAGGTTAAAACTATGCTGCGTAGGGGCGCCTGGGTGGCTCAGTTGGTTAAGCGACTGCCTTCGGCTCAGGTCATGATCCTGGAGTCCCGGGATCGAGTCCCGCATCGGGCTCCCTGCTCAGCAGGGAGTCTGCTTCTCCCTCTGACCCTCCTCCCTCTCATGCTCTCTGTCTCTCATTCTCAATCTCTCAAATAAATAAATAAAAAATCTAAAAATAAAAAAAATAAAATAAAACTATGCTGTGTAGCAGGTGCCGCTCCTCCATTTTAGAGATGAGGAAACTGAGGCACAGAGAGGATGATTTACTTTCCTGCGACCTTTCATATGCAAAGCAGGCAGATTAGCTTCCCAAGGCTGCTGGAACAAATGACCACAACTGTAGTGATTTAAAGCCACACAAATGTATTCTCACATATAGTTCTGGTGGTCAGAGTCTAAAATGGGTTGGCAGGGCCAGTTCCTTATAAAAGTTCTAGGGGACAATCTGTTTCTTTGTCTTTTCCAGATTCTAGATGTCACCTACACTCCTTGGCTCATGGTCTTATTTTCCAACTTCAAAGCCATTCCCCTCTCTCTCCCTCTCTCCCTCTCCTTCTGTCATCACATTGTCTTTGTATGACCTTGACCCTCTTGCCTTCCTCTTATAAGGACTTTTGTGATTCCATTGGGCTGACTAAATAATCCAGGATAATTTCCCCATCTCAAGATACTTAACTTAGTTATACTAGTAAAGTTGCTTTTACTATGTAAGGTAACATATAGTATTCTGCCTTCCACAGCAGGGTTAAAACCCATCTGACTGCCTTAAATTCCTGCAACATAGTACCTGAAAATTAATAAATATTTAACTTGAGAATGTGCTGTATGCATGTTTGATAGGGAACTGAAGAAAACAATCATGATCCCACCCTCATGTGTAATGCTGGCATTAAAAAATACACAATCACTGTTAAAAATTATTAAGTTCTGCAAAGCATCACGTGCTGTGGAAAGGAATAGTGAAGACAAGGAAGGAACCACATTACAAATTAGAAGTTAAGGAGGACTTCTCTAAGGAAGGGACATTTAAGCAAAACCCAAAAGGATGAAAAAATGTGCATAGATGTGTTCATATAAATAATACTTGAAAAAAAATTTAGAGGATATTGCTAGTGGTTACATTAAGAGATTAAAACATGGACGTGATTCCATCCTTCATTCTGTGTAGTTTTTTCTCTTTTCCAAAATTTCTAAATTGATTAACTTTTAAATGAGAATTGTTATCTTTAAATTTTAAAAAAAAAATGAAAGAAACTTTATTTTGTGAAAGGGGTGGGTCATGTGTTGCTTTTTAAGATTGAATCTGTAGAAAATGTCATCAGTCATCTATAAAAATAGATACTGGGCCCATTTCCAAAGTGTCTCCCATTCAAATACATTCAGGTTTCTTTAATGCTTCCTTATATTATGCATTTCCCTTTCTATTCAACATTGTGCTATCATGAGAGAAAGTAGGAAATCAACACCCTAAAATTCAACAAAAATTGGAAAATATTTGGGATTGTTTTAAACATTTATCTCTTTCAGATTATGCTGTATTTATTTCAAACTTGCTCCTATTTGGGGTGTCGAATGGACACTGCTGATCCTGGAATCCATTCTGGTCACTTCTATTGCTCTAAGAAACCTGCTTAGTTTATATTTAGAACAACTAACTCAGTAGAACAAAGAAACCAGCCTCTCTCATCAATGTTTGATCTGATAGATGCATCCAAATGCTGGTCAGCTTTCCCCTGAACGTTACCATAGGCAACGGTTTTATGAACTTCATACGAATAAAAGAGACTAGGACAAAGAAATACTGCATGAACATCCATCTGTGTGGCCATGTCCATTTTATTCATGTGGCCGTCTAGATTTAGGTCTTAACATTTTGTTGATTTATTTCTCTGAGCCCTTATCCATTCTGCTCTGGAATACTGAAATGCATACCTAATTGGCTTCCCTCCCTATTCCTCCTTATCCCGTCCCAGTCTTTCAACCCACTGCTGCCAGGGTAATCTGCCACATCCTCTCACCACATCTCTCCCTGCTCTGAAAGTCAATGGAAAGGCATTATGCTAGGGCTCACGAGGCTACCGGCACGAGTAGGAAATAGCTTCTGCCCTCAAGAAAACTCAAGGAGTTTTCATTTACAATCTACTGGAAGAAAGAGACATTTGAACAATGAGTTCTAATACAGGGCTGGATG
This sequence comes from Phoca vitulina, assembly GCF_004348235.1. Classification (NCBI taxonomy): domain Eukaryota; kingdom Metazoa; phylum Chordata; class Mammalia; order Carnivora; family Phocidae; genus Phoca; species Phoca vitulina. The sequence continues at coordinate 11,984,191 of NW_022589706.1, read as the reverse complement.
ACATCAGTGACAACTGGAGTCTAAGGAGCAGGTTTTCAGAGCACAGTAGAATGAATAATGAATTATCTGAAAGCCCAACCTCTAGCTAATTAGAGTATCTCTCAGAGCCCTTTGTTTCTAGTTCAGATCCTTTCAGATTTAGCCCATCCTTTGCCTTCATGAACTTTCATCTCTACCTTGGCCTTTTCCATGAACTACTAAAGACTTTTCTCCATTAGGACTTTTTTTTAAAGGCAAGTTTAAGAAAATTTAAATCATACCAGTTTAAATAATAATGATAATATGTTAACTTATGTGCCCGGAAAGTTTAGAGATACTTCTATACTTTTAGAAACTATCTAAAAGTGAAGCTTCAGGTAAAGTTTAATCCAGCAACTAAAATGATATCACACAAGTCCTGGCTTGCCTCTCTTTATGCCTTTGAGGCTGAGGACCTTCTGGTTCTCAGAAGGTTATTCTATGCTCAGTCTGTGTTCAGGTTTCTTTAAGACTATTCTATGCTCAGTCCCAGGTAGCAGCAAAGGGGTTTAGTGATGGACCCCAACTCTTACCAATTGAAAGAAGAAAACTTCTTTTTAAAATTTTTTTAAAGATTTTACTTATTTATTCATGAAAGACAGAGAGAGATAGGCAGAGGCAGAGGGAAAAGCAGGCTCCCCACAGAGCAGGGAGCCCGATGCAGGACTCTGTCCCAGGATTGTGGGATCACAACCTGAACTGAAGGCAGACACTTAACCGAATGAGCCACCCAGGTGCCCCAAGAAGAAAACTTCTATTTCCTAGGAGTCTAACACAATTCCTGAATCTTATTCTTATTGCCCTGAACTGAGCTGCAGCCCCATTCATGAATCAGTTCTCATCACTGGAGAAATACATAAATTATCTTAGCCCAATGTGGGCTCATCCCTAGAGTTGGTGGTGGTGTCATTTATTAGCTGCATAGTGAAAATGGGGGAAGACTGCTTACCTAAAGGGAGAGTGTGGTGCTGTTTTACCAAAAGATGGGTGAATAAACTGGGTGGCAAGATAAACAAGAAGGGAATGAATGACTTAAACACCAAATAAATAACTTTTTGAGCCTCATGATTCTTGGACAATCTTTTCCATAAGATCTCCCTATGCTGGTGAAGGAATCCTTAACCCAAACATTGTTTCACTTCATAAAGTTTGTCTTATATGTTGTGTTTTCCCAACAAAACCTGGCATAATATTTTGCTCAGAACAAGCACTCAATACATTTTTTATCATTCTTCCTTTCAAAATTTTTCACTCAACCATTCTACTGAATTTTTTTTCCAAGAAATGACCAATGTTCTCTCTGATTTTAAAACAAAAGGTTCTTCTTGTGCCAAGTGAAATAAGTCAAGTAGAGAAAACAATTATCATATGGTTTCACTCATATGTAGAACGTAAGGAATAGCACAGAGGACCACAGGGGAAGGGAGGGAAAACTGAAGGGGAAGAAATCAGAGAGGGAGACAAACCATGAGAGACTTTGGACTCCGGGAACCAAACTGACGGTTACAGAGGGGAAGTGGGTGGGGGGATGAGGTAACCAGGTGATGGGTATTAAGGAGGGCAGGATGAGCACTGGGTGTTATACTCAACTAATGAATCGTTGAACACTACATCAAAAACTAATGATGTACTATATGCTGGCTAATTGAACATAATAATACAATTTTTTTAATTAAAAAAAAGAAAATTCTACCACAAATCAATCAATCTATATCTATCTATCTATGCAAAGGGTTAATAACCAGAGCTACTTTGGATATAGTGAGTAAACATTAACTGAGCTAATATTACACAGTTCCAGATCATTCCAAAATCTGCAATATCAATCTGTCTTTTCCTCTGGTGGGCTATGCCTACTCATATAAATTTCTAACAGCCTGCTAAACAGTCTGGTATATGTCACACTGGCTCCTATAAATCAGTTTCCCCAAACCTCGTTGACATTTTCCTCTCATTACCCCCTTCCACACCTTTGACTCAGCCCTAGCCCATTTTTATTACTTTGCATCCTATTTTTATTTAGGCGAGCACCAGAATCTCACCCAGCTCATTTCCTCAAAACTTATTTCATGCACTTTCTGCCTCCCTCGCAGCTCATATGCAATCATTTTCCAAGTCTCGCTCAATGATCTCTCACTTCCAACTGTGCCTTTTAAACATGCAGTCTAAAAGTTGTGTTCTAATTAGGTTATATGCCATAAAACCTTTATTGTTTCATAATAGCTTCTCAAATTGAGGTCAAACCCCTTCTGGCCTTAACGTGTCTGCACTCTGTATCCCCATCCTGTCTTTGCACACATACCCCCCAGCCACTCTGAACACTAAGCCCTCTCCATAGGCTCTATGAAGACTTCTCTGACATTGTTATAGGTAGTCTCACTTTTATACTTTTGACAATAATATAACTGTTAAGTTATAGTAGCCTATTGATAATTATTATCGGGCATTTATCATGGATCTGACACCGGGCTAAGTACTTCACATTTATGAACGGCAGTTCAAGTAACACAGGGTTAAGAATTTGGGCTTTGAACACTAGCTCTGTAGCTTATTTAAGTTGGGCAAGTTGCTTAAATTCTACACCTCAGTTTCCTGCTCTATTGAATGAGATATAATAGCATCCAATTCATAGGTTATAGTGAGGAGTGGTTAAGATCATGTAGCTTCATTCCTTGCTAGTGTATAGTAATCACTCCATGAATGTTGATTGTTAGTATCATCATTAAAATTCATGACAAGTATTCAGAATAGTTCTTATTCTCGGGCGCCTGGGTGGCTCAGTCGTTAAGCGTCTGCCTTCGGCTCAGGTCATGATCCCAGGGTCCTGGGATCGAGTCCCACATCGGGCTCCCTGCTCAGCGGGAAGCCTGCTTCTCCCTCTCCCACTCCCCCTGCTTGTGTTCCTGCTCTCACTGTCTCTCTCTCTGTCAAATAAATAAATAAAATCTTAAAAAAAAAAAAAAAAGAATAGTTCTTATTCTCTCTTCCTATATGAGACTTATCGGAAGGATAGATATTGCATATTCTTCTGTTAGATAACCTCATTCCCATTTCAGCATGTCAGAAATCTTTGCAGGTTCCTTGCAACCTTCTCCACAAAGACTTGAATTGATTTTTCTCCCTTAAATATCACTACTCATTATTTACACCTCATCTATGGTATCCTTCACTTAATAGGGATATTCGTATATATGTTTTATCTTCTTCGATTGGATAGTAACTCCTTTGAGAGACCATGTACCAGATTAGAAAGAAGAAAGGCTTGGAGTAAAAGGACCTGGGTTTGAAGTCTGGCTCTGCCTCTTCTCAGCTGTGAGACATTGAGCCAATTACTCAGGCTCTCTGTTCCTCAGTTTTCTGATCTCTAGAATGGGAACACTTAATATTTCCTTCTGGTGTGTTTGTGAAAATTAAATAAGCCAGTATAGGAAGAGCACTTAGTACAGTGTCTGGAATGTAGGCATGGTTCAGTTCAGAATAAATTCTCCTTTTACACTCTCGTCAAGAAAATACAATCACTCAGCCTCATATGCTCCACAGCAGTTAGGACACTGTCTTACAAATACTTGGTGCTTAGAAAATTACCAATTAAACTAAATTATTGTTACATCCTGTGATAGCAAAGGGGATTATAAACTGTGAGGACACATCATAATATCAGTATTCTAGCTGCGCACATGGTTGCTATAATGTTATCTTCTTATTATGATTTAATAACTGCATATCAGAATTAACCCTGGGATTATCTCTCACAATATCTCTTACGGACCACTAGTCTGGAGAATTGATTTGTGTGAAATCATCACCACTGTGAAATAATTTTTCACTAGCCTCTGTATTCATTGAACTTTGGAGATACCTTGGTCATAGATTTTAACCCTTGAATTATAATTGTTAGTTTACATTTCCATTTTTCCTGAACTGTGATCCATCAAGGAGAGGCTCCCCTCTTATTTCATCCCTAGTCCTTGGCACAGCACCTAGTCTGTAGAATGTGCCAGGCAACAGGACTTGATCTTCAAGGAACTGAGGAGATAGGAGATCATGATGAAGTATAATTATGCCCCTGGCATGCATGGAGTTTCAGGTGAGCATGGAAAAGGAGCCTCCCACATAGTTAAGGATCCCAGGAAGGCTTTTAGAGGAAGCCATGCATGCATTGAGTTTAAAAAAAATAAGCGAGAAAAAAAAGCAGTACCAAGAAAAGAATGCTCCTTTGGTTGAATGAATGAAGGTGTCTTTTAGTTAAATCTCAAAGAAATGTAGATTATAACATTGGCTATTGAATTTAACTATGAAAAGGCTCACATTTTTTATTACCACAAAGCTGCCCCACTTGCTAATTGAATTATGTTCATTATTTGAAAAAAAAAATACACCAAGGGAATGAAGATAGTTTATAAGCCAGGCTTTATAAATCAGATCCTTTTAAACTACTCCAAGATGTTTTCACTGTTTCAAGCTCCTCCTTGAAATGATCAAATAGGTCTCCTTGAAGATCTCCAAAAACATGCCAGAATGAAGATAGTAGACTCTGTTATGACTCAGTTGATTTGTGAATGTGAGTAATTAGATGAATTGGCTGTCAATATGATGTACGTGTGGGATTAAACACTAACACAATTCTGTGGATAAGGGTCACAAACGCACACTGCATGGCTGGCTATCAGAGCATACACTTCCCACTGACACTGGGATCCTGGTGCTCTTGGGACTCATAACAGAAGGTTACAAGATAAATACTATAAATCTTTTGAAAAAGTCCACCCAGCGCATTTGCTAAAAGTTAGCCCTGGAGCACTGGAAAGACTATGTAAATGAATCACCTCCTGCCTGTCCCCAGAACTCAACCTCAGTTTGTGAAAATGGCTGATAATAAATGAGAAAACAGCATGAAGAAAGCACCAAGTATAGACTGTGAAAGACTGGGAGATTTTTCATTTGTAAAGTAGATTTCGTGTATGTATCTCTATGTATCCGAATGCTTACAAGGTAGTTGAGTTTTAAATTAATGGGAGATTCATTTATATACAATGGTAAGGATTTATGTCTTAGCTTCAAGATAAGAGGATAGGATGCTGTATCATTTTTTAAAGATTTTATTTATTTATTTGAGGGGGGGAGGGGCAGAGGGAGAGAATCTCACGTGGACTCTGCACTGAGCGCAGAGCCAATATGGGGCTCAATCTCACGACCCTGAGATCATAACCTGAGCTGAAAGTAAGAGTCAAAGGCTTAACCAATTGAGCCACCCAGGTTCCCCTTGTTTTTTATATATATAGGTGAGAAAATGGACTATATTCTTATAACACAAGTAAACAAATTTGTGGAAACACTCTATATTCATGATGTAACAAAAATTATCAAAAATCTTGGGCACTTGGGTGGCCAGTTCTTCCCGATTTCCATTGGTTTGGGGAGCATTTCAGCACTCCAGCACAGGGATTGTCCCCACTTTACCCCATGTGTTCTAGAATAATATATGATGATGATACCGTCCTCCGTGGCTAAAACAGCTGAGAAACAATGATTTTTACTTCTGACCTTGATGAAAACCAAAGGCATTGTAAATGTAGTTCACTATAGTTATATTTTCCTCTTCCTATGCCAGTGTTTCTCAATTGTTTTTCATTACCATTCTTCTAAGAAGTCTTTTTAGAAATTTTTGTCTAATCACCACCAATTAAATTTTAATACCCAGATATGTTGTAGATTCATGTATTGATGCAAATCTGTGCTTTATACATAAAAAGAGTAATACATTCTTTTTCTCATGAACCAATTTTCATCCCCATGGGACTGATTAAAGCCCCCGATGATAATGAATGCCTTATATTATACCTTGTTGCCTGTTTTGCATTCTGATACTATTGGGGCAAGGGGAAGGTTGAAAACAGACCATTTGGAATCAAACTAGCTTCCAGGACAAGTTCCCTAACCTGCCTTCATGCAAATTTCTTCTGTGAAAAATGGTAGTAATAATATGTACCTAGGGAAGTTTTATTAACAGATTAAATGAGATAATCAGAAGCAAAGACATAATTAGAAAATACGACTTTCTCCTGTTTCCAATGCATAGTTTCTTTCAAACCCTGCCTTTATACTGCATTTTTCATTTTCTGATTTGCTCTCTTGTTCAAGCGGATAGAAGCAAGAAGGCAGAATAACCCCAGAAGGATTTATTACATGGAAGAAATAGCAAAAGCCTCACTGGGGAAACTTACAGAGCAGGTGTACCGTCAGGGTTGTCCAAAGAAGGAGTATTTTGAGTCCTCTGTTTGTACATTGATGAACAGGTACCATCCAAGCCTTTATCATGAGGGTGTGTTCCTCCAAGTAGACTCTCACTTTTATTAATCCTTCCATGGAAGAGAAGACCTCCATTGCTGTGTGGTGAAGAAGAGAACAGTATTCAAAGAAAATCTAGGCTCAAGTTACTTGTGCTATTTGTACTCTGGCCTGGAAAAGATTTTAAATGTTTCCTGATCTGTAAACTGGATTTAAAATGAATACCTGAGTTAGAGGATTATTTTGAGAATAATGCCTAGCACATAGTTAGTACCCAACATCATTTACTCTGTCTCCTCTGCAATCAGCTTTGCTCTCTGAGATGCCATAGGATACAATCTTTCATATATACAAGGGATTAAAAAAATGCACACTTTATATAACAATAAATATGAGGATAATTATAGCTTACATTTCTAGAGTACTTCATAGATGTAAAATATTTTCACATTCATATTCTGCAAGATCACTTGGTGAAATAAGTGGGAATGGCATTATTATCCCCAATTTAAAAGTCAGAAAACTCAGATATCATGTGACCAACCCAAGGTCACATAGTAATAGATTATATAGCTGGGATTCAAATCCAGTTTCTCTGATTCTAAATCTAGAGCTAAACCTCACTGTTGCTAAATATTGCTTATAAATCCTCACTTCTCAAGCATAAAAATCTGGTGAATTTTTTAAAGTTCTTAAAAGTCTATGAGTAGGCTTCACTTTGTTTCAATTTTAATAATTCTCCATTGGTAAATGTTAAATTTTTGTGCATTTTACATGTGACCCCATCCCTAACTTTCATTGAGATCTCATTAGTTCTTTGAATAATGTTTGAAATTCAGTTTAATTCTCCATTTAAGAAAGGATTTGAGAACATAGTATCTCTTTTCATGGGCTTAAGGTGGAAGGATTGAAAATCGTAGCCCTTTTGGCCAGCACTTAGAAGAAATACTAATAGAAATGTTTTATAATAATACTTCTAAAGTTTTGCACATGAGATGCAATCCTGGGCAATAATGATCAGTTTATTTTTTTTAATATCACCTAAGTTATTAGATAAAGCCGATCTCTATTTTCTGTAAATGCCTTTAAAAATACTTTAAAGGACAATGCTAATTATATTGTGACTGGTAATTATTATTTTTTTTTTTTTTCTAAAGATTTTATTTATTTATTTGAGAGAGAGAATGAGAGACAGAGAGCATGAGAGGGGGGAGGGTCAGAGGGAGAAGCAGACTCCCTGCTGAGCAGGGAGCCCGATGCGGGACTCGATCCCGGGACTCCAGGATCATGACCTGAGCCGAAGGCAGTCACTTAACCAACTGAGCCACCCAGGCGCCCGTGACTGGTAATTATTTTATATAGAATGTCTTCCTTTCTGTGTTTGGATCTATGCAAATAATAGATTTCTAGTTTCAGTGGCACTCAGAGCTTAGTTTTAATCTGTACTTTAATTCTCTAGACTATTTTGATGGTGGAAAATCTCACGGAGAGAGAATGCATTTCAGAATACTAAATTCCAAAAGCACAACCTGTCCTTCCATATTGGATTTGGCAGTTTAATAAGAGCAGGAGCTAAGTACAAAACTTCTCAGAAATATTTAGAGCAGTAAAAGAAAAGAGGCAACAAATCTTAATGAGCCAACAGTCTTTATCAGGCAGCTAGTCGACTTAAGCTAACTTTCCCATTATTCACAAGTTCTTGAGGGCACTACAGTATAGGTTCCTTTATTAATAGCTCTCCTGTCATCCATTATTTAGGCATCATTCCCTATTAAATCACCAACATATCAGTCTCCTGAAGCACTACACAGGAGAGTTTTAAAAAAACCATTTGACAGGAAGTTGTCAGAGGAAGAGTTGATTTCAACTAGTTAAACATTTGGGCATCCACAATGCTCTGTTTATAGAGAAAACAAAATAGAGAGGAAATAGATTATTAAACTTCGTTTAATTCAAAAAAATCTTGTACTTAAAATTGATTTACAAATGATGGAATGATTTACAAATGATTAAATTCATTTAGTCATCATGAACCTCAGTATAATTTAGGGAAATTTTATCAAGCACCTGCTATATTCTCAAAATCATACAAGACACTGATAAGGACATAAAGGAAATTTAGATGACTTCCTTGATTTTCAAAAGTTACAGTTTTGTTAGGGAGCCAAAGTACACACACACACACACACACACACATATAAAATAAAGCATAATATCTAATAATACAATAAATCTTATTAAATGATAAAATAGGCGGTAAAGGTTAGCATTACTAAAGGATAATTAAAAAGAGTGAGTTCAGTATTCATGGTAATTGTAGAAAGCTTTAGGAAGAGATCCCACTGGAAAGAAGATAAGCAGAAGAGAAGACAAGGACTGTCATCAACCAGAACAAAAGAAGAATCAAAGCACAAGATCAGAGACCAAGCAAGGTGTGACCATGGGGCAGAAAGGCTGGGAAGGTTGATGTGTGTTAAAACCCCAGGGAAATGTGGTTTGGTGTCAAAGTAACACAAGCAGATTATGAAGAAATTATTTTGTTAACTATTTTGGAAAGGATGTATAGATCATAGGAAAGTTACCATCTATACTCAAAAACTGCATTGACCCACCTCTTTCTTAGAAGGCAGTGTAGTGGCACTGTGTCTGTGGTTAAGAATCAGGAGATCATGAGGAGGGAGGGCATTTAGGCAACGATATAAAAATCCAGGAGTGGGGAGAAGAGGTCTAGGCGTACAGCATGGAGGACAAAACAAGAATAAATAAAAGAGGATGCACTTTACAAATTGCACGTTTTTTAGTTGATCCATTTAAATTGATAGAAAGTCAATAGAATTTTATTTTATTTTTTTAAAGATTTTTATTTATTTATTTGTCAGAGAGAGAGAGCACAAGCAGGGGGAGCAGCAGAGGGAGAGGGAGAAGCAGGCTCTTCGCTGAGCAGGGAGCCCGATGCGGGGCTCGATCCCAGGACCCTGGGATCATGACCTGAGCCGAAGGCAGACGCTTAACGACTGAGCCACCCAGGCATGCCGGAAGTCAATAGAATTTTAAAATGGAATTAACTAAGTGATTGAAATAGGATCTGCCTCTGAAGACTTCCTGTCGGATCGTTATTTAAGAGGTACATTATTTTAGGAAAACATCACACTGAAGATTTGTATGGAAGAAGGCTGAAAATAATGGATGACACCAGAGATATTAATAAAAAGACATAAATTGTTTGTTGCCTCCATTGCCCGTGAAGTTAGCCAACTCTAGAAATTGGCCACAAAGTAAACTGCTGTCTGGGATGTTAGCTAGCCCCAGATAGCTTGATGGTTTGTGATTTACTTGCAACAAGCCATGTATATGTATATGTATTCATTTTTTTAGTACACAAATTACACATATTTATTGTAGAAAAGCTAACAAAGTTTAAAAAGAGAAAAGAAACGAGAAATTCTGCAGTCCCACCACACACAGATGAATACTGTTAACGTTTTGGAGTATTTTGTTCTTGTAGATCCTCTATGTAATATATTTGCTTGTTGTAAGAAGCACTGCTAAGAGTAATGTCTGTTTGGCTTACCTTTAATTCTTGTTTACTCTTTTTGTCTCTTTTATTTTTAAACACACTTATTCTAAATCATTGTAACTTAGAAAAATAAAATCAAACATATCCCTTAGTCCCACAGTCGGGAAACACAGAATCTCCTATTTTCTGTAAAATTTAAGAGACCTTTATAGATACAGCCTGTGACAATCGGGCTAACCAGGAATATGTTTAATTTTCAGAGTCTGGGAAAGCAAATGTTGTCAGGGAAGTAGTAACTCAAGTTGATGGCATCAGGCCTGTCCAGGGACCCAGAGGGGGTCCCACAGGACCAACCAAGAGGGTCCCTGGCTGTGCATAGGATGGAAGTCAAATGCAAGCCAGCAGGAGGTAAAAGCAGAGTTTATTGAAGTTATAGAGAGCAGGTACAGACAGAGTGTCTGGTAGACTCAGAAAGGAAAGGAGCATGAGTCTTTGTTCAGTGTCTGGGGGTTTTAATTGTGGGTGGTGTCTGGTGTATGTGTCCCCTCAGGCATCCAGGAACTGGTTAGAAGGAAGATGAGGGCCCAGGTGTTATTTCTTGGAGCCAAGGCCCTTGTTGTAGTCCGGAATGCACATATGATGCCTGCCTTTGGTCATTCTCCCTGGCCCCTCCTTAGATGTTATCTATTCTAGAGAATCATTAACTCCTTGTCCCTTACAAGAAGGACGTGATGAAGCATGTGGAAAGTAGGGTGAAGATGCAGGTCCTAGCAAGAATAAAAGCAGGAAAAGGAGTAAAATGCAGATTTTTGTGGAGTCCTGCAGTTTCCCTATCTCAAAGTTGTAGTGGGCTACCAAAAACCGTGAACAGTTGACATTTTCAGGAGAGAAATGGGAACAAGTAGCAACACCAAAATGCAGTAGGTCTAAAGGGACCATGCGTCGTCAGGGAGGTGTAGAGCTGACTGCCTCTGGTTTCGCAACGGGACAAGCCCTGGTAACGAGTCCTGGCTCCACCTCCCATCAGCTGTATTGGGAACAAGGCTTATTGCTTAACTTCTCTAAGGGCCAGTTTTCTCTTCTGTAAAGTGTGAATAAAACACCCACCTCACAGGTTTGTTCTGTGGAGTAAATCAGCGATGTTATGTGCCTGCCACGGTGCCATCCTTCAGTAAGTCCGAACAATGATGCAGTGTTGACGCAATACAACCTTTAGAGCAGTAAAGCGCGGGGGCTTCGGAGAAAGTGAGAGACGTGCTCAGGGTCACGTAAAACATCCGTGGCAAAAGCCAGGCATGTGGAGGCCTGCTCTCAGCCCACCTCTCCTTCTACTTTAGCAGGAAGCCTTTCCATTCCCAACAGAGGGAGAGAATGTTCAAGTAGACATTCAGAGAACCTTGTTACACCATTCCCCCAGGTCAGTGAATTGTGAGATTGATTCCTCATCCCACCAGGGACCTCTCTCCATGAGGTATCCACAACTATCTAAAGCAAAAAGCAAAACAAAACCAAAACCAAAAAAAAAAACCCTCTCAACATAGTCTGTTTGACTGTTCAGAAAGGTCATAGCCACTTAGTATGACTAATTTGGACTCAAATCTTTTAGTTACTGCAGTTTCCAGAAATAATTTATTATCCTGACATTACGTAAAAGAAGTCAGTACAAAACAAATGTCCCAGCTGGTATTTTAAAATATGTCAGTGGAGCAGATCAAAGAGTCCCTATTCTTTACTTTCTATCAAGATGAACCTGTTTGGTACCTGTCATGGAGTGAAGCTTATCTAGAGGCAACAGGAAGCAAAGGTTATCGCGAATACAATGGAAAAGGGCAAATGAATGTTAACATTTAATTAAAGCCACTGGAAAAGAATGGCCAAGTGTGGGCCGGGGCTGGAAAGAATGGTATGTTGGCGCCCGAAGGAGGCTGTTGAATTCACAGCTCTCTTGGTGTCACTGATGTTATATTGCAATTGTTTGTCTTCAGAAAAGAACACACAAGAGAAAGAGGCCATTCGGTGTGGTGGTTAACTGGTAGGGCTTTCAGACCTCACTGGATTTGAGAAGCAGCTCACAGAGTGGTTGCCCCCAAGTGCTGGGAGCCAGACCACTTGGCTTCAGACACTATGTACCACTTGTTAAATGTGTGACCTCAGGCAAGTCACTGAGTTTCTGTCCCTTTCTTTCTCCTCTTTTATAAAGTGGGGATAATACTAGTACCACTCAAGGCATTGAAGATTTAAAAAGAAGTTACTCTTTATAAAACACAGGGTAAGTGTTATGTAAGTATGTATTAAATATAGTCTTGAGGCTTTGCCCACCACTTACTTGCTACACCCCTAAGAGAAGTTACTTAGACTTTCTAAGCCTCAGGTGCCTCATCTGGAAAATGGGTCTAATCACAGTTTCTGGCTTACACGGTTGGGAAAGCTAAATGAGATCATGCATGCATAGCGCCTCGCATATACCGGTCAAAGAATTATTATCTTGGTTTTTATTTCACCAACTACACCAGAAGCTCCCTGAAGCAGATGTTCTGTCATGTTTCTTCTTGGGGTCCACCTCAAGGCTTTCCTCATTAATGGTGTGTAAAAAGAGCAAAAAGATACAAAGACCCAGATAAAATACTCTATATACAGGTAACACAGGCACATTCATGCCCAAACTTAGAACATGCCCTCAGAAAAGAATCACATGGACATCCACTAAGATACATAAAGTACACATGGAATTATACTCAGAGAATTGTAAAGCAATGAGGTTTGATCTAGTTGTCACAGAGCACACTGATATTCTCTCTTGCATCCTTAACAGATGGTCTCCAGCTTCTCACTGAAACTTCCAATAATCCATAATCAAGTCTTTCATGGAGCACATATATTCCCTTTTCTCTTACATCCCAGTGGAACTTTTAAAAATAGCTCTCTTTGGTAACCATGACAAAGTTTCATTATTGTAGTTAGTTTTGTGCCTATCTCCATCACTGAATGGTAAGTCCTTTGAGATAAAGCATAAAGGATCACTGACTTTCTCATTTTTCTGCCTCCCAGCTATGTATAGAATATTCCTATGCCCCTAGTAGATGCTCAGTAAATATTTGTTGAGCAAGTGAATTAAATCATAAAAGGTCCCATATGATATTTCTCTTTCTAAGAAGGTAGCTTATTTTAAGTGAAATCTCCCAAATCCAATCTCTCCTTCTATTTATGTATAACTTATCATATTTAAAATCTTAAAATCTACAGGAGATCAGTTTTTATTTCCTGACTCAAGGGTTGAATTTAGATTTTTTTTTAATACTTGACATTTTAATTTCATGGACTTATTAGACCTCTAAGGAAAGTCAAAATTGTCTAGTCATTTTGCATATTGTGAATCCAAAACCAATCATTAGCAGAGCCCAGGCTTAAGGCTGGGTCACATGACTCTTAATCCCACATTTTTTTCCACCCTACCATTCTGCAAGCACTTTATAATTGACAAAGTTCCTTTAACCCATATAGCTTTTCGATCCTTAAATCTATGCTGTAGCAAGAACATGTTATGCCGTTAGGTTTCAGAGAGAGAGGAAAACGAGGTCTCAAAGAGATCCAAGGACATCTTGCATCAGGGGAGTAGCAAACCCATGACAGAACCCAGATTCAACTCAGTTTTTTCTATTAGACCAAACCAAGGAAAGGTATATAAACATAGAGTTATCTTTAAAATGGGAAGGGTGGAGAACATAAAGTTGGATGGGTTCAAAGTGGGTGGTGATAGTCAAAGTCAAAAGGATTTCTTACCCACTCCCATCATTAAATACCAATTGGACAATTCTGGGATTAAAACAACTGAGCTCTGCAATGGAAACCAACCCAAGGGTGAGCATGAAGCAAGTTTCCCCCTCAGTGCATGAGAAAAAATATTTTTCTACCTAGGGGCCATCTTGGGATAGAAAACAGGAAAAAAGAGAACCAGCCCTTGCAGGGAGTTGAACTTTGGATAATTTTCCTTACCAAAAAGAGAAACTTGAGTTATATCTAATTAGTAAACTTAGAGCAATCTACCACCTCTCATTTCCTGCTATCTTATACATCACTTGTATCATGAAAATTCTTTAAGACATTCAGAAGAAATACATATGAGGTTGCCTCATAGATATACTATTTGACATAACGTTCTTAGAAGGATGCATGATTACTTACCTTGCTTCCCCTCAGAAGTGGTGCCTGTTCCCTACAGAGTGAGAACCAGCAGGGGTGTGAACAGGGCAGTTCCCTGCCTTTCAGAGGCAGAAGCTCTAGAGCCAGCATGCAGGCTCAGCAAGCTGGAGATGTGTGTCTGCACGGGCAGAAAGAAATCACAACATTCTTAATGAGGCATTGCAACTTGGCTGTTCTCAGTTGGAATCAAAGTTGAGTAAGCTGAAGTTGTCTTGTAGATGGTGAATAATTAGCAACTCCAAGGAATAAAGTAAAAGTATGATTAAGGCTCTTCTCTTTGATTTCTGGAATGATCCCATTTATTGCAATGCTCCTCTTTCCTGCCAAGCAGCTAGTCAATAAACACCATCTGAAGACCCACAGATACCATGAATTTGAGGGGTCTCTTCCAGAAGGTCTCTTCCAGCTATGTCCCTACCTGTAGGGCCACAGAGACCTGATCATCTGGAGTCCACTCTGCCTTCTGTTCCACATTCTGAGTACCCAGCACTTCCAAATCTCTTACCCAAGTGGCCCAAGTCTGTTTTTAGGACATGCATGAGCGACTTTCCTGAGTTCAACTTATAAGTGGTCAACTGCACAAAAGTTATGTGTTATTCTAGCCTGAAAGAATAGCTAACGTTGGTTATTTGTGGAGGGTGTGGAGTGAGGTTGGACTTATGGCCCGGAGTATCCATACATACGTATGCAAGGTCCTTACTGTGCAGGACTGAACTAGGGATGAGACTAGAAGAGAACAGGCCATCATCCAAGAGCTTCCATTGTATTCTTATCATGGCCCACAAATATAAGGTGTGGACCCAGGAGCCTTTTTAGACTTTGCCCCTTTGTTTTTATTTAGTGAAAGAGCAAGCACCTTCCCTAAGTTGTAGTGAAGTAGTAGCAAGCAGGGCACCTACCTAGCCCATTATAGGATTTATAAGTAGATGCATAAGAAGCATGAACGAATATGGTGGAAGATGCATAGGAAGCATGAAGAAATATGATGGAAGAACCAATATAAACAAGTGGGAAGAGCAGGGTTCAAATGAGACAGATCTGACCACCAGGTTCTGACCTGCCACTTCTTAGATCTGGGTACTTGTGCAAATTACTTCAGCTCTCTGAATCATGTCTCTAAAGTGAGGCTTAAATTTTACCTACCGGGGCACCTGAGTGGTTCTGTCAGTTAAGCATCAGACTCAGTTTTTGCTCAGGTCATGATCGCAGGGTCATGGGATTGACCCCTGCATCGGACTCCCTGTTCAGTGTAGAGTCTGCTTGAGATTCTCTCTCTCCCTTTCCCTCTGCCCCTCCCCACCACGTTCTCTCCCTCTCCCTCTCTCTCTCAATAAACAAATAAACTTTTAAAAAAGAAATTTTTACCTACCTTCTAGAATTATAATGGTGGGTATAGATGTGAATAGCATACACTAGGATACTTCACCCACATAGTAGGCATTTTATAAAGGTTTTATATGTGATCGGTAATGAGGAAGTAGATTTTGCAACATAGAAAAAAACCTAGGCTGAAGTGGGCGTTATTGACCTCAGAAAGATCTAGATTAATTGGAAGATGACACCTACTGGATGTCAAACAGAATAGATATTTCTGTTTTGAGAAAATTGATTTGCCAACATTAAGTAAAAAGCATTTTACTCATTTTAAAAAGACTATAATAAATGGAAAATAGATGCTCACATTTCATAGTATTGTGCCACTGTATAATTAACTGAAAGTATGTGAGCACTTCGGGGTCCTGTGGGCATTACTTCTGAATTCTTCTCTGATATTTAGTCATGTTTTCCATCCCCTTTTTCATATCTTTCTCTTTCATCATCCTTTACTTGTTGTCCTTTCAACTTGAATGTTTTTAAAGCATGCCAGCCTCTGGACTGCAGTAATTAAAAGATTTGAGTTAGCTTACACTGCATTAGTGCCTCAGGTTAAAGCATGTTGGGCACGAATAGATATTGCTAGAACAGAGGGCTTCATGGAGCTCACATTTGGACACTGTGATACAGGCATCTGCAGTCTTATGTAAATCCTCAAACCACATTCTCTGGTAAAACGATGTGACATAATAAAAGTTTACAGGAGAAGAGTATGGGGAAAGTCTACATTTGGAAAGAGACAGACCAGGAAGTTTCTATAGAGTTCCACATATCATTGTTAATACTTCTTTTTAAAATGTTTTGCAAGAATATCTTGACTTATTAAATGAAGTGGTTGAAGTTGATTCCTCACTCTAAGGTTTGAAGCAACATATTGAGATTTTCTTTCCTTATTGGTGAAACACAAGCATATTTGTGCCCCTGGGATCATCAAATCCAGAGTTAAGATATTTTTAGAGCTGTGAATGATAAGTAACTGAAAAGAAAATATTCAGAAAAATGTAGATTGCTTAATAGGTTTTTGTTTCTAACTGCTAGGATAGTCACAGTTCAATACATATTTATTAAGCATTTAATATGCCAGGCATTTTAATTGGTGCTCTCCTGGACCTTTCTGTGACTTTCTTGTTATGACTACTCTTTAATATGTAAGTGCAATAAAGTCAGAGAGGTTGCATATCAATAGAAACTAAACTAGTATCAGATCTAGATCTGATGCCGTGGACTAACTCAGACCTTGGTTGGGTTGTAGATTCTCTAAATCTCAACATAGAAAAAAAAATCTGTGAAAATTGAGATAATTTCCTATCTCAAAGGGTGGTCTATCTCAAAGAGTTTAAAAGATCTAAAGTATGTGACAGAATTCAACATATTGCACTGGAATCAAAACATGTTTTAAATGATGAAGGCATGGATACAGCACTACAAAAAGTTACCACTTCGGGTATGCAAAAGCCTGGACTGGTATCTACTAATGCAAAACATAACTATACACTGTAAACCAGCAATTCCACTGCAGGTATCGTGCCAAAAGAAAAGTGCATATATCTCCCAAAAGACGTGTGAAAGAATGTTCATGACAGTCGTATTCATAATAACCAAGTATTGGAACCAACCCAGATATCAACAACAGTAAAATGGATGCATTTATATAATGGAACAGGACTCAGCAATAAAAAAAACAATATACTACTGCCAGATCGTGGATGAATCACACATATATAATGATGAAAGGAAAAAAAAAAACAAGCACAATAAACGACATTGTGTATGATTCCATTAATATGAAGTTCAAAAACAAGCAAAACTAATACTTTGGTGATATGTCAGAACAGTGGTTCCTCGGGGTGCCTGGAATGGCTCAGGTGGTTAAGCATCTGCCTTCGGCTCAGGTCATGATCCCAGGGTCCTGGGATCGAGTCCCACATCGGGTTTCCTGCTCAGTAGGGAGTCTGCTTCTCTCTCCGTCTGCCACTCCCCCTGCTTGTGCTCTCTCTCTCTCTCTCTCTCTCTCACACATGCTCTCTTTCTCAAATAAATAAATAAATGGTTTCTCCTGATATAGGCATGTAATGACTGGGTAGAAGTATGAGGGATATATGATGGGTTAAAAATGTTCAGTATCTTGAGCTGGGTGGTACTTATATGTGTTTTCATTTTGTATGTGTATACAAAAATTCACCAAGATATACACTTAAGATTTGTGTACCTTATATATTTTCTACCTCAATATCACATTGAATAAGGACACAAGACTGTATCTCTTTTTCCTGAATAATGAGCATTATGTGACATGTGGACCTGTATTTTTGTTTTATTATAAGTATTTGCATAGGTATAGGGCCAGTGTAAAATGAAAATACTGTTCCTTTGTTTAAATATTAAGAATTCTATGACGGCAGTAGCAGAATATTAAACCGAGCATGGGGACCTTGTAAGCAAAAGGTCCTACCACACCTCCATGACACCAGCCCTACACAGAGGTACTGAGAAGATTTTCTCAAAAGCCAGGAAGGCTTGCTAAGTTCGGGCATCGACATGGTGTAAAATCCTGGTTCTGCAGGGAAAGCATAGTTTTGGGTTAAAGAGGTTGTGTCCCATTGAGGTGGGTGACTAAGAAATGTTTCTACTCTATCAAAAAGGCAGTAGGATAAATACTTATTATGGGAAAACACACTAAGACTGAGATTAGATACAATGCCTTAATTAAGAGAAGAAAATCTACATGAGAGTTGTGAATAGAAACATGTGTTCTATTAAAATGAAACATGCAGTGCTTTCCATGCCAGGAGAGAAATGCTGAGATGGCACAGCGCTAATAAGCTAGAATAGCATGCGTGCTAGTGCTGTCCTTTTCTTCACTAACTGAGCACACTTGATGCTGTATTTATATTACTTTAATCATTAAGTACACCAGAATTCTTTGAGAAATTCATGTTCCGGGGTGAAGTATTTGACATATGAGAACAAGAAGACGAGATCATGGAAACAGAGCATGGAGGCAAAGGGGAGGCTGGGAGGCTTGGGGATGCCCAGGTAGCTGGACACACGGACTTCGTTTGCTTATAGGATTTTGTTTCCTTCTTACAAAGTGAGAGCCAGCCAGCCGGTGTCATCAGGCAGTCCCCTGCCTTCCAGAGACAGAATCTCTGGGATTAGCACCAAGGTTCAACACACTGGAAAGTGAGAGTCTACCTGAGTAGAAAAAGGTCACAACATTCTTTTAGTTCTTTTTCTATATAGTTTCCTGTATTTAAAGTATACATCTTGGTGATTTGATATACACATACACTGTGGAAGGATTCTGCCTATCTAGTTAATTAACACATCCACCACTTCACATATTTATCTGTGTGTGTGTGTGTGTGTGTGTGTGTGTGTGTGAAAACATTCACCTTCTACTGTTAGCCAATTTCAATTATACAATACAGTGTTATCAACTCTAGTCACCATGTTTTACATAAGATCTTTAGATCTTAGTCGTCTTATAGCTGAAAGTTTGTACCCTTTTACTAACCTCTTCCTATTTCCTGCACTACCCATCCCTTGTCAACAATTTTCTACTCTAAGTTCAAGGTTGTTGTTGTTGTTGTTTTTTTGGTTTTGGTTTGTTTTAGATTTCACATATTAAGTAATATCACGCAGTATTTATCTTTCTCTATCTGGTTTATTTCAGTTAGCATAATGCTGTCAAGTTCTATCCATGTTGTTTCATATAGCAGGATTTCTTTCTTTATCATGGCTGAATAATATTCCGTTGCATGTATATACCACATCTTTATCCATTCATCCACTGAGAAACACTTAGATTGTTCCATGTCTTGGATATTGTGAATAATGCTGCAGTGAACATAAGAATGCAGATTTCACTTCAATATCCTGTTTTCATTCCCTTTGGATATATACCCAAAAGGTGGGATAGTAGGATCATGAGGTACTTCTATCTATCTATCTATCTGTCTATCTATCTATCAATCTATCATCTATCTATCTGAGAGAGAGAGAGGGAGACAGAGACAGTGAGAGAGAGCGTGGGCATGGAGGAGAGGGAGAAACAGACTCCCTGCTGAGCAGGGAGCCCAATGCAGGGCTTGATCCCAGGACCCTGGGATCATGCCTGAGCCAAAGGCGGACGCTTAACTGACTGAGCCACCCAGGTGCCCCTATATTTTCTTATTTTTTGAGGAAGCTCCATGCTGTTTTCTATATTTAGAAATTTACTTTCCTACCAATTTACTTTCCTACCAAAAGGATACAAGGCTTTCCTTTCCTCCACATCCTTGCCAACACTTGTTACCTCTTATATTTTTGGTGATAGCCATTCTAACAGGTATGAGGTAACATCTCATTGTGGTTTTGGTTTGCATTTCCCATAAATGACAGGTGATGTTGCATACCGTTTCATGTACCTATTGGCCATTTGTATATCCTCTTCAAAAAATGTCTATTCACGTCCTGTGCCCATTTTTAATTGATTTTTTTGGTTATTGAGTTGTATGAATTCTTTATATATTTTAGATATTAACAACTTAACAGTTATATGATTTGCAAATATTTTCTCCCATTCTGGAGGCTATGTTTTCATTTTGTTGATAGTTTGTTGTGCAGTTTTTTTCTTTATTTTTTTCATTGATGTGCAGTTGACATACAGTGTTATATGAGTTTCAGGTGTACAACATAGCAATTCAACAATTCTATATATTATACTCTGCTCACCATGGTAAATGTCGTTACCATCTGTCACCATACAGTGTTATTATGATATTATTGACTACAGTCCCTATGCTGTGTTTTTCATTCCTGTGACATTTATTGTATAACTGGAAGTTTGTACCTCTTAATACCCTTTACCTATTTTGCCTATGACCCCAACACTTTCCCCTCTGGCAGCCACCACTTTGTTCTCTGTATTTATTATTCTGTTTCTGGTTTTTGTTTGTTCATTTGTTCTGATTTTTAGATTTTATCTAAGTGAAACCATATGATATTTGTCTTTCTCTGACTTATTTCACTTAGCATAATACCCTTTAGGTCCATCCATGTTGTTGCAAATGGTAAAATCTCATTCTTTTTTATGGTTGAGTAATATTACAGTGTCCGTGTGCACACGCGCGTGTGCATGCACCACATCTTTTTTTATCCATTCATCTATTGATGGACACTTGGCTATTGTAAATCTTGGCTATTGTAAATAATGCTGCAATAAACACAGAGGTACATATATCTTTTCGAATTCATGTTTTTGTTTTCTTTGGGTAAATACCCAGTGGTGCAATTACTGGATCATATGGCATTTTTATTTTTTAAATTTTTTGAGGAATTTCCATACTGTTTTCCACAGTGGTTGTACCAATCTACATTCCCACCAACAGTGCCCATGTGTTCCCTTTTCTTCACACCCTCACCAACAATTGTTATTCCTTGTCTATTTGATACGAGCCATTCTGCCAGGTTTGAGGTGATAGCTCATTATGTACAACATTCTCAATGAGGCATTGCACACTGGCTGTTCTGAGCTGGAATTCAAGTGAAGGAAGTTGTCTTGTAGAGAACAAATAACTGTCAAAGTTGAGGAATAACTCATGAGAAAGCTAAACTAAACTAAAATAGCTATTATTGGTTTCTTTCTTTGGCTTCTTGAATGGAACCAATGCTCCCATTTATATCCATGCCTTGTTTCCAACTACACAGCTCCAGTAAGGACCTTTTGAAAATCTAGTGGCTGAAAGCAGGCACTCCATTAAAATTAAAGTTTGGTCACTCTGAGCTGCATGGTTTCAAAAAATGAATGTGGGTCTTGAGACATTTTATAAAAGTCTTCCTAGCTTTATCATGGACGGCTAGATTGTCAGTGAGTCTTTCATTCGCAAACATTTCTAACATGAAGTTTCTAAGAGTTTGCAAGGCTGCTGACATAAATGAGACTTTATTGTACAGGCGTACCTTGTTTTATTGTGCTTTGCCTTATTGTGCTTCACAGATATTGCATTTTTTTAAACAAATTGCAGGCTTGTGGGAAACCTGTGGTAAACAAGTCTATCAGTTCTATTTTTCCAACAGCATTTGTTTGCTTCATTTCTCTGTGTCACGTTTGGTAATTCTCATGGCATTTCAAACTTTTTCATTGTCATTATATTCGTTATGGTAATCTGGGATCAGTGATCTTTGATGTTACTATTGTAATTGCATGGGGTGCCACAAACTGCATTTGTATGAGAAAACTTAACCGATAAATGTGTGTATTCTGAATGCGCCACAAACCAACTGATCCCCCTTCCCTCTCCTGGAGCCATTCTCTTCCCTGAGACACAACGATGTTAAATTTATGCCGATTAATAACCCTACAATGGCCTCTAAGTGTTCAAGTGAAATGAAGAGGTGCATATTTCTCATTTTAATTCAAAGAAATGATTAAGAAACGATTAAGCTTAGTGAGGAAGGCATGTTGAAAGCTGTGGCTGAAAGCTAGGTCTCCTGGAGCAGTTAGCCAAGCTGTGAATGCAAAGGGAAACGTCTTGAAGGAACTTAAAAGTGCTACTCCAGTGAACACACAAATGACAAGAAAGCAAAACAGCCTGATTGCTGATATGGATGGGAGGAAGCTTTAGTGGTCTCATTAGAAGATCAAACCAGCCACAACATTCCCTTGAGCCAAAGCCTAATCTGGGGCAAGGCCCTAACTCTCTTAAATCCATGAAAGCTGAGAGAGGTGAGTAAGCGGCAGAAGAAAAATGTGAAGCTAGCAGAAGTTCGTTTATGAGGTTTTAGGAAATAAGCCATTTCTACAGTATCAAAGTGGAAGGTAAAGCAGCAAGTGCTAATGTAGAAGCTGCAGCAAGTTCTCCAGAAGATCTAGCTAAGATCATCCATGAAGGGGGCTACACTAAACAACAGATTTTCATTGTTAATGTAAATTAAGTTATGTGCATTTTTTACATAATGCTAATGCATTCTTAATAGACTACATTGTAGCATAACCACAACTTTTATATGCACTGGGAAACCAAAAAATTCATTTGACTTGCGTTATTGAGATATTCACTTTATTGCAGTGTTCTGGAACCATACTTGCGGTGCGGTATCTCTATGAATGCCTATATTAATATCTGAATTTATTCCCACCTGTATTGCATTGACAACCACCTCCATCAGTCATCTCTGTGTGTCCAGTAGGGTGTTTCATATGATATGTACTAACCTGCACTTCTGCTCTGGCCTCCTGGTAGATGCCCACAGCTCCTGAGCCACTTTGAAGTCATCAGTCACTTTGTGGAAGGAGACATCGTGGCAATCCCTGGATAAATGCTAAAAAGAAAAGTCAAATAATGCTGAGGAGAATATAGAGATGTCACTAATCAGGAAGAAAACTTTCCCCTTCAGAAGTAATACTTGTGCTGAGACCTAAAGATTAGGTAGGAATGAACAGGGCACCATCAGAACAGTAGGAGCAAAACCATTTGGAGGGAGGGAGCTCGGTATGGACAGGGGGAATATGTTAACGAGAAAATGTCTGCTTTAGCAACAACAACAACCCCTGAAATACCAGTGCCTTAGCATGATGGCTGTTTATTCCTTGCTTCCATAGTACAAAGTTGCAGCAGGGAACACTGCATCACATAGTCCCTCAGGAACCCTGGCTGACAGAGATTCCGCCATCTTGAGTGCTTGACCTTCCAAGTCATTTTGTGCATTGACAGTCAGGCTTACAGAAGGACAAGAGAAAAAAGCATGGGGGCTTGTGTGGGGAGGTCTGGAAAAGCCATATAACATTTCCACTTAGATTCCAATTACCCTGTCTCAGGAACGTGGCCACAAAGGATGGTCATATCTTTGGAGGAGTTAAAGTTTTTAGAAAATAATTCATAGGTCAGAAGCTTCATAGATTATAACTGAGACCATTAGAATCCAAGATTATTTATTACTGTGGCTGAGTTGAGATACAGGCTTATTCCTTTACTCATTTATTCACTCTTTCATCCACTTATTCCTTGAACGTTTATCACATGCCTACATTATACTATGCAATTGGCCAATAAACCACATTTTCATGCAAAGATTAATAAGGTGGACAGGTTATAAACAGAAGTGCCAGAAGGAGACATGGACAAACTTTTTTTTCATTTTACATTTTGGATAATCATTTAAGGAGAAAGCTGTAATTGCTCATTGGTGCTTAAATGAAATTCTTATGAATACAAAACAGGCAGAATTAGGGAGAAAGTTTTAAAGTAGCGAATTCATTAAAAAAAACAAAACACTTGATAAACTAAAATCTGTGAAAGTATCTTCAATGAAATCCCATTGTTCCATTCTTCCAAATTGCTCTGTGCTTTCAGATGTCCCAGGCATAGTCACTCAGATTGCTGCACATCAGCCTCCCCTTTTATGCACTGAAAAACTCAGGTGTTTGATTTGCTTTACTAACTGTCAAGTAAGATGTTAGGAAACATGTAATGATTTTTGCCGTTCCCCTCTTGTAGTTTTAGAATACATTTTCAAATTGCAGGATGTGATCAATACTGAATGCCTGCTTGAGAGAGATTTGCAGACCTAGACATTACCCAAGCAGAGTAAAATATTATATTTTTCCATATTTTTGACTGTTTGGAGTCAGGCGGCTGATAAAACATTTCTCTAAGCATGAGCAGGACCCCATTTAAATACCATGCCAATCATCCTAGCTTATTTTAATTGGCATTTAAAGAATTCCTCTGCTATCTTTACTTCCAAATCCTTGGCTCAGTTGTGACACATAAAGAAAGCTTTAAAAGAAGTGTGAGTAATTAAAGAGTAATTAAAGCAACAAGCAATTAACTAATTGATCCTAAAAAAAATAGCTTACACAACACCAACAGTATATTTGCAACAACTTTGTGAGACAGCCTGGTCTATGATCATTGATGAGTCTTCATTGTTACTCTCCTGCAACAAGCAACCAGACCAAAAAAAAAAAAAAAAAAGAATAAAAATCTGCAAACAAATGTTCACTGGTATTTCAAACACTTGGACCTTCTTCCAGTTACTATCTCTCACCTCTGTCTCTTTCCTTGTTCCGGTGACCTGGACATCTCCTCTCCCCAGTCCTGCTATGTCAACTAACAGACGATCCATGGCTTGTGTGGGAAATCTTCCCTTACCTCCTCCTCTTCTTCCAAAGAATCTATTTAGACACTTGTTCTGGGCTTCTGTAGTCTCTGGTTAGGCCCCATCATAGATAGGACTGGTGAAATAATTTTAATGCCTAGTGAAAAATAAAAATGCAGGGCCTGTGCTGAGAAACTATTAAGAATTTAAAAATGGCCACATCAGAGCATGAGACCAAGCCTGGAGGCCCTCTGAGTGGGGCAGGAGTCGGGGCGGGGTGGGGGGGGGGGCGGGGGGGCAGGGCGCTGTGGAATCATAAGACTTGCCCAGCCATGAGGCTGGTTCTGTTCATAGCTTCATCTTGGGATTGCTGCTGTCTTTCCCTGTAAAAGTAAAGCTGCACAGAGCAGGGGCATGTGTAACTTGTTCTCTCTATTACCCTCAGCAACAAGTGCCCCCCTGGCCTGGTAACATTACATATCGGGATGTGCAAGTCATTCTTGAACCTGGCTTTTTCTGCTTCTATGATGACATCAGCTCCTTCTCCCTACCTCGCTATCCTGGGACCTCTCTTGTCTTCCTGAATATTCAGTTTGTCTCAGGGCCTTCACACGTGCTTTGTTCTTCCCCAACAAAACCATAGAGTTCGGTAAATCTTTTAGGTCTTGCCTCAAACCTTCCTTCCTCAGAGAGCCCTTCCCTGGCCACTGCTAACTCAAACAGCCCCCGACAGCCAATCCTCCACTGCCTTAGTTTATATTCCTGCCCTGATTATGATTTTAATTTACACATGTTACGTGTTAGATTGCCATGTCCTGTCTCCTGTCTCCAAAATGTAAGCTCCATCAGGGCAAGAACTGGGTCTCTCTTAGATTCCACTGTCTCTGCAAGGAAAAATGAAACACAGGGCCTGCTACCTCTAAGCACTTGCTGAATAAATGAATAAATAAGTGAATGGACCTTTAGAAACTGCTTTTGGTCTAATCTTAATTATTTGGCAAAAATTTAAGAATAAAAACTGAGTCCGTAACTGCAGCCCAAAGGCCAAATCCAGCTCACCTGATTTGGTAAATAAAGATTTACTGGAACACAGCTGTGCCCATTCATTTCCATCATATCAGGGTCTACTTTTGTGAAACAGGGGCAGGGCTGAGTAGTTCCCACGCAGACTGTATGGTCGGCAAAACCTATTTACTCTCTGACCTTCAGAGAAAGAGTTTGCCAATCTCTGGCATAGAGCATGTACCACTTGAGAACATAAGAAGAAATTACGCGTCCAAAGAGTTTCGAGCCCTCTCCATTAACAACACGAACAAAAAGTAGACCAGTAGCAAAAAAAAAAAAAAAAAAAAAAAAAAAAATTTTCTTTTTAAATAAAGAATTCTCACATTTATCTGCCTTGAAGTGAAAACAGCTCCATGTGAGTCTGTTCAATGACTATGATGAATCAACTGGGTGCTTAGCTAACTCTTATTTAGGAATGGAAAAAGCAGGAGAGGGGACAGAAAACAGTAAAAATGAGAAGGCAAGACTGAACGAGACAAAGCTCTGCCAAGAGTAAGGAAGATGGAGACTGAAAGCACATTGAAAGAAGCATTGAGAGGAAAGTAGTTTGGTGGTTCCTCAAAAAGTTGCAAATGGATTTACCATGTGATCTAGTAATCCCATTCCTAGGTATACACCCAAAAGAATTGAACACAGGGATTCAAACAGATACGTGTACACTGATATTCATAGCAACATTCTTCATAGTAGCCCAAAAGGAGAAAAGCCCAAGTGTCCTTCAACAGATGAGTGGATGAACAAAATGTAGCATATGCACACAAAGGAATATCTATTCAGCCATAAAAAGGAATAAGATTCTGACACATGCTACAACATGGATGAGCCTTGGAAATGTTATGCTGAGTGAAATAAGCATTAAAAAAAAAAAGACAAATATTGTATGATTCCACTTACAGGAACCGGTGTAGTCAAATTCATAGAGACAGAAAGTAGAAGAGTAGTTACCAGGGACTAAGGAGGGGAGGGGCAGGGGATTATCACTTAAGGAGCATGGAGCTGTTTTTTGGGATGTTGGGAAATATCTGGAAATAGATGGTGCTGACGGTTACACAACATTGGGAATGTACTTAATGCCACTGAATTGTAACCTTTAAAAAGGTTAAAGTGGTACATTTTCTGTCATGTATATTTTACTACAATAAAACAGATTTTTTTAAGTATTTTTTCATTTTTTATTAGACAGAGAGAGAGTACAAGCAGGGGGAGCGACAGGCAAAGGGAGAGGGAGAAGTAGGCTCCCTTCTCAGCATGCAGCTCAATGTGGGGCTTGATCCCAGGACCCCGGGATCATGACCTGAACCGAAGGCAGACACTTAACCAACTGAGCCACCCAGGCGCCCCAAAACAGATTTTTTAAATGAAGAAGAAAAAGAACAGACACTGGCAACAGAGGTACCAGGCTCCTCTTTGTCCCTAAAGCCATGCACAATTCCAGAAGAAAGGTATATAGACCGAGACACCAGCTTATGGAAAAGCAGAGGTCACAATGAGTCTGGAAGCTAGAAGTGGTGAGTGATCACACTGGACACTCAGCTGGGGAGATTTCTAAGCGAAATGCTGAAGGAACAGCTTAGTAAGAGATGAGAGAAATGAATTGAAGACAGAATCGTTAAGCAAAAAGAACTTAAAGATTTGGAAAATGCTCAGCCTGTCCTCATTACAAAAAATGAGAACATGTGTTTGGAAGACAACACTAAAGGTATGGAAGAATCAACCATTTGTTAGAGAGATTCCTGTGGGTGTGAACCACAGAATTAATCAGCCACCCCAGCAGGAAACTTCCAATTTGAACTGAGGAGGAAGGAGATGGGACCTAATTAAGGAAAGCTGCAAATGGGTGCTTTTTTCAAGAAAAGGGAAGAAGGATCCTGAAGGCAATTCAGAGATCATCAAGGCCATGGCCTGGGTTTTAGTAGGTCAGACGGGCTCTCACAGAAACTGTGGGGATAGAGCCACTCAAAGCCTTGGAGTGCAGTCCCAGCCTAATTGTGGAGGTGACATTGCCACCCCAGTGAGTCCGGAAGGTAGAACATTGAGCCAGAGAGGATTGTTTTCAGCTGTAAAATCTCATGGAGTTTGCCGTGCTAGATCTTGGGCTCACTTGGGACCCATCACTCCTTTTTTTCTTTCCTGTTTTCCCCTTTTGGAATGGGAATCTCTGTCCTATCCCTCTCCCATCATTGTGTTTGGAAGCATACCACTTGTTTGATTTCATAAGCTCATAGCTAGAGAGGAATTTTGTCTCTGGATGAATCCCACTTCCAATCTCTCTCATATCTGAGTTAGATATTTAGACAAGACTTTGGACTTTAGGCTTTAGAGTCAATGCTGGAACAAATTAAGATTTGGGGGCTCTTGGGATGGAATGAATGTTTCTTGTATGTGAGAAAGACATGGATTTTGGGGGGCCAGAGGGATACAAACATTTGATCCACAGCAGTCCACCAGACTGCTATGGGTTGATTGTATCAAATCCTCCAACGTTTTTGTATCCCCTCCAAAATTCATACATTGAAGCCCTAATATGGTGCTAATTGGAGATGGAACTTTTGGAAGGTAATGACAAGGAGGTGGAGCCTCCATGATGGTATTCCCATTCTTATAAGGAGAGGAGCTCTTTCTCTCTCTTCACAATGTGAGGATACTGTAAGAAGACTGTCATCTGTACACCAGGCAGTGGGCCCTCACCAAGAACCCAACCATACTGGGATGCTCATTTTGGACTTACAACCTCCAAACTGAGAAATAAATGTTTGTTGTTTATGGCCCCAGTGTATGTTATTTTGTTACAGTAGCCTGAGTAGACTAAGACAAGAGTGAACTGAAGATGGATTGAAGATGAGAACTGTCATTAATAAAATGGGTGCAGATAGGCTCTGTGTTTTCTTTTGATATTGTAATTTTAAGTCCACATTAACAGAACATAAAAGCATGTAAGATTCTCTACACTTATTTTATACTCACAGGTTACTATTGGTTTCCTCATTGTAAAAAAAATAAAAATCACAGTTAACTTGAGTGTATTCCGAAAACCAGATGATTTAGAATTAATCTGTATATCGAGTGGAGTGTTTTTCTCAGAAGTAAAAAAAACAACTTGAGACTAAACTGGTGATGTGACTGAAAATTGATGTGATCCCAGAATTAAAAGCAGTGTACCATTTTGATGAAACTATTTACCTGTATGAAAATGCAGATGTTACCTACTGTTAGAAACTCCACAGTTAAATTTCTCTCCTGAACTGTAATAAATTTCCCCTCAGAGTATAATTGGATGGCTGCTTGTAAGTTACAAGTCTAGAGAAAAGGATTCAAAAGTAATTCATATCGGGCGCCTGGGTGGCTCAGTTGGTTAAGCGACTGCCTTCGGCTTAGGTCATGATCCCGGAGTCCTGGGATCGAGTCCCACATCGGGCTCCCGGCTCGGCGGGGAGCCTGCTTCTTCCTCTGACCCTATCCCCTCTCATGCTGTTTCTCTCTCTCTCTCTCAAATAAATAAATAAATAAAATCTTTAAAAATAAATAAATTAATAAATAAATAAATAAATAAATAAACAAAAGTAATTCATATCTTTAAGAATAATTTAAAACAGTGTGAAATGGATGAATATTGGGGAGAGTAATGAATTAAGATCTCTATCTAGAAGCATAAAAGTGCATCATTTGTTGAGGTCATGTCATTGTAGTAAAGAAAAAGGATCATAATAGTAACAAAAATAAGGATTTTTACCATTCAGTAATATGCCTACTACGTGCCAGGCTGTGGTCCCTGTGCTTTCCATATAGCCACGTGGTCAAGGAGGAGGGCATAATGGAACTGACAAATCAGAAATAAAAACATTGCTTCCTTATGAGTATTTTAAGCCATATTATTTGAGACTAACCCTGCTACTTTTAAATTGGTTTCATCCATCATTTAAGAGTCTACAATGATCTCTGGAAAAATCTATTTCCTCCGCCAGGGATTGTTGATGTTCCAAGTGCGATACAACCGTGTTTCATTACCAGGTGCACCAACCATGGAAAGTGTAGATCTCTGGTCCTCATTTCCTAGTTAACTAGCATTCCGTTGTTGCACGGTGACCACCATCCTGCAGCACTAGCGACCATCTCGCTGACGTGCTCAGAAAGGGGATTGCGTGGTATCAGTAAGACACACTGGCCTGTGGCATAAAAAGTGTCAGAAGCCCTGTGTCCACCTTGCATCATTAAGCTGCATGCAGTTGATCATTTACGAATTCTTCCCAGGCTCCGAGTGTGGAAGCAGAAGATGCTGGTTTCAAAGTCCTTTAAAATATCATGTCCACCCTATCATACATCTTAGCATTCCAATAAACCTGATTTCTTCTTCCTCTGCTATCAAATACACAAAGCTCTCAGATGAGAAGGTGACTGAGAATGCCAGATAAGTAATGTGCTACTTGGTCCCCCGTGTTTTTGTATGCTATCAAATGCTACCTTTGTTCAGAATATCTCTGTGCTTACTGCAAGCAATTCTCTTTTGGGCCATTTTGCCTCTTACTGTAATAAATGACAAAGAAATTGAATTCATAGAGGTATTGCTTGGAAAAATGATACTAGCAGATTGAATTTCAGGGCAATGCTATTATTTTTGAAAGCCACAATTCTCTCATCTACCAGGATTTACCTTTCTTTCCCCATCCAGGGAAGGATTACTGCTGACAAACTGTAACTCCTTTTCAAAACATTTACTTTTTCCTTTTACGGTTTCCTTATGAGCCTTTGAAACTCACAAGGAGTAACCGCAGCTGCACCAGCTAAACGTAATTACACATTTAATTTGCATGGGACTTGGTTAGGTGGAAGAATATGTAAATAGATTCTTATCTTTGTTGGCTATTAGGATTTCTTTCTTTCTTTCTTTCTTTATTCTCTCTTTCTTTCTTTCTTTCTTTTTTTTCCCCCTTGGAATGGCAAATAAAGTACAATGTCCTTAGGTTTACTTTTTAAGCCTGTGGAGTTTAGGATGTTGGTGGATAACTGTTTGCTAACCTTTTACTTTGGTTACTGTTCATTTTTCCTGGTTTATCATTGAACCTCCAGCACCTGATCCCAAGTCTGGAACATGGGAGTAGCCTGCCCACCCCCAACTCCCCCCAAAAAGAAACAAAGAGAAATTGCACTTAGTTCAAAGCGGTAAGAGGAGTGTGGCATATGCTGCATTTTTAAAATTTACTTACTTATTTGAGAGAGAGAGAGAGAATGAGAGAGTGTGGGGGTGGGCAGGGTGGGGGAGAGAAATCCTCAAGCAGACTGCACACTGAGCTTGGAGTCTGGGAGTCCGACACAGCACTTGATCCCACAACCCTGAGATCGTGACCTGAGTCGAAACCAAGAGTTGGACGCTCAACCGACTGAGCCACCCAGGCTCCCTGGCACACATTGTATTCTTAATGGGAAGTGCCTTCCTACATACCTGAAATCTTGTTAATCATTGCAGCCAAAGAGAGATTAGGTTCCATGTTTCCCACAGTTAGCTGAAGGACAGGGCATGAGGTCTGTGTTTCCCATGCCCCAAGATTGTTTAGTAGATAGTACTTATAATGGTTATAACAATATAACCATTAAAAGTAACAAGAACAATCCAAAAGCCCTCCCCCTGTGCAACCTCTTACTAGGAGAATTACAGTTTTAGAATGAGCAAAATTTGTATTCAGAAGTGTGAAATGGTCAAAACCATTAACACTGACATAGGAATTTTGAAATATTCTTTGGCATTTTTTTTCTCATATATCTTAAGAATCCTATTTCCTCAGAAAGACCACATTACATTTTTTTTTCTTTAATTTTTAACCACAGGAATGGACTTGAACGACAAAGTTGTAGATACTCAGCCACACAAATGGTTTGATGGTAAATCCTCACTGGTGTAGCTGAGGCCATAAAAAGGAAAAAGAATGCAAATTTCAGAAATAAAATGAAGGGGAAAGTGAGCTCCCCTGAATTCAATGTTTTACTAGACCTTTGGCATTTGAATGAAGATTTGATCAACCTGAATAATTAATGTAATAATAATTACAAAGCTGAATAGTTTTATATTCCTGATGGACATAAATGGCTGCTAACAACAATGTATTTTGTCCTTCAAAATATTAATTGATAACAAGAGTAGAATCATATCCAGACATAGACTCTTAGCAATATAACATTTTATTGAGAATATATTTGGTGCTGTAAGATGATTTCTTTTGAAGTTTCAAAGGGACCAGGAAGCTGGATGTACAGTTTAAAAAGGCATTTGGATGGTGTTGTGAAGTGGGGTGGGGGAGATGCCTCTGAAAGGTTTCAGTAGTCCCAGGCCTGATCCTCATCCTCACATTAACTAATTAAATCTACATGTACCTACTATGTTATACTCATGATATTGCTAGCAATTACTATGAAATACTTGGCATGGATCAGGTAAAATCATATGTGTTTGATATACATTATTCTTTTATACTTTATAATAGCTCTACAACATAAGTATAATTCTGATTTTATCAAAGAGGAAATCTTTGGGGAACTTAACAATTTTGCCCAAGTATGCAGAGTATAGAGTTTTGTTCAGGTTCAAATCAAAGCCTTTCTAAGTCTAAAGCTGGCTTCTTACCATGGTCTGTTCTGCCTCTCCAAACTTTTTTTGAGGGTCTATTATGTGCCCAGCTCCTTTCTGGATTTGGGGGATGATGTAGTGAATAGGTTTACCTCCTGCCCTTAGAGATCTTGCCCTCTAGTTAATGACCTAGATTTTAAATAACTATATTAGCAATTAATCCATTACCATGATGGTTGTTAGTATTATGAAGGAAAAGTTCAGGATATTATTGTGGGCAGGGGGATGGTACTCAAAAGAGACAGAAAGAAGTCCTAACATACATGTAGAGAGGTGGGAGTTATATATGTTGGGGAACTTCTTTTAAAAACTTAAATTTCAAAATCATCAATTCAAAATATTCTTTTCAGAACATCTGTTTAATTTTGTTGAGGGCTGAGCTGAATTTCTTAGTAATTGTCTTACAGATAATATGGCCATATTTTTTAGAAACAAAATAACACAAGAAATGTTACCTATAATATATTATTATCACCTTTAACATTTCCCCATGTCAGTTGAGAAGAGAGGAGGAGAAGCTACACTTTGGTCAATGTTTTATTGGATTCAAGTGCCTGTTTGGGACTTGTTGCCCTTGGTTGCTTGCTGCTTTGGATTTAGCAGTTTTAAGTCAGTAAAATCAGGGTATGGTTTGCCAGGAGGTTTTTGCTTTGAAGATTTGCTTTCCCCCTTCTGATTTTTTCTTTGATCCGATGCAAAAATGTGCCTTTTATAAAACTGCATCTACGAGGCAATTGCAACAGGAATTCTTTGGAACAATGTTGTCACCGTTCAAAACTCGTGTTAAGGTAAAGCCTAACAAAAGTATGAAATATGACAAGCCTTTCCTTCACCTAGAAAAGTACTCTTTCCTGGCTGCCAACGGGATGGCAGGTGCTACGCGATTTTTAAAGGTTTTCTCATTTTACTGTCACATCAACCTGATGAATTGGGAATTGGTGCCATTATTGTTGTTGGTAAGGTTAGACTCACGTGACAGATGGTAACACTGAAGCTGAGACAAAGTAAGTGAATTTCCCAAAATCAAAGGCTAGTGAAGTGCACAGTCAGTTTTCAGTTCTGGGGTCATTGGGCTAAGAGCCTGTGCTCCTTCCAGTCTAGCTGGTTATTCTGTACTTGATGTCATTTTGTTTCAGCCCAGCTAGAATGGGAGCAGTATGTCGTCAGGATGTATCAGCCATAGACAGTGTACAATCTGCAGGCAGAGCTAAAAACTTGCAGAAGGAAGAAAATGCTGGAGATTGAGTGAGGATGATCTAACTGCCCAAATGCCAGAGTCATCCGGTTGCTGGTAAAGACTGACCTATATGCAATGCGTCCTGAAACATGATACTCTTCTGTTCTTTTATTTTTTTATTTTTTTTTTTTTAAAGATTTTATTTATTTATTTGAGAGAGAAAGACTGAGAGAGAGAGAGCATGAGAGGGGGGAGGGTCGGGAGGGTCAGAGGGAGAAGCAGACTCCCTGCCGAGCAGGGAGCCCGATGCGGGACTCGATCCAGGGACTCCAGGATCATGACCTGAGCCGAAGGCAGTCGCTTAACCAACTGAGCCACCCAGGCGCCCCTCTTCTGTTCTTTTAAATAAGCCAAACCCTATTAAATTTCTCACCATTTCCTTTGTCCCTAGCAGAGGACAAGCATGCATACTTGAAATAAGCAAAAATGAATTTCAATAAATTAGGTAGAAATCTTCTCAGTGAGGGTGAATGAGCAGGTCTTACCCTTAGAGGTTATACCCTTTTCAACTTGCCACAGTCTCTTGGAGAGTCTTTTGCCCTCAATAATATTAGTGATCTGATTATATATTTATTACCTCAGCCATTAGAAAATCCATTTGAATGCTATTGTGTATAGTCATGTGTGGTTAATTTCCTTGGAATTTCATATTTGCTTAGTTTGGAATGAGAAACTTAAATGTACATATAAAATAGATGTTTAAAAAAATAAATATCCTGCTATGGTCTTGAGGATTGTCAGAAATGGACCATATACCCATGTAAATGATAACTTTGACTTTTATTGGCTTCAGCTGAGCTATCCCTTAGAGGTATAACAAAATAAATGAATTACTTATTGTCATATTGCCCAGAAGAAAATGAAATGTGAAAATACCCATGTTGCCTTAAGCCAAACATATGGAGTCTAGAAAAAAAATAAAAAGCCATGCTACCATAAAATATGATGTCTGGTGGCTACTTTTTCCAAAGCCTATTAAGTTGAGCTATTAAAAAAATGGGTTGAGAAAGGCAGGAAGGGAAATTCTGTTTTTATTTTAAGTGCATGAAGTGGTGCTAGTTTGATTATCTAAGTCCTTCTTCAATTATTGAATTTTTAAGTAAGGTTAGGAATTTGAACCAATTTCACTAAGAGATGCTTGATAGGGTGATATGTACTCTTTGGGAGAATTTATTTTATCTCCATTGTCTCTTCCCTACCCCACCTTGACTTTGGGTCACCTCTCTACTTCCCCAGAATAAGAGGACTTTAAAGAACCTCCGATATAATGCAATCATTCTGTGGCCACAGCAGGAACCTTTGCTGGAAATAGTTGGAGGTATTTGCTGGGTGTTTCAGTGCAAGCAATTGGGCTAAGCAAACTATATATTTCTCTCATAAAATCATTGATTCTTTATGACCATTTGGCTATAATCTCTAGGATAATAAAAGTTGGGAACAGAAAATTCTCAGAAGAGTAAAGAGCAGAGAGAAAGGAAAGAGAGGATAAAATTTTTAGAAAGAGTACTGAAGATACATACTTGGAAAAGTGGGCCCATGAGCAGGAAGGCAAATGGGGTGGACAGTTACTCATCTGGAAATAAGAGTTAGGCTATTTGTGTTTGAAGACACAAATAGAAAGAAGACATCATTTACTTATCTAAATGAAAGAGAACGTCTGTATTTCAAAGCCTGTTTTGAAAGATGTACTCATCTTTGAACAAACAGCAATGTAGTAAAAGGATCAGGAATGAAGAGAGCGGTAAGTGACAAAGAGCTTGTGTTCAGCCAATGGAAATTATTCTCTCTGACGATGCTTCTCATAGCTCTCTGCTGGCATTGCACATGGCTGGTGTGGCCCCATTTGCCATTGTAGAAATGGTTAAAAAGGGGATTCAACTCCTTTCAAATAAAAGAGAAAAAATGAACTGAAAGTGTTTTGCCCTTAAAGAGCAGTGAAAACATCCACAAGGATGATAATGGTAATGATTAGCTACCTTTTTCCTCAGAGATTTGACATGTTTTCACATATGCAGGACCCAGTAGAGCGTGTATTTCTATCCCCATTTCACAGATGAGTAAGTGGAGGCAGGCAGAAGCATATAGCTATGAATCAGGGAGGAAAGGTAGAAGAAAAGCTCCTGGCAAACTGCCAGGTAAATGTCCAAGAGAAAAGGTAGATGTTCCCTGGAGCCCTGAAATCTGTATGACTCACTGAGTAAAATATAAAGCTTCCCTGATATGAAAATCTTAGCCACAGGAAGATGAAGTTTTCTCCCAAATCTGAGCACAATTTGAATTTTAGAGAAAAACAAACATTTTACAATTCTAAACCAAGAGTTATGTGTATTCTGTCTTACACAATATTTATGTTTCTAGAAATTATACTAAAGGAAAACAACTTTTTGCAACTCTAGGCGATTTTGTATATGATAAACTTGGACTTTCCTGCTTGGATGTGCTTACCTAGTACCACCTGGTGGCAGCTAAAATTATTTCAGGAAAGGAGAAGACTAAACATTCCCAATTGCTCAAATTCCAGCTTCAGTCTCTGGAGGGGGATGTTAAGCCCTGAAAATATTGCTCTGGGACCACAGGTGCTAGGTGGTTTGAACTCCATGGAAAACTAGCACTGAAATCTCTTGTCATGTTGCCAATGCCAAGAATCACCCCACTATTTATTAGTAATGCATTTTCAGATGACTTTTCCTTAGCCACGATTGATGTATGTTTATTTCTTTGTTCTCCTTCTCCCTGATTCCAGACATTGATGCATAAGGCAGCTTAATAGCAGTAGGAATGCCAAGTAAATGATCGTACTGGAGAGCAAACCTAAGTGGAACAAACAAAGGTGTCAAACCTATCACCTTGTCCTCATTAATATCAGGTTACAGCTAACTGTGCTAACAACACGCTTCAGTCTCTCCCCCATCGTTATGTAATAATGACTTTCTTTTCATCACTGACTTAAATTGCTTTTTTAGATCTGGTCCCCTGAAAATTTCTTATCTTCCTCTAGACACTCTGCTATAAAACATTTATTCAACCAATATTGGTTGAGTATCCACTATTGCCAAAGCTATGCTGGATACTAGGGATTTAACATCGAGCTAAAGGATCCAGTTCCTATTCTTACAGTTCAAATAGAAGAGACTACTACTTCTGCTGCTGCTATTATGCCTAGTTCTGCTGTTACTGGTACTGCTATTACTAGTGCTGCTGTTGCTACTAGTATTAGCTCTGCTGCTGCTGTTGCTACTAGTACTACTGCTGCTGCTGCTACTACTACTGCTGCTACTAGTACTCGTACTATTGCTACTGTTACTACCTAGTACTACTGCTAGTGTTTCTACTTGTACTACTGCTGCTACTACTACTGCTAGTACTAGTACTATTGCTACTGTTACTACTAGTACTACTGCTGCTACTGCTACTGCTGCTGCTACTGGTACTAGTACTATTGCTACTGTTGCTACTAGTACTACTGCTGCTGCTACTTGCTGCTGTTGCTACTTGTACTACTGCTGCTGCTGCTACTACTACTGCTGCTGCTAGTACTAGTACTATTGCTATGTTGCTACTAGTACTACTGCTGCTACTACTACTGCTGCTGCTAGTACTAGTACTATTGCTACTGTTACTACCTAGTACTACTGCTGCTGCTACTACTAGTACTACTGCTAGTGTTTCTACTTGTACTACTGCTGCTACTACTACTGCTGTTGTTAGTACTAGTACTATTGATACTGTTACTACTAGTACTACTGCTGCTACTACTACTACTGCTGCTACTAGTACTAGTATTATTGTTACTGTTGCTACTAGTAGTGGTACTACTGCTAGTGTTTCTACTAGTACTACTGCTGCCATTACTACTGCTGCTGCTTGTACTGCTAGTACTACTGCTACTGTTCTACTCAGACTACTACTGCTGGTACTAGTAGTAGTGGAAGTACTATTACTACTTTTACTACTGCTACTAACTTATTTAATGCTACCCTGTACCAGGCTCTGTCTTAAGTGATTTATTTTGATTGGTTCATTTAATTCACACAACAACCTTAGGGAGGTAGGTACTATTTGCATCCCAATTTTATTAATGAAGAAATTGAAGCACAGGGAAATTAAATAACTTGCTCATTGTCACCCGCACAATAAGTAGAGATTGGGGTTCAAACCAATTCCAGAGTCTCTTCTTAACCTCCACCTCTCAATGAACAAGAGAAACGGTAGACAGAAACACTAATAAACAGATTTACAATAATTTTTAATTGCAAATAATTGTTTTATAATTTCTAATTAATTGTAAAATAATTTACAATAGCAAAATGAGCTGTAAGGAAAATCTAATGTAACCATGAGGATAGAGAGTGATGGTCTGGGAGGAGAGAAGTGAGAATAGAGGGGCTCTTCTAGACTCAGTAGCCACAGACATCTCTGAATAATAAGAGAGAATCCTTTCTGCAAAGACGAAGGGGGAGGAGCCTCCCGGGAAGAGGGTCCAGCAAGTGCAGAGGCAGGAAGAATGTTTGAGAAGATTCAGGCTGCTGAAAGATGGTTTCTGCAGTTGGAGTGTAGTGAATAAGGATGTGGAGGAGATGAAGTCAGAAAGGTATCGAGGGCCTGAGCCTAGGGCCCAGAACTTGAAATGTGAAGGTAAAGAGTAGAAAAATGTGTGGTCTTCCACTGCAGACTCTTCCAGGTCCTCTGAGAGATTCATTCTAATGGCCATGGAACATCACTGGGTAGCCTCGAGCAAGGAAATGATATGATCCCTTTCATCATCCTGATGGCTTCTGCTGAAAGGTTTTCCCCTATTCACAGATTCTATCTTTCAAAACATTTCACCATGCATGTAGGAAACCTGTATCTAATACCCCAAATGTCCTTAGCTGATTCACTGAAAGGCCAACAGCCTTCTTTCTGTTGACTACTCTTTTCCAGACATTCTTCTCTCTAATTGGTCTGAATGTCCACTTACAACATTGAATATCAGGGAAGGTATAGTCATAATTATATCTCCTCTGACTAAGGGCTACAGTAGAAACATTCCAACAGTGCTGAAAGCTAATGAAATCATGTTTTATTGCTAGAAACTGGAGACTGTTTGGCATTTAGTAAAGCAAAAGTTTGACCAAAGGGCACTATTGTACTAGTGTTAGTCATGAATCTCTTCTATGTTTGTTTTATTAAGTTTCAAGATTTTACTCTCTGATGAATAATGTTCCCACAGTGAATGTTAAAGGCCCAAAGGAAAGAATTACAGCATCTGTAGTAATGGTATGTAATGAATGCAGTGAGGTCAGAAGAAAAGCTGTCTAGTTGTCAAAAAGGAGGCAGGGCATGTGCTTCTTCAAATATATGGTGTCTCAACTTACTCAGCATTTCACATGTACCTACCAGATGAGCTTGAGCTTGACTTAGACTTACTTAGTAAATTGAAAAATCCC
Source organism: Phoca vitulina (assembly GCF_004348235.1). NCBI lineage: Eukaryota > Metazoa > Chordata > Mammalia > Carnivora > Phocidae > Phoca > Phoca vitulina. The sequence goes on along the minus strand of NW_022589706.1, from coordinate 11,945,363 downwards.
TAAATAGATTGAAAAATCAAGCATGTTACAATACCTTGTAATTTATAAGGTGCATATGGTTAGTTGGATGGATGGGTGAATAGATGGATGGATGGAAGGATGGGTGGATGGATGAGTAGATGAATAGATGAGTGGATGGATGGATGGATGGATAGAGGGATGGATGGATGGAAGGATGGATGGATGGATGGATGGATGGATACATAAATGGGAATTCAAAGGTCTTAACAGTCAGAGTGCAGTCCTGGTAATGCTTCTTCCCTGTAAGAGAAACTTGGTGATGATCAGACCAGATGAGGTAGCATGTGACCAGGAACTGAAATAGCACTGATAATCAGTGTTAAGAGAAACTTCAACTTTAATGTCTAGAGAATATGCTGAGTTTTAGCTGTCCTGTTTCTAAGCATGGAGCCAGGCTAGTCGAGAGCATTTAATCAAATGATATTAGTTCAGGACAAAACTTGTCAACCTATCCTGACCCCCTCTTAGACTGCCTAACTCCATAGGTTTCAGATTCACTGCCTTCAGGAATGTATTCCTCACCTCCAGGTGGGTTAAGTGCCCATCCCACTTGCCTCTATTGCACAAAAATATACTGTAAAATTGCTATGTAAATGTCTTGTTGTTTCAAGTTGTATCCTCAGTGTCTGAAACCTACTATATACTAAAATTACCAGGGATGTTGTCTCTTAGTAGGTGAAGTCACTCTTTGTCTGGAATCCAAACTTAAAACAGTTCCTTCTCTCCCACTATAAGCCTTTAAATATATTCTTATAATCAGGAGATTAGGATGTTGCTATATAATCACTTTATGGTTCTCTACATAAAGACACCACAAATAGGTAGGTAGATAGATAAATAGATACACAAATGGGTAGATGATTGTTAGATGATAGATAGATGATAGATGATAGATAGATAGATATAGATAGATAGATAGATGATAGATGATAGATAATTTGTATTTTTAATTGATAGGGGCTGTCTGTGAAAATCTAATATAATCATTCTTTTGTATATTTGCCTAGATATATTCAGGGTGCAAGGGGTATAGGGGAGCATGTGGAGAACAGAAACCATTTCCACTTGCCAACATTATCTTTTTCTCTCTTTATTGAATTTAAACAAGAAAAGTAGTAAAAAAAAACCTTGCCATTTGAAGATATCTATAAAAATAGGGACTATGAGATACATTCAAAGATTATTAATTTTTTTTCATGTTATATATATTACATATATATAATTTTTGTGTTGTTCTTGTGTTCTCTTCCAAGTGACACATTAATTTTTTTCTCTTACCCATTTACTTAAAGTACAGTCTATGTCAGGTACCTTCAATTTCCTTCTCATTTATTCTTCAATCATATATATGTGTTTTTTGTCTTATTGGATTTTTATTTAGTTTATAAGTTTTCACTAATTTATATATATTGCTTTTTCATCAGAAAAAAATATATTTTAATATAGCTAAAGTAGAACTGTAAGCATAGAGATATTTGTGCTATTTGTTATTGTGAATCAATGTTTTTCATATTTGTCGACAATGAGAATGAAAAAGTATTATTGGGATTCTAGTTATAAACTCTGGAACCAGAAGTTTGATTCATATAATTAATCTGGAATTACTTTGAGAGCATTTCAGCTGTTTGTCCATGGATTTTGGAAGGATGCAGAAGTCTGATTTATGAGAGTTCGGGTAATTGTGCTTTTAGGCATTTATTTAAAATGGTGTCATCATAAACATTTCAGTGTATTTATGTTCTTTATGAACTTGGGTCTTGAGTAATTAGATGCAATGGAAAGAGGACTTGGTTTCTTAGCAGCCTGTTACAAGTCCTTGATGGAAAAACATATTTATTGTCTGAACGGTCTCCTCAGCCACCGCTATCATCATAACCTCAGTGACCTACTCTGTACCTACTCTGTACTTGTTCAGTGAACGATCCCTAATGGGGGCTCCATGAACTGTCATGAGATTAAAGAGTCAATGAGCCGAAAGAAGGAGAGAGAGATAATGTAGACTGTACTTGAAGGAGATGGATAGCTGAAAGAAAAAAATAAATGAGGTGTCATTTGGAAGAGGACACAAGGACAAAAAAAGCATTTATAAAGACTATTGCTTTCTCACCTGTTAAAAAAGCAACATAAATTTTTTATAAGAAATTTAGAAAATTCAGAGAAATGCAAAAAAATTTAAAGTCCCCTCTGATCTCATAAGCTAGAAATAACATTTTAATTTGTTTCACTGTATTCACCCACGTGTACACACTCCCACACACTCATTTATATGATTCTTAAAACAAATTTAAGATATTTTACTCATGACTAAAAATTTTTCCAGGTAATTTGTCATTTTTCCAAAACATCCCATCCTATCTATCTATCCATCCATCTATTGTACTCTTTTACTTCTACTTGAGTAACTACTAAGGACACACAATTACTATACCTGGAAATGAACCTAGACCTATGAATCCACCTGCCCTCATATGAACTCCAGTTGCAATAATGGAACTGGCATTAGGTGACACCAGGTGACAGGTGGAAGCACTGTCCTCAAATTTGAAAAACACTGCTCTGGACAAGAAGTACAAGAGAGACAATAAAATCTTTATTCCTATCAATATTTATGTTTTTCAACTAGAGAAAAAGGTGAAAGAACTTGCACCGACTTTCAAGCACATCTTCTAACTTCTAATTGCATATATAATCAAAATTAAGCCCTGAGGCTGTCTTATGCCCTTTGGAGCCCCAGACTAACCACTTTCATTAAGAGGCAGGACCTTATTTCTAAGGCAGATAATTAAAACTTGTTGTAATAAAGATGGAAATGATAGTATCTTATGCTAAATCCATGGGGATTTGTAGCCGAAGTAGGTTGAGGCTTTAATAGTGAAAAGATGTTTTTGATAAACCTGCCTGGGGCATGCTAATAGATGGGTCTTTCTGAATTTAATTTGGAGAAGCATAATAGCTTGTGAAATGTGGGGGAAATTACTGGAAACTTTTTTTTAAAGTTTGCTTTTTAAGATGTGCTATAATTTTCATGCAGGAAGTAGGTTTTAAATATTCATTCAGGCATTTAATAGCTGTGTTATAACTCCTGATATCTGCAAGGTGCATGCAGGGTGGAGGATCAGAGAGATGAGCCATAAAGATGAACATAAGCTTTCCTGCCCATGGGAATCTCATAATCACCTGTTCCCATAATGTATGGTCTCATAAGACATTATGCAGGTAGTTTATACTTAAAGCATTCTTATTGAACTAGAACTCCAAAGAACCTAACCAACAGTTCTGTGTTTTAAAATTTGAAATTCTAAGAATATTGAGGAAAGTCAAATATCTTCCACTAGATTGTATTGTCCATGAGGTCAAGGACACACTACTTTTTCTCTACACTGAAACCCCTACGCAATGGCTGCTTACAGTAGGCGCTCAATAATTTGAATAACTAAGCCAATTGCACCAGTCATCCTGGCACAAGGATCTGGAATTCCCATTGCTGAAGTGATTTTTTTTTTATGGATTTGGAAATTATCTCCAAAGCAGGGCCTGCTAAAATGATGTATTATCTGAGGGCTATTTAATCATTGGATGCCTTTTTTTTTAAAGATTTTATTTATTTATTTGAGAGAGAGAGATAGAGATAGCAAGAGAGAGAACACCAGCAGTGGGGAGAGGGAGAAGCAGGCTCCCCGCTGAGCAGGGAGCCCAATGCTGGGCTGGGTCCCAGGACCCTGGGATCTTGACCTGAACCAAAGATAGACACTTAACCGACTGAGCCACCCAGGCGCCCCACTGGATGCCTTTTTGTAAGTATTAGATTAATATATGAGATAACTCAAACTTTGAAAGCAGACCCTGGGGGAAAGAAAGGAGTGCTGGATGAGCTTTGATATCTTAGGAGGGAGTTTGAGGCTGGAAAGAGCCTCAAAATATTAGAACTAAAAAAGCCCATAGATTTCTAGATATGTCTCCTAAGTCAAGGAAAATAAAAACAAAAATAAACTACCGGGACTACACCAAAATAAAAAGCTTTGGCACAGCAAAAGGAACCATCAACAAAACAAATAGGCAACCTGTTGAAAGGGAAATGATATTTGCAAACAATATAGCTGATAAGGGAATAATATCCAAAATATATAAAGAACATATACACCTTATTACCAGAAAACTTACAAGTAATCCAATTAGAAAATGGGCAGAGGACCCGAATAGATATTTGTCCAAAGAAGATATACAAATGGCCAACAGACACATGAAAAGACATCACTAATCATCATGGAAATGCCTATCAAAACCACAGTGAGGTAACCACTTACACCTGTCAGAATGTCTAGAATCAAAAAGACAAAAAATAACAAATGTTGGCAAGGATGTGGAGAAAAAGGAACCCTCGCACAGTCTTGGATGGGAAGGTAAATTGGTATACCCACTGTGGAAAATGGTATGAAGGCTTCTCAAAAACTTAAAAATAGAAATACCATGTGATCCAGTGATTCCAAAGAAAACTAAAACAATAATTTGAGAAGATATATGCACCCCTACATTTATTGCAGCATCATTTACAATAGCCAAGATAGGGCAGCAATCCAGGTGTCCATCAACAGAGGAATTAATACAATGGAATATTATGTGGCCATAAAACAAGATGATATCTTGCCATCTGTGACAACATGGATGGACCTAGAGGGTATGATGCTAAGTGACATAAGTCAGACAGAAACACAAATACCATATCATTTTCACCAATAGGTAGAATCTAATAAACAAGATGAACAAATGAACAATAAAAGCAGAAACAGACCCATAAACACAGAAGACAAATGGATGGTTGCCAGAGCGGAAGGTGCAGGGGGATGGGCAAAATGGGTGAAGGGGAGTGAGAGATACAGGCTTCCAGTTATAGAATGAGTAAGTCACAGGAATAAAAGGTACAGCATAGGGAATATAGTCAGTGGTACTGTAACAGCATCGTATGGTGACAGATGGGAGCTACGCTTGTGGTGAGCACAGCATAATGTATAGATTGGTCGAATCACTATGTTATACACATGAAACTGATGTCACAAATGGCAAGATATTATCTTATTTTATGGCTGAGCAATAATTCCATTGTACTGATTCATCTGTCGGTGGACCCCTGGATTGCTTCCATATCTTGGCTATTGTAAATAATGCCGCAATAAATGTAACGGTGCATATATCTTTTCAAAATAGTTTTTTTTTTTTTTTAATTTTCTTTGGGTAAATACTCAGTACTGGAATTACTGGATCACATGGTATTTCTAGTTATAATTTTTTTGAGGAACCTCCATACTGTTTTTCATAGTGGCTGCACCAACTTACATTTAAGGCTGGGGAATTTTAAACACTGAGATGAGTGAATGGGAAAGCATTAGAGAACATTAGGGAGTGGCTGGTCAATGTTATTAGGTCTCCTGTGTTTGCTGATTGTTGCTTATGAAAGTTAGGCTCTTACTCTCCCACAAAGACTTGGAAACAGGCATCCTTTCTTTATTGATGATTACATTTCAAAGGGAATATAATCAGGTCCTGGAAAAAGACATTTCTGGGTGTAGGATATTTATATCTCAAAGGGTCAGAGAAAGAATTTACAATCCCAACTTTTCTAAAGGAAATACTCTAAGAAAAGGGAGATCAGGAGCCTTTATTCAGGAAGAAACTTGTCTGAAGTTTAGTTGAGGTGAGGGGGCATTCAGTACCCTCATCTGTGAAGAGGAGGTAACAAAATCATATCTTAAGAATGTTTTTGAAAATTACATAAGTCAATATTATGAATGCACTTTTATACGTAAAACTTAATATCATACAAATATCAAATACCAGAGAGCCTATGAGAGCTCATCAGATGAGACCAGCTTTGGTTAAATGTGTAAATGATATAAAGGATAAAACTAATAATTTCTCATATATAACAAGTTCTTAATGAATGTCAAGTAGCTAACACATTGTGTCTAATCCCCTAAAATGTATCATTATTTTCATTTTGCAGAGAAACAAACCGAGTCTCAGAAAGTTTAAGTCCTTTGTTCAAGGTCAAATACCAGTAGGGATAGAGCTGTGATTCAACCAAAGGACTGTTTAACCTCTAAGCCCTTGTTTTTTTTTCCTCAAATACCAAACTTCTCTTCAGAAACTTTATCAGGCCTAAGGCCAGAGAGGACAAACATATATAGTCATCCTGTCCAGAAAACTGAGAGGTCAAACTTACTGTTATTTTGTTCCCAAGTTTTGTTGATTGTGGGTGTTAAAATGGAAAGCAAAAATTGAGTGGACCTATTGACTGGACAATAGACCCATTCAACTGCCAACCAGGAGCTACAAGGGTGCAATTTGACATTTCTGGGACAAGCCATGTGAGCACTTAAGGACATCAGTGCCCCATTAGGAGGAAGGCAGGTGACCTTTTCTTTCCTTGCCTTCTATACTTGGCATTAGCAAGAAAGGAGTGGGGTGGGCAGAGATAAGAAAAGCTCTCTGTCATAAGCAAGAGCCTTTTACCTCCTTGGGTACAGCTGGGCAAAAAGTATTTTGTGAGAAGCCACATACAAAATAAAAGCTTTTCTTTTTTTTTGTTTAGACTGCAGCATGTGGCTTTCTCTCCCACTCTGCTCATCAAGTCAAAGAAAGTCTATTCAATAATTCTGCTGGAGATGTGATTTAGGTGAACTCACCTAGCTGAGGTCAGAAGCTCTTTGCAGAGAGTACTGGACCTATTGTCACAGGCTTGGGTTTTAAGCCACTTTCACCAAGAGGTTATGACCAGAGAAAAAGCACTATTTTTTTCTCTGAGCCTCAGTTTCCCCCTCCATGGAAGAATATAAACTACATCATTCCTGAGGCTGGTTTCTTACAGTCTTTAATTGGGATTCTAGGGAGCTGTCCAAATAATGTGTCTTCTCAGGGGCCTTTTGGAATCGCCCTAGCCAGAAGAGAGCCTTCCTTCTCTGAACTCCCATCCTGCTGACTATTTGGACCTCTCAGGTATACTGCCCTGTTCTTTGTTTGTGTGGGAGGCAGCCTCGTGTGGTGGAACAATACTCAGAGACAGGCAGATCTGAACCTATATGCTTACCCTTCTGCTTCCTACTTGCATGATGTGGAATAAATGATCTAACCTCTGAGCCTCAGTCTCCTCATCTGTAAAATGGAGATGTAGTGGATATTTTCCAAGTGTTTGTCCCCCCCAAAAAAACTTTAAACAATGCCTTTCCTGTAATTGGGGAATTCCCCACCTAGGAGTCTTTCTCTACAAATTCAAAGTACACACTCAATTTTCCAGCCTTCCTTGCAGCTTGGGCTCAGTTATCTGACCAAACCCTTCATCAATCAGTTGTGTCATCTCAAGACTTTCATTTGAATGGAAGGAAACAGAAGCCATGAAGAATCCATTTTCTGACAAGGGTGGTGATAGTCATTCAGGTCCCAAGGAGAGAAATGTTGGGGATTTGGATGTTCATGTTAGCCATGCAGGCTGTAATGCTGCTCCCAGCAGCGGTCTGGGGGCTATGACTGGCATTGAACCTGACCAAGAATAATCCAAGAGTGATACTGCAGCCCTCTCAGAAATGCTCAGAGCTACTGAATAGCCTTTAATGAATTCCACTGTTGCTCAAATTCACTACCGCATGATCTCTGTTACAACTGGAATTGCTGACTGTTTACATGTGGGTGAATACACCCATGGTGTCAAGTCTGTTTGAGGGTTAAATCAAGTCAGTAATGTGCTGAACTTCATACCTGGAACAGAGTGGGTGCATTATAAATGGTATTGTGTTTTACTACCTTTGCATATTCAAACTTCTCAAGTAAATGAAGAGCTCCTTGCAGACCAGTATCCATGCCATATCAAGGTACCATGCTGAGTCCTTAGAGGGCATCAAAGAACCATAATTATCCTTCCCTTAGGGACATTACATCTCAGTAAGAGAGGCAGTAGAACATGAGCTCATGTGTTAGATTGTCTATATTCCCATCCCATATTTTTCAGCACTTAGCTCTCCCACAAATTTTGCAATACAAGACAATCTTATACCTGTGTTATATTCTCAGCAAAATAAGATATCAGTTCCTATCTTATACAGTTTATGTAAATATTAAATGAGTTAATGTGATTAAAACTTTCAGAATAAAGCTTGGTACATAGTAAGTGCTCACTAGATGTTGGCTCTTAGAAAAGTGAGATCGCTATGTTAAGTTATATTGGTTAAATGATCAGAGTTTGCAGAGCACAAATTCCCAATTGCCCAAAGCACTGAGACAAGCACTTGTAGAAACACCAGCCAGCTCCCAGTGTCTCAGAAACTTCTGAGAGCTACCACTAATTGAGCATGTACTGACAGCAGAGTGCTCGAAGCCCCTTGCACACGCATTATTACATTTACTGTTCCCCAGAAACATGGAGCTAACAATGACTATTTCTATTCCACAAATAAGCAATTGCTTGGTGACTTGATCAAGAGCCCCAAGCTAGAAGAAAAGGCTGGGACTAGAATCCAAGCTTTCTGACCCTAAATCCATGTTCTTAATTCCTACACTATGACTTTTTGAGTCCTGGATTCTCCTGACCAAGCAATTCTGAATGAAGTTTGATCCCATCAACCCTTCTAAAAACACATTTTGCATTTCTGCCGTGTATAGAAACATATTAATGTCTATTATTTTAGAAAGTGTCATGGTTTGGAAATGTCCACTGAGAGGCAGTTCATCCTTGGGTATATCTATCCAAGAGTAGCACAGATATAATACACTATCTATCTGTCTCTGACAAAGAAGGAATCTTCTTTCAGCATAGGGTACTGTTTTATTTATTTATTTATTTATTTATTTATTTGGGGGGGGCGAGGGAGAGGGAGAGAGAGAATCTTAAGCAGGCTCCTCACCCAGCACAGAGCCCAATGCAGGGCTTGATCTCATGTCCCTTAGATCATGACCCGAGCTGCAATCAAGAGTCAATGCTCAACTGACTGAGCCACATAGGCGCCCCTAGGACACTATTTTAATTGCAGAATCTGCTTTTATTGAGTCTACAAAGGTCACCATTTGTCTAGGAGTTTATTAACAGTGGTATTAGGGAAGTGTTGTTGACAATTTTCTACAGTATAAGACTCATTTTCTCCTCTACCTCAATGATTTAGCTAAAACTCACTTTGTCATGGATGCAGTTGGATTTGGCCATTTAACCACCTAAAAGCATATTAGAAGCTTGCAAAAAGAATCAATAGAGAAAATGAAGGCATTTATGTAGACTTATTTGTAATTCAAACCTGAACTAGTTAAATCCTTAGTAATTGAGGGCAATTAAATTGAAAAATATTACTACTCTCAGAATACAAGTTAAAGCTAAGGAAAGCAAAATTGTTGGCATATAAACATTCCTACCTCACAACCCATTTTCCACTTAAAAATTAAATGTACTCTGATTAAATACAGCAGGTTGAGATATAAGAAACACCTGACACAGGGAATTAAAGAAGAATTAGAACACAAATCAAACTTCCATATCTGTAAAAAGGGAAATTTACTTTTTATCTGTGAAAAATGTGTTGCAGCTGATATATAAGCAATAGATGTGTTATCATAAGTATTATAAGTGTATTTTTAAATTAGTTTTTGGTGTTTTATTTTCCACATGTCAAATAAAATCCCAGCGATTCACTTGAAAACACAGTTGGTTGCAATATATACCAAGTAATCATAATGCAGTTAAATTCAAGTTTCACTGGATGCCCAAATGACATTTATTACAATAGTGCTTGTTATGGCCTCTGTTCTTTAAAAGAATGATATTCTCTTTCCTGGCTTTCTCTCTGACTCAATTTCCAGGGATTAATGCTTTAAAATTAAAATATAGAATTTTCATATTTGGGTAAAATTATTTTATGTTTATTGACAGTCTCAAATATCACTTTCTCATGTTTATCGAAACTTTCCAGAGAGGTCTGGGGGCTTCCACTAACGGCTGACTAGAAAAGGCAAAATTTCTTCAAAGATGTCTGTTAGAAGCCCAAGCAAATTACACACTCTACTCCATAGTATACTCATGGTTATATTTATAAAAAAAAATACCACCCTTCATCCTGTAAAAAATAGCTTGATAACATTGGTACTGAAGAAAGATCTACAATGTTTCACCTATGATTTTAAGTATCACTCAACACAGAACTCCATGAATGGGGAGTCCATTATCTGGCTGGGGCATCATGGCAATATCCAAACAAAAACCTCAGTCATAAAGCTTTACTAAATATAATTTGGTATCCCCTTAAAGGTGCTTTAGTCTCAAGAGTACCTTTTTTTTCCTCCAAACATCCTGCTTATTTGAACTTCTAGTCTCTTAGACTCTGAATAAAGTTCCATTTTTCTCTCTATAGGAACAAGATAACAAGGTAAGGATGTTCCTCTTTGATATGTGCAGGAATGTTTGCAGGCATTATAGAATTGGCCTAACAGGGGTCTAATTGTTTAAGAGAACAGTAGTTCTTCTGGAATATAACTCTTAAAGTAAGAAAATATAGAGATGCACAAAAGGTTCTGAATATAAAAAAATCAGGGCGAGAGGCTAAGAGAGTGTCTGAGTAGCACATGGAGCCAGCCATTCTGACGTCTTTTGATTTAGGACCAGGTTCTTGTATCAGAAGCCAATGTGGGGAGGACTGTCCTAAAAAGCAAATATAAAACATAACAACCACATAAGTAAACAGACCCAGAGCACCTGAGTGGCTCAGGTAGTTGAGCATCCAACTCTTGTATATCTATAGGTCATTCCTTTCTAATGCTGAGTAGTATTCCACCATATAGATAAACAGCAGTTTATCCATTCACTTCTTTTTTTTTTTTTTTTAATTTTTTATTGTTATGTTAATCCCCATACATTACATCATTAGTTTTAGATATAGTGTTCCATGATTCATTGTTTGTGCATAACACCCAGTGCTCCATGCAGAACGTGCCCTCCTCAATACCCATCACCGAACCATGAGAGACGATGGACTCTATCCATTCACTTCTTGTTGGATATTTGGGCTGTTCCAGCTTTGAGCTATTATGAACAATGTTGATGTGAATATTAATGTACAAGCCTTTGTATGCCTATATATTTTTTCTTTTTCTTTTTTTTTTGGGGGGGGGCAAATCCCTAGGAGTGAGATGGATGGATGATATGATAGGTATATATGTTTAGCTTTTTAAGAAACAGCTGAAGTGTTTTCCAAAGAAGTTGTACCATTTTACATTCCCAGTAGCAGCTTTTGAGAATTCTAGTTGCTCTGCCTCCTTACCAACACTTGGCATTTTAGAATTTTAATTTTAGCCAGTTTGTTAGGAGTGTAATGCTATCTCATTAAGGTGTGAATTTGCATTCTCCTAATTACTAGTGATATTGAGCATCTTACATATGTTTATATAGCAACCTGTACATCTTTGGTGAAGTGTCTGCTCAGAGCTTTTGCCCATTCTTTAAGCTGGTTATTCATTTTCTTCCTATTGAGTTTTAAGAGTTCTTTATGATTCTGGGTACAAGCTGTTGCCCCCACCCCATATATGCTTTGTAAGTATTTTCTTTTGTCATTGTCACTCATAGGCCAGACATTTTAAATTTGATTAAGTCCAACTTAACAATATTTTTTCTTTAATAGATTATGCTTTTGTTCTCATATACACATGTTCTCATATCTACAAAATCTTTGCCTAATCTAAGATCACTAAGATTTTCCCCCTCTTCTAGAAGAGTTATGATTTTAGATTTTAAATTTAGATTTTAAATTTAAATTTTAAAATTAAATTTGACACATTTTGAGGTAATTTTTGTAAATGGTGTGAGATAAGGATTGAAAGTAATTTTTTTTATGGATATCCAGTTACTTTAGTACCAGTTGTCAAAAACACTATTCTCAGGAGCGCCTGGGTGGCTCAGACAGTTAAGCATCTGCCTTCAGCTCAGGTCGTGATCTCAGGGTCCTGGGATCGAGCCCCGCATTGGGCTCCCTGCTCAGCAGGGAGTCTGCTTCTCCCTCTCTCTCTGCTGTTCCCCCTGCTTGTGCTCTCTCTCTCTGTCAAAAATAAATAAAATCTTTAAAAAAAAAAAAAAAGACTATTCTCAGTTGATTTACCTGCACTGTTATTAAAAATCAAATTTCCATTTACTAAGGGACCTTTTTCAATTCCATCAATCTGTTTTACTGTTGTTACACCCATACCACACTGTATTGATAATTATAGCTGTATATCAAGTCTTGAAATCTGGTAGTGTTATTTCTTCAACTTTTTTTTTTAATTTCCTTGGCTATTCTAGATCCTTTGAATTTCCTTATGAATTTAGAATCAGCTTGTTACTTTGTACCAAAAAAAAAAAAAAAAGCCTTCTATGGATTTGATTTGGATTGTGTTGAATCTATAAGTCATCTTGGGGAAAATTGACAATATCATTATGTCTTCAATTTTTTATGCTATTATAAATAATTTTATTTTAATTTCTGATTGTTCAACATCAGTATAAAGAAATGCAATTACAATAAGTTTAGTTATTATCTCTATTAGATTTGTATGCATATTTTATTAGAATTTATACATAAACATGTCATCTTCAAATAAAAACAATTTTACTTCTTTATTTTCAGTCATGACATCTTCCTTCCTCCCTCCCTCCCTTCCTCTCTCTCTTTTTCCTCTCCCCTTCCCTCCCTCCCTTCCTCTTCTCTCCTCTACTTTCCTCTCCTCTCCTCTCCTTTCCTTACCTTACCTTTTTTCTTCCCTTTTTTCTTGATTGCACTGGCTATCACCTGCACTGTAATGTTGAATAGGAGAGGAGAGAGCAGATATCCATCTCTTATTTCTGATATTGGGGGAAAGCATTCAGTCTCTCACCATTAAGTTAGCTACAAGTTTTTCAAGGATGCTTTTGATTGGCTAAGGACATTTCCTTTTATTTATTTTTTAAAAGATTTTTATTTATTTATTCATGAGAGACAGAGAGAGAGAGAGAGGCAGAGGCAGAGAGTCCAATGCAAGACTCAGTCCCAGGACCCCAGGATCATGACCTGAGCCAAAGGCAGATGCTTAACCATCTGAGCCACCCAGGTGCCCCAGAACATTTCCTTTTATTCTTGGTTTGCTGAAACTTTTCATTAGGAATAGATGTTGGAGTTTTATCAAATGGTCTTTTAGCATCTATAGAGTTTATCACTTTTTTAGTTTATTTATTTGGTAAATTACAGAGATTGATTTTCTAATGTTTAACCACTCTTCAATCCTGAAATAAGCCCTACTTGATCACAATGTATTCTATATTTAATATATCATTGAACTTGATATGCTAACATTTGGTTTAGATTTTTTTCTCTGTTCACTGAAGATATTGGTCTATTTAGAAAGAAAGTTTTCTTTCACTGTAATGTCTTTGCCTGGCTTGGGTATTGGGGTAATGTTGACCTCACAGAAGGTACAGAAAAGTCTTTTTTCTTCAGTTTTCTTGAAAAGCTTGCTTAGAATTTCTATGATTTCCTCTTTATATGTTTGGAAGAATCACCAGTGAAACCATATGGGCCTGGAGTATTCTACATGAGAAGATTTTTAACTAAAAATTTAATATCTTTAACAGATGTAGAGTTACTCCCAGATTATCTATTATTTTTAAAAATTTCAGTTTTGTTAAGGTATAATTATCAAATTGTAAGATATTTAATGTGTACATCATGGTGATTTGATGTTGATATACATTGTAAAAGGATTCCCCCCATCCAATTAACTAACACATCTATCCCCTCATATATTTATCTTTCTCTGTGTGTGTAAGAATATTTAAGTTCTATTCTCTTAGAAAATTTCTTTTTTTAACTGAAGTATAATTAACAATGTTATGTTAGTTTCAGGTGTAAGCAAATTTCAATTATAAATACAGTATTATCAGCCATAGTTACCATGTTTTATATTAGATCCTCAGACTTCATCTTATGGCTGAAAATTTGTACCCTTTTACCCATTATGTTTTCAAATTTATTTTTTTCTGCAATGTATAATCTACTGTAAAGCCTATTTACTCTATTTTACATCTCAGACATTGTAGTTTTTATCACTAAGGGTTTGATGTAGGTTTCTTTATATCCTTCATGTTTCTACTTAATGTTTTGAACATATAGAATGCAGTTATAACAACTACTTAATCTTTTTATCTTCTTTTCCTAACCCTTGTGGCAGTTCTGGTTTGGTTTTGATGGAATAGTTTTTACTCTCATTATTGGTTATATTTTTCTGGTTTCTTGTATAGAATCTGGTAATCTGATTAGACACCAAATGTTGTGAATTTTATGTTATTGTATGCTGGGATTTTTTTTTTCCTCATTGTAAATACTCTTGAGCTTTGTTCTAGAATTCAGTTAATTTGCTTAGAATCAGTTTGTTTCTTTAGGGTTTTCTTTTTCTTTCTTTTTTTTTTTTAGAGAGAGAGAGAGAGAAATGGAGAGGGGCAGAGGGAGAGAGAGAGTCTTAAGCAGGCTCTAGGCCCAGCATGAAGCCCGACATGGGGCTTGATCTCACAACCCTGAGATCATGACCTGAGCTGAAATCAAGAGTCAGATGATTGACTGAACCACCCAGGCACCCCAGGTTTTGCTTTTAATATTTGTTGGCTAGAATGAAAACAACATTTTGCCTATGGTAATTAATTTTTACTCTTGAGTCAAGATCTTTCTGCATAATCTACCCAATGCTCTAATGTCCCATGAATTATCTGGTATCCCAATCTCATAATTGAGAGGATAGTCACTACACCTGGTCCTGTGTGAGTTCTGAGTACTGTCTCCTCTAATCTTTTGTAATGGTTCTTTCCCTACCCTTGGGTCATTTCTCACATGCATATGATGATCAGATCTCTGATCAGTAATCAAAGCGAATGCTCTGCACATCTGAGTGTTGTCTCTCTGAAGTTCTCTTTTCTCCGATACTCTGTCCAACAGATACTAGCTGCCTCAGTCTCCCCAAACTCAGCAAGTTCACCTGAGTTCCCACTGCCTACATGACCACCTGAAACTTCTTTCAAGATTGCAAGCTAGGGCAATTGTAGGACTCACTTCATTCCTGGTGGCTCAGAGAAAAACAAGAAAGAAAAGTAAAGAGTAGAGACCAGATATAACCCATAAAGTATACAGAGACTTTATTAACCCCTGCCCTAGGATATGGCTTGCATTTACAAACTCACCTTTATGGTCAAACACAGTTGGAGTTCCATCATCTTGCTTGTATTCCAAGCAGCGGAAAGGAGAAAAGAAGAAAGGGCAAGAAGGACATGCCTTTCAGTTGAGGCAGTTTCTTTTAGGGAGCGTTCCTGAAGTCTTTTTTTTTTTTTTTTTTTTTAAGTGGGCTCCATGCCCAGCCACTGCAGGGCTTCAACTCACGAACCTGAGATCAAGACCTGAGCTTAGCTCAAGAGTTGGACACTCAACCAACTGAGCCATCCAGGTGCCCTAGGAGTTTTCCCGAAGTCTTACATGTGACTTATTTTTACAATGCATGGTATTGAACTTTACCACATGGCCAGATCTAGCTGTGTCAAATCTGGAAACATGGCCTTTTGGCTGAGAGCCTTATCACTCCTAATAAAATTGGCATTCTGTTATTAAAAAGACAGATGTTGGATAGGCAAGTATCCATCTCTGCAGCAGGTCTGATAATGAATCATTTAAGCTCTCTAGACTGCTATTCCAACATCAATAAAGTAAGAGTCCTAGCAGTTGTGAATAATACAATGCTTATGCAATTAAAGTGAACTGTAAATTGAAGGACTGGTCACAATTCTAAAATGGGTTGAAAGCTCATTGAATAACGGACTGTTCAGCATATACTTTGAGATCTTTTTTACTTTGAATTTCTGTGTTCCTGGTATATAAGCATGCATTCACTCTTGCTATACTCAGTTCCTTTAAGGGCAGGGCCATGTCTTATTATTCTTGTTATCTCTAGTGCTCTTCAACTGTGGTAGAGGTAAAATTGACATTTGGGTTTTTGTCTTAAAGTAAATATTCAGAGTCACATTATTTTACTTTAAAATCTATACCATAAGGAGGAATGCACTTCTTCACTAATGAAGAATTACTGAATGCATGCGGCAAGCCAGGCAATATACTAGGTGATACTAGTCAATAAAACAGATGGAAATATCCATTCTCAAGGAATTTATATCCTAGTACAATGAAAGAAACAATAAATATATAAATAATAAAAATACAGTGCTCACTTAGGCAGCACATATAATAATAATAAAAATACGTATCATGTTCAATGACAAATGTTATCATAAAACTGAAGTAGAATAAACTAATGCTGGATAAGGAATTTTGTGTGTTGAGGGATTGGGGATTAACAGTTTTAAAGAGCTGGTCAGGGAAGGCTTCAAGAATAAGGTGTGATATGAGCAAAAAAAAAAAGGAAAAGAAAAGAAGTAGCTTGAGGAAGAGTACTCAAGACAGGGAGGATTTCCAGTGCAAGACACAAGGTGGACATGTTCAAGTAATAGTAAGGAAACTGCTGTCATGATTAGACCAAAAGAAGTGAGGGAAAATAGGGGTGCCTGGACGACTCAGTCAGTTATGCATCTGACTCTTGATTTCGGCTCAGGTCATGATCTCAGGGTTGTGGGATCAAGCCCCACATTGGGCTCCATATGGAACAAGGAGTCTACTTGAGATTCTTCCTTTCCTGGTCCCTCTGCCCCTCCCCCTGGCATTCTCTCTCCCTTTCTCTGCAAAATAAATAAATCATAAAAAAAAAAGAACTGAGGGAGAATAAAGTGAAAAATTAGCACTTGATGTGAAATCTTGTGAGCTATTATTATGACTTTGACTTCTACTCTGAGTCTCAAGGGAAGCCATCGGAAGGTTTTGCACAGAAAAACAATATGACCTGACTGACCTTTCATAAAGATCACTCTGATTGTTATGGTGAGAATATATTAAAGATATGCTGGGCTAAAGCAGGGAGATTAGTAGGAATTAATGCAATAATCTGGAGAAAAACATGATGTCTGGGACAAGGTGGCAGAGGTGCAGTTGGAAAGAAATATCAGATTGTAGATACATTTTGAAGGTAAAGACTATAGACTTTGCTGATATATTGAACAGGGGGAGTGAGAAAAAAGGGGGGTCAAAGATGTTTCTGAGACATACAGCCTGAGCAACTGGAAGGATAGAGGTTTCCTTTACTGAAAGGATAGAGAGTGGGTAATTCTATCAAAGAAATTCATTTGGAAGGATAAAAAACTCAGAGGAACACACTGAGTTTGAGATTCCTATAATAGGTCCATGTTTAAAAGTGACAGGTGCTTTCAGTGGAAAGTTGCAAGATGCAAATATAGGGGTTAGAATTGTCAATGTATAGATAGCATGTTCGGCATCCAGGAAATCATGTGAGGAAAGTATTTCAAGGAGGAGGGAATGATCGATTATGGGGAAAACTGCCAGCTTATCAAGTTAGACAGTAACTGAGAATTGATTTTTGGATTAGCTACATAGAGGTCGGGTTTGATCTCGACAATGGAAATTTCAGTAATGTGTAAGGGGAAAAACTTGATTAGAATAAGTTGAAGGAATAATGTGTTCATATCACAGAAAATGGGGTAATCTCTGTAGTATATATAGAGTCAAAGAAATTGAGAAGAGAAGGACCAGCAACCCACAGAAAAACAGGCAAAGGCTTTGTGTATAAAACCTGTTAATAGAGAAAGAAATAGCAATGGTCTTTAACCATATAGAAAAAGCATTCAATGGCATTCATAATTAGAGAAATGCGAATTAAAACCACACTTAAATATGACTTTTTTGTAGGTCTATTGGTACAAAATATGACAATACACTCAGTTGGCAAGGTTTCAGGAAAATAGCAGTTTCATACGTTTGTTGGCTGGAGTAGAAAATGGAATAACTCCTAACAAGCAAAACTTGGCAATAAATTACAGATGCATTTACCCTTTGAGCGAACAGTCTACTACTAGGAAATTATTCTGCACAGACACTTGCACAAATATGAAATACCACGTGTAGTATTGTTTGTATGACAGTAACAAGCAAGTGTCCATCAAGATAGGATTGGGGGAATAAACGATGGCAAGCAGCCATGGAAAAGATAAAATGGAATGAAGAAGCTCTTTAAACACTGACAGTGGAAAAATCTTCAGGTTTGAATAAAAACAAATAAAAGGCAGAACAGACCGTATAGTGTACTGACTTCTGCAAAAGAAAGGACCGGGGAATTAGAACCCAACAGAATGGTTCATATATGGATTGGGAGGGGCGGGCACAGAAGCAAGATTTCTTTGTTTATTGTTTTTTTATATTGTTTGAATCATGGCATTATTTCTTTGGAAACTGAGAGGATGGAAGGAGAGAAGTTAGTGAGAAGGAATATGGGCACATTACTTAGGGTGATTTGCTACAATAGGGAGTAAGGAAATGAGACAGTAAGCTTGGAGGGCATGCAGGGTCGAAAGGTTCCTAAATTTTATTTTTCTATCTATTTTAAAGATAGAGAACTTGAAGTAGTGTGTAGACTGATGGCACTGATCCAGCAGAAAAAGGAACACTGGGGATAAAGAAGAGAAAGGAGTACCGGAAGTGGCATCCCTGAGCAGGAAGAACTCCTCAGAGCCAGTACTCACCAGGGTGAGCGGGCTTAGATGGGAGCCCACACCCTGCATCTGCAGGAAAGGAAGGAAAGGCTATCATACAAGCACAGGGGAACTGCTAAGGACTGAAGTGTGTCCCCACCCCCAAAATCCATATGCTGACGCCCTTGCCCCAATCTGATGGCATTTGGAGGTGGGGCCTTTGGGAGATAAATTGGTTTAGAAGAGGGCACGAGGATGGGGCCCTGGCCATGGAATCGGTGTCTTTAGAAGATACAATGAGAGAACTTGCTCTCTTTCTTCCTCCCTTATGTGTGGACACAGCTAGAAGGCAGCTGTCTGCAAGCCAGGAAGACAGCTCTCCTTGGAACCAGACAGTGCTGACATCCTGATCTTGGACTTCCCAGGCTCCAGAACTGTGAAAAATAAATTTATTTTGTTTAAGCAACCCAATCTTTGTTATTTTGTTGTGGCAGCCTGAATAGATGGAGACAGAGAGCCAGATACGATTGTGGGAGCCTGTAAAAGTCATTAGTTATAGTTTTAATTTTATAGTTTTAATTTTAATAGAATATTCATGGCTCTTTTGTACAAATTGAATTGCTTAGAGTTTGATCAATACTGTCATTGTCTCTACGATTCATTTAAAATCAACTTCCTATGACAAACTGCATTTAAATCTTTAAGGAAGAAAATTTCTTGCAATTGTTCTAACAAAGGTACTTTCCTTTAACACACATTACTAGTCTTAAGTTTTTAGAGTCTATATAGTCCTTGCAATTATTGAAAGAGACTTTTTACTATTACAGGAAGGCTCTTTGTCCTTCTTAGCAAGTAGATATTTAGATAGAAACATAACTCTATGATGAGAAGATACAGAATGAGTATAAAGATGTAACTTAAATGTTATGGTAACAGCGATATAAATTTTATATTCATTAGCTTCTGTGTCTATTAACAAGAAGTAATGGCTAGCTCAGGGCTTGTCTTTTCAAAGCACCCAAGTGAACAGATTGCCTTTATTTCAAGCTCCTTCATTAACTGCTTATTAAGACTGATAGTCTCTGAATTGAGGTCTACTTTTCTACCAGGGAAGAATTACCGAATATGGGGCTTATAAATTTCCAATTTGATTCAATTGAGCTGTCAACAATTTTCTTATTGAATGAGTAAACACACACACAATTTTATACTCACAAATTGCCTTGGAATAATAACCAGTTGAATGATGTTGTTATTTCTTGCTCCGTTTATAATTATTCCCTCCCCAATGCACACATTCACATACACACAATCACCCAGCTATATTGGACATTCATCCAAGACAAGGGGTAATGGCTTTCATCAAGGTCTCAGCACCCTGTCCGAGTCCCCACTTTGGGACCAGGCTAATTGAGATCACAGTCTGGGGAGCCCTTCCAGAAAATCTGACTCAAGGGTGGTTTTGTAAGTGACCCAACATAGATGCTTCCCTGACTGGCCTCCCTGCTTTCAGTCTTGCCTCCCTCCATGCTTGTTTCCACCGTGTATCAAGAGTGCAAGTGGAGTCAGGCACTACCCTGCTTACCACTGCCATCATCCTTAAGTCAATCCCAAACTTGCCCAAGTTCTGTATATCCTAGGCATCAGCTGGCGCTCCCACTCCCTGGAATCTCAAGGTTTGGCTCCAACTCCTGCACATTGTCTTATGAACAGTGTCACACTCTCTCCCACATTTCTGCAGGTTCCAGCTTCACGTCTCACTCCTACACTCTCTCTCCATTGAATTACTGATTTATTCTACCTGTTGATTCTAACAGGTAATTCTGTCTGTCCATCTCTGCCCTGGTATCACAATAGATGTAGAACTTGGACTCTTCCTTTGATTTCAACAAATACAAGACAAAATGGTAAAAATCCTACATGTCTTTTGTCTTGTGGTAGACAATACTGAATATTTTGGGGAGAGGTGATAAAAGGGCTTTTTCAACACAGTGAAACTAATAAATTACCTGTTTTAACACTTCTTTGCCCCCACTCATATTTTTATCCTTGCTCTTTTATCTCTCCACTCCTTCTCATTTTCTCATGTCCTCAAACCATAAAAGCCTCTTTATTTCCAATGCAGATTGACTAGCTTTCTCTATTCTTGACTTCACTGCTTGCTACCAGCCTTCCTCAGAGTCTTGCTTCCTAGCCCAAGTTTGGGTATATCCTTAACCAAAGCTTGTTTCTGTCCTAACAAAGATTTCAGAGACAACCACTAATAACTTTTTTTCACCTCACCATTCTAAAAATTCTTTCCTCAACAATGTCCTCTGTCAAAACTTCACATCTTTGTTCTTGCCAAACTCAACTTCTTGGGATTTGCAGTTGGTACAGGCTCTCTCATTTCTGGCCTTTAGAAGATGTTACTACCTCTGCTTGGAAACTCCTTCACTTGCAACCGTTCTCTGTTCACTTAGGTCATTCCTCCTCATCTTTTAGGTCTCAACTGATAATTCATTTCCCAGGCTCCTCAACAGTAAGGCAGAGGCTCCACTTGCAGAGTTCTGGAATATTCCAAGCACTTTCAGATATAGGGCCATTCTAATTACTCACATGAAATCCTTGGACCATTTTTCTTTTCCTTGAAGACAGGGAAGTTTCCATATCTAACCCCCACTTCCTAAGACAAACTTTGCACTTCAGAGTATTTCAATAAATAATAAAATGTATAAATGCATGAAGGAAGAAAGAGACCGAAATTTAGGGTTTTGCCAAATTGTTTAGTCTGAAACTATAAAACACTTTCTAATTCACTGCCAATGTCTTTGATCAAACTAGGTAGTTCTCTTTGTATAATCTTCTTAGCCTTTTACTGCATTTAGAATTTCAAGAACATTTCAAATGTAGGGACCAAGACATAATCAATGATTATTTTAGTTTGCACACTTATGTGATTCCTCTTAAGAAAAGTGTTGGGTATGGATAAAGCTACTGGAAAGATATTTCTAAGCTGACAATTCATCTTTTAATGCATTATATTCAAAACCAACTTAATTCACATCTTCTTTTACTATATCCAAATTTGACGCGTTAAAAGCAGTACAATTTTCCACTCAGCAAAGTTTGAGTGTTCATCAAAACAAATGGATCATTCATATTGCCGCTGAGAGATAAATAAAATAATTTAGCAAATTGAATTGCGATGTCTTTCTCTGTAGGGATATATTGTCTGTTATTTGTTGTGATTTGTCACTTCTCTTGGCTTAATATTGTTTCCTTCAGCTGCTTTTTTTTTCCTTCTAGAGTATCACATTTTGAATTTGGTCCAATTCTCTTTCAGGAACAATATTTTTGAACTGAAAAAAAAAAAGAAAAAAAAACAACGATTAATTCATCTTGACAGCAGTTTACTGCTTATATTTAATTATGTTAAAATTAGTAAAATAATTAGCATTTGATGAAAGTATTATATGGTGCAATGGTGTAAACATACTTTGACATTAGATAAAACACAACTACTATCATCAAATACATTAAAGTTATGCAAGAAGGTGAGAAGGGTGACATTAATTTAGTCATCCAAATATGGTTTTGGTAGTGTTAATATTCCATATTTCCAGATTATTGACTCCATTACTCATCATTCTGTCCAAGATCTTAGCAATTGTTGACTCAGGCATACTCTGTTTTTACTCTCTGAGGGTTGTTATTTTGGGATAGATTGTTCTTTTATAATAAATAATATTTAGGAGCATATGCTTTCTTAGCCTAATGGCCTTCAATACAATATAACAAATATAAACATTGTCACGGATTTAAGCTATTGAGCAAAAAACATTACATCAGAAGTTAACTCATTAGCCAAGTTTCCCAATTTTCACACTATGAGAGATTAATTGAGTAATATTTAGTCTATGATTTGGAAGAAAAAGTTGCTACTGATTTGTATGGGCATAAAATTACTTAAAATGTCACAAGTCATAGAAATATTACTTGATTTTACCTATCATCTTTCTTTAATGGACTAACATATAACCTAAAAAAAAATACCATAAATCCATTTTTGAAACAAATAAGAAATAAGTACATCTTTTTAAAACTTTGATAATAAAGTAAGACAAATTCTGTGCTAGAAGCTAAGCAATTTTGAGGACGTTTATAAGCAATAGACTTACCAGTATAATAACATTCAATTAATATATCAATCAGGGGCCAAGTCAGAAAGATATGGAATACACACAATGGGTAATTTGAGAAACCATAAGAAATACTACACTCTCAGGCTAGTAACATCACAGCCAACTGGGCAATCCTGAAACCTCAAAAAATAAAGGAAGAGGAGCTGGTAGAACTTAGCAGGTGTTGAGGGTGAGGGGGTGGATGCACAGAGGGCAAGGGATGGAAGTGACCTTTGGTCGAGGAGTGAACCCAACTGCAGCCAGGCCTCTGGGAAGCAGCTTAAACATTCCATCTCCCTCTTCTGCTCCCTCTCAACTTGAGCCAGGGCACCCTAAGGCTGAACCCAACCAGAAGCTAGAGGGTTTGGGAGCCTTTAAGGCTCCTGGTCTACTGCCTGAGACAAGAACAGGGAGTGTAGAAGGATGCAAGGCGGGGCAAACAGAGATGCACCGCCCAGTAACCACGGGAAACAATGGAATGTGTGTTGATAGAGCAAATGAACAATAAATATTTATTTACAACAACTTTCATTTCACTTCATACTAATCATATCCTAATTCGTTTTGAATATAAAAATAGTTTTACGTTCTGCTGTGTTTTAAAATCTCATCATATTAGTTTCTGGAAAGAAGAACTTTCTTTTCACTGACAATATTTTATTTTTTTCTCTATTTCTCGGAGACTTGCCATGTGTAAACACATACCTCTGATAACAAATTTGCTGAGGGCTCTATCTACGGGTGGTTATTTGAGGACTGTGAGACTGTGACATAAAGTGACAGGAAGATTTATTCTCATCGTTTTGGAAGTACAGAGGACTCTCTCACCTGCATTTCATATGGGATGGGTGTATATGGTGGGAATGTAAACATCATGCTGGTGACTGATCTTCCCTGTCTGGCTGACAGAATCTGGATTCTTCATATCGGTGTTCCACTTTAAGGAATTTTCTCTTTCCCAGTATCTGAAATAATTATTTAAATGATGGGCTTTAGAAAGCCAATGTATAACTGGGAATGACAGAATTTACACTTTAAAATGAATTGCATATACTGAATTGAAGAGTATTATGTAAGCGTAAAGATATAAGCAATAAATTGCAAATGATATGTAGACGTATTTGCAGTGTAGCCCTGATGTTTATGCCCAACCTCTTCTAGCTAAGGGTTCAGTGAAATCTTTAGTTGGGTGTGGCTGTTGGAAACATCTTTTTTCCGGTCCTGTCTGACTCCTCTTATACTTGAGATTTCTTTCCTCATCTCCTCTGAGTACCGGGTCATTTTCTGGGCTGTGATAATTTTCATCAAGCTCATTGCTTTACTTGAATCAAAGCCAATATAGTTACTTCAAAGACAGAAAAGCAGTTGTTTCAATTCAGACTTTAATCAAAGCTCTTTCTACCTGCATTTTTTGTGGCATCTGCATTCTCTACTGTATAGACCCCAGTGCCCAGGAAATGTTGGAGGACTGTTGTCCTTGTGAGCTTGAGCCAAGCTTGGAGACATAGGATTAAGTCACTTTTTGAGCTAGAGCAGTGGTTTTCAAACTCTTCATACATGGGCCAACTGCATCCACTTCACCTGTGAAACTTTTTTAAAAGCACAGGTCCCCTGAAGTTTTATTCAGGAGACTGTGCTACAGTTCAGGCCCCCACATATTTAAAATCTCCTAGGTTTGTAACTTTCCCCATCTCCATGAAGCTGCAGATAACTTTCAGCACCTCTCATTGTATAACTTATTGCCTTTACTATGAATGCAGAAAGAATTGACAGTGGACTCTAAAGAAACATAAGTTTTAGGGCCTTATTTGCATGGCCCCATGAGTGCTCAGAGTTGCTGGAAATTTAGAGTGGGAAGGGGGACAAGTTACGGTCAGGAATCATTTCTACATAAACATTTCTGGTAAATTGCCGTGAGAGATCTCAAAAAGAAGGGGCATGAAGTTTTATGACTTTGTTAGTTTGTTATGATTTCTTATCTCATTCTGAAGGACTATCTAATTCTTTTATTCTTAATATGTTACTCCCCCCCACCCTCTGCAAGATGACCCTCCAAGTAGTAGAAATGGCAGGTACCCAAAACTGGATCTGGCTCTGTTTGAGCTTCTATTAGTGTGAGAAGAAATGAGGATGATTGGAAGCAGAGATAGAAAGAAGGAGTGGCTGCAAAGGAAGTGGTAGATGCTGAATTCACAGCCTTGGATAACCAATTGGATATAGGGAGAAAAGGAAATGAAAACACAAAGTGCTCTGAGTTGGGAATCTTGAGTGATTAGGAAGATGTTGGCATAAAGAATGGATTAAGGAAATGGGGGAAGGGGTGTTGAATATGGTGAAAGGAGATGAGCTCCATTTGGCATTGGAAAACTATATGACAGAATGGAAAGGTACCCTCAAATTTCAGTTTGTTAAAGGCTCAGATGAGAATTTAAGTAGAGCACTGAGCCCTCTTCTAGTCTTAAGATATGAGATCCATAAATATTTGTCCCTGCCATATAACATTTGGAAACCCCTGAATGGATCACTGTTAAATGATACATTTCTAAATTAGGACTCTTATACAGACATAAAAAATGAACACATGTTAAATATTTCATTTAACTCATTAATTAATAAGGGAACCAGTAAGATGTTACAACTGGATCAAAAGAGAATTTAATGTACCAGCCATATACAAGCAGATAAGAAATTCTGAAATGAATTTACAAATAGATGCAAAATAGCTTATTCCTTGGACTTGAGGGAGATTGTATTTCTGATGGATAAAATTCATTTGCATGTCTGTAGACAAAAATCATTTGTATTATCAATTATCTATGACTTACAGAACTGTACAATAATTCAAGGAAAATGAAAGGCCCAGGTACTCCATAAAATAAAAACCCTGAGGGTTGACACCCAGTGTATTGGTTTTCTGTTTCTATGTACAAATTATCACAAACTCAATGGCTTAAAACATGCCCACTTATTAGCTCATAGTTCTATCAATTAGAAGGTCAGCATGGCTTAACTGGCTCCTCTGCTTAGGGTTTCACAAGAACTCCCCAGGGCTGGGCTCTTATCTGGAAGCTCTAAGGAAGTCTTTCCTTCCAAGCTCATTCAATCATGGGCAGAATTCAATTCCATGTGGTTGTAGGACTGAGGTCCTGTTTCCTTCCTGGTTTTTGGCCCAAGGTTGCTCTTTGCTCTTGGATCCACTCATATTTGTTCTCATGTGATCCTCCCCATCTTCACACCTACAATGGCTTTTTGAATCCTTCTACTGCTCTGAATCTTTCTGTCTCCTTCTTCTGCAACCAACTGGAGAAAGCTCTCCACTTTTAAGGGCTTGTGATTAGGCACATGTAGATAATTTCCATATTTTAAGGTCAATGGATATAGGATTTTTTTTAAAAGATTTTATTTATTTATCTGACAGAGAGAGAGACAGCGAGAGAGGGAACACAAGCAGGGGGAGTGGGAGAGGGAGAAGCAGGCTCCTGGCTGAGCAGGGAGCCCAGGGCTCGATCCCAGGACCCTGGGATCATGACCTGAGCTGAAGGCAGATGCTTAACGACTGAGCTACACAGGCATCCCTGGATTTAGGACTTTAATTACAACTGCAAAATCTCTTCATAGCTATTCCTAAATTAGTGTTGATTACATAACCAGGAAACCAGAATCTTGGGAGAATGAACTTTAGGATTATGCCCACCATCCAGTAATCTTTTTGGTCCATTTCAATGTCCTGCACAATTTTTTTTCTTGCAAAGCAGCATAAAGAAATTGTTCTATGTGGTTTAAATTTTAGGGATCCTGTCTTGCGTGTTTTAGGTAGATACGAACTAAGCATAGTAAGAACACACAAATTCTTCCTTCTTATCCATAGCTTCAGTCTATTTATAACATCATTTTTCAATGCCCAAACCTTATAGATCATCCAAATACTCACAGTGTAATCCCTTAACCCTCCAATTATTACATGGCATTAAGGTTATTATCACTTTCTAATAGCTATGACATTTCTCAGGATGCATGCATCTCATTTGTGTCAGTAGCATTTGTTCTGAAAGCATGACAATGGAAAGGGATGCTCCTGAGAAAGCAAGGCTAGGGAATGGACAAGAAAAGAGCCTAGTGCCTCTGGCCTCAAATCTTTACTGCTTACCTGCAGCTAACACATCCAGGAGTCAACAGGGCCCTAGGAAGATTGGTTGCAAATTACATTTCTGAGGCAGCAAGTCAGAGATGATTAGAAATAATCTTCCTTGTTGAATCTCCAAAATGGGGTTGCTAAAGCCAAAGAACCACCATAAGCCACAAATATGAAAGTTTTAGAATTTCTACATGTAACTAACCCCTCCCATTTTGCAATGCTCATCACTAATTATTCCTAAAGCTAGCCAATTTATCACCCCTCTCTTGACTTTCAGGTGATCCAAACCTTTTCACCTTTATAAGATCAAACTATTCCCTGAGAAAATAATATAGAAATATATTTAGTCTCCAGCAGGCTTTTATCCTATCAAAGCATATTCTAATACCTACCAGCTCTTGGCAGCTTTCATTTTTTCCTGTTGTTCTCTTGTCCTGAAGCACTCTATACAGACCTATATAACACCCCATTTTATCCCATTTATTCCATTTATATCTAATGCCCTAAAATAATATTTTCATGTCAAATCAACTCAGACTCATTTGAATCAATTATTTTCCATTTAAATACATGCAAAGAATAACATCTGCATTTCAATAAAAGATGGGGCATGCTTTTCTTAAAATGTCACTACTTGATTATTCTATGGTAAGTATATATTCAAACATTTAGCCAACACAGTCAACTACACAAATCCCTACACAAAAACAAGGAGTTGATATCCTACAATGAAGAGACAAAAATTCTCTTTGTTTATATTTTTTCAAGTCATAGCTGATAGGTTTTTTTCAAGAAACAATGCAAAAAAAATATTATGTAAATACTACCATTCAAAGGAAATCAATAGCTAGTTATTGAATGTCTATGTTAAGAACAATTAGTGT
The DNA here is from genome assembly GCF_004348235.1 of Phoca vitulina. NCBI lineage: Eukaryota > Metazoa > Chordata > Mammalia > Carnivora > Phocidae > Phoca > Phoca vitulina. Next base: position 11,917,562 of record NW_022589706.1, on the reverse strand, counting down.
ACTCCTTTCCCTGGGAAAAGGGGTAAAATACAGACTTCCCTTCCCTAAGGTATGCACAGTCTAGTTTACATAGAAGCCACACTTGTTCAAAATGATCAATAACATGTTAAAAAAAAAAAAAAAGGGGGGACGCCTGGGTGGCTCAGTCGGCTAAGCGTCTGCCTTCGGCTCAGGTCATGATCCCAGGGTCCTGGGATCGAGTCCCACATCGGGCTCCCTGCTCCGCGGGGAGCCTGCTTCTCCCTCTGCCTCTCTCTCTCTCTCTCTCTCTGTCTCTCATGAATAAATAAATAAAATCTTTAAAAAAAAAGTTAAAAAAAAAAAAAAAAAGGAAGCAGGAAGGGAAAGATGAATGGGGGGGGGAATCGGAGGGGGAGAGGAACCATGAGAGACTATGGACTCTGAGAAACAAACTGAAGGTTCTAGAGGGGAGGGGGTGGGGAGATGGGTTAGCCTGGTGATGGGTATTAAAGAGGGCACGTACTGAATGGAACACTGGGTGTTATACGCACACAATGAATCGTGGAACACTACATCAAAAACTAATGATGTAATGTATGGTGATTAACATAATATAATAAAATTTTAAAAATACATTTGCAAAAATGAGAAAAAAAAAGATCAGTAACAGTATGCAGTTCTTAAAAGAAAAAGAAAAATGGTTATTCCAAACAATACATGCTGGTGGGGGCAGAGATGGAGGCAGGTTTAAAGGGAAGAATGACCTTCATGGAGAAACTGGGCTGAGAAGACTTCACGGGTGCTACACAGAGAGTGGGGGGACTTCCAAGCATGGAAACTAGCTTCAGTTAATGCATTCTTGCAGAAAGGAAGGAGGGCCAAGGACTATGTTAACTTGGCTGGAATAGACAACAGGAAGCCAAAAAATGGACTGGAAAGGTGGTTGTAAGTCAGACCACAGAGGGTGTGTCCATTCCTTGGGCTGCCATAACCACATACCACAAACCGACTAGCTCAGACAACAGAAATTTCTCATGTCACAGTTCTGGAGGCTAGAAGTCTAAAATCAAGGTATTGTCAGGGTTGGTCCCTTCTGAGGGCTGTGAAGGAGAATCTATTCCATGCCTCTGTCCTAGGTTCTGGTGGTTTGTTAGCAATCTTTTGCATTCTTCAGCTTGCATATAGACATACCACCCTGATCTCTGCCTTTGTGTTCACATGGTATTCTCCCAGTGTGTGCCTGTTTTTGTCCAAATTTCCCATTTTTATAAGGATATATTCTATTAGGGGCCCAACCTACTCCAGGATGCCCTCATTTTAGATAATTACATTTACAAGGATCCTATTTCCACATAAGGTTGCATTCTGAGGTACTAGGAGTTAGGACTTCAACATATAATTTTAGGCGGACATGATTCATCCCCAACAGAGGGCACTGGAAAGCCAGCTTCTGTTTGGTCTTGATTTGTTAGGCACTAAGGGACTATTCAAGATTTACTTATTGCCAAATTTAAATGTTAAATTAAATTTACTTATTGTTAAGAACTTATTGTTAAATTGGTTTCTAGAGCAGTGGAGTGCACTGAAGAAGAGAGAAACCTATTAATATGAAGTTATAAATTAAAATGCAGGCACAGAGGAGGTGCATCATGTTGATATTATATGATTCCTACAGGTGTATTAATTAATCAGATACTCTCAGCACAGAGGAAAAAGAATGTATCTATGAGGTTTAAATGAATTTTAAGCACTTCCTGAGTATTTAAAAAATGTCAAACATTGTTCTAAGAACTTAACATGAATGATCTAATTCAACCTCCCTCAATATCCCAATGATATATATATATATATATACACACATATATATATATTCTTACGATTTCATTTTTAGGTGGAGAGGCTATAATAAAAAGGGTAAGCACTTGCATAACTGGCAAAACATGGATTCCAATCTCGGTCGTCTGACATGGTAAAGCAACCAGTTATAAATAAGAGATTATTTTTGGAAGGGTCATGCTTTAAGTTAAAAACTCATTGCATTTTGCACTCTACTCTGATATCGTTAATTTAAAAACAGTATTTTAAATTTCTGGTAATTGAGTAAAATTGGCCCTGCACAAGATCCTTATTCTGTGACTTTCACTTGATAAAGTTCCAGAAGACATAAAGCCCAGTGTGAGAAAGCACTGGACCCTGGAGGGAGACAGCTGCTCAATAAATGTGTCTTTGAGTAAATTAGTCAACCTTTCTACACTTATGTTTTATTCACTCTAGAAATTGTGTCATAGGCTGGGGTCCCTGAAATGTGGCCCCTGAAAGATATTTAGTGTGCAGAATATTGACGATGGGATGCTCTTGAGATCTATGGGAGGAAGGGAAGAGAGAGAGCAGTATGCAGAGGAAGATGTTGAGCTGTTATGTAGTCTCACTGGAAGCTCCAGTCAATCCCATGGGGAGTGCTGACACTAGAATGTCCTTCAGAGTTGTCCCAAGTGGGGCAAGATGGAAATCTAATATGTCATTGGATATGGATCACCCTGGGAAAGGCGTGAACATGGGCAGGGCCGCATGAAAGGAGTGACCAAGAAGTCCTTCATTGAAGGGGCATCTAGGCAGAACATCCTAATCCTAGTTTTTCTAATGACAGATTTTACCTGGTAGGTGTTCAAAAAATTGTTGTTTCTCTTCTCATTTTACCTAAAGTTCTTCTTACTGGTATAGTAAAACTGAAAGTATTGGTTACTTTTGTTTACTTTTCTTTTATACTATTTTTTCTTTTCTTTTTCTTCTCTTTAAAGCACAAATCAAATATCTGAAACAAATAATAAGTTTGTTATGGGCCAAATTGTGCCCACTCCTCAAAATTCATATGTTGAAGCACTAACCCCCCCAGAAACTCAGAATGTGATTGTATTTGGGGATAGGAGCTTTAAAGAAGTGACTCAGTTAAAATGAAGCTCTTGGGGTGGGTCCTAATCCAATTTGACTAATATTCTTATAAGAAGAAGATCCTTGGGCCCACAAGGACATCAAGGACGTGCACACACAGAGGGAAGAACATGTGAGGGTGTGGCAAGAAGGTGGCCATCTGCAAGGCAAAGAGAGCCCCCAGCAGAAGTGAAACTTGCTGACACCTTGATCCTGAACTTACAGCCTCTAGAACTGTGATAAAATAAATTTCTATGGTTTGAGTCACTCAGTCTGTGATATTTCCTTATGGCAACCCTAGCAAATTAATACGGAGTTTATGCCAGCTCATGACACAGTTTTCAGCTTCCTAATTCTCATTCTAGGGACAGTCCTTAAAAAAATCAAAATCTTGGTGTGATGTGGGGTACTTTATTTGAAGTAAAACCTGAAAGAAATGCAAAATGCAAACCTGTCAAAAAACACCTAGTTAGTGTTGGAATGGAAGAATTATATGAGTTTTGTATGGCCGTTGTAGCAAATTACCACAATATAGTGGCTTCAAACGATATGACTTTATTATCTTAGAGTTCTAGAGTTCAGAAGTTGAAAATGAATTTCACCGAGTTAATATCAGTGTGTTGGCAGGGCTACATTCCTTTCCAGAGGCTATAGCAGAGAATCTGGCTTTTTGCCTTTTTCATCTTCTTGAGGCTGCCCACACTACTTGACTCAGGGCCCCTTCCATCTTCAAAATCAGCAATGGAAGCTCAGATCTTTCTCACACACACTACTGTGACACCCACTTCCCTGCCTTCCTTATGGCCCCTGTGAATTCATTGGGTCCACCCAGATAATCTTCTCATTGCAACATTTTTAACTTAATCAATGTGCAGTCTCTTTTGCCATAGAAGGTAATACATGCATAGATCCTGGGAATTAGGACTTGTGCATCTCTAGATGGCCATTATTCTGTCTGCCCCAGGGATGTGAGAAAAGTGTGAGAGAACAAAAGGAGCGCTTTACCTCTGCCCAGGTTGGTGCTTGGAAAGGCTTCAGAATTTGAGATTTTAGGATTAGTAAGTAATTCCTAGGGGGGGAATAGAAATGAAGATCGACTCTCTATACAGAAAGACCATGGCATGAAAAAGCATATTTGGGTTTGGAGAAATACAGGAATATACATTTTGTCATTCAGAGCAAGAAATAAGTACAATAAAAAAATAAGATGGGGTAACCAGATAGAAATTAGGGCATTTGAACTGTGTTTCAAGGCAATAACAATATTTAAACAATTTGAATGGGATCTGTAGGAAATAGGGGTGAGAGGACATTGGAAATAAAAAAGGGAATTCCACGTGGCAGAAACAGCACCAGCAAAGTCATGGAGATGGTAATGATTGAGCACATTCATTTTTACTCTGTCCTTGGGAATGCAAGGAACATACTGGGAAATATAGTCATCAAAGTTTCTGTTAGGCTCAAAGGAGGCTTCAAGATTCCAAAAGAAGGTAGGCTAGCAGGGAAAACACTCATTTTAGGAAGATATATTTTTCATTAGACATTATTTCTAAACATGCCCATCTTAACATCCGATGTATTCCGTTACTATGGAAAGTTTTCCTATCACTCATTTTCCCACTGCCTTTTCCATTACTGTGTCAAATATCTAACCATAAATATCCTATTATCAAGTTCTTACATGCCAACACAGTAGTAAGGGCTGCATTAAGAATCATTAAACCCACTGAACAGATGAAGAAGCTCTGACAAGTTAAAACATTAAAGCCACACAGAGACAGATCTAACACATTTTTCTGAAAACAATACTCCAGTAAGATTACGAGAAGTGAAAATAGCCCTTTGTCCATTTATAAAATTGCAGAATCAAAAAAAAGCCTGCTTTTTCTTTCCCCCCTAAAGATCTAGTATCTTCAAATTTTAAAGTAATGGATAAAAAAGAAATGAAAGAAAGAAACAATGGAGGAGCGGGGAAGAGAAGAGAAAGAATCGCTTCTGGCTCTCCTGATTAGAAAGGTTTGAAAAATCATCTGCTGCCAGTTGGGAGTTGCCACTTACAGGGATTTAAGTGCCTCGGTTGGTTACCATCTCTGGGCATGCCACTCACTGCTGTCCTCTTTTGCTGAAAGAGTTACTTTTTCTCCAGGAAGATACAGTGATTTGCTGTGTGATGGTCAGTTCTTCTAGTGTACCAGCGAGGAGTCAGGTACCAGATTCTGAAGGGACTCTAAGGTCTTCCTGCCCTTGGAAATTAACCATGAGAGTTGATCTTTTACCATGTTCGATCCTGATCCTTATTCTTGACATATTTCACCAAGATGAAGGGACAGAAAAAAGAGACATTAACTATCAGTAGGGGTGATTAAAGGGATGGAACACAGGGAAGGGGCTAGAAGTTCATAGGGAGCAGGCCAAGGACATAAGGAAGGTTGTATCATATCAACAGTATGAAGGTAGCAAAAGTCTTGTTGGAGGAAGAAGGGAGTCATAAACAAATGGAAAAATTTCTCAAGGAGAAGAGACAGTGACCACTGTAGACACATTTTGCCAAATTAATAGTTTGTCTTGAACCAATCATTATCCCTGAGTGGTATCAGGACTCAGTGGTCTGGCTCCACCCTGTTTTCTCTACAGAATTTATCTTGCTGGGACCCTCCAGCATCAGTCCTGAGCTTGATGGGTTGGCTTGGATTGGAAGATGACTCCTAGCATGTCTCTTAGACATTTAGGTCTCTGAACTTTATGCTAGAAGAATTGTAATCAAAGGAGGTTTTTGAGATGTTTTCTGAGAGAGGAATGGACAAGAGGAAAGGAGCCATCTAGAACATTCTGGTTAGAATGCATCTCTAGCAACTGGATAGTTTCTTCAAGATTCAGCACACTGTAACTTCTAGCTTACAAACCCAATGACCACCAAATCCTTATTTACTGAACTAATAAACCTAGAACAACAGTCAAATCACATTTCAGTGTGGTAATACTTAAAAAGAAGAATGCATTGTTGGGTCTGTGTACTTTCCTGCTTTCATTGTTCCTTCTTAGACTTATTCTTTGTTAATTTTCCCAAAAGATTACTAGCTTCCTTCAGTGGTTGGTTGTTCTTCAGGCAAGTCATTAGGTGGGGAACAGAAGGTCAGAAAATAAAACACTTTGCACCATAGGCCATTAAACAGTGGTAAATAAAATTAAAACACAGAGATATGTTGGAACGTTAGGGCAAGGCAAGTATCGGGAAACATTTTTGTGACTCAGAAAATTTAAGGCATTACTTTAAATTACTCAGTTAGTGTCAAAGCTAAGGCTGTGCTCTAAAAACAGCTTTCTCAAGGTATCTAGAGAGTATATTTTAAACCTGTGATAAAATAGCTTTGCTTTGGAAAATGTAATAAATTCTGTTACTTAGACTGGATTATAATGTTAACAATAACAGTTAAGATTTATGACCATTTACTTTGGGCCAAGGACTGTTAAGCACATAATATGGGATATTTCAATTAATATTTATAATAAAAAAGAGGTGTATTATTATTTCCCCCATTTGACAAAAGAGGAAAGTAGAGCTCAAAGATATTCAGTAACCACCCCGAGGTAATGTGGCTAATAAGTGGCTGAGTCAAACCTGTTGTGTTAGACTTTATGGCCCATGTTTGTCCTCACTGGGCAGTTCTTGGAGTGCTTTTAGTATGCAAATATTCTGGATAATCAAAAACCCTCACTGACACACTTTTAAGAGTAAGTTTTCGATATAATAAATTGTATATATATGTGTGTGTGTGTGTATACCCATATATAATTACATATATACATATACGTATATATGTATTTCAATTTAACCATCCTTTAAGCATTCAAAAAACATTTTAGGATTTTTCAATGTATCAAGGTAATCATCCCCACTAGAACTTGTCGATTTTCCTGTAAAAATGTAAACACGATGGTCGATAGAAAGTTTTGCACTGGGGCGCCTGGGTGGCTCAGTCGTTGGGCGTCTGCCTTCGGCTCAGGTCATGATCCCAGGGTCCTGAGATCGAGCCCTGCATCGGGCTCCCTGCTCACCGTGAGGCCTGCTTCTCCCTCTCCCACTCCCCCTGCTTGTGTTCCCTCTCTCACTGTCTCCCTCTGTGTCAAATAAATAAATAAAATCTTTAAAAAAAAAAAAAAAAGAAAGTTTTGCACTAAACAGCGGTAACTGCTTTCATGCTAGCTGAAATGTATGATGCAGCCCATATGCTCTGTGAATTAAAGGTTTACCAAAAGGGGGATTAATTAGTGAAGTTAGCCAGGCACAGAATGACAGATACCATACGATTCCACTCATATGAGGTATCTAAAATAGTCAAACACCTAGAAAGAATAAAATGGTGGTTACCAGGGACTGGGAGGAGGGGAAGTGGAGACCTGCTGTTCAAAGGACATGACCTTCCAGTTGCAGAGATGAATAGGTACTAGAGTTCTGCTGTAATACTGTGCCTATAGTTAATAGGACTGTATTGTGCACTTACACATTTGTCAAGAGGGTAGAACTCTTGATCTACCACAAAAAAAAAAAAAAAAAAAAAAAGTGGTGACTAATAGCACGTCTTTGCTTTAGTGGTCCCATAGATCCTCACTGAAATCAGTTTCTCTGCATGAGAATATGTATTGAAGTCTATGAAGTCATCTCAGCAACTGCAATTGCTGAGCGCGAGTCTGTATCATTTTTGAAGCATTGTATCTTCCCTCTTTGACCCATTCCACGTCTCTGCTTATCTTAAGTGAAGAGAATAATGTTTTTGACCAGCAGAGAGCAGCAATGATATACTTTATAAGAGCAAGACTGGTGAACCTGACCATCTTTTTTCAATGTCTGCTTTGTCAGATCCTCACAGACTCTGTTTTGCATGATCCCGTCTTTGAGTGGAGCATGATTAAAGGATCCCTGAGATTCCCTGAACTCAGTGGATGAGGCTGTTCTGCTGGCCTGGGTCCCCATCCCATGTTAGAGTCCTACTGGTTTCATGGGTGGCATTGGCCCCTGCTGGCTGGGTTGTCTTCTGGTGCTGCCAGCAGGCCTGGATGTCTGAGTCCCAGTGCCACTCCATCATGGTGGCATCCATCCTCATTACTCACTTGTGTTCAAGGCTGGAAGTCATGGTGCTTCGTGGAGTTTGTATGGTGTTCTGTGTTGACTCACAATATGGCCTTCTTGTATAAAAGGCTGTTAAGGATCTTTGGGGATAATGGAAGGGATCACGTTGGTAGAGGAGTAGACAGGGACATAAGCTTGGGGGGATGTGTATTGTCAGAAAACAGGAATAAAGGAAAGGAGATGAACAGGAATCTAGAAAAGAGACAAAATGAAGAATCTGTGAGTAGCAGAGATTTCAACAAGTAGATGTTCGATTTCTAAATCCCCTTGGTGATGGTGAAAGTAAATTAGCAAAGTTACTGACTTTGGGAGTAGATGGGTTTGGGGGACCTCAGAACAACTTTGGCCTCATTTTGAGGACTCAAGCTAGAGTACATGGGGTCAGAGGGAAGTGGTTAAGAAAGAATCCTACAGAAGAAAGTTGATGTTAAAGCAACTTGGAAACGAAGAAAGACTCTTTCCCTCCAGTGCAGCAGGGATGTAGAAAGCCATGAATAATGACATCGAGAGACTTTGATGTGAAACGGAAATTGGAAATTAATTACTTCAATCTGCTCAATAAAGCAAAAGGCCTTGGCTTCCAGAGTGTGTGTATGTGTTTCTTTGAGGATTGGTTGCTTGAGAGCAGAAAACAGAAAATGAAATACAACTTAATATGAAGGATGCTGAAAAGTCTCATGAGTTTAGCTGATATCATGTAACAACTGATTGTGGTAGAACCAGGAGAGGTTGTAATCATATCATCTTAATTACCTAAGACTGTAGGTATTCAGAAGGCAACAGGTGGTAAAATTTACTGAGTGGCACTAAGGAGGATAGTAGAAGATGAAGGGGTTGATGAATATAGGGAGAGGATGGTTGAATCACCTAATCTTGGGATCTAGGCAAAATAGAAAACAAGAAAAGATGGGCCATGATGATGGACTGGGGAATAGGAGTTTGAGAAAATGGGAGCCTTATAGGACTCCAGAGGAATATGGGATGCAGAAGAGCTGAAGATAACTGTTCTCATTTTCCAATTGACATGCTGATCTGTCTTGAGCATTTTTAGTTCTTGCCACATAGGGCACCTGGGTGGCTCAGTGGGTTAAGCGTCTGCTTTCAGCTTGGGTCATGATCCTAGGGTCCTGTGATCGAGTCCTGAATTGGGCTCCCTGCTCAACAGGGAGTCTGCCTCTCCCTCTCCCTCTGCCCCTCTGCCCTGATTGTGCTCTCTCTCACTCTATCATAAATAAATAAGTAAATAAATAAATAAATAAATAAAATCTTTAGTTCTTGGCACATAGAAGATAATCAATACATATCTGCTAAATAGATTAATAATTATTGTTAAACCCAGGCCATTTTAAAAATGAAGCATTATAGTTGTACATACCAGGAAATAAGCACCTTTTGTTATAAATAGGACAACCCTAGAGACATTTAAAAGGGGAATATTTTAACTACATGTTCCTCTGCCCCTCTCCGTAACCACCACCCAAGGAGAGAAGTATTAGCATTGTGTCATAATTACCAATGAGGCAATTAATGAATTTCCTTCTGTTAAAAAAGGACTCTTTTTGACCTTTTCAAAAAAACTTCCTGCTCTGACATCTGGTCAATTACACGTGCTGCAAACCCATAAAGAGGCTTTGGCCCTTCACTTGCACCGGCCCATGGAATCCAGGCTCACATCTTCAGGGGCACAGACGTCCAGAAATCTAAAGCTGGAAGATTCCTTGGGAGCAGCAAGACCATAAAATTTATCTACCAAATCAAGCCAACTCAGAGAGAAAGGGAACACTTCTCATAATTAGCCAGATCGCAGCTTAAAACTAAGACGATCAGTGAATGCAAACCTCTGTTCTATGTGAGAAATGAAGGCTCCAAGAGGGTAAGTGGTTTTCTCCTAATCCAGTGTCTCCATCCAACAGGTACAAGGATTTGGGTAAACAGTAGAAGCTTCCCATGGTTTGTTGGGTGCTGTGTTTCAAAAGCAAGTGGCAAATCCATTTCTGCCAAATGGGTAAACATCTAACAGCAATCGGTACAAGAACAAGGTCGGTGGATACAAGCTGTTCTTAGACGCTTGGTGAGGTTCCTGCTCTCGGCCCTTTTATGCACCTTGATTACATTTTGCGTGAAAGGTCGCTGCCTGCAAAGCAGCATTGGGACTGAAGTACATGCAACTAACTCTCTCTATTTACATTTTAAATAATTCATTTTGAAATATTTTCAAACTCATAGAAAGGCTACCAGAATAGCACAAAGAACTCCTATCCTTCACTTCACCCAGAATCCCCAACACCTCTCTTTCTCTCTCTCTCAACTAGTTTCTGAATCAGGAAATCAACACTGATCAATACTTTCACTTCATCCAGTGACCTCATCTGAGGAACCACATCTGGAAGGTAGATTCTTTCAAATGTCAATTTCACATTCCTGAGACTTAGATTGAAATTATGCTATATACAAGTTTATAGCAAAGTATTTTTAACTTTTTTATTGAAGAATAATGTATATACAGAAAAGTACACATATCCTAAGTTTACATCTTGGAGAATTTTTTCAAAGCAGACACTTGTGTAACCACGGACCAATCAAAGACATAAACAGGATCCCATAAACCATCCTCATGCTCCCTTCCTGTTACCATTCCCTCCCTCTGTGATAACCACTTTCCTGATTTCTAAAAGCAAGGATGACTCCTTTGGGTTTGCTTTCTGTGTAAATGTATAATATATAGTATGTACTCTTCTGTGATTGCTCAAAATTATCTTATCACCTTCATCCACAATGCTGCAATGTTTTTATAGGGTTCTTGCTGCTTCATAATATCCTGTGTGGGACTGGGCCCTAATTATTTTATCCATTCTACAACCTCCACCCCATGTCTCCACTTTCAAGGAATTTATAGTAGTGTGGGATCTATTGAGAATTAGGACGGATCACAGAATGATTTTTTAATACTAAAGAGAAGGACCGATATTACCCAATGGAGAGGTTTCTTGGAACTGGTACCTTTATAATTTTGAAGAACGGCTAGGAATTGCAGAGTGACAAAAGGAAAGAAAAGAATTTCAGCTTGTGCAGTGGTTCAAAGACAGAACAATTAGTGTAGTGATTGTCAAACCCACCTACACGTTAGAATCATCAGAAAAAATTTTAGAAATATGATGTCTGGGCTCCACCTCAGACCAATGAATTAAGAATCTCTGCAGGGGAGAACTAGTTATCTGTAATTTTTACAATCTTGCCAGGTGATTGTAATGTAAAGTCATGATTGAGAACCACTGGTTTGTGGATTTAAAAAAACTGTGCATGGCATAGGAGGGAGGGAATAGTAGTTAAAATCCTGGAATAGAAGATCCACAGGCAGACCCCCCAAGGCTTCCTCCTTGATCAAAAAGTTTGGCCAGGGGAAAAAAAAGTCACATTGGCTCATTATGTAATGCAGCTAATACATGTGAAGAGTAGGTAGGGGAGTGGTGTATAAGAATTCTCCTAGCCTGTGATGTTATAAAACATAATTTACATCCACACTGGTTTAATTAGCATTTCTGCTTCAACACCCTTTATATTATCTCGCATTTTTTGACACATTTGTCTCCAGAACATCAACTTATATCAAACAAACATGTTTTAAATAGCAAACTTAGAGCATCTGCCCTGCCCCCCTCCAATGTTTTACATTTATCGTGACCGCAGGCCTGTGTCTATACACTGAAGTAGGAAAAATTCCCCTGAGTTGGGAACTTCTGTAAATTCGCTGCTGTTTTCAAAGTCAACAACAGCCAGTTCGCTGCTTCAGATGTGGGGATTTGGGATGCCCAGCAAGCTGCTGCGTGCGCGCAGGAAGAGAGGGTGAAAATAATGCGGCATACATACCTGAATTCCACACCCTGCACAAGAAGCCATGGAGTGTGGAGAAAGTCCATGGTTTCTGTAGTCGGGGAGAACTGAAGCCCTATTTACTGAAATCCTGGTTTCATCAATTCCCAGTGGGGTGATCCCGGAGACAGTCATTTAATCCTTCTGAACCAAAATCTCTCATCCCTAAAATGGAGGCGGGGGAGGAACAGGTATTTTGTTGAGTGTGAACTCTATCTCAAACATTGTATGTATGCTTTCAACAAGTACAACCTTATTGAATCCCCTGAAGAATAAATAACTATGAAGTAATTAGCATTAATAGCCCCATTTTCTATAGCAGGAAAGGGAAGCTTAGAATTTAAGCAACTGACTCCAAAACCCGCTCTTTTACTTACCACACAGCGTTCACTTTTTAACACAAAACAGATCAAGAAAGAGCATATTCTCAGTTTCTGGGGAGGCAAGAAGATGGAGAAAACAGCACAGAGTCATAGTGCCCCTCACTGATCATAATATAAGTAAAAGATGGGCTACCCTGGTTTGAGCATGTTGCAAGTGAGAATCTTTTCTCCCAGAAAAATGCAAGTAATTATGCCTTCCATCTTTAAATGAAGTATTTATTGAGCCCCTACTGTATGCCAGGTCGTCTTCTAGGCACTGTGTATGAGAAGGAGCTGGTACAGGAACAGGCAAACCTCCACGTTCGGTACCCTTTCATCTCTTATAGAGGCCAGACCTTTCAGGGAATAGCATCCTCATCCTCAGTCTGTGTAACCCCTATGTGGCTTGCTAGAGGGAATAAAACTGCTACAAATACTCTTTTTTGTTGAGTGGGGTTTTATTTATTTAAACAAACTCTTAATAGAGGTATCACTCCTATGTCATGTTTTGAAGTGTCACCTGCTTCATAAGCAAATACTCATTTGATTTTTGCTTTGACAACGTTTTTAATCAGGGGAGAAAATGATCTTGAAAGCCATGGGTTTTTGTTCTCTTCATTCCATGTGAGCATCTCTAAACACAGGGTTTTTTCCCTCAACTTTCCCTCTTCATCTCACTGAAGGCTGCTTATTCCTTCCTGTGTTTTTATGTTGTTCAAGCTTCTCCTTGCAGCTCTTTGTAATATAGATGATTGAACAAGCCAATACAATTTATTCTAATTCCCTAGCTTATTAAATCAAGCACTTGAAGGTCACTGTCAAACCAAAACAGACCAGGGGCTCTTTTAATAAGCGTAGATGGTTATGCAAGGCTAATGTGATAGGAGCCAAAGGAGCAGAGACTCCTGATTTAGGATGTCTTCAATATCTGCTTATAAATAGAGATGGAGGAGAATAATGAACTTCTTGGCCCCCAAGACTGGATTGATTTTTATATACCTTTCTAAACTTTTGATTGTGCAGGGCAGCATGTGTAACAAAAAGTGATTGATCAAGGAGAGGCTACAGACATGGAAAGGATCTAACTGGGAATAAGGCAAAAGGAGAATGCCCTGATCTAGTAATTCAAGAGCATGACTTGCTAACCGAGATTCTTCTACATTGATATGTTCGAGAGTTTCTGATATTCAGCATTTTCATTTGTTCATTTCATTTATTCAACAAACATTCTGTTGAGCACCTACTATGTACTGAATAATGTTCTAAATTCTGGGGACACCACGATAAACAGGACAGGCAAAGTCAGGCCACCATGATGTTTATATATTATTTTAATTTTTTAAGTTTTTATTTTAATTGCAGTTAGTTAACATACAGTGTTATATTAGTTCCGGGTGTACAATATAGCAATTCAACAGTTCCATACATTCCCCTGTGCTCATCTTGACAAATGCACATTCCTTAATCCCCATCACCTATGTAACCAATCCTCCCACCCCTCTCCCCTCTGGTAAACATCATATTTGTTCTCTATAATTGAGAGTCTGTTTCTTGCTTTGTCTTTCTCTTATTTATTCTTTTTGCTCATTTGTTTTGTTTCTTAAATTCTACATATGAGTGAAATCATATGGTATTTGTCTTTCTCTGACTGATTTTTTTTTTTTTTTTTTTTGCTTAGCATTGTACTCTCTAGCTCTGTCCATGTCATTGCAAATGGCAAGATTTCATTCTTTTTATGGCTGAATAATATTCCATTGTTAATGGAATAATTAACACTGAATAAAATTCCATTCCATTCCACATCTTCTTTATCTATTCATCAATCAATCAATACTTGGGCTGCTTCCATATCTTGGCTTTTGTAAATAATGCTGCTATAAACATAGGGGTGCATGTATCCCCTTTATTCTTTGGCTAAATACCCAATAGTGCTGGATCATAAGGTAGTTCTATTTTTAACTTTTTGAGGAACTTCCATACTGTTTTCCACAGTGACTGCCCCAGTTTGCATTCCTACCAAGAGTGCATGAGGGTTCCTTTTTCTCCACAGCCTCACCAACACCTGTTGTTTCTTGTGTTGTTGATCTTAGCCATTTTGACAGATGTTGAGTTGTGTAAGTTCTCTATATATTTTGGATACTAACCCTTTATCAGATACATTATTTGCAAATATCTTCTCCCATTCTGTAGGTTGTCTATTAGAATTGTTGGTTGTTTCCTTTGCTGTGCAGAAGCTTTTTATTTTGATGTAGTCCCAGTAGTTTATTTTTGCTTTTGTTTCCCTTGCCTCAGGAGACATATTTAGAAAAAATGGTGCTTTGGCCGATGTCAGAGAAATAACTGTCTGCTCTCTCTTCTAGGATTTTCATAGTTTCAGGTCTCACATTTAGGTTTTTGTGTATGGTATTTTTGTGTATGGTATAAGAAAGTGGTCTGATTTCATTCTTTTGCATGTTGTTGTCCAGTTTTCCCAACACAATTTATTGAAGAGACTGCCTTTTTCCCATTGGATATTCTTTCCTGCTTTGCCCAAGATTAATTGACCATATAATTATAGGTTTATTTCTGGATTTTCTATTCTGTTCTATTGGTCTTTGTGTCTATTTTTATATCAGTATCATACTGTTTGATGACCACAGCTTTGTAATACAACTTGAAGTCTGGAATTGTGTTGCCTCCAGCTTTGCTTTTCTTTTTCAAGATTGCTTTGACTATTCGGGGTCTTTTGGGATTCCATACAAATTTTAGGATTGTTTTTTCTAGTTCTGTGAAAAATGTTGTTGGTATTTTGATAGGGATTGCACTAAATGTGTAGATTGCTTTGGGTAGTATAGACATTTTAACAATATCTGTTCTTCTAATCCATGAGCATGGAATGTCTTTCCATTTCTTTGTGTCATCTTCAATTTCTTTCATCAGTGTCTTATAGTTTTCAGAGTACCAGTCCTTCACCTGTTTGGTTAGATTTATTGATAGGTATCTTATTATTTATTTTTGGTGCAATTGTAAATGAGATTGTTTTCTTAATTTCTCTTTCTGCTGCTTCATTATTGGTGCATAGAAATGCAACATATTTCCCTACATTGATTTTGTGTCCTGCAACTTTACTGAATTCATTGACCAGTTCTAGCAGTTTTTTGGTGAAGTGTTTAGGGGTTTTTATATATTATAGTATCATGTCATCTGCAAATAGTGAACGTTTTACTTCTTTCTGACCAATTTGGATTCCTTTTATTTCTTTTTTTTATTGTCTGATTTCACTGGCTAGGACTTCTAGTACTATGTTGAATACAAGTGGTAAGAATGGACAGCACTGTCTTGTTCCTGACCTTAGGGGAATATAGTTGTTTTGTAGCCTGGTTACAGAGACATTTAGAGTCCAAAAAACATGTTCTTTTCTTTTAGCTCAAATCACTTTCAGTAATTTACAGTATTCTTGTGGTTTTCAAAGTGTGGTCTGAGGTCCAGCCACCCACGAACAAGATCACCTGGGAACTTGTTGAAAATACAAATTCTCAGGGCTCTACCCCCTACTAGCTGAATTAAAAACTCAGGAGTGGACCTAGAAATCTGTTTTACAAGTCCTCCTGGAGATTCTGATGCACATTTAAGTCTGAGAACCATTGTTTTATTCATCTGGCAAAAAGTATGGGTAGAGGGGTTCTCTGGAGCAAATGGGGGGACAGGGACATCATTTAGGACTTCACAGCCCACCATCTACAGGTGGGGCAGACTTTCCTGGGGCTCCATTTTGCCTCCCTCTTTTAGGTGCCTTGGATATCCCTAAACTATTTGGCTTCTTTATTTCTCTTTCCCAAAGCCTTGCCACTTCTGTTAAGCCTTGGACTTCAATAGCCAATGTCAGTCATCGGGATTTTCCAGGATGTAGATGAAGGGGATTGAGATCATGTGGATGAGATCATTCTGGTGAGGGAGAGGACAAATAAATAAATATTTATTACTAGTCCATTGTGGAGCCAATCATCTGTTGTCAATACTAAATCAGCCAAAAGTGACATGTTTATAGAATAGTCATGGGCTTTCCTTTGCTAACTGTAGCTTTTTCATCTCAGAATGTCATAAAGGCTCCCTTCCTTTATCCTACTCAGTCAGCACCTGGCCTGGGAAGATGGGGAGGAGGGGAAAGCAAAAGGAGAAGAAAAAGATCTTCTCCATTCAAATATTAAAGGACCCAACTCAGAGCATCTGGGAATGTCACAGCTGGAAAAGATTCTGACCAAAATTGAATCCAAACCGCTCATTTTCGGAGGGAGGAAGCAGAGGCTTAAAGAGGTAAAATAACTTCTGAAGATCATAGGTTAGACCTCAGTTCTTCCAGGGGCACCTGGGTGGCTCAGTGGGTTAAGTGTCTGTTGGCTCAGGTCATGATCTCAGGGTCCTGGGATCTAGCCCTCTGTCAGTTTCCTGCTGAGTGGGGAGCCTGCTTCTCCCTCTCTCTCTTCCCCTCCCCCCTACCTGTGCTCTATCTCTCTCTCAAATAAATAAATAAATAAAATCTTAAAAAAAAAAAAAAAAAAAAGAACTCAGGTCTTCCAAACGTGTGCTTATTTAGTGATACCAGAGGTTTTCAAAGCAGAGTCCCTGAACTCCTCTCTATAGCTCTATAGTTCTCCGAGGCCCTTGCAGAGATCCATAAAGTAAACATTTTCATAACAATATGAGGAACTAACTTGCCTTTTTGCTCCCCCTTTCTCTCACAAACATCCCCTGGAGTCTTCCAGAGACAGACTACATGATGATACCACAAATTGAATACAGAAGCCAACATGAACATTCAGCTCTTCTGTTAAATCAGACAGAAAACAGATTTGCAAACTTGATATCACTATCTTCACTATTTCTTTGATTTAGAAAATATAGTTATTTTTTAAAAATGTTATCTTACATATGTAACAGGTTTATTATTATTTTAATAAAATAATAAACAGTATCTTAAAATCTTTAGTTATAATTTAATATAGTAAATACTGATAGATAAAACCTGCATAAACAAAAGTTCTTTGTGGCTTAGTAATCTGGAAGATTGTAGAGGCACCAGGGTGGCTTAGTCGGTTAAGTGTCCCACTCTTGATTTCAACTCACGTCATGACCTCAGGGTCGTGAGATCGAGCCGCGTGTCAGGCTCCGCACTGGGTGTGGAGACTGCTTAAGATTCTCTCTCTCCCTCTCCCTCTGTCCCTCCCGCCCTGCTCGAGTTTTCTCTGTCTCTCTCTCTCTCTGTCTCTGTTTCTAAAATAAATAAATAAATAAAATAATTTGGAAGATTGTAAAGAGATCCTGAGATCAAAAGGTTTGAGAACTGCTACACTCTACAATGACTTTTAAAAACAGATGGTTAAATCTCCACTCATAAAAAGATCATTTTGAAATTATAAGCTCTGTGAGGACAGGGATGCTTGTCTTTTTTGCTTAGAACTGTTTCCCAAGTTCCTAGATTAGTGCCTGGTATATCATAGGCATTCAATAAATATGAATTGAATAAATGAAAGAATATATATTTTGGGGCACCTGAGTGGCTCAGTCAGTTGAGTGACTGACTCGGTTTCAGCTCAGATCATGATCTTGGGGTCCTGAGATCGAGCTCTGCATTGGGCTCTGTACTCAGTGGGGAGTCTGCTTGAGGATTTTCTCTCTCTCTCTCTCTCCCTCTACACCTAGCCCTGCTCACAGCTCTCTCTCTCTCAATCTCTCTCTCTCTCTAAAGAGAGCATGAGCAGCAGGGAGAGGGAGAAGCAGGGAGTCTGACGTGGGGCTCCATTCCAGGACCCTGGGATCATAACCTGAGCCAAAGGCAGACACCTAACTGACTGAGCCACCCAGGTGTCCCATCATGATGTGATGAGCACTGGGTGTTATATGCAACTGTTAAATTGTTGAACACTACATCTGAGATTAATGATGTACCATATGTTGGCTAATTGAATTTAAATAAAAAAAATAGAATAAAATAAAATTGCTAATTTTATTTAAATTTAAATTTTAAAATAAATAAATAATAAATAAACAAATCTTTAGAAAAAGAATATATATCTTTTATACAAAAGTCAACAGTAATTGTTTAACCAACAGCTAAGAAAAAAAAAAACCAGAGAGGAACTCTTTCAGAGAAACTGCCTGCATTTGGTCCTAGAGATGGAAACTGGAATCAGTGACAGGAAGCCCTGACCTCCATTGTCATCTTGGTGTTCCAGAATTGCCATAAAGTAGGAAGTACTCAGATAGTGTGCTGTTTAGCCCCTCTTCACTTGTGCATTTCCTTCTCATCTCCCCTTCCTCCTTTCCATCCTCCACATATTTCTTTCTTTGGGTGCCAGGTTTATCTTAAGATGCAGAGATGTGACCTGGAAAATTATAATTTAAGAAATATGGCCCAATTCCATTTCTACTTTGCTCAGAATTATCAGATGACCCTGAATAACCGGGGGAAAAAATCTTGACTTAGAAAATTACACATTGGGATGCCTGGGTGGCTCAGTCGGTGAAGCGGCTGCCTTCGGCCCAGGTCATGATCCCAGGGTCCTGGGATCGAGTCCCACATCGGGCTCCTTGCTCAGCAGGGAGCCTGCTTCTCCCTCTCTCTCCCTCTGCTTGTGCTCTCTCTGTCAAATAAATAAAATCTTTAAAAAAAAAGAAAATTACACATTGTCCCATTTTCCTTAGGCTATTGTTTTTATCTTGTTTTTGCTTTGTTTTGTTTTGCTAAGAAATAATTCTTGCAAGGGAAATGTTCTGTAAATTTTGCCTAAATATTTCAGCCTCCTGGTAACTTGTAAGGATTATTGCTTCTTCCCCAAAGTGGAACTCCACCTGTGAGAGGAGATGGTCCCATCTCATCCACAGAGCCTGCTGTGTGCAAAACACAGTCTCGAGATCTCTCTCTCTCTCTCAGTACCTTACATGCATTGTCCTCCTGATCGATTGTGTTGAGTCCGAATGTTGGCCATTCTTTTAGTCTGCTTGGGCTGCTATAGCAAAATACCAGCTGGGTGGCTATAAAGGAAAAAAAAAATTTTCTCACAGTTCTGGAGGCTGGAAATTCAAGATCAGGGTGAGGTTCTGGTGAGGGCCCACTTCCAGTTTCAGACTACTAGCTCCTGCTTGAAACCTTTCATGGTGGGAAAAAGCTAGCTAGCTCTCTGGCCTCTTCTTCTAAGGGCACTAATCCTATTCATGAAAGCTTCAACCTTACAACCTAATTACTTCCCAAAAGACCTACATTGGGCAACAGGATCTTAAAATCTGAATTGGGAGAGAAGGGTGGGACACATATATTCAGACCATAGAAATCATCATCTCCATTTTAATATTGAAAAGTCTGAAGCTCAGAGAGGCACCATAGCTCTGAATAAGACATTAAGTTGGGATGAAAATCCAGATTTTTTGAAGTCCTTGTACAGGACCCTTTTATTTTCATGACAATACGTGGGAAAGCTCTGACCATCATATTTCCACCTGCATAATTAACCTAGAGGAGAGAAAGGTTATGTATTGGGCAATGTGTTTATTGTTTTACATGAAATATCTCACTTCTCCCTTACATTATCGCATTTTAACCAACCAGGAACAAGCAGTTCAGAGAAGTTAAGTGACTTATCCAAGGTCACACAGCCTGAATTAGAGGTAGAATTTTAGTAAAACATGTTCTATGTATTTGTGAATTCCATTATAATGCCTTCAAAATGGGAAGACATACGGACAGGAATATTATTTTTTCAGGTATAATAAGACAGTGATTTAGGCTGGGGTGCATGATTACCCAGCATCAAATAATCAAATTTTTTTTAAAAAAAGAAAAACTAAGATGATTTCAAATTTGAGTAATTTAAATTGTCTAATCTGGAACAGCCCACCATTGAAGGAAATCAGTGTTTATTACATATCAAGAGTAACTGAACTGCAATCCCTATGCTAGGAGAAAAGGAGAAAAACTAGTGCTTTTCCAGGGGTTTTTCACCTCTGCCTTTCTATTTCTTCTCCTGGGTAGGGGGCAGGATAGGAGTGGAACAAAGGGCAAGCAGGTTGTGGACAAGAGACATCTGGGATTGAATACGGGTTGTAACAGCTTCAGTAATTATAGTTTCTCTTGCCTTTACCAGCCAATTTTCTGGAATGTGGGGGATATGAAAGCATTTGTGCCCTTCCAAAATAAACTGTGTATTCATGAGGTTAGTTGTTACTTTTAAAGAAATGGTTTCCTTATGTACAAAATTCTCCAGCAGGCTGAATGGACTGAATTGTGTGCCCCCAAAATTCGTATGTTGAAACCCTAACCCCCAGAACCTCAGTATGTGACTGTATTTGGAGATAGAGCCTTTAAAGAGGTGATTAAGGTTACATGAGGTCATTGGTGTGGGTGGAAATGTGATGTAACTCGTGTCCTCATCGATGAAGGGATCAGGACACACACCGAGGGAAGACCATTTGAGGACACAGGGAGCAGATACTATCTGCAAGCCAGGGAGAAAAGCCTGAGAAGACACCACCCTGCCGGCACTTTGATTCCAGATTTCTAGCCACTAGAACTATGAGAAATAAGTTTCTGTTGCTTGAGCCACCCAGTGTGTGGTACTTGCTACGGCAGCCATACCACACTAATAAATAGGCTCTGCTTTTTTCACGAACACTTTGGCCTCTACTATCATCTACATGTTTGTGTCCCTTCAAAATTCATGTGTCAAAAACCTAATGCCCAAGGTGATGAGGAGGTAGGGTCCTTGGGATGTGATTAGGTGAGGCAGGTAGAGCCCTCACAAATAGGATGAGTGCCTTTATGAGGAAGCCCAGAGAGCTCCCTAGCCTCTTCCACCATGTGAGGACATGGCGAGAAGAAGCTGTCTGCAATCTGGAGGAGGCTTCCCTAGAACCCAGCGTTGCTAGCACCCTGAGCTCAGACTTCCAGCCTCCAGAACTGTGAGAAGTAAATTTCTGTGGTTTACCAGCCACCCTGTCTGTGGTATTTTGTTCTAGCAGCTGGAACACACTAAGACAGCCTAACTAATTGGAATCTAAGGCTTCAGAGCACAGATTTACAGAGTCTGGACACAGGACAACCGTCCACCCCCCTCGCCATCTTGGTGCCTCACTCAGAGCAAAGGGACTGGGGATCCTGGAGTGATCCCAGAGACGGGTCCTGATTTATCCCCTCCGGAGAAGCACACCCCACTCAACACCTTCCTGTTCTACTCCCTGGGGTGTGAGCCTTTTCTCCTCTGTTTTTTTAAAACACACAAAGCACTGGGTTGTCACTGCTGACACACTGAATAACAATTAACAAGCACACACAACTCTAGCACCTTTTACTAATTAATTTACCCCAAGTTTAATTTTATTTGCCTCTCAGTTTCTAAATTCTGACTAAACCTGCTAATTACTTTGTGCTAATTCCATTGCATTCTTCTGGAAAGGAGAAAAAATCTTACAAATATCAGTTTGGGAGATAAAGAGGGACAATGAATTTAGGAAAGGACCCAATTACTGTTTAAGAAATGTAGGTTAGTTAGTAGGAACGGACTTTTTGTTGTTGTTGTTGTTGTTTTAATTAAATATTTAGTCTTAATAAGAAATAATTCTTCCCAGTGTTTGGTTATGCCTTTTTCAACCACTCACACATATTTAATAATTGTAGAAATCCAGAAGAATGCCCACATCACATGTTGGAAGGTGCGAGTGAACTGATGTCTGTGGTTGGCATGAAATGTCTGGGAGGTATACCACAGTGTCCTCCCACCTACTGCACTGATTCAAGCACAAAAGCAATGGGGGTACGGTCACTGTGTTGATTTCCATATTATCTTCATTTTATGTGTTCATCTCAATGAGACATCTGTACCAGTGGTTCTGGGCCTGAGAGGAAGACCAAAGGTCCATGTGTCCAAATCCTTCTCGGCTTTCTTGGTCCACTCAAAATGCTGCCTCCTCCATGAGCTGGGCATTGAGATCCTCCCTTTATCAGATCATGCTGTTCTCTCCTCCACACTTCTCAGTAGCCAACTCAGGTTAGTACCATTTAAGTATTTAACTGGGTCAAAACATCCTAACTGATCTTGATGTCTATCCTGAACTTTCATTCTGTCTGATGTTAAAGAAGACAAAATCATCACTTTTAGGCAAACTCAATCGATGGTGTGGTTGTTCTCATTTCAAATGTAAGGGTGATGAAATTCATGATTTCATTCTTCTTTTGAGATTGACGCTAAGGTTTGACGTTCTTACTCAAACACAGCTGTGACATTGGCAAGAAGTCAAGTCTCTGCTTCCTCGGGTTGATCCGTCTGGATGTGATGCAGGTTCTAGTTACCCTTCCTGTCATAGTGCCTGCCACCTCCCCGGAGGCATCTTCAAGGGGAGGCAAGGATTTCAGGGAAACATGAGAAAACCACCTTGGAGAGGGTGGGCTCAAAATTCCAACAGAGTCACCCTCCCCTTGCTCTACAGAAATAAATGAAGATTATTCAGTGAGAACAAATGGAAGTGATTTATTCTGAGCTTGCTATAACTGAGGAGTCAGCACCATCACCTGTGGTTGGCAAAGACTCACGAGCCAGGCAAAGGAGTGGGTAAGTTTTATCGTGAAAAAGAGGAAAGCTTCAGGTATGCTCTGGTTGGAGGTTGTTGGCTTGGCTGGAGATGGACTTACTGGAAGTGGAGTTATCTTCTGTGATGGGTTCCAGAAGCGTATTTTGTTTTCTTTGGTTGGTTCTGAGTTGGAAGCAGGACAAAAGTTAGGGGAGCTGATGGTTGTCCAAGTCCCACCTGTTCTAGGTTGATTGCTGCATACGCTGTGGCTTGTCTGTCTAGATTGGTTACTGCATTGCTATGGGTCAGAGTTCCATTGTCCTAGATGGTCTGGCCACTGTGTTTTTCTGTATTCAGTCTCTCAGCTCTACAAGGAACAGGTAGGACTAATTGAATACAGCAGTGGATCTCAAACGTTAGCATGATCAGACTGAATCCCACACACTGAGAGACAGGCAGACAGACACGAATGCATATTCACAAACGAGTGACAACTTTACAACTCATCCAGCCCCATTCGTCTACGTGTCCCCCCTCCGAAGTTATTAGCTCTTTGGGAATTTCTCTAAGTCATTGTCAGGGTACTGACTAACACCTAGCCAAGACTGGTGCTTGATAAGTATTTATAGTTTGGTCTGGTTCTTTTTTTTTTTTTAAAGATTTTATTTATTTATTTGACAGAGAGAGACACACAGTGAGACAGGGAACACAAGCAGGAGGAGTAGGAGAGGGAGAAGCAGGCTTCCCCGTGGAGCAGGGAGCCCGACGCAGGGCTCTATCCCAGGACCCTGGGATCATGACCTGAGCTGAAGGCAGACGCTTAACGACTGAGCCACCCAGGCGCCCCAGTTTGTTCTGGTTCTTTTATCAGTATCTTTGGTTTGACTGTGACTAATAGAAAAAATCTGGCTCCAGAGTAGGAAATAAAGCTCGTGTTGCCTACTTTGAGTGCTAATTGCTTAAAGCACAGTGGTCCCCCACTCTGAGGCAGAGAGGCAGCACGCAGGGACGACACATTTAGGATAATAGGGTGAGGGAATTGGAGAACAGAAAACAAAGAAATGGACCAAGGAGCCCATTTGAACAACTTAAGTCAGTTTGATGTGCTCTGTAGCTTCCCCAGCGTGTCCCTGTCCACATGAAAAGGTGAGCTAGACTGAGCTGGTCATTGACGGAATCTGCTTGCTGCCTCTCTCTGGGAAATAGCATTAACTCTTTGGCAAGTGGTCTGGTCAGGGTAAATCAATTTTGACAAAATTGGTTTCATTATTTTCTCTGAGTGGCCAATTAAATGTTATTGTTATTTTTATTTCAGGGGAACTGTCAGTATGTATTTCTTACAAAAAATAGACAATGAAGAGATGATTCATTAATGCATTAAATCGTTCATTAACTCATTCATCACATGATGGTTAACAACTTCCTCTGTAGAGAAGAGGTTATCAAGCGTGGCTGCATTAGTAGAAACACCTAGGGAGATGGGGGAAAAGCCCTCATCTCTCCAGGCTATGCCTCAGATCAATAAATCAGAAACACTGAGGGTGGAACACAGGATATTTGAATTTAAAACTCCTCAGGCAATTCCAACGTTCAACTGTAGTTGAAAGTTGCTGACCCAGATAGAATGAGATCTGATTTAAATTCCAGCAATTCTGCCAATTAAGTGAGCAAGTTGCTTAAGCTCCCTGAGCCTCAATCTCCTCATCTGTAAAATGGTGAAGGGAGTAGCATCTGCTTCAAAGGGCTTTAGAGAGGATTGAGGAAGATAATACATTAAAATGCTAGCATAGGTCCTGACACATGATAAGTTATATATTCTATTATTATTTTAGTGCATAGTGTAATATTATTTCTATAATGAAGCCCAATGGAAATACAGAAATAATAAAATATAAGGAAATATTTAAATAATTTTAATACTGGGCAGAATTATATTTTATGCAGCTATGAGGACAAAATCATTGTGCTATGAGAAAAAGAGAAAACAAGTAAAAGTGGATTCATGGAAGGCACCATTGAAATAGGGACAGTTTAGTTGGGTCTCAAGTGTTTTATTCTAATAATCTGATCTAGGAAGAGGAAAATATTATCCATTAATAACTGAGTTGAAAACTTTATTTTAAACCAAAAAAAAAACTGCTCAGGTATTTTGCTGTTGCTGTTGTTGTTAGCTATTTCATTTTTGTTATTGGTGCAGTGGTCATGAATGGAGCACACAGGAAGATATATTTAAATGTTGGGTGCTGGGGCGCCTGGGTGGCTCAGTCGTTAAGCGTCTGCCTTCGGCTCAGGTCATGATCCCAGGGTCCTGGGATCGAGCCCCGCATCGGGCTCTCTGCTCGGCCGGGAGCCTGCTTCTCCCTCTCCCACTCCCCCTGCTTGTGTTCCCTCTCTAGCTGTCTCCCTCTCTCTCTGTCAAATAAATAAAATAAAATCTTTAAATAAAAATAAATAAATAAATAAATAAAAAATAAATGTTGGGTTCTGTTACACTTCTGGAAGATCCCAAGGAGAAAAGAAAAATTGATTAAGTTCATGATGTACTTAGCTGCCTGGGTAAATAGGGCTAAAATACCATGTTGTATAGCCTAAAGGTGGCCACGCCTAGTTTTTTGTTTTTTGTTTTTGTTTTTTTTTTGAGGGAAAACCCTTTGCCCACAGTCCCTGCCAAGGCAATTGTAATTGTCAACAGCATTTTCTACCCAGATAGTCTGGTTCTGTCCATATATCATTATGCCTAACCATCCGTTTGACCATGTTATCTCTGGGCAGCCAATTTATGGCTGGAAAGTGGTCTGCTGGGTGTTCTGTTCTGAAAGCTTTGACCCAGTAAGATTAACTTATAACAGAGACAATCACATGCCTTTCTTGGGGATGGTAAGCCAGAGATAGGAAGAAGTAAGTACTAGTAGCAAAAATTGAAAGATGAATGGAGGAAGCCATAAAGTATGGGGAAGATATCCCAAGGCAAGCATCATGTTAGTTATTAGTGACAGAAGCTATAGAACTGGAGATAGGAAGTTAGTCATTTTAAAGGTGTAAGATCAGTGATTTCTACCTGCCAAAGACAAGATTAAATAGCCTCATGCCTAAAGCATCCCTTTTCAGTCTATCCAGTTCCAGAACTACGTCCTTGGTCTGCGAAGTCTAGAGCTGTTCCAGTACAACCTGAAATCTGACTGCCTGAGACTATCTTGTTTATTTCCATGTTGCCTCAACTGCCATTCCTCCTCCCCACATGACAGAAGACAACAAGAATGAGTTTCTGTTCCTTGGATAAATGAATGAATGAATGAGTGAATAAGTGAATGAATTAACCTAAGAAAAGTAGAACAAGGAAAATCTTTGCTAAATAGAATCTTAAAAGTTTCATGGATTCCAAGGGAGCACCTGCTTGTGATCAAAGGTCAACCCAAGGTTTGAGGCCCTGTTTAAGAAAAGGGATTTAAATACCCTTATTTGCTGTATATAAATACATAGAATTTGATGGGGCATGAGTATATGGGAAGCCCTAAAGGCTTCAACTTCATTAGCTTCAGGATGAATCTGGAATAAAGTGGAGGGGAAAAAGAACCAAGAGGAAGATCAAGTATTCCCAACATAGTCTCTTCTACTGCTTGCCTAGGCCTGACCTGGTAGAAACATTGCAAATTCTCATCATTTATTGTTAGTCATTCTAAATGACTTTATGACTTTGGCAATGGGATTGGTTCTCCTTCAAAAACTTTGGTCACATGTGTGCCCTTAAAAAGCTTCTATCTGTTGGAGTTATTCTCATGCTTCAAGCATTTGTTTATCTTGCTGAGGTTCTAATACATTTTATTGTATTTCAATGAAATATGATATTGATTGTAGAATAATTTTGTTTACTCACTGGTGGTAGCCCAAAACATCTTTACTGAGGTTTGCTTTTATCTTTGGTACCCATGTATTCCCAAGGGCTAAAAATCCAATTTATTATTATTGATCTTTCAGCATAGTGCAGAATTGCATTGGATTAGATTTTTTTCATCTTTGCTTAGTTTAGTTTTATAATTAAACTCCTACTGAAGCTGAATTGTCAAACATTTTAATGAGTATTGGAAAGATATGTGTTTATGTCCTTTTCTACTATTTCAAATTGATTTAAGCCAATATGAAATTTCTAGAATATTCATATAATACTTTTATTTGCTTACACAACAATATTTTATTTAGTCTTTTGTAAGTTTAATATTCTGTTTGGGGGGTAAAAAGACAAATTAGAAATCCAATTTCAATGGGTAAGTGTTTATCTTAGATAAAAGAGGAATGTAATCTACATGAAACCAACTATTATCTATAGGGGCTTAAGTATGGGCATTTGTTCTGATTGCTACTATATTAAACTGTGTGTGGTTAGGGACATGACCTGGAAGGTTATTGCCAACAGAATAACAGTGGCACTATGGAAGGAGAGACAGCAAACACCCTGTGGAGGAAGGTGTGAAGGAAGGTGATGAAAAGCACGTGCAGTCATGGCAGGGACTTTAAGGAAAATGGCCTGGGGGGTGGGGACCCATGTGGAGGACAGGTGAAAATAAAGATGACATTAAAAAGTATCCAGATCACTGGAAATCTTAAGGTTTTCTGTTACCATGGTATAGGACATGAAGTCATTGATGATTCCTGAATGGGGAAATCACTTTACTGTGCTGCCAAAGATTTAATAGCTCTGAATTTATAGTCAAAGAGATCTGTGTTCATTTCATGTCATCAACTAACTAGCTGTGTAACTTTGGGCAAGTTCCCTAACCTTTCCAAGTTGAGTTTCTTCATCTGTAAGTGGTAGTATTAATTAATAGTTCTATGTTTCATAGTATTGCTACGTGTTTTTAATAAAGTAATGAATAATAAATATTTAGTATTGGCATTGGGGGACATAGTAAACACACAATGTATGATAACTTTTGTCATGATTTCAAAGTTAGAGTCTAGTGTGGTTAATATTTCAGTGCCGACCATAACCCAAATGGAAAGACAGTGAAGTTTTTGTTTTGTTTTTAAAATATATTGAATTTAAGACAATAATGAAGCATGTCACTAGATATTATCAGTAAAAACAATGTATACATTTTTAAGTCACTTTATTTTCTTTAGGGCCCTAGATAATCTAGCATAGCCTGTGGTACTATAGATTTGCACACACTCAGCTTAACTATAGGAAACGAACTGAGGGTTCCTGGAGGGGAAGACGGTGGTGGGATGGGGTAACTGGGTGATAGGCATTAAGGAGGGCATGTGATGTGATGAGCACTGGATGTTATATGCAACTGATGGATTGTTGAACACTACATCTGAAACTAATGATGTACTATATGTTGGCTAATTGAATTTAAATTTAAAAAAAAGATTTGCACACACTGTATACAACACATGAAGGGGAAATGAAGAATTTAAACAATTAGCACATTAATCTTGGTCCTGATTTGTATTTTAGTTTGTATCCTGGAAAACACTGATGAGTTGTGCTTATTTATTTAAAATGAGTCATTTGGGTAATTGCATCGACTCATAGAATAGTAGAATCCATGCTGGGAGAGGCAACGGAGGAGCTTTCATGCTGGACACAAGCACCTCTGTATAATTACTTTCTCATATTCTGAAGCTATGAGGGTAGTTTCACAGATCATGGAAAGGGATCTGATAAGACTGAATCAGGGAGAGGAAGCAGGCTACAGATGTGTATGGACTATATCAAACTCTCTGGCTTTGCCATTTTCACTTCATCAATGTGACCAGCCAAAGAAAAAGGGAAAAACTTCGAATTCTAGACTTGGATCAGAATGGACTCATTTTGATTTTTTGATGGAGGAAGGAAATAATTATGAAATATTACAGTTAAGTCAAATGTCCCCTATTACTTGGTATGGTTCAGACAATGTGTGTGTGTGTGTATTTAAATGACTTAGTGTATGATTTTATTTCATTTTACACAAATCATCTTCAAATACCCAGTAGTGACGCAGATGACAAGTAGTAGGAGAGATATTCTTTCGTAAGATTACACATAGAGTTTCTCAGACTTTTAGTGTATCTAGGAATTAATACAGAGTTTGTTAAAAATGCAAATTTTCAGGCCAAGCTCCAGATTTTAATTCAGTAGGGCTGGGATAGAGCCTAGGAACCTGAAAATTATTGACCAACTTAGTGACTGTGATAAGAGATCAAGAGATTATTATAGAGTTAGGATTGCCCTTATTTCTGGTTTGAACTGGATAAATGGATGATGGGTAGGATAGAGTGAACACCATTAGGAGAATCAAAGTAGAGGCAAGAACAGGGCAAAGTATTTTGGCCTAGCTTAAGAGGTTCTGATTAGAAAACACCTCCAGTATCAAAACCAGTAAAAAAGAAAAAAGGAAGAAGCTTAAAGTTAGAATCTTGAAACCATCGAAGGTTTCAGAATAGGGGAATAATAATAGAAGAGTAATTTTTAGTAGAATGTTGATTTGACGGGACGAGTTGTAAAGCTGGAAAGCCAGCTAGAAGGTTTACAATGTCACCTCGCATATCTGTTTTTGTTCCTTCTTTACTCTGAAAACAAAACAAAACAAAACAAAGCAAAACACTGATCCTGATGTTACCTACTCAAGCATTGAGCGTTGGTGAAAATACTCATCTCTTCTACATGCTTGAATGCAATCCCAGAATAGTGCCACATGTCCACAATGGGCTGGAGATGTAATTGTTTTCAGTGTTGAAAGAAGACACATTAAACAATCTCTCCCCAACCAATAGAGCAAATTGTGACTTTAGAATTCCATAGCTGAGGGCGCCTGGGTGGCTCAGTTGGTTAAGCAACTGCCTTCGGCTCAGGTCATGATCCTGGAGTCCCAGGATCGAGTCTCACATCGGGCTCCCTGCTCAGCAGGGAGTCTGCTTCTCCCTCTGACCCTCCTCCCTCTCATGCTCTCTGTCTCTCATTCTCTCTCTCGCAAATAAATAAAATCTTAAAAAAAATTAAAAAAAAAAAAGAATTCCATAGCTGAGATTAGGTCCCAGGGAGGTCAACTGAAGTGATTCTTCTATCCTCTGCACCGACTACATCTTTCCCTTTCCTCTCAAGGAGATGCAGTCACTCCCTTATATTTCCTTCAGCCTTCTAAAGCAAAAGAGAAAAGTCAAACCATAAACAAGAGGAGAAGGATCATTTTGTCAGTTGAAGGAGACAAGGCAATGATATTCCTTGATGTTTGCCTCAGCTGAATTACAGCCCTTTGTGTGAAATCCAACTTGATGAGATTTTCTTTGTCTCTGTTGCTGAAAGAGCCTGTTTCCTGGGAGTCCCACCTAGAGCTCCATTATGCTCTTGCCACCTGCAGAGTGCCTCATCTGCCTGTGTGGTCAGCAAGGCTCCCTCCCCTCGCCCCTCCATTTGCAGCTCCCCTGTACATTATCAGATATTTCCCTGGAATTTGGATTCAGGGAAATAGATATTGTCAAACGTGTCAAAAATCTTATTTTTAGGTTTTAAGAATTGATGTACAGAATAGCATGAAGTACAGAAAATCTTCTCCCTGAGGGTTTACAGTCTGGGAAAAATTTGAAAGCAGGCACAATCAGATCTCAAAAATGGTAGCAGATTAGCTATTTTGGTATCAGTGAGATGAGATTCTTTTTCTTCTATGACTGTTAGAGAAAAAGGAAAGAAGAAGATACCAATCCCTGTGGGCTAGGTGAGTAAGGGAACAAGCTTCCCTTTTCTGTATTCCTAATCAATTTGAGGCAAATAAACTACAGATTTTATTTAGGGGCCTGGTAGGCTGCCTCAGTTTCTCTAGATGACTGAGAAATAGATAGGCTTAGTGAAGTTCAGTGGTGTAACCCATCTGCCCCAGAGCCACATGGCTCTGGGTCAAACCTCAGTGACCCAGGAACCACTCACCAGCTGACTGTTGGTGTCAATAATCACAATATTGACACATTACCTGGAGATGTCTTGATTATGCATGAAACCCTCTCCCCTCTCCCTTTCTTCTTCTGTGGCAGACTGTCTGTCCTTGTATATTACTGTCTCTAATGTGGCACAGATGCTTGTCCTTACTTGGAGGATATTGGAAAACCTGCCATTCCTGGCCCACTGTTTATCCCCTCCAACTCCATCCACATGCAGAGTGGAGACCAGTGGACCAGTGGACCCGTGGACCCAGCCTTGCTTCTGTATTAGAACTCTAGCATGAAGAGTACACAGTAGTAGAAGGATTAAAACCCCAAGGTCTATCATTACAGAAATTAAGGAGTAGTCAGGGCAAGATGGATTCTAAAGGATTTTGGTCTTTGGATCCCTCTAATAGCTACTTTTCTCCAAGTTCATTTTACCCTTTCTACTCCTATCCTTGAAGATATCTAGTCTTAAAAACTCCACTACAGTCTTAATTTCTTCATGAGTTTCAGTCCACCAGAATTTCAGATAGATGGATGGATGCATGGATGGATGGATACATGGATGATGGATGATGGATGGATAGAGAGGAAAGAGAGAGATTTGTTGTAAACCTCATTTCTATTTTAATCCTTCCACTGTGTATCAGAAATGTGAACTAGCATGCTCTCCCCAACTGTTTCCCTTTTACATAGAGCTTATTAATATGAGGTCCTGGTGGGAGCTGGTGGGTATGGGGTGGGGATGTGGATCATGTCTGGGTTTTCATAACCTATCTGCACTGCCCCCACTGAGTCCTAGCTCACTCGTCCTATAAAACTTCTTCAGGTCTGGGGTTCTCTGAGCCATCCTACCCCACCCCTACTCCAGCACTGGAGGGTAACAGGAAGCATTCTACACTCCTAAACCAGTGGTGGGCTAAAATAAACCTACACTCAGCCCCTTTGGGGCATCATCTAATTCCTCTGGTGCCATAGAATCTGAGAGACTGATTGGTCTCAATTGGCAGGAGCCTTTTCTGTTCCCACCTGTGCCAGACGTAGATCCCAGGGGATTGCCAATTCCCTGGGTTTTACATGGAGATGGCTGACATGACACTCCTAAACCTCATGCCCTAAAGCTCTCTGGGATTTATATTGGTTCCCTTCCTTCCCTACCAATGAATTCAATGCTGGGCAATCTTGACTTCATCTAAGGATGGGGGTAAAGTGCAAGTAAATATTTCTCTAATCATATATTCTACTAAATCTTTTGTCTTATGTCAGAGCCTATGCTATTTGAAACTCAAAGTGAAGGATCAATTCTTTTGTTCTTTCTCTGATGTTCTCCTTTTCTTTCTTTCTTTCTTTTTTTTTTTTTTTCTGATGTTCTCCTTTTGCTGACTGATGCTGAAACAGGGAAACATCTAGGGATAATGAAATACTGGGAATCAAAAACAGAATTGATTAATAAATCAAGATATTCTCTCTATATATAATAGTTACTGAGATATTAGCAAATTAGAGCAGTTTTATAATCTGATGCTTAGGAACCATTTTAACACAAAAAGCCCATCAGATTCAAAGGGGCAAAAGAACTAACATTTCAATAAGTTAAAAAGGAAGAGATGGAAAAAAAAAAAAAAAGAACTAACATTTCAAGTCCCATAATGTGCATTGTATAAAGACATTAAAACATTTTAATGATGCCCTTTAACCTAAAGCAAACTTGTGAGGTATGCAATTATTTTTCCCGATTTAGAGATGACCAACTTGAAGTTCAAAACAGGAAGTAGTTAGCTTCAGGCCATGCAACTAAAATGTGCTAGATACAGAATTAAATTTCAGATCTGACAACGGGCTTCAAAGTTGGGACTCATTCCCTGGTGTTACATAGGGTAAGTGACTAAGTTGCATCCAGTTCATTCGGGGAGATTTTATTTGTAGCAGTAGCAAAGAACTTTTTAAGACAGGGTTGTGTTTCATTTTGTGAGCTAATATTTATTAGACATTTAAATGTACATAATATTATCACATGAGAAAGAAGACAAGACCTCATCTCTGCCATGAGGGAATTAATAAAAGAGAGACAGAGACAACATGGAAAGGATACATGGAAGGTACTTGGACAGGTGCTGTTATAGAGGTAAAGTTTTGTGAAGCAAAGAGAGATTGATCTTGCGCTTTATGTGGGGGAAGCAGAGAAGTCTCCAGAGGAGGTTGCTGTTGAGCTCTTTTGAACAATAAAGTCCACTATGCAGAAGGAGGGAAGTCTAAGAGCTGTGAAGCCATGAGATATATGCATTAAGTCGGGAAGTTTTTAGAGTACATTTAATAATATAGATTAATAAATATACTAAACTATATCCTGAGAACTTATAAACATTTTTTCTGTGGTTTTCTAGTATTTGCACCGTATCTTAAGTCAATTTTGCGATCTACGATGGCACCATTAAAATAAGAGGCAGTGTCATGGGAAAACACACTTATGTGGTTCCCAAGAGTCCTTTGTGAATCACTGAGAAAAAGAGAAGAAAGTCCTTCCTCCCAAAGGGAGCTGCTGCTTTGTTACACGTTGGTGGAGGTGAAAGGGACCTGGAAATGTTTTAGTTCAATGTTTCTCCAGCTTCAATAAAGTAGAAACCTCCTTCTAAAGGACAAAGTTCTCTAGAATATCGACTATGAAATTATATTTATTAAAATGTTATTTAAATTTGTACAAAGAGAAAACATAAAACTCTTCATGTTTACAGATCTGGAACAACCTCAAAGCCTAAAACTCATTTATAAATAAAATATAAGCAAAATTACCAGACCAGAGAAATCTGAAATAATTGACATTAATGTGACAGAAGACTATGATACTGACTGCCAAGAGCAGGTACAAGTTTGACATATTTATTGCCATAGGTCATTGTTAACTCAATTCTTCTATAATTTTTCTCTTCCCAAACTCCAGCAAAACCTTCAATGGTACAGTGAGCTGAGATCATATTCAAGCTTCCTTGTTACAGATGCGTGATTTAGATATGCTGGTTCCTTCTCTCCTCATTAGCCCCCACAAAGTGAAGTAACATTATCATGGCAAGCATAAAGATGGAAATCAGATGACCATACTCAAATGGTCATCCTGATGATGCACATTATGGTTTTATTTCTTTTTTTGGTATGGTCATCAACATGTAAGCCCCAAGTCTAAAATTCTCCATTAAAAAAAGAAAAGCAGGGGCGCCTGGGTGGCTCAGTCATTAAGCGTCTGCCTTCGGCTCAGGTCATGATCCCAGGGTCCTGGGATCGAGCCCCACATCGGGCTCCCTGCTCGGCGGGGGGTCTGCTTCTCCCTCTCCCACTCCCCCTGCTTGTGTTCCCTCTCTCGCTGTGTCTCTCTCTGTCAAATCAAAAAAAAAAAAAAAAAAGCAACAACTGATAAACTCCTAGAGAACTAAATTCTAACCTGATTATTTTAGATGTGGAACTAAATGATCGGTGGCCAAAGGATTAAATATTGGACCCTAAACTACATAGTTAACAGTAGAGCTGAAACTGCAGGTAGAAGACTTCATTAGGTTTTAGAATGTTTGGTGTCATCCTTTAATGATGAATTTGTGTATTTTAAGTAACCAATCTATAGACATGAACAATAACACCTGGTTTTCTTACACATTTTTGTCTTACAAAATTTAAGTTCTCACTTATTTCAGAAAAAAGTAGTTTCAAGTAAGCAAGCAATGAGTTTCTAAAATCATCTAAGATCAAAGGGGAATGCTAGAAGGAAATAACAGGAAAAAAATACATTTCCAGATGCTCCAAAAAACTTGGCTACATTGAAATTTTGTGGGAAATAACATCTGAATAATGTCTCCTCTGATTTAAGATCCCATTGGATGTGGAAAATAATGGTATGCTTGAGAAAAATCTCCAGAATTATCCTTTCCACCAGCTACTAAGGATAAAATCAACAACCAATTTACTTGGGTTTTTATATATTATCTCATGTAACTCTCACCAAAAGCCTACTGAGGACATAAATGTATTTCAGTTGTTGATGAAGTTATTTCAGTTGATGAAGAAAGTGAATCTCAAAGAAATTTTGTAATTTACCCAAGATCATAAAGCTAGTAAATGAAAAACTGTTATCTGTCATCTATCATCTATCTATCTATCTATCTATCATCTATCTATAAATATTTATTTAATTTATTTACCTTAGAGAGAGCAAGTGTAGAGAGGAACAGAGGGAGAGAGGGAGAGAGAAACCTCAAGCAGACTCCCTGCTAAGTGTGGATCCCAGTGAAGGTCTTTATCCCCAAATCCTGAGATTATGACCTGAGTGGAAATCAGTCACTCAACTGACTGAGCCACCCAGGCACCCCAGAAAAGCATTATTTAAATCAAAGTTCACTTGACTCCAAACTATAGGTTTGTCCCCCTATATATAATCTATCACTGTTTGATACTATTTTAATAGCTCTACCAGTAAAACTAAACTCACATGCTACATAGCAAGAAGGAGTGAACTTATATTGAATACATGTAAACATTTCATAAAGGAAAAGAGTTAACCACTATTCTTTTTTCCCTACTAACTCCTCTGTGGATTGACTCGCATTTTTCAGACTGTGGATGTCTCAAAGGAATATATTGTAGAAAGGTAACAAAGTGAGACTAGAAAGGGTGAGTCTCTGTCTCAGAGGGACTTCTGCATGGTGAAGGTAATTGGAGAGAACAGAAAATGTTCTCTGAGCCAACAAAGGCAGCTTTGTTTACAGCTACTATTTTTTTCAAAGAAAATGCTTTATGTTTGAAGATTTTAATAGGCTTTTATTCAGATTTAAAATCAGAGCCAAAAATAGAACTAATTACATGGGAATATTTTCTGTATCACTTAAAAGAAATTGATTTGTTATTGATTTGTAAATCACAGACAGCCATGAATTAAACTACACTGAAAACTTCCAAATTTATATCTTCAACCCAGAACCCTGTATTAAGATATAAGCTAAACAGCTCCAAGTCAGAGGGGTGAGGTCCTCTTGAATTCAATATGTCCAAAACTGACCTCATTATCACTCACTCCCACGGCAAACCTGTTTTTCCTCCAAATTTTCCCACACAACCCATGCCCAATGCCCTTGAATCATAATATTACGTGGATATTTAATAATGCAGTTATAGATTGTTCAATAGTTCTCCTATTTCTCTCTTCAATGGATATTTATTGAGCATGTACTATGTGCCAATCAGCAAAGCTGATTTAAATTTCTGCCTTAGCAAACATAGTACATAAAGTAATGTTGTACAGTTAGACACTTCTTTCCAATGTTTTACAAATGCTAGAGACATTAAAGTCAAACACCAAACAACCTATATTGTATTACATTATCCTTTGTCAACCTTCCTCCTAAAGAGATATTCTAATTCTTATCTACGTGGGTCTAGAAAGGCCATCATCTGCCGAACAAGCCACCTGGCTCAATACTGCGATTTAAGTACACTTGGACCTCCTGACCTTGGATGATTCTTTTGTGCCCCCATCTTTCTACCTCCTTTACGTTTCTCTCCATCATTTTTTAACCAATATCTTTAAAAAGGAACTAACTTCAGTCATTTAAAGATCAGCGTACACTGAATCAGAGTTTCTATGTTGAAGACCACCTCTGTTATGTGAGCATAAAAGATTATAGATTTTCAAAAACCACAGTAATGTTGGTTTTAAGAC
This sequence comes from Phoca vitulina, assembly GCF_004348235.1. Taxonomy (NCBI): domain Eukaryota; kingdom Metazoa; phylum Chordata; class Mammalia; order Carnivora; family Phocidae; genus Phoca; species Phoca vitulina. Next base: position 11,881,177 of record NW_022589706.1, on the reverse strand, counting down.
TGTTTATACTATACTATACATGTTTTTTAATAGCTTTACTGAGATATGATTTATCTACCATAAAATTCACATGTTTAAGTGTATAATTGAATACATTGTATCATATTTGTCTAGCTAGCACAACAAACGAACAATGGAGCATTTTTATCACCTCCAAAAGAAACTCCATATACATTTAGCTGCTATCTATTCCTCCACCTTCCCCAGCCCAGACCACAAATCTATTTTCTACCTCTATATATTTGCCTTTTTTTGATGTTTCATATAAGTGGAATCATACAACATGTAATTTTTTGTGTCTGGCTTTCACCGAGCATAATGTTTCTGGGGTTCATCTGTGTTGTAGCATGTATAAAGATTTTGCTCCTTTTTTATTGTTGAGTAATATTTTCTTGTATGGGTATGCCACATTTTGCTCATTTCTTCACCTGTTGATGGGCATTTGGGTTGTTTCCAACTTTTGGCTCTTATGAATGAAGTTGCTATGAACATTTGCATACAAATCTTGGTGCAGACATATGTTTTCATTTCTTTGGGGAAGATACTTAGGATTGGTATTGCTGAGTCCTATGTTCATATGTTGAATCTATGTGTAACTTTTTAAGACGTGCTATTTGTTTTATTGGTAGAATTGTTTGTTGTCTTGATTTTGAGGCATTTGGAGTTTCATGGTGGAAGGGAGAGTAACAAAACCTTCTTGAAAAGTGTGTCACTTTGTCCCATTGTTTGTTCAGCTTTGAATTGGATGTATGCTGGAAGAATGTCCAGGCACATCATCCTTTGAAAAACCTCAGTCATTCCTGCTCATAGGATGTTCTGATCAGGTTCCTAGCTATTTATTTACTCCACAAAGTAAACTTCTAAGGGGCTTTTGAGACAATTAGAAATTGTGTCTTCTTTTTAAGTTAAAATTATTTGAAAGTGAGACAAGAACATATCAAGAGAAAATCAAATGTATATTTATAAGTGTAAATAATATCTAAAATGTGAAATACAAAGCAATCCATTTTCTACATTCAAAACTATTTTCAAATGAACTCTTGAATAACTAGCTTTAAGGTGTTGGATCATAATATTTGTTGGCTTCTACAATGAAAATTGGTATGTTTGGTGTCTCTATGAGCATCTATCTGATGAAGACAACACATAGTGACATAGAATATAAAAGCTGAAGGAGCCTAGAATGAGCATCATCTGTTAAACAGCCCGTTACCTGCATAGTGAGCAGTAAGACCCATTTAGAAATAAAATGTGACTATTAATACAGTATCAAAAAGGTAAACAGAGGATTCAGTAACCTATTGATTGTTACGATCTTACTTTTTTTTCCCCGTGCAAAGGGAGCAAAGATGGCAGGGTGTTAAGAAATGAGAAGTCATGAGATCGGCAGTAAATCAAAAGAGGATGAGAGAACAAGAGCATCCACTTATTACCACTTGTCTGGTTGATTGCATTGTTGCAGTTATTGTTTAGTATATTTTGTCCCCCTATCATAAAAGGTGTTCAATATCTCCTCATGCATTTTTGTGTATGGTAAATTTAAATCCCTCCAGAGAGTCTGTGGATTTTTAATTTTGTTTTAGTAAAGTACAAAGATAAGCCAAGTGACATATTCACATTTGTAAAGTACACGCAGTAGAATATTGTAGTGTATATATTATGTATTAGGATTTGTCCAATTTCACTTTTGTTGGTTTCTTGGGAATTTTTGTTGTAGTATCTGTGCTGAATTTTCTTGGCCATTACATGCAGCAGTGCATTACAACTAAGCAGCTGTGGATACATACAAAGCTCTTCCAAAGTAACACCTGCGGTATCTGCCTTTTCTTAGCTCCCCATAGAGAGAATCTTATTTATTCCAGTGACATACATATTTACAATGAAATAAAGTCACATACATTGTGGAGTGGGAAGCTAGAATTTCCCTTGGTGGTTGTTAGACATGAGACAAAAATGGAGAAAACATTAATTCTCAAACTAGATTATTTTTCTTATACACTAATGAAGTATTGGGTATACATTCAGAGTATTAGTTTATATTCTAGTTATTGCAAAGCAACCAGTGCAATTATTTTTTATTTCATTGATGTTTTAATTGAACTAATTTGAGTGAATTTTACTTAATTGATAGTTGTTTTTAAAGAGACAGGTGTTCTTTTTTTTTTATTTTTGGATCATGTCTACATCTGATAACAATAGGGTACGGTCAAAAAGAAATTAAGGGGAGTGAGGAAATTTCTAGCCTTATTAATCTCCAGAAAGAGGGTAATATAAACATTTTCATTTGAGAGAAGCCATCTTTAACCGTATATTAGTGGAGTGAAACCCCTCTGGAACTTTCCTTGCCTGGAAAACTCAAATCAGGGATTTTCCACACTAGCGCTCTCATTCCCTTCCCACTGTATCTACTTAGCTCTCCAGACTACTCCATGAGTGACCACACATGCGCACACATCACTTCCCAAGCTTCTAGTATCTGATCCTCCCATCTTAATTAATAACCCTACTATCCTCTCTGTTATGTGTATTTGAAAAATTAGTCCTTTTTAATCTTCCCCTTGTGCTCTCTTATGCCCCATATCCAACGAATTTCTGAATTTTAGCATTCTTTTCTGTTGTTGTTATGTTTCATACAACTGCTAGTATTTTTCTGTCCTATTTCTTCCACCAAGAGGCAGTACCTATAATGGTTAAGGACATAGACTCCAGGGACTAAATCCTAGATCTGGCACTCCCTAGCTGTGTAAACTCAGGCAAGTCTCTTATCTTTTTTGCCTCATTTTCTTCTTCTGTACAATGAGTAAGTTGATGCTGGCCTAAATTAGCAGGAGGCTTCAGTTCTCCGTGTGAACCTTTGTGTAGGATTGCTTGAGTTTCTTCACATGTGGCAGCTGGCTTCCTCCAGAGCAAGTGATCCAGGAAAGTACAAGGCAGGAGCCACAAGATCTTTAATAACCTGGTCCCAGAGGTCAGACAACTTCATTTCTCTAATAACCTATTGTTTACATAGGTCAGCATGGGATCTCTCCTGTGAAACCAGGAGGCCAGGCTTATTGCAGCCATCATGGAGGCCAGCTAGCTATTCTTTTTTTTTTTTTTTTTATGTTATGTTAATCACCATACATTACATCATTAGTTTTTGATGTAGCGTGCCATGATTCATTATTTGCATTCAACACCCAGTGCTCCATTCAATACATGCCCTCTTAAATACCCATCACCAGGCTAACCCATCTCCCGACCCCCCTCCCCTCTAGAACCCTCAGTTTGTTTCTCAGAGCTAGCTATTCTTTTTTTTTTTTTTTTAAGATTTTATTTATTTATTTGAGACAGAATGAGAGAGAGAGAGAGAGCACATGAGAGGGGGGAGGGTCAGAGGGAGAAGCAGGCTCCCTGCTCGGGACTCGATCCAGGGACTCCGGGACCATGACCTGAGCCGAAGGCAGTCGCTTAACCAACTGAGCCACCCAGGCGCCCTCAGAGCTAGCTATTCTTATTAACAGTTTTCTTCCTTATATCCAGCTTTCCTTTCTTCTCTTATGTTATACTCCCAATTAATTTTTCCATCTCATCTCTTGCATCTCCAACAATCTTCCAGCCATTACCAACCAGAGCTGCCCCTTATCATTTTTTATGAACTTCTTATACAATTCAAATATTAACTCTTTATCAAATTAGATATTAATATCTTCTCTAATCATATCCCTTTGCTTTAGATAATAATTTTCATTGTATGAGAAAGTTTTAATCTTTCTGTAGTCAAATCTGTCTATACTTTGGTTGTGATTTCTTCTATACTTCTATAAAAATACTACTCCTCTAAGAAGCTCATAAATATAGTTCTATTTTAGACTAGAATGTTATTTATTATTTTCAATAAAGTTTTGATTCACGTGGAATTTGTTTTGCCATCTGTTATGCAGTATAGATCTCAGTTTACTTAACAAGCTTTTTAAAGAATTTTTCGTGTTACCTATTCTTTTTTTTTTATTATGTTATGTTAGTCATCATACAGTACATCATTAGTTCTTGATGTAGTGTTCCATGATTCATTGTTTGCCTATAACACCCAGTGCTCCAAGAAATATGTGCCCTCCTTAAAACCCATCACTGGGCTAACACATCCCCTCCCCCAAAAACCCTCAGTTTGTTTCTCAGAGTCCATAGTCTCTCATGGCTCATCTCCCCCTCTGATTTCCCCCCCCTTCATTTTTCCCTTCCTTCTCCTAATGTCCTCCATGCTACCCAGTCTACCTTATTTTCATTTTATAAATTCTACTGATCTCTATTTACTGGTCTATATTTTTTACAAACAGAACATTATGTTTTATTTAAAAATTTTGTCATCTTCTTTATCCCATAATGTCTCTAACTCAGTGTCTGTGAAAAATAGAAACTAGGTTTATAACCATGCATTTGATTGAGCTTGGTCAAATAACTGAGTTCTCTCTTGTGTGTGTGTGTGTGTGTGTGTGTGTGTGTGCGTGTGTGTGTGTGTTTGTGTGTGTGTGTGTGTGTGTGTGTGTGTGTGTCCGTCTCCCACTGAGATCACAAATCTTGAAGTCAAAAGAGCTCCGTAGGCTACACTGATGTTGTGGTTGTGATGAAATTTCCTACTTCTCTTCCTGGGGTACAGTGTTACTGTTAATTCAATTGCTTTTCTAATTTTAGAAGGCGGTTTGCATTCAGCTTATGTTGACCTTTAAATCAAGTGAAAAATGAGAGTCAGTGCTTTTATTATTGGAATACAAGTTAAGTCACATTCTGATTGTTATTAAGGGCCATTAAGAAGGTGAGTTATTTTCCTGCAGATTTGATGCCAGTCATGCCTGGATTTGGAGACAACATACAGCCCACTATGGAGAGTAATCTCCAGTTTTATGAAGTGTCACATTACAACACAGAATTTTTTTTAAACAATGTTGCCTGCTCAAATCTTAAGAATTTTATTGGAGAAAGTCTCAAAAACAGCCCTCTTGGTAGGAAGCAAATGATTTGTTCAGGGATACTTTTCTGAGTATGTACATACAGCCTTTTCAGTGATTTATCTCTACTTATAATGTTGCCTCAAAACCTGTATATTTTTTGAGATGTCCGGGTGACAGGGTGCTTGTATGCTTTTGAATGATGGGGTCTAACCCCTACCCTACACTTCTGCATAATAAATTCTTTCCTGGTGCCTGCAGATGATTTTAGCTCATACATCTGTAATTGTGGTCATCATATTATATGACATTTAGTCACCTGTGCCATTGTTTCCAGACTAGGTTGCAAGTTGGTACTTACTCAAGAAGTTTAATAGGTAACTGGCTAGTCATTGCTTGAGCCACATGGATATTTGTTTATTTCCATCATGAAGCCATGCTTTCTGTCACCACCAACAATCCCTTTATCTGGGTCCATGAGGCCTGAAAGGGAAAGAGAAGCACATTGTTTGCTCTATCATTGGCTCTCTCTCCTTGTACTAACATATATTGCCAGAAATCTCTACATGTGGTTAAGAATGGTAACAGGAGGGGAGCAGTCACAACAGAAATTTAAACAGATGGTTCTGAATCCGTATACTCACTCAAGTTCATTCTTTAGCCATAATATATATTTGCAAAACAAAGTAGCTAGGAAAGAAAACAAAACAAAACAAAACAAAAAACAACATTGGCTACTCTGGGTTTGAAACTTGTAATGAACTGTATCTGTAATTTGAAAATAGCATATTTTCTGGCTGATGAATTAAGTAGATGACTGTCCTTTTTGACCCCTGCTGAAGGATACAGAGACATTAGTCCTTTAATTCTTCATCTTTGAGAGAGCAGATAGTACTCAGTATGCTTTGGGGATAGTAGTACCTACCTAGTGTTTTGTGAAGATTAAAAAAGTTGTTTCATGGAAAATACCTTTAAATTGATTCATGAGGGGCGCCTGGGTGGCTCTGTCATTAAGCATCTGCCTTCAGCTCAGGTCATGATCCCAGGGTCCTGGGATCGAGCCCCTCACCGGTCTCCCTGCTTCCCCATGGGAAGCCTGCTTCTCCCTCTCCCACTCCCCCTGCTTGTGTTCCCTCTCTCACTGTGTCTCTATCAAATAAATAAATAAAATCTTTAATAAATGAAAAAATAAATAAATAAATAAATAGATTCATGAAAAATTCCTTTAAGGAAGTATATAGCAAATGCTCAAATAGTGGTAGTTCTTTGTATTCGTTAAATTATTGCACAGACCTATAGGATTGAGTAAAACAGAACAGACAGGAAGCTGGTGATAGCAGACATTGTATAGGTCACAGGGTTGGACAAACCTCAGTTCGAATTATAGGTCTGCCATTTATTAACTCTGTAACTCTGTAACTTGGGCAGTTACTGAGTCTGAATCTGAGTTTCCTCAACAGTGTATTGGGGATAGCAATTGCTCTTTTTCATGGTTATTAGAATTACATGAGGTTTGTGTAAAACGTGCATCCATATGTAACATAGATGGCACAGAACCTGAAGCATTCAGCAAAGGGAATTCCTTGGTTTAGGTATTGGAAGACCTGAGTTCAAGCCCGGGTCTTTTCATTCATTAGCTATGAGATCTTCATGAAACTACTTTATTCTCTTAAGCTTCAGTGTCCGTTTCTGGAACACGAAGAGTGAAATGAAATGGTAGTCAGTATTTGCACATGTGTTTACTCTACCACTTACCCTATTTTTATCAGCACTTACCTTTGAAAATATAATTATTTGTTAATGTGATTTTTTTTCTTGCCATATTTTATCTCTTAAGAGTTATTCATCTTTGCATATCCAGAACCTAGCACAGTGCCTGGCACATAAAATTTGCTCCGTAAATGCTGAATAAAAGAATGAATGAAGGCATGAGTAGAAGCATACATATTTTCACAAGAATGATGCATGAGCAATATTCAAGGACAGAGAAGCAGGGACTGCCCTCATTTCAAGCTAGAGCCAGGCATTAGAAAATTGGAAGTTGGTTGAGCAAAAAGTCCCCCAGGATATTAAAGATGAATAGCTTTTTCCTCTACATGAAATTATTGCTAACGCAATTACATGTGTCAAAATTAAGTTTACTTTTACTGCCATTGCAGTGCAAGATGTAATTGGCACTGGTTCTGTGTTTGCTCTATAATTTTTGTAAATTTAGCATAGTAATATTTTCTCATTAGTCATTTACCCAGTTTTTTCACAAACAAATTTGAGGGAAAAATGTCATTTGTAATGTTTTAACCTTGTAATACATATTTGATTTCAAATCTGACTGCTTTTTAAGATGAAATAAAACAAATGATACTCAGGTTCATAAATCTAAAAATCGATTCTGAGGTTTGTTTTTTGAAAAAAAATTATTGCTATTAAAAAGATCTATGATTAAGAATAATTTGGGGAGGGCGCCTGGGTGGCTCAGTTGGTTAAGCGACTGCCTTCGGCTCAGGTCATGATCCTGGAGTCCCGGGATCGAGTCCCACATCGGGCTCCCTGCTCGGCGGGGAGTCTGCTTCTCCCTCTGGCCCTCCCCCCTCTCATGTGCTCTCTCTCATTTTCTCTCTCTCAAATAAATAAATAAAATCTTTAAAAAAAAAAAAAGAATAATTTGGGGTACTTCAGTGGCTCAGTGGGTTAAGCATCTGCCTCCAACTCAGGTCATGGTCCCAGGTCCTAGGATCAAGCCCCACATAGGGCTCCCTGCAGAGCAGGGAGCCCGCTTCTCCCTCTCCCCTCTGCTCATGCTCTCTCTCTCGCTATCTCTCTCTCTCAAATAAATAAAATCTTTAAAAAAAAGAATAATTTGAAAATATCTAGGAGAAAAATGAAGCTCAATAAATAAAGCATATTAAGAAAAGAAGGCCCTACCCTTTATTTTCATCTATTTACTACTTTTTTCGAAAATAGTACATTTCATGTGCATTTTTCTTTAAACAGAGTCTTTTAAAGGCAAGTTTATGTCTGTCACGTGCCTTTTGGGGATATATATTGTTCCTTTTTTAGAAACACTCATATGCCTCAGAACTCTGCATTGGGTTTTCTATTGTCCTTGTTTTAGCAAAATGTGTCTGTTCCGTTGCCTCATTTATTCAATAAATAATCATTTAGTTGGGGCGCCTGGGTGGCTCAGTCGTTAAGCGTCTGCCTTCGGCTCAGGTCATGATCCTGGGGTCCTGGGATCAAGCCCTGTATCAGGCTCCCTGCTCAGTGGGAAGCCTGCTTCTCCCTCTCCCACTCCCTCTGCTTGTGTTCCCTCTCTCGCTGTGTCTCTCTCTGTCAAATAAATAAAATCTTTAAAAAAAAAAAAAATCATTTAGCAACTAGATATGCATCACATTCTGATATATGAAGCTGTTGAGTTCTTTGAAGAAGTATAGCATGCTAAGGCAGGGAAGAGAACATGTGCCTGATCTTGTCTTGGGGGAAAAAAGTTCTTGAAGAAATGACACCCTCCTGGCCTAGGGTGTCATTGGAGCTCCCTTAGACTGTCTACAAGTACAGCCTAGAAGTGGAGAGGAACCAACAGACTCAATCAATGATGGAAGGATAAAAGCTTTATCTTTCTGGATAATTCTGGGAGCTTGAGTTGGCATCTCACAGGTCCCAACATATTTGAACTCCTGATTCCCCAGCAGCAACATTGGCATGAAAATAAATCTGAGACCTGAAAGATAAGGAGTTAAAATGGAGAAGCAGGAGGGGGAAATTATTCAAGTTCTGTTTCCTGACACAGTTGAGTAATGGAAATGTTTGTACAGCTGGAACCCAGAGAGAGAGAGAGAGAGAGAGGGCAAGTGCTGAAGGATGAGCCTGGGGTACGGGTGAAGACAGATATTCCTGGGTCTTATCATCTTATGGATAATGAGAAGGGATAGAAGAGGTTTATAATAATCTTGTTTGTTATTAAGGTCTGGCAATCACAGTGTGCAGAAAGCATTTGGAGGGTAGGGAATGGAGAGTGAGAGTGGATGCATGAAGCCATATAATATAGAGAGACAATAGTGGCTGTCCAGGAATGGAAATAAATGGACAGATAAAGAGATATTTAGGAGGTAGATTCCCCAGGACTTGATGGTGATCAACCATCCTGATTCAACCAGTATCATCCCAATCTTAGCATTTAAAATTCCACATCCCAAGAAGTCCTTCAGTCAGAGGCAGATCAGGATGTTTGGTCATTCTAGAGGAGAGAGTGAGAAATCTTATTAGACTCCTATGTTTCTGGCTTGAACAGTGAAGTAGATTACAGTACCACTTCCTGTGTCAGAACCCTGAAAGAGGCCACTTTTGAGTGATAATGGCTTATGGATTTGAGTTGCCAGTGAGACAACTAAGTATACATTTGGATAGAAACATCTGGAATCAGAAGCAAGACTGGTGTAGTGATAGACATTTAGGATTTGTGGATATAAGTGGCCAATGAAGCCATGGAATTAGAAAAAAAAAAAAAAAAAGAACTAGTGAGAGATTATATTGACTGAGAAGAGAAGTACATGTCCTGAATATTTTCAACTTTAAATGTCTGATAAAGAAAAGTCAGGGAAAAAAAAAAACACATTGAGTAAAGTGGCTAGAGAGAGGAAGAATCAAAGGAAAGCAAGACACAATGATCATTGCAAGGGAGTGATGAATTGTGTTGAATGTTGTTAATACATATATATGAGGATAAATTAAATTCATTGGATTCTGAAACATTAGCAAGGGCAATGTTTGTAGACTCATCCAGTGCCTGCATCACCTCCCTTAGACCACGTCTGATAGCAGCAGTGGGTGTGGTGGACAATTACACAGGAGCTCAGACTCCCCTTATAATGCCAGGATTTTACCCCATTGTTCACTGCGTATCTTTCTGATTCAGCCTCCTGGCCTAGGGTGTCGTTGGAGCTCCCTTAGACTGTCTACAAGTACAGCCTAGAAGTGGAGAGGAACCAACAGACTCAATCAATGATGGAAGGATAAAAGCTTTATCTTTCTGGATAATTCTGGGAGCTTGAGTTGGCATCTCACAGGTCCCAACATATTTGAACTCCTGATTCCCCAGCAGCAACATTGGCAAGGCACATTTTCCTCCAGCCCTGTATCACTCACTACTTTCTCATATCTGCTTCCAGAGATTACCTCCTCAAAACACTATGAAACCACTCATATCCAATTCCTTGTCTCAGGCTCTGCCTTCATGGAAGCCCCAACCACCCAATCAAATAGAACAGAAGCCCTGATCAGTCAGAACAGGTGTCTGTTGCTTTGGCCTCATCAGTGTATCCCTACTCAACAGCAGCTGCATATAAAACCATGGAACCAGAAGTTGGTGATTTCAAAAAGCCATGAGAATTGTGTAGAGCTATAACACAGACTCCATTATAGGGAAAAGGAGAGGAGGCTGCAGAAATAGATGAGGCTCAAATTGTGAAAGTATGTTAATATAGGTATTATACATTTATAGAATATAGTTGCTATATAATACAGATGCAATGTATTTAAATGTATGTATGTGTATACTTATGTGTGCACACACACATATACACACATGTATATGGTATGAGATCTATATTTAATCCTGTGGAATGACAGAAAGCCACCAGTGGCGAATTTTTTTTCTGTTTTTTTTCTTGGTGTATTTATGCATTTTAGTAGAGAAGTCATATGTTCAGATTGAGTTTCAAGAAAGTTTGTGTTAAGAATAAATTATAGGGAGCAATTCGGTAAGAAGAGAGATCTCTGAAGAGGTTATTTGGGGCATCCAAGTAGGAGACAGGGATCCAAATAGTAGCAGAAGGGAGCCACAACACTGCGGATGAAAAGAAGGGGTTATATATTCTAAAGAAAATGGATGAATTGAAATGATGTTAAAAATATATGACAGCTGGTCCTGCAAGGCACCAACTAGCAAGACTGGACTTCACTGTAGAGCTGAAGTATGGCAGAGCTGGTGCATCCTGGCTGATGGGCAGCCTGGATGTGAAGGGTCCACACCAAGAAGCACCCCCATCTATTCCCAGATCTACTATGATTCCTCCCAACTTTCCAGCTGACATGGGAGAATGGAATCCTAGCCCTACGTCATGCCATTTAGATTTATGTATTGCCCTGCAATTCCCATTTCTCACATTTTAAGGATTTCTGGAAAATTTTATTTTAATAGATTAAAAAATAACAGAGTTCACCTCTGATGACTCACTCGTGATTGCCACCGCACCCTGAGGACTATGCACATTAACCACTGCATTTCTCACTTACTTTTTCTTTTCAGCATGTCACAAAGGCTGGCTAGTTCCGACATGCTGATAGAACTAAACGTGTGTCAGAGCAGGTGTTAGCACGCTGATGAGAATTCAGGCAAGAATTAACACTTCTCTCAGGATAAATGACCTTTTATTCTTTTCTGAAATGTCCCAGTTCTGCTGGAGCTGCTGCCAAGTCAGGTTGATTTGCTCAACAAATATCTATCGACCACAGGCTATCTCCCAGTAATCAGAAGATATTTGGGCACAAGAAGATAGAAAAAGACAAACCGTATGACCATGAGGAGCTTTACAGGCTTATGCAGAAGTAAAATGCCACTATATTTCCTACAGTTTATCTATGTTTCCTATTACCTCACAGAGCTAGAGTGAGCATGTTGTGTTTTTACATTACAATTTCCCCTGCTACCAATTTCAGAATTTAAAAGAGGAGAGTTGTATTGGTTTCTGTGGCTGCCATGATAAATTACTACAAGCTTCCTAACTTAAAACAACAAAAATTTATTTTCTCACAGTTGTGGAGGCCAGAAGTTAACTTAAGGTATCAGCAGGACCACACTCCTTCCAGAGGCCCCAGGAGAAAATCCATTTCTTGTCTCTTTCAGCTTCTGGTTGGCTCTAGGCATTTCTTGGCTTGTGGCTTCTTGACTTCAAGGTCTACCTCTGTGGTCATATTACCTCCTCCTCTTCTGTGTGTTTGTCTCCCTCTAGAGGGAGAAACCCAGAGGGAGACAGATATCTTTCTCTATCTGATAATACATTTGATTGTATTTAAGGCCCATCTGGGTACTCCAGAATAAGCACCTCTTCTCAAGGTCCTTAACCACATATGCAAAGATCCATTTTCTGAATAACATACCAGTCACAGCTTCTGGGGTTAGGACCTGGGCATATCATTTGAGGGGGGGCATAATTCAGTCCACTAAAAGAATAAAGACTAGATATTTTGAGAGAGAGAGAATATGAATCTTCCCTAAGAATAAAATAGTCAGGGACGCCTGGGTGACTTAGTTTGTTAAGCATCCAACTCTTGATTTCAGCTCAGGTCATGATCTCAGGGTCCTGAGATCCGTGAGGGGCATGGAGCCTCTCTCCCTCTGTCCCTCCCCCCCCCCCCCCGGTGTTTTTTTACCTTCTCCCTAAAAAAAAAAAAAAAAAAAAAAAGAATAAAAGAATCTGATGAGGCTAAGAAATTAGTCTTTACCTAGAGTCAGTCCCTACCTTTGCCTGATTAAGAAACACAGGGAAAGGAAATAAAGAGAAGAACAAAATCAAGTAAGACCAATATGATGTAGAATAAAGACCACACACTTTGAAACCAGTAAGACCTGCATCCAAGTCCCATTTAAATGATTTACTAGCTATGCTACTCTGGAAGCAACTTTAATGTGGCATTAATAATGTCTAAATGCAGAGTTAGTTTAGCACTCACGTGAAATTTTTATATATATATATATACACACACACATATATATGTGTATATACATAACATATATTGTAATTTATATTTTATATCTAATATAATTATAAATTAAATATAATATAATTATAATAAACTGTATATATAATTTACATGAAATATATAATGGCCTGGCACAGAATATGGCACACAGTTAGGATCCCCACACAGTCATTTCTCTCAAAATTGTTCAGTGCATATTAGGTATAAGCATATTTTCCTTCTGAAGGAGAACAGATTCAGAGTTCTCTTCTTCAGGACTAACTGATTTAGTAATAGTGGTTTAACCCATTGCTCATCATGTCTTCATTTCTGATAATGACCTGATGTAACTTTTTTTTTTTTCCTGTAAGACTTTATTACTTCTACCTCTTGCCCCAGACACTGTAAATCCCAGTGGTATCCAAGAGAAGAGGAAGTAAGATGACTCTTTAAGGCAGATGCCTGTGCTCTTGCTGTCATAAAGCAAGTTGTTGGGTTAGAATATTACACAGGCTTAAGTTCATCACAACTCATGATAATCCAAATGATCGCACTTTGAGTTATATATCATTTTAAAATATGGGGCAAAGGGTACATCAAAATCTTTACATAAATTCTCTGGGGTATTTTTGCTCCTAGTAGCTTTCTTTGCTTAAGTGCCCCTAATGACACCCTCCAATGGAAATGGAAGTGTTTGGCTAATGCATTCTCAAAATGGAAGTTGTCATCTCTTAGGGGAGTCTTGTGTGTCTTGATGAGCTATCAACCTTTGCTTTCCTTTAAGCACTTAAAAATCAGCATGAGAAAAAATCATTACAGTTATTTCTAACACAGCAAAAGAGAAATTAAAAGAAGAAATTGCTCCGAAAGCTCAAACACTGAAAGCTAAACAAATCTGAGAAAGCCAGTTTCTGCATTAGCAGGGTCAATTCGGAGCCACTAAAAAAGAGTAGACTGCTTGTCTGTGAAAGCATGAGCAACCTATCTGTTCAAAGGAGAGTTACTTTTCAGTATGAGATTAGTGGCATCAGAAAGGAAGGTTTACCTCTTCATTTGACATAAAGCTTTGAAAAGTTTGTAAGCTGAAGACATGGTTTCCTCAGTTATAATGTATGCTGTTTTCAAAGATTGTCTTCAACATCTTTTTTTTAATTGTCTTCAGTGACGATATGTGTGAGCCATTGTGTTTTTCTATTTTATGTAAAAAATTCCCTAATTATTGTAACTCTCAAAAGTCAGTGAGCTGTTTGATAGAATGAATTACTCTTCCCTGAGTATAGCATGCATAGGATGTAAGTGAAGACTTGTTTTTGTATCATGTAATTAAATTACAGATATTATGCTGGAATGTCAAAATAGTGATAAAAAGCAGAACCATGTGAATCGGCTTCTTTTTAGAGCCACTGAGTCAGAGCTTGTAAGGTTTAGAAGACTTAATTTCCCTCCTTCCCAATAAGTAACTTTTCCTTCCACTGTTTTAACAAAAATTGGGACTGTTTGGAGAATAATTTCAAAAAATACCACCAAGGTTAGTGGCAGCTGGTCTTAATTGGATTTCATTTCTTATGCTGGGCCAGGATATAACCCTACAGTAATTATCAGTGTTTTGAGACTAACTGTAAATGTATGCAAACATAAACATAACCACTAATGAGAATATCAATTTTAGAACTTAAAACACTGATTTCTATGGCAATTATGTTTGTACTTTTTTCACTCTATTTCTAAAATACTGAACAACTGACCACTATTATCAGAAAACCATCTGAAGTCAACTTTTTAGCCACATAGGACAGTCTTAATGGAAAGGTTCTAGAAATTCAGAAATGAGAGCCCCAGTCATGTCTTTGCACAGCACTAAAATTCAGTCCCTACATCATCATGCTTTCTGATCAAAAAGAAAAACTTCAGAGGGGACTTTATAAAATACACTTTAGAAGGTAATAATTAATGAAAAAAGCAATTTTGATCTAACATGGGATTTAAATTAAGGTTGAACATCTAGATTGAAAGAAAAAACAAAATCTGAATCCTGTCAATTATTTGTGGAGCATATTTTCTATGATACTCTTGTAGGTTTTGATTAATTCTTGATAGAGATGTTGCTAGACACCGTTCAGTGGGTGATTTACTTTGTTTCTTGAAAACACCATTGGTACTTCAAAATACATTTATTGAGCACCTATAATATGCAAAACAGTGGCCCCAAAACTGTGGGAATAACAAGATTAATATAAATAAGCAAACAAAACATGTATCCGCAACTCTTTGCAAGATCTTATCTCTTAGAGATGATTCAACGTGTGTGAAAGTGCTTAAATAAAATTTAAATTGCCAAGTGCAGTAAAAAAATTATAAAGAGAAAGTTCTCTGTGGATTTAAGGAAGAGAGATCTTAATGTCCAGAAAAGGAGAAGGAGTAGGCATTTTTTGTGAAAGAGATGACATTTGAACTGGTTATCAAATAATTTGTGGAGGTAGATATACCACTAATAATAATAGCACACACACTTTTATAGTGTTTACTTGTTTGCCCATTATTCTAAGTGCATTCATGGATATTAATTCATTTAATCCACTCAACAACCCTACAAGGAAGGTATTATTATAACCTCCATTTTATAGATGAGGAAATAGTGGTGTGGAAGTTAAGTAACTGTGGCCACAGAGCTAGGATGTGGAGGGCCCAGAATTCATCTCTGACAGTCTGGGTCAGAGTCCATGCATTTATAAACTCCCACTCAGGGAGGAGAGGAAGAGCATGTTAGGTGAGTTGCAGAGTATATTAGTTTCCCATTATTGCTTTAACAAATTACCACAAACATAGCAGCTTAAAACAACATGAATTCATTATCTTACAGTGCTGCAGTTCAAAAATTAGAAATGGGTCTCACTGGACTAAAAACACATGTCATCAGGCTGCATTCCTTTCTGGAGGTTCTAGGGAGGAGTATGTTTTCTCCACCTTTCGCATCCTATAGAGGTTGCCATATCTTGACTGGTGGCCCTCTTCTATGTTCAAAGCCAATTGTGTCACTTTGCCCTCTGCTTCTGTCATCACATCTCTTTCTCTGACCGACTCATCTGCTTCCCTCTTTCACTTCCTTAGTATGGACATATGAAAAGTAGGGAAGAAGCATTCCCCATAATACCCTCAAGTTCATCCCAGCCCAAAGTAAACTCACCATTTCTCTATCTACCTATTACCCAAACTAGACACCTTGAGTGAAAGTCACTCTTGACTCCTCCCTCTCAGGGTTGGCTCATTCCAGTCATTCACAAAGTGTGACCTTTTTTCAAATGGGTTCCATCTGTCCCATCGCTCCTAAGGTATCATTTTACTAGAATAACTGCCATTGATCCTTATGTTATACTCTCCATTCAACCATGTTCCTTCCTGCTAAACTTACCTAAAATCTACATGTACCCAAGCCAACTTGTCTCCATCAGTTACTTTTTTTTTTTTAAAGATTTTATTTATTTATTTATTTGACAGAGAGAGACACAGTGAGAGAGGGAACACAAGCAGGGGGAGTGGGAGAAGGAGAAGCAGGCTTCCCGCTGAGCAGGGAGCCCGATGCGGGGCTCAATCCCAGGACCCTGGGATCATGACCTGAGCCGAAGGCAGACGCTTAATGACTGAGCCACCCAGGCGCCCCTCCATCAGTTACTTTTAATCTGTAAGACTCATACCAGTCATCCTCTGCTCTAGGTATACTTTCTGATATCCAGGTTTTGTGAGGTGCCCTCTTCTACATTACTTTGGCATCCTGATCTATTTCTAAAACTTCATTAATTTTATTATTTTGTGAACTATAATATAGTCCCTACTCAAAAGTTAAGCTTAACAATAACGATGTTTACAATATAATAATACTATTATATTATGTTGAAAATGAAGCTTGTAAACAGAACAACTTATTCTTTATAATCTTTTGTTTTTCTGAACAGTGCTAAGAACATCTGTTATATGAAACTATTAGTTATTGCAAGAATCCTGAGAAATAGATATTGCTTTATCAATTTTATCCATGAGAAAACTGAGGCTATTAGATTTACTTAGAGTCATATAACTAAGAAGTAACAAATCTGGAGTTTAAATTCAGAGCCCTTTAATTATAAAATATTTGAACTTTGTCTTGGAGGTACTTATCCAAATACTAGTAGGTAAAGGACTAAAGTAGTCAAAATGATGTATTTTGAACATTCTTTGAACTGGTAAAGGAACCCTTGCAACAGTAACCCATTTTTATGTAACTTCTAGAGCCTCTGACCCATAAATGAGAAGGTTAAACTAGATAATTTCCAAGGTTCCCAGTGGCAACCTCCTTAAAGATGTTTACTTTTGCTTTTATTCTCAAAGTGAGATAAAAGAACTCAATAGAATTTTCTAAGAATTCCAAACTTCCTAATGAAAGCCTCTTGCCTTAGTCCTTTCTAGATCCAGTCTATGTGTGAACCAGGATAACACTCCATACAAATTAACCCTTCACATCACCTTGATTTACTTTGAGGATAGGATGCCAAATGGTTGACACCAACACAATTTAAGTAAATGGTGAAATAAATCACAAAGATCTCTTTTTAATGAATCTACTCCGCAGGTAGTGATGAGTCATTCCAGAACTCAAAATGTATGGCCTTTTAGTTCATCACTGCAGTCTACTCTGCCAACTAGATATCTCAGTAGCTGCCAGAGCCCAAGTGTACTGAATAACTTTATCACTCAGGGTAATTAATATAGTTATCTTTGGTCTTCTTGTTCTCTGTACTTCTTTAATACTATAGAGTTAAAGAGTTATAAAGAGCCTAGAAAAGTCATTTGGTCAATTAATTATTCTTTGAGGAGCTAATATATTCTCATGTTTTCTAAATGCTGAAGGAGAAACAGAAAAGCCTGAGAATTGGTCCTTTCCTGAGAATTTACAATTTAGTGTAAAAGAGAAGATATCCATGACACAATTAGAAAACAGTGCAAAGCAATATATAATTAAGTGCCTAATTTTGTGGTACAGGCAATGAGAGCAATAAGATTTCATATCAGGATGAGAGTGGAGTAGGCTGGAATTGTCAGAGAAAGTTAATGGGGGAGGTGAGAATATTGGTAGATCCTGAAGAATGGGTAGGAGGGAATGAAGGGGAACCATGGGATGGCAAGCAGGGGGTATATTTAGGAGACTGGCCTGACAGGAATAGATATCCTGTGTTTGAATGAAATGGGAAATAAAACTGATTCTGTGCTTTTTATTTTTTTCATGTCATGTCTAAACTACATTGGATAATAAATCTAATTTTAAAATTTCCAGAGAAAAAAATTCTCAATGAATTTCCTTATTTTATGTAATTGCATGTAATTCTTTATCACATCAGTGTGTGTATAATACCACAGCCTACCAATACCAAATAATCTTTTGCATTTATTGGACCTATTTGCAGAGCCTACTCTTATGATTGCTGATATTTCCCTCTTTAAGCCTTTTGTATCCTATTGCCTTCCATTTTTGCTGGATAAGGAGAATACTCATAACTATTTGAGTAATAATGATGGAGATTAAAATAACATTTTACATTTATAAATAGCTTAAGAACTTAGAAAACATTTACTCATATCCTAACTCATTTGATCATTACAAGAATTCTGAGAAATAGGCAAGGCAGGTGTTATTACCATTATTTTACAAATTTGGAAACTGATACCCAAAATAGTGAAGTGGCTCCAAGAAAACAGCCAGGCATTAGAAGAACCAAGACTTCTAAATCTTCTGTCAGAACATAGAAAAATGACTCTAGTTGGCATATTTCCATGAAACCAAACATAGTATATTTTCTAACTCCTACCTTGATCCAGCATGATTTTTTTAATGATTTAATGACCATTCTATTCATTTGAAGAGAGTGTAATCTTTAAAATCCATTGTATTAATATGATAAGAGTTTAATCTTTAAAAATATACACATTTGGTACAAAGAATAGTTCCACGCACAAACTGACCAGGATAAGGCACTTAACTTTTTTGTCAAACATTCTCATAAGTGTGATGGGGTTAATACCAGCCTTTGTAATGATCTAATAAAGCAGAGAATAGAAGCACACACTGAAAAAAGTAACACTTGTCCTGTAACTTTCATCTTCTGCTTCTAGGAAGATGAAATTCATGTACCCTATTACTCCTTCTATGTATAGCTAAAAACCCTAGACAATATATATAAAACAAATATAAGAAGACTCTAATATATGTAAAGAAGAAAGCAGACCAGCAGGAGACCACATGACAATGACACAATGAGGAACCCAGCAACTTGGAACCACCAATAGATGCAGACAAAAGAAGCTTGCTCTCTCCAGCCAAAGAACCAGGAGTATCCAAGCAAAGCAGGAAACTTTCAGACAAGACTTCTACTTTAGCCAAACACCACCAAAAACATTGTGCCCCACTTCCACCCCTGTTAACAAAGCAAAGGACTAGCAGAGAGCCTAGACTTCCGTCCTTGATAAGCTGTCGTGAGTCACCCCAACACCACCAGGGTGATGTCACAGAAGGCCGAGTGGGGAACCCCACCCCCCACAGTATCAATGGAGATAACATGGCACCATCCAACCCCAACAGGCTGACAAACACAAAATGCTGATGAAAGAAACTAAAGATCTATGGGGCATCCGGGTGGCTCAGTCGTTAAGTGTCTGCCTTCGGCTCAGGTCATGATCCCAGGGTCCTGGGATTGAGCCCCACATAGGGCTCCCTGCTCGGGGGGAAGCCTGCTTCTCCCTCTCCCACTCCCCCTGCTTGTGTTCCCTCTCTTGCTATGTCTCTCTCTGTCAAATAAATAAATAAAATCTTTAAAAAAAAAAAAAAAGAAAGAAACTAAAGAAGATCTAAATAAATGGAGAGGCATACAGACTGGGAAGACTCAATATAGTAAAAATGTCAATTCTCCCCAAATTGATAAACAGGCTTAACACGGTTTCTACTAAAATCCAAGTAAGGTATTTGTACACATAGACAAGATTATTCTAAAATTTATATGGGAAGCCAAATAAACTATAATAACTAAAATCATTTTGCAAAAGAAGAATAAAGTAGCTGGAATCACTCTACCTGGATTCAAGACTTATTATATAGCAATGGTAATGAAGATTCTGTGTATTGGCAGAAAGGTAGGCACACAAATCAATGAAGCAGAATAGAGAATCCAAAAATAGACCCATGCAAATATGCTCAAATGATTTTTGACAAAGGTGCAGAAACAATTTAGTAGAGGCCAGATAGTCTTTTCAAAATGTGTTGGAGAAATCAGACAATGATAATAACAAGAAAAGAAAGAAAGAAAAAAGAAAAGAAAAAGAAAAAAAAAGAACTTCAAAGTAAACTTAATGTCTTGAAGGGGACCAGAATATGTCACCCCCAAATATGCCACTTTGGCATATTGATGATTTTGAATTAAAGTGACTTAAGAAACAGCTGTTGCATGGGGGACACTCTGACTCCTCTGTCCCTCTGAAAGCAGAGATAAATCTCCCATGTGAAAGGTACCCTCCCTATACAAAGGGGCTAGAAGGTGACATGATCACCTAGGAATTTAGGGCTGAGAAGACTATATAAGGCTTATTAGTTGTTGCTTCCTCACACCTTTGTCCTCTTTGTTCTTCACAAATTTATTATTTCCTTGTCTAAAAGGTATTAAGTGTGCCTGCTTTGGTCACTTTTTTTAATCTCATATTTTTATGGGTTCCTGCATTATGAATTTAAATTTGTTTTAATCCTGTTAATCTGTCTGATGTCAATTTAATTATTAGGCCAGCTGAAGAACCTAGAATGGAAGAAGGGAAAAGTTTTCCTGCCCTACAATCTCCTACAAAATTAAGTTAAAATTAATCATAGATTTAAATATAAAACATGACACTATAAAACTTTTAGGAGTCAACAAAGGAGAGAATCTTTATAACTCAGGAGTTCTTAGACATGATCCATAAAAGAATACAAACAGGAAATGAACTTCATCAAAATTAAATAATTCTTGCTCAATGAAAGTCCCTATTAAGAGGAAGAAAAGGCAAGTAACAGACTAGGAGAAAATATTTGGCAACCATGTATCAGATAAAGTACTCGTATCTAGAATACATATATAGAAAGAAATATAAAAAGAAATCTCAAAACTCAACAGTGGACAAAAGCAAACAAACAATGCTATTAGAATATGGGCAAAAGACATAAAGAGGTATTTAACCAAAAATAATATATGGGTGGCAAATAAGCATATGAAAAGATGATCAGTATCACCAGCCATTAGGGAAATATAAATTAAGTTGACAAAGGGGATGCCACTCTACCTGTTAAAACAGCCGAAGGAAAAAATAGAACGGGAAGATAAACAAGTACAGCCACCCTGAAAACTAGTTTGGTGGTTTCTTTAAAAGCTAAACATACAGATAACATTCAGTCCTGCAGTTACACTCCTGAGTGTTTACTGCAGGGAAACAAAAACTTGTGTCTACACAAAAAGCTGTGCATGATTGTCCAAATAGTTTGATTTTTAATAGCCCAAGAGTGGAAATAATGAAACTACCTCATAGGTTCATGGTTAAATTAACTGTGGTCTGTATATCCTGACCATGGAACCCTGCTCAGCAACAAAAGGAACAAACCGCTGATATACACGCCACAACGAGGATGAATCAGAAGGGCATTATAGTGAATGAAAAAGACAATCTGCAGCGGCACCTGGGTGGCTCTGCAGGCTAAGCGTCTGCCTTCAGCTCAGGACCCTGGGATCGAGTCCCGCATCAGGATCCGGGCTCAGCGGGGAGTCTGCTTCTCCCTCTCCCTCTGCCTGCCACTCCGCTTACTTGTTCTTGCTCTCTCTCTGTCAGATAAATAAATAAAATCTTTAAAAAATTAAAAAGACTATCTTGAAAGGTCACATACAGTATATATGTATATATAATATTCTCGAGATGGCAAAAATATAGAAAGGGATAGCAGCAGGTTGCTGATGATTAGGAATGGTAGAAGGCAGAGGGTTGGTAACTACCAAAGGGCAACACAGAGGGATATCTTTGTGATAATAAAATATTTCTGTATCTTGATGGGGGGGGTTATATGATTCTCCTCAGGTACTAAAATGACAGCACCATACGCACCCGATGCCAATGTCAAATCCCCGTCTTAAAGACTATGGAAGATATAAGCACCGGGGAAGAATGGGTTAGCATTCACAGGACCTCTTTGAAATTTTCTTTGAACTTATAATTATTTCAAAATTAAAAATTAAAAAAAGTTTCTCTGTATCCATGTTCCTGTTTTCCCATGTCTCCTTCCCGGAAGCCTGATCCTCACTAGTGGGTGTCCACAGTGCCTTGTCGTCTTCCCTCCTGCTCCTCTGTAGCCCAGATCCTCCCCCCAGTACGGGTCCAAATGTTCACAGGCTGTGCTTGGGGCAAAGGAAAGGAAGCTGCTAGAAGATGGCCCCATGGATCCTCCAGAGGTCTATAGACTGAGATCCCTTGGGTTGAGTACCTCAGATTGTAGATTAAGACCCTGGTACCAAATATCCAAATCGACATTTAATGAATAATAAAATTAAAATCATCAGCATTTTCAGCAGCTTTGAACAATGTACTGAATGTGACAAAATAAAGCTGATCGATATAAAATTCTGTAGTTGGCTCCCAAAAGGCAACTGCGTAAGCACAAAAAGATAGAGATGGCACTTTCCAGCCACACACATAAAAAAAGACTTAGAGGGTTTTACATTATATTTCAAGTGTAATATGAGTCAACACGGTAGCTGCCCCAAACACTAAAAATTCGGCCGCATTACTATTCGTTGCTAAATTCACATAGCAGTTATCTATGTATTTTACACAAATTTTTTAATTGATTTAATCCTTCCAATAACCTGAAGAAGAAAGTAACATTTTTATCCCCCCCCTTTTTTTTTTTGAGGTATAACTTCAGACTCGGACATGTTCGATAACTTGTTCAAAGTCTGACTGCTAGCAAGCCCAAATCAGCAATTCAAACCCAGGCTCAGACTCTTAGGTCTTCATCACTTGGCACATCACAACCATGAACCTACTATTTGGGAGCCAGGCATGTGTGCACACATTCATTCAACAATACCTAAGTGCCAAGCATTGCTTTAAAAAACGTCATTAAAGTTGCCGCTATCATGGGCCTTCTCTCAATAGGGAAATAGACAATAAATAAACAAATAAGAATATATTAATGATGGCAAGTACTATTATAGTATTAAAATAGGGAGAGAGAGAATCTTAAGCAGACTCCCCATGCTGAGCACCAAGCCCAACTGGGGGTTCAGTCTCTCAACCCTGAGATCATGACCTGAGCCAAAACCAAGAGTCAGACGCTTAACCGACTGAGCCACCCAGGTGCCCCAATCTGCTTTATGTTTCTGAAAGAGCCCTTTGGCTACTACTGTAAGGATGTAGGAGGGTAAGAGGATGAGCAGTGCAGAGCCTGTTCAGGCTGTGCAGGTGAAAGAGGATTGTGATGTAGACGAGAGAGCTGTCAGAAGACAGGGGGTGAGTGTGGGTGCGGAAAAGAGGCAGTCGCCATCAGCTCTGTGTGGTTCTCAGAGTATTGTGGTCAAGTCTTGGCATCATTCACTGGAAGGATAGAGACAGGATAGGGCAGACATGAGAGCCTGTTAGAATATCCTAAGAAGTTTATGTGTATTACCACACTAAATATTTTAACAAATATTCCATATTTTAATAAAAATTGTAAATGTTAATAATGTTAATAAATTTTTTGCGCAACAAGCAAAACCTCCTGTTTCATAATAAAACTATGGGAAATGAAGCTTGATAAATTATACTGATGAGATATTATGGACAAGATTGAGAAACCTCAGAGTAGGACATGTTCAGAGGAGATTCACCTGGATGGTGAGTCAGAGCTGTGTTCTGGGAAGAAATATTGATAACATTGAGTGTTTAATGAGAAGGAAATTGAGACTAGATACCTGCCTTCTAGTGGTTCAAAGACTAAGGAGTGTAAGGAAAATGAAACTCTTTTAGCACCAAGAGGAAGATTAGAATTTAATGAATAGAAGCTACAGGTAAATAAGTTTCCGCTGAGCACAAGGAAGAACCTTAGGATCATTAAAGCTGCCCACAATGAGATGGATTCTTGAATATTCCCCATCAGTATAGTTTACCCTATAAAGAGTTCACAAGGGTGAAGAATGTAGCGAAGGATGGGGTTCCTCTAGATTCTATTAGAAAAATAGAAGAGGTTATTAATTATTAACTTCCAATGCATTTTTTTTCTATACTATGCTATTTTTCTTTCATATCCTTAAAAGGAATTTCACAAGTAAGCATCTTGGTAAGTAGGTACTATCTAAATTCTAAAATCACAAATATTAAAATACACTATTATTATTCTAGGGTCATGCTGGGAAGATCTAATTCATATTTGCCTTCTAAAAATAAACAGTAACATATAAAATCCATCTTTAACTCATTTGATATTTGCTTTTACTGTTTTTTAAAATAAAATTCTGATGTTATATAGATTTTGACAAATAATACCAACTTATACTTTCTCGTCACAGTAACAGCTAGTAAACTACTCTGTTATACCATAGTTTTAATGCTCATGATATTGTGCAGTCAGCAAGTTGAAAAGATAATATAGTTGTGTTATTTATGCTTGTAGAACTTGGAAAGAATTATTCCTTAGTAGTGCATTAAAAAATCAATTAACAGTGAATTAAAGCAATTAAATACGTTCTTTTAGCATTTGAGATGCTAGAGGCACTGTTATCTTGAGCTGTAAATCAAGCCAATTTCAGCAGTAGATGGGTTTTGTCACCTGTATGAGATCCTTAAATACAATTCCAGTAGATCTTAGTACTATTATCTGCCAAAGTCGGAGCTCTCAAATTGTTGTTTTCCCAAGCCCAGCCAAATCTGTGCCAGGTATTCATTTTCTTGGCAGCTCTTCAACTAGATTTGGTACTTTGCTGGTTTAAGGAAACTTAATCATTTTTAAGACATTTGTAAGTTACCCGCAAACCATTCTACTAAGAGTGTATCATAAAGCCTTCCTAGAAGGTCAGACATAAAATAAGAAATGGGCTTACATTAAAGGAAAAGAAAGATGTGACTATATGCTTGAGAAAGAAAACACTGGTTAACTAAAAAGGCCGGCAAATGAGTCCCCAGAACAGAGTGGACACTTGTAAATCTTCGTGGAGTACATGAATGAATGCATAATTGAGTCAACTGATTAACAGGCTCTCAATGTATTTAAGATTAAAATATTAGCAGTATGGTTGTGAAATATAAGCCAATAACATTCTGAAGTGAGACACTGACCCACATTTTAACATTAAGTTATTTTTAAGAGCATTGGTGATGATTTTATTGACAAAACATTCTTATATTTATGTTGAGTTTCTTATTTTTCAAAGTGCATTTATATATGCCACCTCCTTTTTGCTTCACCACACAGTTTGTGAAGGTCTCAGAGAAATGTGGCTTCCTCATCTTCATGTCCTCACTTCTTAGCCCAACACCTGGCCCTGCATAGTGCCCAGTAAGTAATGATGATAAAAACATCAGATAACAACTATTCAGCACTATTTGATATTCCTTCTACCTACGTTTCCAGTGGATGGTATGACAGTAGTCCCCCCTATCCATGGTTTCTCTTTCCACGGTTTCAGTTACTCAGAGTCAACCAAGGTCCAGGAGCGTATGATCCTCCTTCTAACATATTATCAAAAGGTCAGTAATAGGCTAACACTAATCACAGTGCCTGCACCATTCACCTCCCTTCATCTCATTATGTGGGCATTTTAGCATCTCACATCATTACAAGAAGAAAAATGAGCACAGTACAGTAAAATATTTTGAGAAAGACCACATTCACATCCATTTTATCACAGTGCATTGTTATAATTTTATGATATTGTTTATATTATATTGTATATTATTTAGTACATTCTATTTTATTATTAGTTATTGTTCATCTCTTACTGTGCCTAATTTGTAAATTAAACTTTGTCATAGGTCTGTATATATATATATATATATATATATATATATATATATATATATGAAAAAAACATAGTTTATGTAGGGTTTGATACTATCTGTGGTTTTAGGCAACCACTCGGGGTCTTGGAACATATCCCCCATAGATAAGGGAGACTGCTGTATTCAGTCTTTCAAAACACCTTCAGAGGTGAATACTCTTAATGATCTGATTTATAGCTGAGACAGTTATAGCATAAGAAAGTAAACCACTTACCCAAACCGTAGAGCTAGTCAACAGAAAATCCGAGATCTACACCCTGGTCTACCAGATTATAATGCACATACTGTTAATCACTGTGATCTACTCTTGCAGCATTTTCTCTTTTTTTGTGGGGACAGGGATATAAAAATGCCAAAGCACTATTTTTATTGATCAGTGATCATAAAACATTCCCTTTGAATGCTTCAACATAAAGTTTGGAAACTACTTGTCAGTATAATATATTTAAGAGAACATTTCTTTTTCCAAAGCAAAAACATAAATCATTAACTAAAAGCCATATTTCTTGTCAATGTATCTAATTTCAGCTTGGAAATGTTTGTACTGAAGTGTGTAAAGCAGTAATGTGATAGTAAATTCTCATGATGACAGACTGTCAGTATGAAATTGTTGGATTAGAAAAAGGAGAAAAATTGCTATTTTAGTGACAATCCTTGAAATGGAAAGTGAAAAATTATACAGCTTAACAATTAATTATGTCCAAGCTCACATTCAATTGCAGTTTTCTTACACTGAGATCTTAGCATAAATCTTTAAGCTTGCAGAAATTTAAACTCAGAGTTGTTTCCCTGACAGTAACACTTGGATTATAGGTGTTCCATTTGTGAGAAGATTAAAAGTATTTCAATTACTATAGGCTCAAGAGTCATTTGATTAAGAACATCATACATGAAAAATGTAATTTCATACTTCCTTTCCCCCAAACTATTATGTATTTTAGAAGTTCTTTCAAAATACTTGAACTCCCCCCCTTATTGTCTCCCCCCTTTTAAGGAGCCCTAGACCTTATTTTCCAGAATCAGGACACCTTTCTTAAAATCCTGGGATTTGAAGTCAGAGTGGATCTGAATAATGTCATGTACTCCATTTGACATTTCTGTCAATACTCAATCAAGAGTTGAATTTTTTTTACAGCTATTCTAATAATCATAATGTACAATGACATTGATAATAATGGTGATAATGATTATAATTTTGCCCTTTTTGATTAAATGTCCTGGGTTAAAGTAAAAATATATATATACTAGCTATCATAATCTTAGATTTTATTGGCAGTCTCTTATCTAATCCTTAGAATTTAGGCAATTTTTTAATGCTTTCTCATAAAGATTGCAGTATGTTGTATTTTAATTTAATATAATGTAATATTTTTTCTCATTAAAGAATCCCTTCCCCCTCACACACACACCATGGAAAGCAAAGAGATTTTTTTTATGCTATTTTGTTCAGGGCCCTAATTTTACTTTCTTTCATATTCAGAATGTACCCTCTCCTCCATCCTGGCCCCACCAACAATAAGAGGACACTGAGATTTGAAGAAGCAAGTTATCCAGATTTTACTTACTGATGGTGCTGGTTGCTGTAGAGGGATTCTGGAGACACAGTGTTTTCTAAAGCAATTATTTGGTATGAACAAATAGAACAGAGAAAAAGCCACCTTAGTTTATTCCAACATGGCAATCAGATCATTCTGAGAAGACTGGAGTTTCAGACTTCTGTCAAGTTAATAGTAGCCTTCTGTATGTTCTTATATACCACAATATAATAAATGGGGTCACTTCCCAAATCTAGACAGGTGTGTCTTTGCAAGTGTAGAGAGCAAAAAAAGAGGAGGTGAGTATAAAATAATAAGACAGGTAGTTTTTGTTTTTATTTATTTATTTGTTTATTTGTTTATTAATTTATTTTTAAAGACTATTCATTCCTTCTTCAGGGAGAGAGAGCACAAGCAGGGGGAGGGGCAGAGGGAGAAGCAGACTCCCCACTGAGCAAGGACCCCCCCCAATATTGGACTTGATCCTAGGACCCTGGGATCATGACCTGAGCCGAAGGCAGACGCTTAAACAACTGAGCCACCCAGGCGTCCCATTTTTTGTTTTTATTTAAGAGCAGTTAAATATTCATTTGGATACAGGGAAAAGAAAGAGTAGGTTATTCTTTTTTTTTTTTTTTTTTTAAGATTTTATTTATTTTTTAACAGAGAGAGAGAGACAGCGAGAGAGGGAACACAAGCAGGGAGAGTGGGAGGGGGAGAAGCAGGCTTCCCACCAAGCAGGGAGCCCGATGTGGGGCTCGATCCCAGGACCCTGGGATCATGACCTGAGCTGAAGTCAGATGCTTAACGACTGAGCCCACCCAAGAGTAGATTATTCTTAATACAGAGGAAAGTGCCACGAAAATGTGAATGCTATCTTTTTGACTATTGTTTCTCACACATCCAGGAATTGTTCAGTGAAAAAATAAGACAAAACAGAACAATAAGAGAAATAATTCTTCATTCTCTCTTTATTTTTCCAAACACTCTAAAATAACCAGCAACCAGGGATCTTCTATTTTTCTCCCCCACTGTTATCTACTTCATTTTGTGATTTAAATTAACATAGCCCATCTGGCCTATTTGGTCTTCTTGTCCTCAATAGGTATTTAAAGGCGATATTACCTTTAGGATTTATTTCCTTTTGCTTAGCGGAATCTAAGCAACTTTAGTTTGGGAAAATAAATCAGTGTCAGATCATTTCCATGTCTTCCTAGGAACTACGTCACACTCAAAACTGAGATTAGCATCTCCTGCTCAGTGGCATTTATCATAACCTCTATGGCACAATATAAAGAATATGGATGAAAATACTCAATAAGGATTGGTTGGAAGAATAGAGGGTATGCTGGTGAGTGGCAGATAAAAGAAAATAATTAGTGTAAGACTGGCATGGCTTATTCCCCTAGCTCCAAATGTCAAGCAACAGGGTTTATTTACTGATTCCAGAATTTAAAATATTTAACCTTTATTGCGGAATGGATGATGTATTGGTTTCTTAAGCTGCCATAACAAAGTTCTACAAACTGGGTGGCTTAAACAACAGAAATTTATTGCCTCCCGTTTCTGGAGGCTAGAAGTGTGAAATCAAGGTGCCCACAGGATTGGTTCTTTCTGAGACCTGAGGGAGATTCTGTTTCATGTCTCTCTCTCCCAGCTTCTGGAAGCCTTGAGCACTCCTTGCAGATGGTGTTCTCCCTGTGTCTTCACGGCATCTTCCTCTATGCTTGCCTGTCCTATGTCCAAATGTCCAGTAGGACATGAGTCATATTGGATTAGGGCCCTCATCTCAACTAATTAGATTTGCTACAAACGCATTCCAGATTGATTCTGAGACACTGGATGCTAAGACTTCAACATACGAATTTGATGGGGATGCAATTCAACCCATAACTGATGGAATATATTTTATTTATAGAACATGTTCCCTAAAAATGAATCAATTTGTAATGGAATGAAATATTCCTTATCCATTTGTGTGATTTGCATGAGGACATAGGATGATTTTTAGGCACCTTGACATCTACATCAATTAACATAAGGCATGTCACAAAATAAGTACTAAGTAAAAACTGAATGAATGAATGTATGCATGGTATATTACTTGTATTAGTTTGCTAGGGCTGCCATAATGAAATACCCCATATTGGGTGACTTAAAGAATAGAAATTTCTAATATTACACTGTATGTTCACTAACTGGAATTTAAATAAAAACTTAAAAAATAAATTTATTTTGTCATAATTCTGGTGGTTGGAGGTTCAAGATCAAAGTATCAGCAGGTTTGGTTTTTCTGAGGCCTCTCTTTCTTGGCTTGCAAATGACAACATTCTTGCTTTGTCCTCACACAGTCATCCCTCTGTCTGTGTAGTCTGTATTAACCTACTCTTCTCATAAAGACACCAGTCATACTGGAGTAGGTCCTACCCTAAAGACTCCATTTTAACTTAATAACCTCGTAAAGGCCGTATCTCAAAAAAGCAGTCATATTCTGATGTTAGAATTTCAACATATGAATTTTGGGGGTACAAAATTCAGCCTGTAACACTTGGGTTTAGATTAAACTCCTATAACAAAAAGATCCTAAAATACAGTTGAATCAAGGAAACTAAAAGTTTACTTATCTCTCATGTAACAGTAATTCAGAAGTAGGCAGAAGTCCAGTGATTAATAGCCTCTGCTGTATAAGGTCATCTAAACACCTAGCTTGCATCTATCCTGTTGCTTTTCCATCCCTTCAGGTCTGATTCTCATTGATGTAGTTGAGACAGACTCACCATATTGCTTTCAATTTGCCAGACCCAAAACCAAGCATTTTTGCATATGTTATATAATTATAACTGTATGTTTTAAGTATTGTGTCATAAAAAAGAAAAATTATGAATGCATAGTATAAGTTAATAAACAATTTGTCTTGCTTTTCGTCTCCAAATAGCAAGGTCCAGAATTATTTAACACATTGAGTAAATACAACACTCTCTCTCTTTTAATAATTCTTGAGATAACCGACAACACCTGCTTAAAGCTCTGAGCATATGTTCAGGTGACCATTTGTTGAATATTGATATGCATGTGAAAAGCTAAATTTCAAATTATAAAATGTTAGTTTTCAAGAGAATGAAGATTGAGCAATTTCTACTCATCCATCCACGTACAACATAAGTTCTAGCCACAAGTACATCATTATTTTAGAAATTTAATTTGCCTTACTGAGGAAATGCTGCAATGTTAAATTCTCTTCAATCATTTTTAAATATGCATATCTTTTAATAGACTTGTTATCTTGGACCCGGTTTGTCATTAACATATGTCTCTCCACCTTTCCCTAAGAAATTCTTACATTCATCCTCAACTTTAATATGGTTAAGATAATGCATGCTGCTGTAACAAATAAATATACAAATAGAAGGAGACTTCTCACTCTTGTAAAGCCAAACTGTTATTTCTGATTAGTGAACAGGTGTTTTTCAAGCAATGCTTCAAGGACTCTGTCTCTTTTCATCTATTACTTTTGTCATCTCCCCAGGATTCAGTCTTTAGCTAATCCTTGCATCTGAAGGGAAAGAAAGTGGAAGTGGTCTCCGTGATTCTTTTTTTTTTTAGATTTTATTTATTTATTTGACAGGGAGAGACATAACGAGAGCAGGAACACAAGCAGGGGGAGTGGGAGAGGGAAAAGCAGGCTTCCCGTGGAGCAGGGAGCCCGATGTGGGACTCGATCCCAGGACCCTGGGATCATGACCTGAGCCAAAGGCAGACGCTTAACAACTGAGCCACCCAGGTGCCCGGTCTCCGTGATTCTTAACCATTTTTGCTCATGAACATTCGGTTGGCAAAACTAACCATATGACCCGTTCATATGCAAGAGGTGCAGGTAATGTCATCCTCGACTGGCAGCTACTTCTTAGCATGGCTGTGCACTAAAGAAGGGAGGACAAGTTGGATAGAAGGCTAATTGTCTCTGCAACAAACATTTCCTTTAATTGAGCAATGCAATGGCCTTCTATGTCTTACTGGAGCAATTTCCTAACATCAAGTCAGATGCACATGATTTCTCTAAAAATAAAATAGTAAGTTATTTCGTGTAGAGAAACAATTCTGAGTTGAGCCACAAGATACTATCTAATGAAAAATCTGTCTTAGTCCGTAATTCAGTTAGCATATATTATGCATCTAATTGTTTTAAGCCTGTTATCAATCAGTTCAAATCTTTGGACAAACCAATTGTCAGAGTAGTTATCCAAAGCCTCTGGAAATGCATATAGCCAATATGCATGTTGTATTGTAAGATAATGAGGCATAAATGTGGGGTTTTTGTTTTGTTTTATTTTGTTTTTAAGACAAGGGCCAGGCTTTAGTTAACTCTCTGTCCCGGGATTTAGCATTGCGCCTGGCATTGTAGAACTTCTCACTTAAATGATATTGATTCTTAAAAGAATAAGTGAATGAAATGGAGAGAGGCTCATATAAATGAATAATTATCATTTGTTTTACTAGGCAAATGTACTTTAGTAGTATTTATTTTTCAATTATTTCTCTAGTTCTCTAGAATCTATAATTAATATCATAATTTATCAATTTCCTTCTTAATCTCATAAATCCACTCTCATTAAAAGCATAAGGTCCAAATTAGTATCAGGCCCTCATCCCTGGTATTCATTTGCCCAAGAATTAGGACCCCCCACTGTCCTCCTTTTCTTATATGGCCCAGACCTCTCTACCCCAAGTGGTCCTAGGACAGTAAGTCAAAGGATTCCTACTTTAGGTCTTGGCCCAAGAGGATCCTAGGTACTGAGGATCTTCAGGAAGCTAAATGTTTTAGCCATGTAACTTTGTGAGTATGAGAAAGAAGCAAAGCACTGGATTTCTGAAGAGTTTGAATGGCTGAAACCAACCAAGGAGATTGGGTTCTCCAGAAGTTTGGTGTGCAAGGATTAAAAATCAACATTTGTGGAAGAGGGAGGGTGGAAATAAGATTATGGAGCGGAGTAAGTCTAATTATTGCAGAACCACAAAGTCTCAACCAACCCCATGGGCAGTTCTGTTGTTAGAGTTATCCTGTAATGGCCCAGAAGAGTTGGGACTTTATACTCATTACCACTGGTCCTTGGGTGAGGCAGCTCTCTGCAGATGAGTCAAACCCTGAAGCTGCTGACAGCCTGAGTCGCTCTTCCATGCTAGAGCAAATGTTTCTTCCCTGAAGGAGGATCTGGGTAGTGGAATTCTGTATCCATCCCATAGATCAAAAATATAATAAAAGAAATTATTCTCTCAGTTCATCTGTCTTTGATTCAATCATACACATCCATGAATTAATGACATATTCTGGGGTCAGAGTCAAAATACCAAAAACTGCTGCCCCCCCCATTCGACCCATCAGAACCAATACCAACCACAAAAAGTCCATTTGGCCTTACCAGTGTGAGCCACCTCAATATCAACACTCATGCAACAGAGTGTTCTCTTTGCAATTGTGGTGGTAAATTTCTTCAAATCTTCAGTGTTAAGAAAAGAGTTTGTGATGGAGGAAAAAAGAGGAAAAGTTTGGGTAAATGAGCTTATAAAAGGATTGATAAAAGCCCTTATATAGTTTTACTAATATAATTGAACATTATGGTTGGACTCCATGAAGGCTTGGTACATGCCCGGCATTGTGTTCAATCCTTCAATTATCTCGTTTAACATTCCCAGTGCTATGAGATAGGTACCATTATGATCCCATTTACAGGTGATGGAACTGGAGGTTAGGAGTAAGTGATATGCTCATGGGCAAATCTAATATCCTGTAGAGCAGGGTTAGGAACCCATATTCATCCAACTGTGGAGCTTGACTCCAATGATTGTTGTGCTGCCCATTTAAATTTCTGAACATTCATGGATTTATCTTGCCTTGTGTCCATTGATTGCAGAAGAGATGGGGTTGCGAACAATGATGATACATTTTCTTCTTTTTCAATTTGGTCTCTTCCTCCTCTGTTTTACTGGGCCACCTATCTTTAGATTTACCAAGTACTGCTCCGAGGTATTTTCCCTACTAACCACTGAAAATTTGCATCTTTCCTCTTTACTGCTTTTCTAATCCCTAATTAATTAGTCAGAGAGAAGAAAACCAGAGGATCTGGGTAGTTTTTTTGGTTTTTGTTTTAAACTCAGGACATTGAAATGTGCCCTAAAATATATACCTACCAAACACTGACAATCTTTATGCCTACATTTATCTCTTTTACATTCTTTATCTTTTCAATATCTGTGAATATAAAATATTGTTACAGTACGTTTAAATAGTGTGCAATGCCTGAAATTTTTCTTTCTTGTTTGGAAATCAATGTGACACTTTTAAAATAGGCCATTGAATGAGATATAGATAACCAATAAGCTACAATAATGAGAACCTCAGTTTCCAATGTCTTCATATATTTTAGCTGTTATTGCAATTCTTGCTTTTCATATAATGAATTGAAACACATTAGTAAGTCATGAGAATTTTTCTGTGAAATACAGCCTAAGAGAGCTAGTAAAACAGATAATTTTCACCTCCAAGATAACCACTATGCTATGAGTTATTTTTGAACCATTTAAAAAGAAGTTAATTTCAACCTTGTAGCAAAAGTCTCTTTCAAATGGAGATGCTATTGTTCAATTCTCACTGAGTATGACTATAAGAAACAATGGTTAATCCTTTTTATGAAAAATGGATTTAAGTCCATATTCACTCTTTAGGAAACTCTAAGGTAATCAAATCAAGTTTAAAAGTATTGTGTTGAGATTTAAAAAAATAATAATTGTTGCAGCTACATTTCAGGCTTACAAAGTCTTCCTTCATAAATGATGTACTGTGAAAGAATTGCAAGTGCTTTCTAAAATAAATGCAAATAAAAAGTGGTTGAAATGTACTTCACAGCAGAACTATTGCTTCTTTTGAGTAACTAAGAACTTTCTACATGAATGGTGGCAATGTAGATATACGGTATACAAATTATTGTTGGTTCCTAAATGATTCTCCACACAGATACGTGATGGCAACAACCAGTTAAAAGTGTCCATATTGTGAAAGGCAGGAATGTATTCTTTTTTTTTTTTAAAGATTTTATTTATTTATTTGACAGAGAGACACACAGCGAGAGAGGGAACACAAGCAAGGGGAGTGGGAGAGGGAGAAGCAGGATTCCCTCTGAGCAAGGAGCCCGATGCGGGGCTCGAACCCAAGACCCTGGGATCATGACCTGAGCCGAAGGCAGACGCTTAACGACTGAGCCACCCAGGTGCCCCAGGAATGTATTCTTAATAATCCGTAATTACATGTGAAAATGAGTAGCCAAACAATAGCTATTTCTGAATATTCCCCATGTACAAGTCATTCTCTAGATGCTGTATGCTTAGTTAGCTGGACCTGCTATAACAAAATACCATAGACTGTGTGGCTTAAATAACAGATACTTATTTCTCACAGTTCTAGAGGCCAGAAAGTCTAAGATCAGGTGCCAGCATAGTTGGAGTCTGGTGAGAGGTCTCTTCCTGCCTCCAGATAACTGCCTTCTTGCTGTGTCCTCACATGGCAGGGATGGGGTGCCGGGAGAAACGGAGCTCTGATCTCTCCTTGTAAGGGAACTAATCCTATCATGAGGACCTCATCCTCATAACCTCATCTAAATCTAATTATTTCCCAAATGCTCCACATCCTAATACCCTCACTTTGAGGGCTAGTGCTTTAAACAGGAATTTTGGGGAGATATGAACATTTAGTCCATAATACTATGTCAGTAGAAAAAGTCTTCTGAGGGTTTCAGCTCTCTCTCAACAGTTTACAATTGCCCTCTTAGTGAATTGATGTGTATAGATGTACATTTATGGTGAACTCTGTAAGGGCAGAAAGAGTAATATTCCCTGATGTCATCTTCAGTGCAAAACACATTAGTACAGAGAATGGAATAGGTATTTGTAGGGTAAATGAATGAATAATGAAGAGAGATGAGAGAGACACATAGACATAAAAAAAAACCCCAGCAAAATCAAAAAGAATATCTTGTAGGCAAATACATCACACTTTGTCATAAATATGGTAGAGACATTATATCTAAAGGTCCTAGAAGGAAAAGGCGTCATCATGGAGGGATAACTTGGGCTTGGTAAAGAGGGAGGATAGTGAAGAAAAGGAATTACTAACTGAGGAAATTTTATAAGAATAAGCCATAAATAGGATATTCCAGGGTGTTTGCTGGGGATGCTGAAGAGCCCAAATTTACTACAAAGATGGTGGAAGAAAACTGAGGGATTAAGGCATACCTGAGAAGTTCACAAACGTGGGCCCCCTAGATTCCACATTAGCTGATGTTTGTTTTATCTTGGTTCTGTACTCTTTTAAATGTTTTTAATTAGTTGTCAATGCATACATACATCTTGGAAGATTTCACATAAAAATCTAAATTCTCAGCTTTTCATAAAAATTCTGTCATTTAACATTACTCTCACATCCAATCAGTGAGATCAGTGGGAATGAAGAAACAGCTGCCAAGACTGCCCTCCTGTTGTTTGCCATTGACCCCACCCAATATTTTCACTCATTTATGTTTATCTGTCTGGCTCCTTACAGTTTTGATAGGTCTAATGAGGATGTGGTTTGAGATCAGATCTCTCTCTCTCTCTCTCTCTCTCTCTCTCTCACTCACATACACACACACACATGCACACACAGGCACGTGGTGGAATCATCTTGAGCTTTAACTCTTCTGGCCCTAGACGTTTACAGCTGTTCTGGCAACTCACAAGTGGCAGTATGAAGTCAGCAATGGTCACAGCTCTGTAAGTGACACTAATTCAAGTCAACAGAGGCCCCCATTAAGCCTGAAAGAGACAGAGGAGGTACAGGAAGTATAGAAAGTTAGGTTAGGCTTTATATTCAATGCTGAAATTCTGCCAAGGGAGAGGGAATTATTCAATAAAGAATGACTTACAAAAGGAGGGATTCAATGGTCTCTCTTTTGGTGACCAAATTACCTTCAAGAAATTTTTCTGCGTATTTCCTAGAAATCTTAAATGCTCCTACTTCACAGCGTTTAAAAACCATATGTTCTCAGTGGTCTGGAATATAGAACTTCCCAAACTCAGTTGGGCAGGCACTCCTTTTGAGCATTTGTCAAAGTCATAGGCCCTAATCCTAGGAAAATGAATACACAATTTTGCATACAATTTCAGAAGGTTCAGGGGATTCTTGGAAAGACCCTTCATTGACATTTTGGTTATATGTACAAATTCTAAATTAAAGGCATTTTTGTTCAAGGATATTATCAAAAGATGAATTAAAGGTTAAACTGATGAAAATTGGAACTCTCAGCAAAGGGCATGAGTAAGACTCCCACTTCTAAACACTTGGAAAACTGTGAGATTATCCAAATGTAAGGATCATGGATGAAAGGAGACAATTTGATATACTAGGAGGGAAATGGGGAGAAAATAGGAGACAATTGGGATAGGAGATACTGGGGAAATAGAATCTGATTGATGATCCCTCTATTTTCAAATTCCAGTGTATTGAACGTTTAGCCATATTCTGGACTATCTAAGACCTTCTGATATCCCAGCAATGACACGCTGACAATATAAAAAGTTCCCATTTCTTTTCAAAGTCAGCCTTCCCTGTAGAATAAACTAATTTTCTGTTTGGAACTTGCCTCTCTCTTGTGACCTGCATCTTACTACATGTTGTAAAATAGTGATGGTGTACTTTTGCAAACTCCTTCCCCTTTATATTAAACTGGAAGAGTTTTGGAGCCAAACTGGTCTTAATCTTCCATGTATCTTCTCCAAAATACTCATACTCTCAAGTTTTAGTAGAAGCTCAATATTTTATTTAGTAAGTTAAAGATTGTAATTAAAGTTATGTTTTAGGATCAAAAAATTTCAAAACTCAAGGGACGAGCTGCTTTGTTTTCACTTTAATTCTGAAAATGGTCAAACATTTTCCATTATGTGTAAAATAGAAGAGGAGGAACTAGGTAATATTTGGACAATATCTACAGCTGTAGTTAATGATTCAAAAAAATTAGTTCTTTTTTCTACAATATATCACCTAGTGACAAGAACACGATAGCATGTAATTAAGGGAAACATAATTGTCACTTTTAGTTAAAAAAAACTGTCAATCCTGAAAGCAAATGGACTTCAAAATTCAAGAAACTGAAAGATACAACAGATATCATAGCAGAAAAGAATTTTTCCTGTTTACTCCTAGACTTGTCATTTACCTCGCTCATCTAGCAGAATTTGAACATACTCTCCTTAAGACATGAAAAGACTTACAAAGGTCTATCTTAGAAAAGGACACAGGTGTGAAAAATAAGTGAAAGAAAAATGACACTTTTTGATTTCGGTGTTCAAAGCAGCAAGGCCCAAGTGTTGTGCCCTACAGAGGAATAAACGTGAATAAAACGTGCATTCTGCTCCTTGAGGAGCTTCCAGTTTGGCAGATGAGCTAACGCATGGAAATAATTGCAGTTCAGAGGGGGAAAATACAGAATTCCTTGATGCGTGCTAAGGCACCTTAGGAGAAGAGCAGAGCTGTTCTAGAAAGGAACCTCTGGAGCCATGTTTTGAAATGGCTGGCATTTGAGCAGGTCTCAGAGAATGAATTGAATTTGGATATAGCTCTCTTCAATGGGGTGCTAAATATGAACTAAATTACTGCAAACAGAAGAGGCCAGTAAATGAAAATCACCCAGTGACATTCTTCTTTACTGAATGCATGCTTCTGATCTCCAACTGCTCAATTTACCAACTAGCTTTTCCTAATTAGAAAGTTTTAAGATAAATATGGTATTTTTGAACCTGAGTGATTAACCACAGGAAAATATCTGTTATTGCCGTGATCACAGTACCACCAGGATCCAATCATTTTGTATTGCCAGTGTAATTATATTATGATTGCACTGTAGCCTCCAATGGCCTGAAAGTTAAAAAAAAAAAAAGAAAAATAAAAGAAAAAAGATATAGGAACAATTCCTAAATATTTATTTTCAGCTTTGTACGGCATTGCCAATTTTATTTTCATTTATTCACTTTTATGCATAAACACTAGCATTTGCTGGGTACCTCAGCTGGGTAACTTCAGACTCAGGGATAAATCATATAGGTTGCCTTAATGGTTTTACTGCTAATAGGAACAGAAATGCTCTTCAACACATGAATATATTAAAGTAGCCTCTGATGCCTCTGGTTGCTGGATATGTGGGTTTGTTGAGATGAGCCATGAGATGAATGGAATTCAGTTATAAAGCATGTCCACAAGTAAATTTACCTAAAAATAGCTTATGTGAATGATTGGCTTTTAAAATTATTAATACATGGGAATGGGTTAAAAGCAATCTTTCTAACAGTGTTACTCTTATTCACTTGGGTTTCACATTGTTTCCTTGGGTGGAAGATAAGAAGTGGGGAATGACAGAGGCCCTTAAAAGGTGCACGGTAATGTGGCACAGGATGAAAACACTTGAGATGCAGATCACAGCAAGTAAAACATAAATATGCAGAAGTAATCAGGTGTCCTGAGTGCTCTGAGTGATGCACATACACAGAGCCTTCAGGGTATAGAAAAGAAGACAGTCCTCAAACTCATCACACAGACAAAAGGATTTCACAGAAAAGAAACATCTATACGATAACATGAAAAAACTAACATCTTTTTAAAACATTGAGCCCGAGGTCCTGAGAGGTAATGCATGCATTAGAGCCAAGTCTGTAGGTTTGGAGGTTGAAGAGCAAGAGTGAGTCACCCGTGAACAATTAGTGTAATTACCTGTTGTGACATAACCAACCACTCCAAACCACAGTGACTTAAAAGAGCAAGGATCATTACCACATATTATTTTGTGGGTCAGGGATTCAGATGGGGATGATGTGTTTCTGCTCCACAGTGTCTGTGACTTCAGCTGAGATAACCAGAAGATGCTGAAAGAGCTGGGGGCTATTAGGACACCTCTATCTCTTTCTCCATGCAGTCTTCCCAAATGACTACCTTGTGCTTCCTCACGGTATGGCCATCTCAGCATTGTCAGACCCGCTTCATGGGGGTTTAGGGCTCCTATAAGAACAAAGTGGAAACTGCCAGCTCTCTTAAAAGTTAGCCCTTCAGCTGGCCATAGTGTTACTTCCACCATAATGTACTGGTCAAAGTTATCATAGGCCGGCCAAGATTCAAGGGGAGGGACACAGACCCTACTTTTCAATGAAAGAAGTATCAAAGAATGTGTAGCCCTCTGTAATCAATCACAAATGTTCTTTCATTTAACATCTGTTTATCAAGTGTTCACTGTGTACCAGCCACTGTTCTGCTTGATCTTGTTACTATGACAATAAAAGAAAATCTATAACCATAGGAAAAATTTTCTAGTGAAAGGGAGCGAGAGGAGGAATGGAAATAAATATGTACTCTATTGTAAGGTGTGATGGTGATAATGATGGTGTTCACCAAATATAAGCCACTCTACATGTCCCAGCCCTGACTGCTGTTAGTTTAGGACCACCTGACTAGTCTGGTCAGTGCACCGTGAGCAAAAGTGATGTGGGTCACTTTCAGGCCAAGTCGGTTAAGTTCCAACATGCCTCTCCCATCCCTTCTTATTCTTTTGTCTTCAGTGTTTCCATAGGCCAGATCGTAGAGCACAGAGATGGAGGAGGGCCATCTGACCTACATCAAACTGTTATGGAAGCAGGGAAAAACCCTGTTGGCTAACCCAATGAAATGTGGCATTTGTTCATTACCATAGAATGAGGTAGAATTACTTACACTGACTAATGTATGCAATTAGTGCTATGAATAAAAATACCTCAGGGTGAAGGAATACAGAATAACTGTGGAGGCAAGAACACAGTTGCAGCTAGGGTGGTCAAGGCAAGAATTAAGAAATGTTGTTATAAGAAGGTACTAGAACTTTTAAATCCAGTTTTAGACTTCTTCTACCATACCATACTGCCTCCTGCATATATTGGAGGGTTGCAGATGTTCTTGATAGTTGAATACACATGATATTAACATGAGCTTAAAAAAAAATGGTCTGTTAAGCTTTAAAGGGGAATGAGGAAAATGAGGTTGGAATTAACTAATGGAGAAAGATCTCACAGGCCAGACTGTGGAGGCCAGATTATTTTAGCAAATAAAGTTGGAAGATACTCTATGCCCTTTGAAATGGCTTTACAACAACATTTGGCAGTTATTTTGGCATGTGGAGTCAGTGTGGTTTGGCAAAATGGCTAAAATGAAAGTAGGCAGCACTATGAGACTTTTCTTAAACACTGTTTTCTTAGATAGCTATTTCTCCAGCACTGAGGTGATGATGGATATGTTTGGAGCCAGAGAAAACAAAGCTCTCCTGCTTACTATTTCTGTGACAGGAGGCTCACCACTAACTTCTCTGAGACTCAATTTCCTCATGTGTCAAAAAGGAAAAACGATGCCCCCCCTAGTTGAGTTATCGTCAGAAGTATCAATTATATGTGTACAAAATTTATCGGAATGCCTGTCATAGAGGAATTTTCAATAAAATGGTAACTATCATTTTATTATTAATTACATTGTAGACATGACAGATCCTAATCATTGTACAATAGGCACTGTGGAAGATTCCAAGAATCCTTTGAATAGTCCTCATTCTTATGCTCAAAATCTTAAGACAATAAGAGGAAAAAAAATCATGAAAAGGTAAATTAATGTGCTGGCAAGAAAAACCTTAGAAAAAGAGATGCCAAAATACACTAAGACTGTGCCTTTTATGTTTTGTTCTTTAATGCTCATGCTCTTATAGTGGCAGAGTAGATATCATCTTAAAACAAGCCTCAGTAAAATATATATATATAAAATTTATCTTTAATAAATTAGCCAGTAACTCTCTCCCTCAAAGATCTCTCCTTTTTCAAACAGAATATTTCCTGACTTGTTTTAAAAGCCTAGATCCTATTTACCATTCTGAATTTGAAACTCAAAACAGAAATGTCAAAGCGTAAAGAGCTAACATCTTCACAGGACAAAAATTAAGTAGAGAATGACAATCCATATTTTATACTATGTGTCAGTAAAATAGTACGGACTTGAGATTTGAATGGGTCAGCCCTTCTTTCTACCAGTGCAGGACTTTATTCCTTTGCTTTGCCAGGTCCATTTTGGATCATTTAAATATGCCAGTCACCTTCCATTTGTGATTCTACTCATTCTTGGACACAGACGGAACAGCAGTGTTTTCCTCCTAGAAATCATGATAATTCTGTGTTATGTTACTCTTTTCATTTGCATTGCACTCAAAATAGGGCAGTGGGAATGAATACTTTTCTGACTGCCTTTTGAATTTCAATCATCATAGGTAACCCCAATAAACACATTGAAAAT
Source organism: Phoca vitulina (assembly GCF_004348235.1). NCBI lineage: Eukaryota > Metazoa > Chordata > Mammalia > Carnivora > Phocidae > Phoca > Phoca vitulina. The sequence continues at coordinate 11,839,541 of NW_022589706.1, read as the reverse complement.
TTGCTGTCATTGTGACAGCCCCATCAAACATCTTGTCAACCATATCAAATTAAAATTTCCCATTCTTCTATATAAATCACTTCACAGTCATTGAAAGAAATAAAGCAATGGTGTACAGCACAAAACAAAAGCAATAGCTGTCTGAGTTTATCAAATTCCTTGGGTAATCAATCACTCATTTACAGAGTATTTCATTAGTCATGCAATGATGTCTGGCACATGGAAAGTGCTTAATGAACAGCAGATTTCTATTTGAAGGGTAAATTGTGTTTTTAATTTTTTATTCATATTTTTTCCTCTTCAGGTTTCTCTATTCATTTTTCCATGATCCCATTTCCCTAATAATTAAAATGTGGATTCGAGAGCTATGACTTCATGTCACCTGTATTATCGAAGTCCCAAATGTTTCATTCATCTAAACTTATATACAATTTATGCTCAGTGGAATTGAGGAGAGAGTAGCATAGAGAAACCAAAGGAATTGTCAGCAACTTTTGGCTCTGATTCTCCCTTTAATTGCATGAGGTTTATTATACTTAGGAATCAGAGCTTCGGTCAATAGGTAAAAGGTTGTGAAAAATGAAAGAAAGGAAACATTTTGAGACAAAGCAGATCATGGAGATTAGAAGTCATTTTTGAAATGTTCTCAGGTTTTGCTACTCAAAGTGTGGTCATGCATGAACCAGCAGCATCAACGTCATTTGCGAGCTTGTTAGAAATACAGAATCTTAGGGCGCCTGGGTGGCTCAGTTGGTTAGGCAACTGCCTTCGGTTCAGGTCATGATCCTGGAGTCCCTGGATCGAGTCCTGCATCAGGCTCCCTGCTTGGCAGGGAGTCTGCTTCGCCCTCTGACCCTTCTTCTCTGATGTGCTCTCTCTCTCAAATAATAAATAAAATCTTTAAAAAAAAAAAAAAAGAAATACAGAATCTTAGGCTCCAACGCAGACCTACTTAATCCATCTGCATTTTATCAAGATCCTCAAGGCTTCACACAAAGTTAAGGAAGCTAGAACCCAGCTGAGTGGCTTGCCAAGGGTTGTATGGCTGTAAGTGGTGAAAGCAGGATGCGAGTGTAAATCCCAATTGACCTTTGATCTTTCCCTACATCACCTTGAAAAAAAAAAAATTGTTGGTAGTCTCTAACAGCAAAATTTCCATTCTCTGCTTTTGAAATTTAGATGATGATACTAGTGCGCCTGACTTAAACTTTTTAAAGATTTATTCCTTCCGGGTATTAAAGTAATGCCTATTCAAATATTAACAATTTAAAGGGCTCCAAAAGTTATTTTTTTAATTACACAATTCCTTCTATTCTTTCTTTATAAATAATCAATCCTCATTCTTCACAGATTCCATATGTACAAATTCATTTACTCACTAAAATTTGTCTTTAACCCCAAAATCAAGATTTATAGCACATCAACACTCACGGTTGCTGTGGACATCCATGGAGGGGCAAAATATCAGAGTTGCCTGATGCACACGTTCCCAGCGGAGTTCCCAGGGAGGTAACAAGGCAATTCTAAGCCTTCTTATTTCAGTTCTCATGCCTTTTCACCATCTATTTGGTGTCCTTTTCACCATCTATTTGGTTCCATGCTTTTCATACTTTTGTGCTTTTTCTTGGTAATATCCCTCTCTAAGATGGTCCCCATGCATAGGGCTGAAGTGCTGTCTGGTCTTCCTGTGCTTAAGAAGGCTTCGAAGTGCCTTATGGAGAAAATGTGTGTACTAGATAAGCTTTGTAGGTGTGAGTTATAGTGTCATTGGCTGTAAATCCAATGTTAATGAATCAACAATACAGTAGCACCCCTGCCCTTATTTGCAGTCTCACTTTCAGCGGTTTCAGTTACACAGTCAACATCCAGAAGCAGATGCTCCTCCTTCTGACCTATCATCAGAAAGTCATTTGTAGCCTAATGCAATATCACATGCCTGTGTCATTCCCCTCACTTTATCTCATCACAGGACATTTTATTATCTCACATCATCACAAGAAGGGTGAGTACAGTACAATAGATACTTAGAGAAACCACATTCACATGACTTTCATTACAGTATAACATTATAATTGTTCTATTTCATCATTAGTTATTATTGTTAATCTCTTATTGTGCCTAATTTATAAATTAAACTTTATCGTAGGCATGTATGTATAGGAAAACATATGGTATATATAGGGTTCGGTACTATTTGCAGTTTCAGGCATCCACTGGGGATCTTGGAATGTATCCCCTGTGGATAAGGGAGGACTACTGTATATATTAAATAGGGTAACTTCAAAAAGAAATACACAGACAAGGTTATATATTGATTTGTTGATGAAAATCTTGTGACCAGAGACTTGAAAGAACTTAATCCTATATATCTTCAAAAGCAGTGATTCAGTATTCACTAATTCAGTGTTTGTAATAACTTTACAGAACATAACCACTGCAAATAATGAGAATTGACTATATATAATTTTTTATTATTGTTAGGAATATACAATGTCATATTATCTTTCTGTGCCATTTTTACCTGAGCATCTACACACCTACTGTGTGTGTGTGTGTGTGTGTGTGTGTATGTGTGTGTATACTTTCTATCTGTATACTTTCTATACCTCTCTACATTATATACTTTCTCTCTATATATTATTTTTTGTTCATGAATCATATCTATCAAGAACATTTTCAGCCATTGATTTTCCTTAGGAAATGACAGTTTAGTTTGGTGATGTGGTGTATATATGATACTTAATTATGTAATGCAGGCAATTAGGGTTCAGGACAGAAAAATGAATAATCCTATTAGGTTGCTTGATCACTGATGGCTGGAGTCCTCATAAAAGGCGCCCCAGTAGATCTAATTTAGATGATGATACTAGGGTGCCTGACTTAGTAGAAGTGGAGTTTAAACCAGACACTGATGAGGCATTATAATTGTCTTAGTTAATTAGAAAGAGGTCACAAAACCTATACATGGGGAATAGCAAATTCTGGCAGGTTCTAGAGAAGTAGAGGGCACCTGAGGAGGGATAACAAGAATAGGATATTTGTTGATAATAGAAACTAGGGGTAATGAGATGTAGACAAACATGGTGGGCATACAATTCTGGAGATCTTGGAAAAACCCACCAAGAGACAAAGATGCTGTGTAAGAGAGGAAAAAATAATTTTACCTATACTCTTCTGAGTTCTTAATTGAGACTCCTGTAATAAAAGATAGATTAACCAGAGGAAAACAAGCAGATGTCTATTAACATATATACCTCAGCAGGGAAAAATGAAGAGTGCAAAAAGTTAGCTTAGAACTCTGGCTTATATTGCATTTTTAGCAAAGAACAATACATTTGTGAAGAAATGACAGGATGGAGGAAAGCAGTTATAGGCTTCCATGGATGAAGATGAAGGCTAGTTAGTAAAGTGTGTTTTATAGATTTTTCTGGTTCAGTCTTCTGGCTGGGTGAGTCAAATGTCTCTGGTGATTAACTTTTATCCTTCCTGGTACAGAGGGGAGAAGGGACATCTTTGAAAATTTATGTCCTGCTTTTAGGCAAGTAGGAAAAGGCAGAGAGCTTTCCTTAAATCTGCTTCCTCTCAGTTGCCTTCAACTCAGAAAAAATCCTTATTTTAAGGTGGCATATTTGGGGGTGGCATATTATGCTATCCTTCACTTGCTTCTTTAAAGCTAAATCTAGAACTTAACAGTTTGCAAAAAAAGAGGGATTTATGTGCCCCTATAGAACACATTATAGATTTCTTGTTCATAGAAAAGCATAAAGTAAAATAAGGTACTATTCCCAGAGTAAAAATAAAAGCAAAAATTATGTATCTCCTTTGCTGGAGAATGCGTAAGTCTGATAATGAATAATGAGGATGTCTTATATTTGTATGTAACTTCAAAATCCCATGCCATTTGTATGATCTCGTTTATTCTCACCACAAACCTAGGAAGCATGCATTGCAATAATCATCCTAATGCTTTATTTTTTTTTTAAAGGTTTGCCAGTATTTTTTTTTTTAATTTATTTATTTGACAGAGAGAGAGACAGCGAGAGAGGGAACAGAAGCAAGGGGAGTGTGAGAGGGAGAAGCAGGCTTCCCGCGGAGCAGGGAGCCCGGTGCGGGGCTGGATCCCGGGACCCTGGGATCATGACCTGAGCCGAAGGCAGACGCTTAACGACTGAGCCACCCAGGCGCCCCCATCCTAATGCTTTAAAGAGGAATCCTAGTTGGATAAAAGAGCAGGTAGTCTCAAATCTAATCCCTAGCTAGGTCATGATGACTCAGCAGCATTGGGAGATGGGGGAATACCCAGGACATGAGGAATCCAGAGACTCCTGGAAGTGACTAGATAACAGAGAAAGGTGTGAAAAAGAAGACAGAAGAAAAGTCCCAGAATGGGGACAGAATGGATTTGGAGGTAAGCATTAGCAGCTTCAGGGGTTGGAGCTCTTGCTAGAGGGGATGTAGGGGCAAGTCTACATTTCTTTTAAATGGGTAAAGGGATGAAAAGCAGGTGCAGCTTATTTAGGAGGTGATTATTGGTGAGAAAACTGAGGCAGTAAGATCATTTACTAGAGAATTCAAATAAGAATCCTACAACAATGATGTGAAGAAGGATTTTGGGGAGATAAGTGAGCTGAATGAATGGAAAGCTGGCCACTGGCCCTTCCAGGAGAAGCTATGGATTTCATGAGAGACTATTAGGATCACCCAGCTGTAGGTGGAGCCAGGCATGAAGTTTTCAGCAGATGTTTGAGGAGGGCATATCTGCCAGCACCCTGGAGAAGAATTTCTACTCCAGAATTATAAGACTGATAACTGATCAAGCCCCATTATATTTCTAATCCATCCAATGGAAACTAATACGTGTTCTGGACAACATAGTACAGTAATGAGATGAAATGGTTTTTGTGTCCAGTGGATTTGACTTTTGGCTATTTTCAGCAAGTTTCCCTTTCTGTGCCTCAGTTTCCTCCTATGCATATGAGGACTAAGTGGCACAATGTATGCAAACCACCTGGCACAATACTTGATACATAAATTGTTATTTTTAATATCATTATTTATCTGAAAAAAGTTAGCACAGTTTTTGGCACATGTCAGCCTTCCAAAGAACACTGGTTCTATTTTCTTCTACCACTCTGTCCAGAAAACAAGTACAAAGTGAAAGGTACCTCTAGAAAGCACTGCTTATCTCAGTGTCACAATCCATTTTTATTCTTTTAGTGGCATTAGTTAACTAAGAACCTTCTTCCACATTATGTAAAACTGAGGCTGACAGAGACTGCCCTACTGTCATTGGCCAAGATAACTTTCTTTCCTAACAATTTGGTGCTTAGACACCCTCCAGCAACTGCTTACTAAATCATCTCCACGATGTCACGGAATAGAAAAACTATACTGAATGTTCCTCCAAGTAGCCTAATAAAGCCTTTAAACACTGTGCAAGAGCTGAATCAATTTACCTGGACAGGAAATTCTCCATTGTTATGATGCATTGATGTCATTAGATCTCTGATTTCTCCTATTAAGGAAAATTCTCCCTCTCCCCTTTCTAGGGTCATAATGTTTATCACTTTATCTTCCCCCCAAAAAAAACCAAAATTGTAGCATTACAATGTCCTAACCCTCCTTTTAGAATCATAGGGAAACATAGAATACCCTTAAGGCTTTTCCCATCTCACAGAAGTGGAAACTTGAGGCCTGGAGTAGCCCAAAGACATGTGCAAAGGAGGGAAGCAGGGAAAGCAAAGTGCTATCCACTGAGCATCTACCCTGACCCAGCTTTGTGCCGTGTGTTTGTGTGTGGGTCACTTAATCCAATCTTTACACCAGCTTCCCAAATGGGTAAGGCTTTTTTTTTTTAATTTTATTTCATTATGTTATGTTATTCACCATACATTACATCATTAGTTTTTGATGTAATGTTCCATGATTCATTGTTTGCCCATAACATCCAGTGCTCCATGCAATCCGTACCCTCTTTAATACCCATCACCAGGCTAGCCCATCCCCCCAACCCCCTCCCCTCTAGAACCCTCAGCTTGTTTCTCAGAGTCCATAGCCTCTCATGGTTCCTCTCCCCCTCCGATTCCACCCCCCTTCATTTTTCCCTTCCTCATACCTTCTTTTCTTTTTTTTAACATATAATGTATTATTTGTTTCAGGGGTACAGGTCTGTGATTCAACAGCCTTACACAATTCACAGCGCTCACCATAGCACATACCCTCCCCAGTGTCCATCACCCAGCCACCCCATCCCTCCCACCCCCCCCACTCCAGCAACCCTCAGTTTGTTTCCTGAGATTAAGAATTCTTCATATCAGTGAGGTCATATGATACATGTCTTTCTCTGATTGACTTATTTCACTCAGCATAATACTCTCCAGTTTCAAGTTTGGAAATATTATTAACAATGCTCCTATGATCAGACTTATGTATCTTGATATAAATGTGCATACAATTTTCTTTCTTTTTTTTTAATTTTAGTTTATTTTATTATGTGATGTTAATCACCATACACTACATCATTAGTTTTGATGTAGTGTTCCATGATTCATTGTTTGCATATAACACCCAGTGCTCCATTCAGTACGTGCCCTCTTTAATACCCATCACCAGGCTAACCCATCCCCCTGCCCCCCTCCCCTCTAGAACCCTCAGTTTGTTTCTCAGGGTCCATAGTCTCTCATGGTTTGTCTCCCCCTCCGATTTCCCCCCTTCATTCTTCCCTTCCTGCTATCTTCTTCTTCTTCTTTTTTTTTTAACACATAACGTATTATTGGTTTCAGAGGTACAGGTCGGGGATGGGTAAGGCTTTTATCTTACCTGGCAGAGAAGGGCAAAGCAACAAGTAGCAGGGCTAACAGCAGACCCAGCTCTCCTGATTCCCACTTCCTTTACTTCATGCTGATTTCATCATGGAAGCTGCTGGCTGCCAAATCTGCAATATGTTTCATTTAGATAAAATAATATTTGCCTCCAGACATTTATAGCATGCTGTCTGCTTGTATTCCCATGTTTTCTCCCAAGTTGTTTTTCTTCTAGTTACTGTGCAGATCAAAAAGCTTAGTTTTTGTCGTCATTAAAAAAATCATTTCTAGCTTCCTTGCATTTACCTGGATGATTTCTTATCTAGTTGCAGTTAAACTGTGGTCAGCAACAAATAGAGCACAGGGAGTAAAATTTTATTTGTGTCTTTCCCAGATGTGGGATTTTGGAAATATGAACAGGAGCTTATTTGAAAATGCCCTTCTTCTGTCTTGCTTGCTCCATAATCCAAATTCAATTACTTTAATTTGAAATTGCTTTGCATGGTTAGTTTTTTGAAACGTGAAGTTAAATCTTTAAGATTGAGACTGCATGAGAAACTTCTGATAGGATATAGTTCATTGAGCAAAGAAAGCAGAGAAGATACACCTAATAATTGCTAGTTCAGATAATGGGTCACTTTTCATGATATATGCTGGCCAAAAGAGAGTCTGATAACACTGCTCCATTTCACCAAGAGTCAACGATGTATCTAGAACATGTCAGGTATTCTTATACATTATGTTAAATCCTCACTATTTTATATCTGCAGATACTCCTATATATTATCAGAAACCCTTGCTACAAAGCTGAAGGGTAGAAGCTCAAAGAGTTTGAGGGGTTAAAGGTTGAAGCTGAGAAAGACAAGCTGAGACATGTTGAACATTGATTAGTTTGGTTTTTTATGGTAAGTTCTCTCTTCTTCAAAACTCAGTTCCATGTCAGGTAAAAGAAAAATGCATTTATCTTATTACATGAAGGAAGTTAACCAAAATAACAATATAGGTGAAACGGGGAATGAATACTATTCAAAAAAGAACTTTGAATGTTTTTGGACAGGGCATTTGCACACCTGTCTAGTCATTTCCATCCATACACTGTAGATCTATTTGTGTATTTTCAGGTGTCTGAGATCTCATTCATTAGTCCTTCATGACTTGAAATTTTGATATAATCAAGGCTAAGCTGGAGTGCAGATCATATGGTTTTTTCAAAAAGAAACCTTGATTTTCATACATATCCTGCCCAGTAAAGAAGAGTATGGTTATATTGAGCAGGTACTGCTTGGATTCTAGGTCTGAGGCAATTTAAAAAAAATCAGTGGTAAGTAGAAATCAAGATGCACTTTCAAAATGTGACCATTTTCCTTTCTGTAAGAGGATCAGCTGCAATATTTTGGTAGTGAACTTGCCTTCTAAACCCAACAAAGAAACTCAAATCCCCGCAGCCTGAAGCCCCAAATCAATATTCCTCTTTAATTATCTTTAATCCTTTCTGGGAAATAGCCAGTTGTGACCTTGTGTCCTTTAAAGTATTCAGGGGAGGTAGCCACTAGTGGAAAATGTGATGGAGAAAACAGTCTTCCCCTTAGTATGGAAATAGCAAATGTTTCAAAGAAAGAATGTCTGAAAGCATTTTGGCTTCAGTTTCAATGGAGAAAATAGGCCTTCCTTTGAGCTACTCATTTCTGCTCTTCCAGCAATCCTTCGGAGTGCTTCATTGATAGGTGCTTCACATGTTCAGTAGTCTGTTCATTCATGAAATGAGCACTCACTGGGTCTCTAAGATCATGCTAGAGATTAAGCATGTAAAAATGAATTTAAAAAAAGTACCACTCCCAGGAGTTTACAGTCTTTTAATAAAAGCAGACCCATAAATAAATAAGAGCAATGAAATATTATTGTCCACTGAATCACTCTGTTTCCTTCATAACAGTTATAAGAACCTGAAATCATCCACATTATTTTGTCTCTTCTACTAGAATATAGGTGCCTTGAAGGCAGGATCTGACATATTGAGAGCACCCCATAGGAATTAGTTTAAGAAATAGAATAGTATTCCAAAAAAAAAAAAAAAAAAGGATAGTCCAGAATGGAACACTAAGGCCCTATAGGGGATTCCAGGGCCCATAAGTGATTAAGTCTATCTAGGGTTACAAAATATTTTCTGCTACTCTCTCCTGAAGTGAGTTTCTGCAGATACACCTGTCTCATATTGGCCACTTCAGGGTTCACTCACCATCGGTCTTGTGCATTTGGAAAAACTGCCTCAACTCACCCACATAAACATGGGGATGATGACCTAGAGGATGTGCTGTACAATGCAGCCTTTTCCATCTTGGACCCCTGAGCCCAGGGTACCTCGTAGAGGAGCTCGGGCACTGAGTTGGAACTGGAGATACAAAGCTTTGGAAGCTCAGCTGTCTCCCATCCTGGAGTGAGCGAGTCTTCAACCTCTCTGACTCTCAGACTCCTCATCTGTAAAATGGGGAGTCAATAGTACTTTCCTCACCAAGCTGATGCTCGCGGAAGGCTTGACAGTTCACCTACATTAGTTGCATCATCATTTGTGTGACTAACATTTAGAGATTATCGTCCTGTTTTCTGAGAGCTTTGTTCATGAGAATTCATTCCTCTGTGTGGGAGGACTGAAGCTGTAGAACTTTTACCCCCCACCTGATATAGGTGAAGGGATTCAAAGCCCTTCGACAAAAGGTGAATCAGGCAGTGTTTGTGTGTCTTCCCTGAAGCTCTGGGAAAGCGGGAGGAGGAAGGAGGCCAGTCTAAAAGTCATGGCGCTCCTGAGACTGTTAGCAGTGCTCGTAGTATGAGTCATAAAGAGCCCTTCGGTTACGGCATCTCGGAATTCCCCAAGCACCAAAGGTAATAAAAAAAAAACAAAAGACAAGGGAATCTTTGGGGTAAAGTTAATGACAGTCTAAGAGGAGTGTTTTATTGTGGAAGTTGTGGAGAGCATTTTATGTGTTTGCTTACAAGGCTACTTTATAAAACTCACTGGCAGAAGCACTGCGGAAGTTACTAAAGAGAAAGACCAAGCTGAATGCTAACTATAATTCTATCCATTTGAGGCAATTAATTGGAACTAATTTGCTATTAAAAATCCAAGCTGAAGGTTTGCTGAGCTTTCATCATTGTCTGCCAAATTTGTTTCTAGCAAAGGCCATGTTATTGTGAATCTAGCAACTTCTAACTCGAGTACTTTATTTTTAAAAAGTAGGCATGAAACAACTCACATAGTTTTTTTTTTTTTAATTTAATTTATTTATTTGACAGAGAGAGGGAACACAAGCAGGGGGAGAGGGAAAGGGAGAAGCAGGCTTCCGGCCGAGCAGGGAGCCGGACGCGGGGCTCGATCCCACGACCCTGGGATCATGACCTGAACCGAAGGCAGATGCTTGACGACTGAGCCACCCAGGCACCCCAACTCACCTAGTTTTTGACTCCTGCTTCCAATGCCAAGAGATATGCTCAGTTCTTTTTTTTTTTTAAGTATTTATTTAAATTCCAATTAGTTATCATATAGTGCAGTATTAGTTTCAGGTGTACAAAATCGTGATTCAACAGTTCCATACAGCCCCAGGTGCTCATCACAGCGAGTGCCCTCCTTAATCCCCATCACCTATTTAGCCCATCCCCCACCCACCTCCCCTCTGGTAACTAGCAGTTTGTTCTCTATAGATAAGAGTCTATTTCTCCATTTGCCTCTTTTCCCTTTGCTCATTTGTTTCTGACATTCCACATGAGGAAAATCATTCAGTATTTGTCTTTCTGTGACTGACTTATTTCACTTAGTATAATACTCTCTAGCTCTATGTTGTGGCAAATGGCAAGATTTTGCTCTTTTTTATGACTGAGTAATATGCTTGATTCTAGATACTTTTTCAGCAAACATAGAATACTAACCTGTGCTTATCTTTTCCTTCTCGAATGATGTCTTCACAATAAGTAGTTGGCATTTACATCAGGCCTAGTTTGTAGAAGCCAGCTAACTCCAAGCGCGTTTATCCCAAAATAGTATTTATGCATTCCATACCCCTCGCCTGTGCTGGGAATAAATATATAATAAATAGATAAGACCAGGGTTCACGAGGCCATACCCTTACTACCTAATAGCTCTATGATATGGGTTAGGCTAATTAAAATCTCCGATCCTCAGTTTCCTCCTAGAATTACAGATTAAATGCACAGTATGTATAAAAAGGCATAGCATATGTCATAGAGTATATGTAAAAGGTACGGCATAGCTTATCCCAAGCAGACCCTGAGACAAATCTTCTTGCGCAAGGAATTTATTAAGGAAGTGCTCCCAGGAGAAAGTAGGAAGGGAGTTGGGGGAAAGGCAGCCTGGGAAGGAGAAGAACCCAAGCAAGGATATGACTTCAGGCAAAATCCCAACCCAACAGATCCTAGAGAGAGGAACTTTGTTACACAAATTATGCTTTAGCCACAAGGCTAGAGAGCTGGGCTTTCTGCCCACCTCCCTTGTCAATCTGGCTGCAGGAGAGTGGCCATAAATCTCAGGTACATCCCACTCTGACTCTGTGAAAACAGAGGTTCCAGCAACCTGAGGGCCATCCTCCTAAGCTGGGTCATAGATTCAGGCCATTGATGAGGCAGGAACATACCACTGAAGCACACAAACCTGGTAACAGGGACCCAAGAAGACCTAGGCAGAGCACCAATGGTGTCCACTATAATGATACATAGTAAAGTCTCAACAAATGTTAGTTTCCTGCCCTTCCTTTTCCTAAAGAGTCTCCACTTCTGCCATATATGCTAATCTCCTAGTTAATGAAGTCTGGAGGTCAGATATTGTATACTTTTTGACTTCCAGTGGCTACATGTCACCACTAATGAGAATTTGCTGGGCCCCCAGGAATATGAACATGAGTCGTAACTTGTGAAACCAAGATCCCAATGCATTTCTGATATGCTGTAAATCTCAGAGCCACATAGGGAAGGTGGGCAAAAATGGTTATTGCTTGTTAATATTTGCTACAGAGCAAGCACATGACGATTTCAACCACTCTGCCTTTTTTTTTTACTATTTGAATGACTAGTGAGATGTCATATTCTAATCCCCAAATGCTTCGGATACATATTAAAATGAGCTTTGACAATTGCAGACAAGGTAAAGGATCCGGTGTGTCGGAAACCAGCAGTTCTGACAAATTCATCAGAGAGGCAACTGTTCTTCAATGTATTAAAGATGAGAACAAGAGCTGACATGTAACTTAGATAAGAAATGAAGCTTGATATTCTCACACAAAACATTGTGTCTGAGAAACTTTCAGCAACTGACAGCCCAGACTCACATCCATTAAAAGCAAATGTAATTGAGAGGCAAGGATAAGAGAAGGGAATTGCTTTGGACCATTATCAGGTTGTCCGATCCATCAGTCATGCTGGACTGTAACTGCTGTTTGTGGATCTCTCACACGTGTGCTGCCTTTAGTCTCTGCAAATTAATGGTAGGGAAGAACTGTCCAGTGATCCCTCCTGTTAGGGGGCAGGAGAACTGTGAGGTTGCCCAGGTGTGAACCAGATCTGAAAGCACCCCATTGTCTAACTCCAATAGCTGTAACTCAGGCAAAAGGAAATATTTCCCCAAGCTGTGTTTACTGGGCTGAGTTTTAGGAAGTGACATTTACTTTTAATTCATTGGGTAACTCTTTGTCTGGCATGTAATCTCCACAAATGCTTCGGATAACAGATGGAACTTACACTGTGCCTTGAAAATTAATGTGGCCCTCCACTGGTGACTGACAGAAGTAAACCATCCTTTGTGACTGAATATTTCGAAGGCTGTCCCCCACCATCCAGAACTCCGAGAAATATCACAGGCTACCATGCTCAGGAAGACCAAGGAAAAGACAGGGGTGCCCCTGGATCTTAGGGCATTAGAGACCTTCACTGAGGTTAAAGGCCATTTTAATCTTACACACTTGGCATTTGAAAGTGGAAACAAAACGGAACAGCATATGGGGCCCAGAAGGAACATTCTCCCTACAGCTTGTGTTATTAAAGAGGCAAACTGCATCTTTCCAGGACAGCCAAAGCCTCGAGGCTGATGTGTTTTTAATACTGATCAGTAAACAAATAAGAGATTCTCTTGAAGCTTTAGGGTGAGATGTAATTTGGTTTGATTCTGCTGTATGCTAGGACTCCAGGGTTCAGGAAAGAAACTCTTGCAAGTATGAACTGGATTCTAGCGATGAGATAGGAAAAAACTCTCTCTTGACAGCTGGTTAGGCTTCATATGGAAAACATGTATGTATCTTTTTTCACTACAGCCTTCTCTGCAAATATTTAAAATATTAACTACTTGGAAAGCCATATGGAATTATATTTGTTTATTATGTAATTATGTGTTTATGACACTTGCCATACAAAGTAAGTTTCTTTTTCTTTTTTTTTTTTTAAGATTTTATTTATTTGCGAGAGAGAGAATGAGATAGAGAGAGCATGAAAGGGGGGAGGGTCAGAGGGAGAAGCAGACTCCCTGCTGAGCAGGGAGCCCGATGTGGGAGGGACTTGATCCCGGGACTCCAGGATCATGACCTGAGCCAAAGGCAGTCGCTTAACCAACTGAGCCACCCAGGCGCCCGAAAGTAAGTTTCTTTTTAACATAAGTTTACTAGCTTTTGCCAGAGAAACCATATTTAGTTTCCTTCATATGTAGTTTCCTTCAGAGCCTGCACAATAAATATAAACCAGTATTTTCACTGTGAGTGGTTTTAACATAAGCAAAATGCCAGCCATTTCTTTCAAGTTTTCCACTAGACACAGTTTTCCCAAATTACAGAAAAAAAAAAAAAGTCCATATTGACCTGATATTTAAATCAGAAGTTGTTTCAAAATTCTTCTTATAGAAGGCTTCAATATACAATGTCTATAATAATGATCTCAATCATTGATTAGTCAGTAAATTTTATTGAGTTTCTGCCATTCTTGATTTATATTTGATACTAATACCTTTGGGTTTTTCTTTATCTCCGTTAATATCTTCTTGCTTTTCATTCTCTTCTCTGACTCTGTTTAGGAGAATTTCAGCTATAAGGAAGCATAAAAATCTAAAAGTCAGGTGAGGAAATAGCGCAAAGAGTTTGCCCCTCAGGCCAAGATGCAATAGGCCAGTGGGTATTAACTGAAGGTTTCCTTTTGTTCCTAAGACCCTGGGTTCTCAGTAAACAGCTTGGCTTGACTTTTTTAAGGGTTTGCTTGTTAACAATGATCAAAACCCTAAACCTGATGGCTATTCCTTGTGAATAGCAAACATATGGGGAATTTTCTACCCTTTTAATGAAAGTTAACCATAAAATTTACCAAGAATTAAAAGATTTCCTATTTGCTCACTGGAGATGAGTAGATACTGGGAGCGAGATGGGAAGGAAAGAGTTCTCATTTACAATGCATCACAGCCTACTTGTAGAACATTTAAAATCTCAAGGGTTGGAAGAAATTGAAATCTCTGCTGCCCAGTGGTTTAAATTTTATTTTTTTTATTTAAAAAAAAAATTAGAAGAACACTTTCTTCAAAGGAAAGCATTCTAAAGGTCCAATATGTGAAACGGGTGAAAACAGAGCTTTTTCACTTCAAGGAGGAGATGGGACAAATGGTCTGGGTGTAGCATTCAGGCAGCTTGTCCATCCTCTCTGTCAGTTCTCTCTCATAGGCAGTAGGTGGGCTCCGTGGATCCTGCTTGCTCAAACCCTCACCTAATGCAAAATCTCTAAGCAGCATCATTGGTGGTGGGTCATTTTTCAGCTTCTGCTTGATTACCTCTAAAGATAAGAAACTCACTGCTTCACAAAGTAGCTTATTTTATCTTTTTCATCTTTTCATACCTCTGAGATACTTACATAAGTCTCCTGAATTCTCATTAGTTACAGATTACCAGTCCGGGAGAGATTTTCAATAAAAATAGAATCAGAAATAAGGTTAGATTATGTTTATTCATTGCCGGCTCAGAAAACTAAAAGTTCAAGCATGAAGCAGCAATTTCTTTTTAAGGATTTTTTTTGGGGGGCTCCCTAAAACAGACTCAGAGAGCATTCCATGGAAAGTTTCTACAAAGAAACGTATCCCCCAAATAACATCAAGTATGCCAGATTCAACCTCAAGAAAATGTTTGTTCTGAGTCATAAGTCCTCTGAAAAAGCTTGGTGTTAGAGGGGTTATAATGAAAATGCCAATAATAGACCCTGAGCAAGCAAACCTGTTCAGAAACTTTGTTCAAAAGAAAAGCACATCCCCAATGCTATGTTTATATATTCTCCATCTCTTCAGAGGACAGCGCCATTGAGTATTGACTGTTCTTGGCTCTTAAGCTCAGCACAAATACAAACACAAAACACTCACTGTCAAACCAAAGCCGCTCAGATAAGAAAGACAAAAAAGCTTCCCTTTTTGTTTCTTTGAGAAGCTCTGTGAGAAAGATCTGCAAAGTTTCTAGGAGGCCAGGCAGACAGAAAATAAAAGCACTGTTTGGAATTTTCCTGCCATCTCCCAACTGCCAAGTCTTGACACAAGAGTCTTAGAGAACAGTTTTCTGAGCGTGGAGAATGCCCAGTGGCTTTGCGGCCTGTTTCTGTAAGTACATAGTTTCCCTTGAAAGTAGCCACACTCGTTCATTTACATACTGTCTTTTGCTTCTTTTGAACAACAATGGTGGGATTGAGCAAATGCTGCAGACACCTTACAAACCACAGTGCCTAAAATATTTTTTATCTGGTGCTTTATAGAAAAAAATTTGCTGACCTCTGCTTTCGAAGTGGTTGTAAAGAGAATTTGACATAAGACAAAAAGCTAGTGCAGTAGAATTGGCCAGAGGAACTAGACTACCAATAACTCAGGTTTGTGTAACATTAACTCTTCAATAGATTCTGAAGATCATTGAGACCAAGGATTTTCATTTTCCATTTGAGGAAACTGAAGCCAAGAACAGGGAGCAGGGGAAGTGGCAGAGCCAATGGGAGATTGTCAGTGAAGAGGAGCGTTTTTTGCTTATGTCACAGCAGAAAGGTGGAAACTATATCTCTAAGGTCAAAACCCACTCACAGATTTGAATTTTAGAGAGTGTAACTATGTAACAACAGTTAGACGGTGTTCCTTTTATTGATGAGAAGTCAGAGAATAAGGGCAAGGTTAGTAATAGAACAATAAAAGCAATAGAAGAATAAAAACGAACTCTGGGCTTGACTATGATTTATAAATTATTCGATTAAAGTCTCTGGATTTCAATTTATCATGTGTTAAATGGGTATTGTAGTAATAGGCGACTGTTTCTGAAGATTCAGACATAATAAATGATAGATGTCTGGCACAGAGTGGAAATTCAATAAATCTCAGTAAAAAAAAAAAAAAAAAAAGAACAAATAAGTATCTTGGTTAAGGTTCCCTTCTCTGTCCCCCTGAAATCAGATGACAAGATAAGCATGTAGGTACAAGGAGTTGGTTTGGGAAATGCCCGCAGGAAGCCATGTGAGAGAGAGAAGGGGGATCAAGGCAGAAGGGAAAGATGATAAAGGTTTATGGTCCTGTGCAGCCCAATCCCAAGATCCTCTCAGAGACCACGTGCAACCTGCCTCCAAGTTGTCCCACTGGGACAATTCCTGTCTCTTGTTGGGCTAAGGTTGCTCTTGTTCTGTTACCTCCCTGGGAGGCATTTCACGGAGCTTGGGGTTCACCCTCAGGCAGAGACATGGGCAGCCCTAGTGTGAGCAGCACTGTCTTGGATGACTTCAATATAGGTCAGGGGATGTGGCTAAGACATCACCTGTGTTTGCTACAATAAACAAACAAATGATACTGGACTTCCTTTTATTGTATGTCTGTTACACAAATTCTAATCAACAAATATTTCAGTCGAGTAGCGATTACCAACTATATACTCTACTGGGCTTCTGAAGATGTTGTCACAGAAAGTGTAGTCATTTATTGTTATTGGTGTTATCATAAGTCTTAAGAATCATAAAAGCAGGGTGCCTGGGTGGCTCAGTCGTTAAGCGTCTGCCTTCGGCTCAGGTCATGATCCCAGGGTCCTGGGATCGAGTCCCACATCGGGCTCCCTCCTTGAGGGGAAGCCTGCTTCTCCCACTCCCGCTGCTTGTGTTCCTGCTCTCGCTATCTCTGTCTCTGTCAAATAAATAAATAAAATCTTTAAAAAAAAAAAAATCATAAAAGCAAACTACAGAAGTCCTGATACTTTCCAGTTAGACAAACATTTGTCAAGTCAATCAAATTATGTGTGGTTTGACCAAGAGTAAGAAAGAGACTGGGAAGTGCCGTGGGTATTAGATCAAGTCTCCCACTGAATTATTCAAAAAAAAAACCACACACACACACACACACACACACACACAAAGTATGAGTTTTACTTCTATGGAGAGAGCTCATTAATGAGTAATTTGGACACAGATGTTATATAAATTATCGGGACTAAAATTTTTCATAGAATGGGAATTGAGGTAAAATACCAATAAGAATATGAAACTGAAAAAAAGTCATTTTTTTTTAGCATTACTTGCAGTCAGAGGCCTCTTATGCAATTAAAGTTTCCCACATCCATGTAAAAACATCAGAGCCAGCATGAGGAAGGGAAGGCCCTTCGTGTTCTTTAAGGATGTTCACCAACCAGTATAAATATATGCACTCCTATTTTTTTTTAATTTTAATTTCATTGTAATTAACATACAGTGCTATATTAGTTTCAGGTATACAACATGGTGATTTAACAATTCCATACATTACCCAGTGCTCATCAAGATAAGTGCACTCTTAATCTTCTTCACCTATTTCACCCATCCCCCACCCACCTCCCTTCTGGTAATCATCTGTTTGTTCTCCATAGTTGAGAGTCTGTTTTTTGGATTACCTCTTATTTTTCCTTTGTTCATTTGTTTTGTTTCTTAAATTCCACATATGAGTGAAGTGGTATTTGTCTTTCTCTGACTGGCTTATTTTGATTAGCGTAATACTGTCTAGATCCATCCGTGTTATTGCAAATAGCAAGATTTCATTTTTTTGTGGCTGAATAATACATATATTATATATCTCTTCTTCATCCATTCATCAACTGTGGACACTTGGGCTGCTTGCATAGTTTGGCCATTGTAAATAATGCTGCAATAAACATAGGAGTGCATATATCCCTTCAAATTAGTATTTTCATATTCTTTGGGTAAATATGCAGTAGTGTGATCACTGGATCTTAGGATCATTCTATTTTTAAGTTTTTTGAGGAACCTCCATACTGTCTTCCTCAATGGCTGCACCAGTTTGCATTCCCACCAACAGTGCATGAGGGTTCCTTTTTCTCCACATTCTCACCAACACTTATTTTCTTTAGTTTTGTTTTGTTTTGTGTTTATAAAAACCATCCTGACAGATGTCAGGTGATATCTCATTGTGGTTTTAATTTGCATTTCCCTGATGATGAGGGATGTTGAGACTCTTTTCATGTGTCTGTTGGCCATCTGGATGTCTTCTTTGAAGAAATGTCTGTGCATGTCTTCTCCCCATTTTTACCTGAATTATTTGGTTTGTTTTTGTTTTTGTTTTTGTTTTTTTTTAAGGATTTTATTTATTTATTTGACAGAGAGATAGAGAGAGAGCACAGATAGTCAGAGTGGCAGGCAGAGGGAGAGGGAGAAGCAGGCTCTCCGCTGAGCAGTGAGCCCGATGCGGGGCTCGATCCCAGGGCCCTGGGATCATGACCTGAGCTGAAGGCAGACACTTAACCAACTGACCCACTCAGGCACCCCTGAATTATTTGTTTTTTTGAGTGCTGAGTTTAATAACTTCTTTATATATTTTGGATATTAACCCTTTATTAGAAATGTCATTTGCAAATATCTTCTCTCATTCAGTAGGTTGTCTTAATTTTGTTGGTTGTTTCCTTGGCTGTTCAGAAGCTTTCTATTTTGATGTAGTCCCAATAGTTTATTTTTGCTTTTATTTCCCTTGCTTCAGGAGACTTATCTAGAAAAAAATTCCTACTGCTGATGTCAGAGAAATTAACACCTGTGCTCTCTTCTAGGATTTTTATGGTTTTAGTTCTCACATTTTGGTCCTACATTTTGGGTATATTTTTGTGTATAGTGTAAGAAAGTGGTTCAGTTTCTTTCTTTGCATGTAGCTGTCCAGTTTTCCCAACACAATTTATTGAAGAGACTGTCTTTTCCCTATTGCATATTCTTGCCTCTTTTATCAAAGATTAATTGACCATATAATTACGGGTTTAATTCTGGGCTTTCTACCATGTTTCATTGACCTAGGTGTCTGTTTTTATGGCAGTACCATACTGTTTTGATTATTACAGCTTTGTAATATAACTTGAAATCTGGAATTATGATATCTCCAGTTTTGCTTTTCTTTTTCAAGATTGCTTTGGCCATTCGATGTCATTTGTGGTTCCACACAAATCTTAGCATAGTTTGTTCTATTTCTGTGAAAAATGCTGTTGGTATTTTGATAGGTATTGCATTAAATCTGTAGATTGCTTCAGTCCATATAGACGATTTAACAATATCTGTTCTCCCAATCCATAAGCATAGAATATCTTCCCATTTGTTTGTGTCATCTTCAATTTCTTTTATCAGTGTTTTACTGTTTTCACAATACAAGTCTTTCACCTCCTTGGTTACGTTTATTCCTAGGTATTTTATTATTTATAGTGCAATTATAAATGGGATTGTTATCTTAATTCTCTTTCAGCTATTTCATTATTAGTGTATAGAAATGCAATGGGTTTCTGTACATTGAATTTGTATCTTGTGACCTTATTGAATTCATTTATCAGTTCTAGTAGTTTTTCTTTTTATAAGGTCTTTAGGATTTTCTACATACAGTATCATGTCATCTGTTAATAACAAAAGTTTAACTATTTTCTGACCAATTTGGACGTCTTTTATGTCTTCTTGTTGTCTGATTGCTGTGGCTAGGACTGCCAGCAGTCTGTTGAATAAAAGTGGTGAGAGTGGACATCCTTGTCTTGTTCCTGACCTTAGGGGAAATGTTCTCAGTTTTTCCCCATTAAGGATAATGTTAGTTGTGGGTTTTTCATATATGACCTTTATCATGTTGAGGTATGCTCCCTATAACCCTACTTTGTTGAGGGTTTTTATCATGAATGGATGTTGTACTTTGTCAAATGCTTTTTCTGCATCTATTGAAATAATCATGTGGTTTTTATTCTTTCTCCTGTTGATGCGATATATCACATTGATTGATTTATGAATATTAAACCATACTTGTATCTCAAAAATAAATCCCTCTTGATCATGGTGAAAGACTTCTTTAGTGTATTATTGTATTCAGTTTGCTAATATTTCATTGAGGATTTTTGCATCAATGTTCATCAGAGATACTGGCCTGTAGTGCTCTTTTCTTGTGGTGTCTTTGTCAGCTTTGGTGTAGGGTAATGCTGGCCTTATAGAATGAATTTGGAAGTTTTCCTTCTTTTTCTATTTTTTGGAATAGTTTAAGAAGAACAGATATTAACTCTTCTTTAAATGTTTGTTAGAATTCATCTGTGAAGCCATCTGGTCCTGGACTTTTATTTGTTGGGAATTTTTTGATTACTGATTCAATTTCTTTGCTGGTTATTGGTCTCTTCCAATTTTCCATTTCCTCCTGTTTCAGTTTTGGTGTGTTATATCTTTCTAGG
Source organism: Phoca vitulina (assembly GCF_004348235.1). Classification (NCBI taxonomy): domain Eukaryota; kingdom Metazoa; phylum Chordata; class Mammalia; order Carnivora; family Phocidae; genus Phoca; species Phoca vitulina. Next base: position 11,819,050 of record NW_022589706.1, on the reverse strand, counting down.
AATTATCCATTTCTTCTAGGTTGTCCAGTTTGTTGGCATATAGTTTTTCATAATATTCTCTTATAGTTGTTTGTCTTTTTATAGTGTTGGTTGTTATTTCTCCAAAATTAGAAAATTTTGATTTTATTTATTTGAGTCCTTTCTCTTTCTGTCTTGATAAGTCTGGCTAGAGGTTTATCAATTTTATTGACCTTTTCAAAGAACCAGCTCCTTGTTTTATTGATCTGTTTTATTGTTTTTTTTTTAAGTTTCTATATTATTTATTTCTGCTCTGATCTTTATTATTTCCCTCCATCTGCTGGTTTTGGGTTCTATTTAATGTTCTTTTCTAGGTCCTTTAGATACAAGGTTAGGTCATTTGAGATTTTTTCCTGCTTCTTGAGGTAGGCCTGTATTGCTATAAACTTTCCTCTTAGAAACACTTTTGCTACATCCCAAAGATTTTGGACCATTTTGTTTTCATTTTAATTTCTCTCCATTTATGTTTCGATTTCTTCTTTGATTTCTTGGTTGACCCATTGTTTAGTAGCATGTTATTTAACTTCCATGTATTTGTGCTTTCCAGATTTTCTCTTCTGATTGATTTCTAGTTTTGTAGTATTGTGGTCAAAAAAGTTGCATGGTATAATTTATCTTTTTTAATTTGTTGAGACTTGTTTTGTGGCCTAACATGTGATCTATTCTGGAGAATGTCCTGTGTGCACTTAAAAAGAATGTGTATTCTGCTGTTTTAGGATGGAATACAATATATCTGTTAAATCCATCTGGTTCTGTGTGTCATTCAAAGCCACTGTTTCCTTGTTTATTTTCTCTTTGGATGATCAGTCAATCAATGTAAGTGGAGTTTTAAAAGTTCAAAGTCCCCTATTATTGTTGTGTTACTATCAATTAGTTCATTTATGTTTGTTTTAACTGTTTTATTTATTTAGGTGCATAAATATTTACATCATTGTATCTTCTTGTTGGATTGTCCTCTTTCTTACTATATGGTGTCCTTTGTCTCTTGTTACATTCTTTCTTTTAAAGTCTATTTTGTCTGATGTAAGTATTGCTACCCTGGCTTGCTTTTGATATCCATTTCATTAATTGTTTGTCCAGCCCCTCACTTTCAATCTGCAGGAGTCTTTAGGTCTGAAATGAGCCTCTTGTAGGCAACATATAGCTGGATCCTGTTTTTTTTTTTTTTTTAATCTGTTCCTTCACCCTGGTTCTTTTGATTGGAGCATTTAGTCCATTTACATTCAAAGTAATTATTGATACGAAAGTATTGCTATTTCGGTACTTTTTTGTGATTGTTTCTGTAGTTCTTCTCTGATACTTCCTTCTCTTCTCTTTCACAGTTTGCTGACTTTATTTAGTGATATATTTGTATTCCTTTCTCTTTATTTTTTGCATATTTATTACTAGTTTTTGATTTGCAGTTACTATTAGATTTGTATATAACATCTTCTGCATATAGCAATCTATATTAAGTTGATGGTAGCATAAGTTTGAACCCATTCTTTACCACCCCCACACCACACACATTTTAGGTATATTATGTTATTTTTTACATGCTTTTATTTTGTGAATTCCTTGACTGATTTTTACACATATACTTCTTTTATTGTTTTGTGATTTATACTTTTCTTACTCTTACTTATGATCTTTCTTTTCCACTCAAAGACTCCCCTTTAACATTTCTTGTAGGGATGACTTGGTCATGAACTCCTTTAGCTTTTGTTTGTCTGAGAAACTCTTTATCTCTCCTTCTATTCTGAATGATAGCCTTGCTGGCTAGAGTATTCTTGGCTGCATATTTTTTCCTTTTGCCACTTTGAATTTATCATGACACTCTCTTCTGGCTTACAAAGTTTCTGCTAAAAACTCAGCGTTAGCCTTATGAGGTTTTCCTTGTATGTTAGTGATTTCTTTTACTGCTTTTAAAATTGTCTCTTTCTCACTACTTTTTGCTATTTTAATTACTATCTGTCTTGTTGTAGACCTCGCTAGGTTGATTTTGTTGGGGGATCTCTGTGCCTCTTTGATCTGGATATCTCCTTCCCCAGATTAGACACTTTTTTTCAGCTATTATTTCTTCAAATAAATGTTTGAAGACTCCTTCCCAGTCACACTTCCCTCAGTCCCAGCACTACAGGTCCCTTACCCCAGAGGACCAATACAAAGCGTCCTTTTCTCTCTTCTTCTTCTGGGTTCCCTATAATGCAAATCTTATTATGTGTGATAGAGTCCCTGAGTTCCCTAAGTCTATTCTCATTTTGCATAATTTTTTTTCTCTTACCTGCTCAACTTGATTTTTTTCCAATACTCTGTCTTCCAGGTCGCTAATTCTTTCCTCTGCTTCTGCTCGCCTGGTATTTATTCCATCTGGTGTATTTTTAATTTAATTTATTGTGTTCATCTCTAATTGTTTCTTTTATCTCTTAAGAGTCTCACCAATGTCCTCCAGTCTTTCCTCAAGTCTAGTGAGTATCTTTATGATCATTACTTTAAATTTTCTATCAAGGATATTACTTATATTCATTTTACTTAGGTCTCTTGCTGTGATTTTGTCCTGTTCTTTCATTTGGGACATATTCTTCTGTCTTCTCACTTTGTCTGACTCTGTATCTGTTTCTACGTGTTAAGAAAGTCAGCTGCATCTCCTGCTCTTGAAAATAATGGCCTTATGAAGAAGAGTTCCTGTAGTGTCCTGCAGTGCAGTGTCCCCTGCTCACCAGAACCTGGTGCTTCAGGGAGTGTCTCCTATGTGTGTCACATGCACCCTGCTATTCTGTCCTGGCTTCCTTTTCCTTCAGTCCAGTTGTCTGTAGAGGCTCTCTCTGCCTGTTGTGGGCAGTGTTTAGTCCCTGGATGGGGTGGAGACACAGTTTTAACAAAATGTACACCAATCTGCTTGCAAAATGAGACCTGCTGCTGCAGAGACCAGGGCTATGTTGGAGGTGAGTACAGTTTTAACAAGGTCTGCCTCAGGCTTCTGCAGGCCCCACCACTGCCACCACTGCAGTGTCCAAGGCCCCACAGAATATATGGGTTGGGAGACATGATGTTGGCAAGGTTTGTATTGGTCCTCTGGGGTAGGGGACCTGTAGTGCCAGGATTGAGGGAAGTGTGACTGGGAAGGGCAGATTGCCAAAGCCCAGGAGAAGTGGGGCATGATGTTAGCAAGTTAGGTATGAGTGCTGACACAGCAGTGGTTCCTGCAGGTGGCTGTGAGTTTATGCTGGGGTGTGGGGGAATGAGGTGGTGCTTGCCAGCTCTTTTGTTCCTAGAGAAGTTCCTCAACTAACCCTGCCTCTCCAGGACATACTCTGACGTGAATAAACTACTCTTCCTCCTGTATGCCCCTAGGTATTTTTCAAACTGCTGCTTCTATGCTGTATCTCTGGAGGCTATTTGTCCGGTTGTCTCTTTAAGGGAAGGGACTCAACTTCCTATAGCCCTCCAGGTTCTCCTGGAACTGAGCCCACTGATTTTTAAATTCCGGGTTTTAAGTCCATCTGGTTTTAAGAACTCACGAAATTCAGCCCCTCTCACTTTCAAAGCCAAACATGTGAGGATTCATCTTTCCTGTACAGGTTCCTTAGTGTTGTAGTTAGTTTTTCACCCTTCTCCATGCCCACGGCTCTCTTCTGCCCGTGGATGGCTATGGTTTAGCTCCCTACTGCATCTCTGCCCTTCCTGCCCTCTTTGATGTGACTTCTTCTCTACCTTTAGTTGTGGAGTTTTTTCTGCCAGTCTTCAGGTTGTTTTCTGTCTTTTGTTTTTTTTTTTAATGCTGATATGAGTGGTATCTAGTTGTATGCATGGGACAAGGTTGGCTTAAGGTGTTCTCACTCTGCCATTTTCCCAGCCTCCAGTAGATATACTTCTGACAGCAACCTCTCTGAAGGAGTCCAGTGACCTCTAACAATAGAGGCCCAGTTGACAGGAAATGAATTATATAGTTTGTCTCCTATGTGGTTAGTCTGCCTTTGCCCTTATAGGACAGGAAAACATTGTAATCCACCCATTCACTACAGAAACCTCTCTCTGTGCTCTTCAGAACAGTGAGGTGATTTTCTAGTGCATCTTAACCATGTCCAGTTTCAATTAGATTATTTAAGAGTCTATAACTTAAAATTTATCAAAGGAGAATGGATTGGCTATAAGGCATGGGAGAAACTAATATTCACTGATCCACTAGTATGTCATAGAAAGTGTCCTGCATGTTTCAGATATTATCACATTTAATTCCCAAAACAATCCTGTGAGATAAGAATTAATACAACTTTACATTCAGGAAATGTAACATTTTAAAAAATTAAGTGAGAGTCACTTGTCAGCCATATGCCTTAGGGTAGATTTCTTAAGATCTCTGTACTGTCTTCACATAACATTAAAATTACCCTCATCTTAGAAAGAAGGCAGTCTAATAGAATAACTAAAATGTGGGCTTCTCTTGGAAGGGCTGCATTTGCATTTTAAAGGTATGGATAATTAAGTCAAACCTATTCTTGGAAGAATGTTTATGACTCAAGTTGAGGAGCATTTTTTTAGAACTGCCTCCATCTTTTCAGGTCCTAAAAAGAGCAGGACCAATTCTGAAATGTCATCAACTCCCATTTTAGCTTAACACATTATTACCACCTGTAAATACTCTCTGGGCAGATGATGATTTTTTCTAGTACCTAATTTCATTTTTATTCATTTATTTTTTAACATTTGGCAGATAGAGGCCTCTGGGTCTCTACTCTATCATCCCTTGTGATTGGTAGATACCTATGCCATACAGAATACTAAACATGTTTCATATTACCTATTAATAAACACACAAAAGATATTTCTGCAAATTTGTAAGAGATCCAAAGTGTATTGAGAAATGTTCACTGTTTTAACAGCATAGAGGAAGCCATAGCCACAAAAGAAATGTTTTTCTGACTTCTTTTACCTCAACCCACGGTAAGAAGTACCCTTTCAGGATATGCAGTACATATCCACATATATGTCTGTGTTTTTATATAACAAAAACAAGTTTTAAAAAGTAAGATAAGATATACCCTTACTGTATGCAGGACACTCTGATATTTTCTCCAATTTATTTTTTCTACTTTATTAGGTATAATTGACAAAAGTGTAAGATATTTAAAGTGTACATTGTGTGATTTGATATACATATACAGTTTTAAAGGATTACCCCATTTTGTTAATTAACATGTACATCACCTCATGTATTTATTGTTTTGGGTTTTGTTTGCCTGTTCATTTTGGTAAGAACATTTAAATTCTACTCAGCAAATTTCAATTATACAATTCAGTTTTATCAACTATATTTACTATGTTATACAGTACATCCTAAGACCTTTTTCATCATATAGCTATAAGTTTGTACCTTTTACCAATCTCTCTACTTCCCTGACCCACCCAGTCCCAGGCAACTATTTTTCTTTTCTCTGTTTCTATGACATTGACTTTTTTAGGTCCATCCATGTTTTGCAAGTGGCAATATTTCCTTCTTTGTAATAGGTGAATAATATTCCATTTTATATATATATATATATATATATATATATATATATATTCATTATTCATTCATATGTTGATGCACACTTAGGTTGTTTTCATATCTTCGATACTGTAAATAATTCCTAAATGAACATGGCAGTGCAGATATCTTTGATATCCTGTTTTCAGTTCCTTTGGATAGATACCCAGAAGTGGGATTGTTGCATCATATGGTAGTTCTATTTTTAATTTTTTGAGGAATCTCCATACTATTTTCCATAGTATCTGTGCCAATGTACATTCCTACCAGCAATGCACAAGAGTTTGCTTTTCTCTACATCCTTTCCAAACTTGTTATCTTCTATCTTTTCAATGATATCCATTCTAACAGGTGTGAAGTGATATCTCATTTTGGTTTTAATTTGCATTTCCCTGATGATTATTGCTGATGAGCATCTTTTTATGTACCTGTTGACCATCTGTATCTTGTCTTTGGAAAAATGTCTATTCAGTTGTTCTACCCATTTTTTAACCAGACTTTGACTTTTTGGTATTGAGTTGTGTCAGTTCTTTATATATTTGGGATATTAACTCCTTGTAGATAGATGACTTACAAATATTTCCTCCCATTCCTTAGGTTGCCTTTATTTTGTTGATTATTGCCTTTGCTGTACAGAAGCTTTTTAGTTTTGTGTAGTCCCACTTATTTATTTTTGCTTTTGTTATCTTTATTTTTGATGTCAAATAAAAAACAATCACTGACAAGATCTATCTCAAGAAGCTTACCTCCACTTTTTTCTTCAAGGACTTTTAATGTTTCAGGTCTTAAATTTAAGTCTTTAATCCATTTTGAGTTGTTTTTTGTTTATGGTATAAAATAGGAGTCCAGTTTCATTCTTTTTTTTTTTTTTTTAAAGATTTTATTTATTTATTTGACAGAGAGAGACATAGCGAGAGCAGGAACACAAGCAGGGGGAGTGGGAGAGGGAGAAGCAGGCTTCCTGAAGAGCAGGGAGCCCAATGTGGGACTCGATCCCAGGACCCTGGGATCATGACCTGAGCTGAAGGTAGACGCTTAATGACTGAGCCACCCAGGTGCCCAGTCCAGTTTCATTCTTTGCATGTGAGTATCCAGTTTTCCCATCACCTTTTATTAAAGAGACTATCCTTTCCTCATTGTATACTCATGGCTCCTTTGTCATAAATTGATTGACCATATATACATGAGTTTCATTCTAAGTTCTGTATTCTGTTCCACTAATCTATGTGTCTCTTTTTATGCCAAATACCATACTGTTTTGATTACTATAGCTTTGTAATATGGTTTGGAATCAGGAAGTATGATACTTCCAGCTTTGTTCTTCTTTCTCAAGACTGCTTTGGCCAATCAGGGACTTTTATAGTTCCATACAAATTTTAGGATGTTTTTTTCTTTTTCTGTGAAAATGCCATTTGAGTTTTGATTGGTTTTGCACTGAATATGTAGATAGCTGTAGGTAGGATGAACACTTTAACAAAATGAATTTTTCCAATCCATGAGCATGAAATATCTCTCCATTTATTTATGTCTTCTTCAATTTCTTTCATCTATGTCTTATAGTTCTCAATATACAGATTTTTCACTCCCTTGGTGAAATTTATTACTAGGTATTTTATTCTTTTTGATGCAATTATAAATAGGATTGTTTTCTTAATTTCTCTTTCTGATAGTTTATTGGTAGTGTTTAGAAATGCAGTTGATTTGGGTGTATCAATTTTATACTCTGAAACTACTGAATTCATTTATTAATTCTAACAGTATTTTAGTGGAGTCTTTAGGGTTTTCTATATATAATATCATGTCATCTGCAACTGGAGACAATTTTACTTCTTTTCTGGTTTGAATGACTTTTGTTTTTTCTTGCCTAATTATTCTGGCTAAGTCTTCTAGTATTATGTGGAATAAAAGTGTCAAGAATAGGCATTATTGTCTTGTTCCTGATCTTAGAGGAAAAGTCTTCAGCTTTTGCAACTGAATATGTTAGCTGTGGGCTTGTCGTGTATGACCTTTGTTATGTTGAGGTGCATTCCCTCTATACCTACTTTTTTGAGAGTTTTTATCATGAATGGATGTTTAATTTTGTCAAATGTTTTTTTCTAGTTCTATTGAGAAGATTATACAATGTTTTATCCTTCATTTTATTAATGTGGTATATCACATTGATTGATTTATAGATGTTAAACCATCCTTGCATCCCTGGAGTAAATCTCGCTTGATCATCGTAATTTTCTTTTTTGTGGTATCCTTGTTATTTTTGGTATCAGGGTAATGCTGGCCTCATAGAAAGGGTTTTGAAGTAGTCCTTCCTCTTCTATTTTTTTTTTTTTTTTTTTTTTGGAAGGGTTTGAAAAGAATTGGAATTATTTTTCATTTAAGTGCTTCATAGAATTCACCAGTGAAGCCATCTGGTCCTGGACTTCCTTTGTTGGGAGGTAAATTTTGATTACTGATTCAATTTACTACTAATGGTCTGTTCAGATTTTCTATTTCTGCATGGTTAAGTCTTACAGATTTTATGTTTCTCAAAATTTATCCATTTCCTCTAAGTTTTTCAATTTGTCATTGTATATTTTTTTCATTATAGTCTCTTCTGATCCTTTGTATTTATGTGATATCAGGTATAAATGTCTTCTTTCTCATTTTATAACTCTGTTTGAGTCTTCCCTCTTTTTTCTCTTGGTAAGTCTATATAAAGGTTTGTCTATTTTGTTTATATTTTCAAAATGCTAGCTCTTAGTTTTATTGATCTTTTCTGTTGTCTTTTTATTCTCTATTTCATTTATTTCTGCTCTGACTTTTGTTATTTCCTTCCTTCTACTAATTTTGGGCCAAGTTTTCTCTTCTCTTTCTAGTTCCTTAAGGTGTAGTTAGGTTGTTGGTAGAACTTCTTTTGCTGCATCCCATAAGTTTTGGTATATAGTATTTTCATTTTCATTTATTTCAAAATATTATTTATTTATCTTTTGATTTATTGTTAGACCCATTGACTGTTCACTAGCATATTGTTTAATCTCCACATTTTGTGATTTTTCAGTTTCCTTCATGTAATTGATGTCTAGTTTCATACCATTGTGGTCAGAAAAGATTATTGATATGATTTCAATCTTCTCAAATTCATAGTATTTACTTTTATTAATTGTGTTTTTGTGTCTGCATGCATCAAATCCTTAGTTAATATCCTGGAGTAGGTATAAGACTAGTAATTTAAGAATAGATTTTGTTGCAAACAACATTAAGTGGTATACGTTGAAATATACACAGAAGCCCTCAAATTTTACATGAAGCCTATTTTGAGAGAGAATTATAAAATATTCAGATTCTTCTGCTAGAAAATTAGACATAAATCTTCTAGAAAGATAAAATGTTTAACACTCTTTTATCCTGGATACTAGGGATAAAAATAAAGTATTAATTTTAAGTGAAAGAAACATACAGTATGTGTGCTTTTGGTTTTCTGTTTCCCTGGGCACTCTAGCTTATTAGAGAAAGTCCCCAAGCTTTTATTGCACTTTGGTTCTCAAGTTATCTTTTACTTTGACAATCACTTTAAAGTGGTCTTCATTAGAATAAGTGTTCTCAAACTTCTAGACTCTATGTTGTTTCAGGATTGTAATGTTCCCTATAACCTTTATCTTCACTAGATCTTGGAAAGAAAAAAATGAAAGGAATTTATAATGTTCTTGAACCATGACAAAAAGGAAAGTAATTCAGTGGTTAACTCACTTCCCACACAAGAGCATAGGCATGGTCACTGTGGAAATACTTTTACTGTGTAGAGATACCTACAAGTCACTGGATAGCTTAGAATACCTAGGTCTCTCCAGACTACGCTGATTGGGATGATCTTACATGGTAAAGGATCTCTGTCCTCGACTCTGACATGGTGTTCTTTTACAGCATCCTGTCGTTCTATGTGTGCATTTATGACAATTGTTTTTGCATTTGTTGGTTCATATACCAGTTTTCTCTACTGAATGATGAGTTCTTGTGTTTTATTGATTTTACTATCACCAATATCTAGCAGTTACATAACACATAGTAGAAGGTACTAAATGTTTTGCCAAATAAAGTATGCCAGGAAAGAAGGACGAAAGGAAGGGAAGAAGGAAGGAAGGAATGAACTAAAGAACAAATGAAGGCAAGAACAAACAAAGGAAGGAAAAAGGGGGGTGATCTCTAGCCATCTCACAAATTCTGCCCTAAAATCACATATATTTCCCACTCCTTTATTATAGTATACCTAGAGTAGGAACATGTTCATTCAGGGAGGCTTTTATGGCTGCAGTGAAGTAAAGGGTCAGAGAAATAAGTGGAGCTCAGATTATATAAAGCCTTGTGGGCAACTTTAGGGACTTTGTCTGACTGAGTGAAATTTGGGACTACTGCAGGGTTTTGAACAGAGAAGTAATGTGATCTGAATTCCATTTTAAAAGGTTTACTCTGCTTGTTTGAAAATAGACTATAGGGGGGCAATAATAGAAGCAAGTTATACCTGTTAGGATGATATTGCTGTAATTCAGGCTAGAAAAGATGACATCTCTGATCAGAGTGACAGCAATGGAGGTAGTGAGAGATTGTGAAACTCTGGATATGATCTGAAGGTAGAGTTATCAGAGTTCCTGATGGAGGACTCCAGTGTTATTGACTTGAATGACTGGAAGGATGGTGTTCTTATTAATTGAAATGAGAAACCTATGGGTAGATCAGTTAGGAGGGAGGTCAAAAATTCAATGTAGCACATGTTGATTATGAGATGTCTGATAGACATTCATGTGGGGATGTTGAGTAGCAATTAAGTATGAGTCTGGATTTTCAGAGCTTCGTACTACAGATATAAATTGTGAGTCATTGACATATAGAAGTTATTTAAAGTCATGAGGTTAGAAAAGCTCAAAAAGGAGTAAGTATATATGAATAAGAGGACTGAGCTCTCTGGAAAACAGTATTGAGCTTCCTCAAAAAGTTGAAAATAGAGCTACCATACGACCCAGCAATTGCACTACTGGTTATTTACCCCAAAGATACAAATGTAGGGATCCGGAGGGGTACATGCACCCTGATGTTTATAGCAGCAATGTCCACAATAGCTAAACTATGGAAAGAGCCAAGATGTCCATCGACAGATGAATGGATAAAGAAGACGTGCTATATATACACAATGGAATATTATGCAGCCATCAAAAGGAATGAAATCTTGCCATTTGCAATGACGTGGATGGAATGGAGGGTATTATGCTGAGCGAAATAAGTCAATCAGAGAAAGACATGTATCATATGACCTCACTGATATGAGGAATTCTTAATCTCAGGAAACAAACTGAGGGTTGCTGGAGTGGTGGGGGTGGGAGGGATGGGGTGGCTGGGTGATAGACATCGGGGAGGGTATGTGCTATGGTGAGTGCTGTGAATTGTGTAAGACTGTTGAATCACAGATCTGTACCTCTGAAACAAATAATACATTATATGTTAAAAAAAAAAAAAAAAGAAGAGGATAGCAGGAAGGGGAAAATGAAGGGGGGGGGAATCGGAGGGGGAGACGAACCATGAGAGAGGATGGACTCTGAGAAACGGACTGAGGGTTCTAGAGGGGATGGGGTGGGGGGATGGGTTAGCCTGGTGATGGGTATTGGGGAGGGCACGTACTGCATGGAGCACTGGGTGTTATACGCAAACAATGAATCATGGAGCACTACATCAAAAACTAATGATGTAATGTATGGTGATTAACATAACATAATAAAAAAAAAAAGAGGACTGAGCTCTGACACACTCTAACAAAATTAGAATAGTCCTTTCCTTCTTGAGTTAAAGTTTCCTCCATTTTTATTTTGCAAAGGAGAAGCTGGATTTATTAATCAAAATAAGAAAACGAAGGAAGAAGTTGTATTCAGGATTGGAATGATGTGGTGCCAAATTCAAGATCGTAGATCAGAATGGTGACGGATCCTGTCTGGAATAGCAGCACAGCTGTCAAAACAAACTTTGGAGAAATGTGATTGTATCAAACACAGGATTTATAAAAGTCTACACTGCAGCCAACATTCTTCCAGTAAAAACAGGCCTTTGGCATTCCATCCCCACTACTGAAATTATCTTGGTGCCTCTTACTGCCCACAAGCCAGTAGCTCCTCTATTAACTTCCTCTTGTTACCATAACAAATTACCACCAATATTTCCCGCTGCTGTTGTAGGGCTGCTGCATCGCATTGGTTGAATTAAACTGGAAACCAGAAGGCAAGGGACCCTGAGAGAAGCAGTCTGTAGATGTCAGTTCCCCTCCTTACATGTTCTTATAACAACTATTTCCTTTCTAATACTTTTTATGACTGTAATCTATTTTTATTTTCAGGATTATTAGATAAATAATTCTCTTTTTCTCTTAGAATTTACACTGCATGATGTCAAAGATTATGCCAGTGTTGCTTACAATTACATCACCAAATCCTATCGTAGGCTTCACATACTGAACGTACTCAATAAGTTGTTGTTAAATATTGGAGGGAAAGAAAAAAAAACTCAATCAATGAACTGTTTTGTTTTCTCTCTTTCAATTATTCTCACATCATCCACCATACTGGTACCCACTGGCTTCTGGCACCAGTCTTGTCTCTGTCTCTCTTCCTAAGTCCCTTGCTAAACACTTGGGAAAAAATTTGATTCCAACTACTTTGACAATTGGTCCATCCTAGGAAAGGATTTTTAACTCCTCTGTCCACTTAGTTCTTGTTCACCTTCTAAGCTTTAGCCACTTCCTTCTCTTCTCCCTCTCCTAACTTACATATATAGAAATCAGACAAACTTTATATGATAAATGATGAATAATGATAACTGGCAGCAGTTTAAATGACAGTGACTATATGACTTTAACGTGCTAAATTCTCATACTTTTCCTTCCTTAGGAAACTGTTCATAACCTTCATTCAAAAGCTCTTTTGGTTTTTCCAGTAGATCTCCTCTCAGGTTCTACTTTGTCCGGCCCCACATTCTCATTCTATTTTAGGGTAGTTCAGTGAACTCTGCATATTTAAATGAATAAATGTTTCACATGAAAAAAGTTATCACTTTTCCTTTACTTCTTTTTTTTATTTAATTTTATTATGTTATGTTAATCACCATACATTACATCATTAGTTTTTGATGTAGTGTTCCATGATTCATTGTTTGCGTATAACACCCAGTGCTCCATGCAGTACGTGCCCAACTTAACACCCATCACCAGGCTAACCCATCCCTCCACCCCCCTCCCCTCTAGAACCCTCAGTTTGTTTCTCAGAGTCCATTGTCTCTCATGGTTTGTCTCCCTCTCCGATTCCCCTCCCTTCATTTTTCCCTTCCTACTCTCTTCTTCTTTTTTTTTTTAACATATAATGTATTATTTGTTTCAGAGGTCCTTTACTTCTTAAAACTTGAGAAAAACTGAATAAAAGTGTCCTATGAAGGATTTGGCACTTTAAGACAATAATACTTACTGGATCCAAAAATACATTTTCTAAGATTTGAAATAGAATTTTTTTTCATGATAAAGTCAATAACAATAGGATCTTATTACACAAGCGAGAGAGCACAGTTCTGAATTAAGTGTCTTGACATTCACTAAATGCCAGCATGTAAGGTTGAAATTTTGAAGAGACCATTAAGGAAAACTTTCTACTCAGCCTAAGTATAGCCGATTAGTACAGATAACAATAGACTTATCGTTTTGTGTTTAGTGACTATTTTAGAAAGGAGTAAACACTTAGGGATTTCTTTGGAAATATATGGAGATGAAAATGTATGCTTTAAAAATCCTGCTGTAAACTCTACTATTCTGGCAGGCTTAATCAGATACTTTAGTTGTCAGAAATGACTATAAATACTATTCAAGGTTTGCTATTTTTCCAAGAATAAAATGACTTAACAAATCATCGTTTTAAATATAATTCAGTGTTTCATTCATGATTCAGAAGGAACTTCAGAATCATCCCCAATTCTTATGTCAGCTTCATTGATGTTAACCACTTTGAACCAGAGAACCTGTTAGAGAGGATTCTGTGGATGAGTGATGGCTAATGCCAATTGACGTTTGAAGTCTAATTATACCAGTTAGTAGAGTTAGAATGGAAAAAGCATGGACTTATTTCTTTACAAACCGTATTCAACTAAAAAAATGTAGATATGATTTTATCAGTAAAATAAATTTTATCAGTTACATAAATGAATTAAAAGTGGACAACAGAAACCATGTAAAATCAATCACTTGCTAGTAATGTTTAACTTGATTAATTTAATAATTTAACTTTACCTTAAGAATTGTCAGATTTTCAAAGAGGCTGCACCATTTCACCTTCCATCAGCAGGGCTTAAGGGTTCCATTCTCTCTACATCCTCACCAGCTCTTGTTCTTATTTGTCTTTTTGATTATAGCCATATGAGTGGGTATGAAGCAGTATCTCACTGTGATTATGATTTGCATTTCCCTGATGGCTTCAAGTTGTTGAGCATCTATTCATGTGCATATTGATCATTTGCATATCTTCCATAAAGAAATGTCTATTCAGATCCTCTCCCCATTTTTAAATTGGGTTATTTATCTTTCGATTATCAAGTTGTAGGAACTGTTTGTTTTCCTATTCTAGATACAAGTCCCTTATCAGATAGATGATTTACAAAAATTTTCTCCCATTCTATGGGTCATCTTTTTACTTTCTACTGGTACATTTTTCATTTTGGTTATAGTACTTTTCAACTCAAGCATTTTCATTTGGTTCTTTTTAAAAAATAAGTTCTATATCTTTACTGATATTTTCTATTTGATGAGATATTGTCATCATAACTTACTTCTATAAGCATGATTTCTTTAGGTCTTTGAACATTTTTATAATGGCTAGTTAAAGTCCTAACCTTTGTTTTAGTCTTTTCTTTCTTCAGGCACTAATTTTCTAATCCACATTTTAGGAGTAAATACAGGATAAGAAAATTCTGGGTTAACAGGATAAGACACATTAAATGAGGGTCAGAGTCATTGAGACCCAGTAATTCATGATTTTTAAGGAAAAAAAAAATAAACTCTAGAATTCATTTGTAATAGTTGTAGTAGGAATTAGAGGAATACCTTAAAAATTTTGTTTGTTGTATTTTTGTACATATAATATTTCTTCTGACATGCTTAAAAAAAAAAAAAAAAGAAAGAACAGAAAAGAAAAAGAAAGAACTCAAATTGTCTTGTTCAGATGATCCAATTCCAGGTTTAAAATCCTATGTATTTTCATCTCAGGCTAGGGTGTGCTAAAATCAGTGCAAAGGTACCACTTTTATCTTGTCAAAATAGTCAAAATTGTTTTGAAAATTCTTTAAGTATTAACCTAAACCACCCCTCCATCCCAATATTATATAGCTTTGACATTTTACACCAACAGATTTTTTAATAGCCTCAAATGAAGTGGTTGGATTTGCCTAGGGGCTATGTAATATGAAAAATGGGTTTGAGTGTGTTTATTTTTGAGACGCTTGTGCAGTTTGAATGTTTATAGGCTTAGGGGCACATATGATGCGATTCTATACCAAGTAGGACATTATGCTTCCTTCTCCAGCGGTCAGGGACGCCATGAGGAAATGTGGAGTGACTAAGACCAATTAGGTTATGTTAAGCCCCTTAAATATATTTAAAAGGTTTAGCCAGTCTTTTCTGTAGTGATTCCCCATTCCTGACAGATTCAAATGATTCACTCTTCAGGAAGACAAGGTAGTAACCCTTCCTCTCAGCTCCTCTTTGGCTTTGTTACTCCATCATACAAGTCATTTTATTCATTTTTTAAAGTTGGCTGCCTTCACACAATCTTTTCATAACCATCTGGAGGGCTGAACCATGATAATAGTTTTCACTTAACTTCTAGACTTGGTAATGAAAAATAATGTAATAAAGTTTGAAAAGTGCTTTATGTTCTTAGATACCAGATACTGAAGTAATCTTTTTTAAAAAGCAAGCTCATATATCTGAAGGATGATGGAATGGCAACGCTATCAAGCATCCAGAGGGGAAAAAAAAACTTCTCTGTGCACTCTGAAGATCATGTCCTTTTGGGGTGGGTAAATCATGAAGAGTTTGGCAAATCTGGGGTACAGAAGTACTTACCTATCTACAAACAGAAGAGGGAGTATCATCCCAAACATGCTGAGTTTCAAATTGAATGTGCATGTGGAAAAAAGGCTTTGCACAGTGTTTGCTATTTTGTTGATGGCCTGAGAAGCAGCCTGAGATAATGGCAGGAGGAACCAATGGACATTGGATGAATGTGCGCATTTCTAGGGGACAGAACTCCAGAGGCACTTGGGTCTCCTGCAGCTAATTCAGAGAATATGATAGAAAATATGTCCTTTTGAGAGTAGCAAGGAAGTAGAAGCAACACGTCTGAGCCTGTGCTCTGAACTTCAGTGTTTGCTAACTCAAAAGACTTTAAGGAATCAATATTGTACATGTGTGATGCAACCGCATGCTAGGGGTGAGTGGACCTCTGGAAAACTACAGAGGCATGCTTTATTTAAAGGCTTTTCTATTATTTTTAAAACACTCTAAGGAAACAACACACATCTACAGGCCAAGTTTGTCTCTTAGCTACCAGTTTCTGAACTCTGGGTAGAGCTTAAATAAATATACCAGACTCCGGATCATAGAACTGACATTAACATAAACATGAAGCTACACAATCTGACTTTTTAAATTTCTTTCTCTTTCCTTTTCAAGTTTATCCTATAATTCCACTTCATATAATATTGGATGATATAGCTCCCACACAATTTATTGTTAAATAAATTAATGGACAATGATTCTAGTAGATTGGGGGAGGGGGACTTGTAATGAGAAAAGCCTATAAAGGTTGACTTATATGTACCAGTGACATTATATATGTAATTGTAATTAATTTGAACAAAACTATAGGGTAGATATTATCATTTTTTATTTTATAGGCTGAGGCTCAGAGGAGTCAAGTGACTGGCTCAGGGTTATTGGCTAGTTGTATGGGCAAAATCACATTCCCCCCAAATTCATGGATTGAAGTTGTAACTCTTGGTATCTTAGAATGTGACTGTATCTGGAGATAGAGGTGATTAAATTAAAATGAGCCCTAATCCAATATGATTAGTATCCTTATAAAAAGAGATTAGGACACAGACACACATAGAGGGAAGATGATGGGAAGATGCAACGAGAAGATGGCCATCTATAAGCCAAAGAGAGAGGATTAAGGTGAAGCCAACCCTGCTGACCTTAGTGTGGACTTCTAGTCTGCAGATCTGTGAGAAAATAAACTTCTGTTGTTTAACATCATGGTACTTTATATTTTATGGAAGCCCTAGCAGACTCACACAGTTAGTAATTCATAAATTCAACTCAATATTGTCTGAATTCAGAATTAACCATTCCGCCAAACTCCCATAAACAAATTCAGCTTGAAATACCTCTGACATTTATGTAACTCTCATTAATATCCCCTGTATTAGTATAGGCTTTCCCAGAAGTAGATCTCAAGACAATGTTAATTATGCAAGAATTTTATTAAGAGAAATGCCTGTGAAGGAAAATGGGGAGAGAAAAGCTGGGAGAGCTGTCAAACTGTGATACATGTCTGACCCCAAGTGAAGGAGACGGGGAAGGACAGTTGGAGGAAGCCATCTAGACTACTTTGCAGTGTTAAGTATGGTTCAGAAATCCTTAGGGAAATCCTAGAACCAAAATTATCTGTGAAAGAGTCCTGTGTTTCCTGGGGTTAAGCCTACCTTAGTACCCCCTATGAGGGGGTACTTTCAGTCATTGGCTGAAAGAATTTGTGCAAGGTGTGGGCTTAGTGCAAATGTGCCACTGTGACCCTCTATGATATTTGTTCAAGTACAGTAAAGCACACTTTATTCTCAGGGGCCTTGGCAATAGATGTAAGGACCACTGCAATGGGATTTTGCAGTGGGGGAGAAAGATGGGACTCAACTCTGAATGGGCAAGTAGAAATTTATAGCCAAGAGGCAGGCTGATGATCAGTGGACAGAAAATTACAAAGTGGAAACATCAAATGGAAGAGGAGATTTTGGCTAAACCAACCTAACAGGATTCTTGCTGAAGACAGGCCAGGGTGATTGGACATCACCAGAGGGATAGTGGAAGGTGAGGAACACAATTGGATAAGAGAGTGAACAGATAAGGAGGATGGGAGATTCTGGCTAAACCAACTAAGCAGAATTCTTGCTAAAATTCGACAATGCAGAGATGAGCACAGAATTTCAAAAGTCCAGGCCTGGTTGAAATTTTTAGGGGAGACTGAATAGAATTTGGTCAGAGGAGAATCTTTGTTGACATCTCATCCCCAAATTCCTTAACTTTATGAAATGGCTTTGACTTTAAAAGAGTAGGTTATATGTGTCATCTCTGAAGCAACAGGAATATTCAGTCATCAGATAGTTGTTGAGTATATGATGAGAGCTTGACAACCAAGGGAGCTAAGGAACATAAAATGATGACAAGAAGGAAAGTCATTGCTCTCAAGGAGTCTACAAACTTGCTGAGGAAGCAAAGTTGTGCCTGTAGAATAATTTAAGAAAGCAGTAAGTCATACAATTAAGATTGATTTCCCAAAGCATGATTTATAGGCCACATAGTGCGGGAAGATGACTTTAGGTGATACATAGATGAGTTTTTATTTTAATAGCTATTTTTTTTAACATACTAGAAAAAACAAACAGCACATCAAAACTGTCATTAACTGACAGTATAGCATAGGCTAAAGATGAACTTAATTGGACATTAGGACAATTGGTCCTTGGATAGAGCAAACACTACACAGATGTTATAAGACTCATTAAAGTTTGGAAAACATTGACATGATGGATTGTATGATTCAGATGTAATACTTCTATGATTCATTAAATGATAGAATCAATGGCAAAAAGAAAAAAAACTGACCGTTACTGAATTTTTAATGGAAATTAAACCTCTGGAAGGCAACATTTTGGCTACTATGTCAAAATTAGCATTTTATTATTTTTTTTAAGTTTAAACTAAATAAGCTTTAAGATTCCTTCCATCTTGATATTTCAGGGTTGTTTTTTTTTTAAATAGCTGCTTTCTCCTGAGCTCATTCCCTCAGTATGTAGTGAGAGTTTACTGCCTGCTGGACGTTGTGTTCAAAAATAGGCGAAGTAGAAGACTCAGTTCTTTCCCTCAAAAAAGCTCTCCATCTTATGAGATAGTCAAAACCACATAATCACAATACAGTGTATTTAGGATGAAGTATATATGCAGAACATTACTGGTCAATGAAGCTGAGCCCTTCATCCAGTTCTTGAGGGAGCTAGGAAGGAGTCCTGGGGAGGTAGTCAGGTGTCAGATTCATATGGACAGGGTGTATGGTGCAGATGAAGGTTGTATGGGTGATTGTAGAGCTGCTGGTGTCCAAGGTGTGAAGCAGGAAGTTGCATGTAATTAATTTTTTAATTTATATATATATATATGTGTGTATATAACATAAAATTTACCATTTTTACCACTTTTAAGTGTAAAATTTAGTGGCAGTAATTACATTCACATTGTTGTGCAGCCATCACCACAGTCCCTCTCCAGAACATTTTTATCATATTAAACTGAAATTCTATGCCCATTAAATAATGATTCCCCATTGGCCCTTCCTGGTGGTCACTGGTAACCACTATTCTTTCTATCTCTATGAACTTTCTTGTTCTAGCTACCTCAAATAAGTGAAATCATACAATATTTAACCTTTTATGTCTAACATTTCACTTAGTGCCATGTTTTCAAGGTTGTAGCATATATCAGAGCTTCATTTCATTTTATGTCTGAATAGTATTCCTTTATAGGTATATTATACTGTATTTTGTTTATCCATTCATCTGTTGATTGACGTTTGGATTGTTTCCACACTTTGCTTATTATAAGTAACTGCTGCAAACACTGGTCTTTCGAGTCCCCAGCTTTGAGTTTTGGGGGCTATGTATCTAAAAGTAGAATGGCTAGGTCGTATGATAATTCTATGTTTAACTTCTTGAGGAACCATCATATTGCTTTCCACAGCAGCTACACCATTTTGTGCTCCTATCAGCAATGCTGTGTTCCAGTTTCTCCACATCCTCACCATTTTGTGGTTTTCCTTTTTTTTTTTTTTTTTTAATAATGGCCATCTTAATGGGTATGAAGTAATAGCTTCATAAATTCAGTATCAAATATCAGTAATATCTTCATTGTGGCTTCAATTTGCATTTCTCTAATGAATGGCATGTGATTTTGAATACTATTCTTTAGGTGATGTGGAGATAGTGATTGGTTATAATGATTACTTTCCTGTGTTTCAGGGGTAAGAGTATATTTGCATTTTAAAAGATCACCCTGGCTGCAGTATGGATGTTGGAGATAAGGAGAGAACTGGGTCATGAAGAACAAGAGGAAGGCCAATTCAATAGTCCAGGAGAGAGAGTTAGAAGAAATGAGCCCATTCAATCAATAGTGTGTTGGTCATGTGAACAGGACTTGACAGATTAGACATGATGGGCTTTGAAGGAAAATGAGAAGTCAAGACACCTCCTAAATTTTTAGTAAGGCTTACATGGGGTGTGTGGTGCCCCAACAGGAGAAAGAGGTTTTGGATGTGAAGATAAGACCTGATTATGTTGCATTTGAGATATCTGATATCTGTAAGATACTGAGGCCCAGAAGGTAGAAGTAGTTATATGATTTTGAAGATCCAAAGTCTGGACCAGAGATAAAGATGTAGTTGTCATCCAAAAAGAGTTATGATTGGAGGAAGAAGCATAGGTGAGATCACAAAGGGAGTGAGAGGGCAAAGGGTGAATTCCCAGAAATAGCCGCATTTTTATAAATTGGGAGGATAAAAAGGAATCCTTGAAGAATTCAGAGAAGTAAAGGGGCATTGAAAAGATCACTGTCCCATGGAAGCTGACAAAGGAAGGAGTTTTAAGTTCATAATTTATTGTACTAAATATAGCAAGGATTTCTAGAAATATTAGACTTGATCCTAAAACAAAATCTAACTGTAACCTAAACTAGAACTTAGGACTCTGTCCCCTGAGCCACATACTGTATTTCTGCTTAAGTTTTAAACCCAAATTCCCATTTCAGGAGCAGAAGACACGGATATGCACTACAGTAGCCTAATTGATGTTCTTCTACCTGACACAAATCCTGCCTAGCGGGGCCACCTCTGGAGTAAAAGGAATAGAACACCCTCTATGAGGCCAAGTTTGAAAGTACTGAAGTGCTCTACTGTTTCAAGTGCTGCTATAGCCTCCATCATAATTTATTCTGAGCCCAAGGGTCTGGTGGTATTTCGAGGGCTTCTTTTCAGCTACTGAGTGGGACTGGAAAGAGCTAGTCAATCCCTTGCCTGGTGTCTGGGAGTCAGTGGGTCACTGAGGGGAATTTAGTCCTGGCGTACCATCATGACCATCAAGCTCCACCCTTTGTGTTCTGTATGTGGCCAGCGTACTTGATAGCCCTTTATCTGGCTTCTGGTTCCCACTGTCCTTTCCCAAAAGTTCTGACCTCCTCTCCTAATACCACAATGTCCTTTTCTCCAAGGCTGGATTTGACCCCTGTGCCTGTCAGATCACCTCAGATTGACCTCCTTCTAGTCCTGCTGATGCTGGGAAATATGATTCATCTCAGGATTCCACTGCTGTATCTTTGCTACTTCCTTGGTTTAGACACCTTGCTTATTGGCTCTAGCCCAGAAATAGCCAGTTTACCTTCCTACCTTGGATTCACTAAAAGACTACAAGCGGTCATTTTTTGCCTATCTTACTTTATTCTGATCTTCCCAGTGAGAAGTTTCCTCTGTGTTCATTACCCTGGGCCATGATATTCTACCTCCAAATTCTTGTAATTTTCAAGATTAGGGGAAGTCACACCTTTGAATTAAAGCATTCTGTTCTAAGCTAAATGTGTTACCTAGAAGAGCTAGCATATTAACATCATCGCATGTATCAAATAATGTGGTCATTACCCCATCACCAGTAAGATCTTGAGGGATACAGGACAGAAGTCTTTCCAAAGATTGATCCATTTTCAATCTGGAAGGTAGACATAATTTAGTCCAACTTCCTATGTGGTACATAAACTCGTACTTTATAACCCTAATCTGGTTCTTGAGCCCCTGGTTGAGCATCTTCTCTGACATGGAATGCTGAACACACAAAGCACATATGTATTTGGAGAGTCCAGTGGTTAGATTCTCTATGCTGAACTCCAAACCATTCTTTGCTTCCTAGAAGACCTTAGACTAAATTATAGTCAACAAATATTTATTGAGCATCTATTATATGCTAGGCACAATGCCAGGTGCTGGGCACACCAAGAGCCACAAGGCTTGGTCTCTGCCCTCTATGATAAGCCCATGTCCTACTAAAGTGTTAGAATGATGGGTAGAAGCAACATGTGACACCCTCCTTCAGCTGTGTCACAGTTGTTTCCCTTATAAATTAGCTTAGCACATTCTTATCACGCTTCTGTTTGATTATCCTTCTCTTCCTTTCTGAAAGACTCCAAACATCAAAATTATTTTGAGACCAGTTTGAGCTTTTTTTCATGATGAACTAGCTTGGAGATAATTCATCCAGCTTGTCTCAATTATACCACAGAAGCTAAGTGATGAAATTAGATCCTGAAGGGAATAAACAGGAGCATTAAATACACCCCCCAAAAAACATCTGTTGAATCTGGGGATAGTGTGAAAGTAAGGGACTTTTTCAAAGGCACTTTGGAAATAGAATTTTAGTGGAATTGGTTATTGTTCTGTGAGGCCAAAGTTGGGAGAGTTATCTCTACAGCCAATAGCAAAAAAGTCTTAATTTTTGTTGGCTTAGAGATAAAATAAGAAAGAGCTTTTCATTATAAATGTGTTTTTGTATTTGGAAACTAAGAAGTAGAAGCACTCAGTAGGCAAATATGTGCCCAGAGATCTGGTTACCATGAACATTTTCTATAAGTCTAAATTATAAATCATCATTTATAGTGCAGAAGCAGGTGCAAAGTAAGCATGAAAAGCTGTTATGATAGGTGCTATTTTTTTTTCGAAGTTGGCTATGAATAATACAATACACAAGAAGATGGAAAAGTACTGAGGGAAATAATAGCATTGTCCAAGTATCTGAGACCCTTAAAAGACTTTCAGAACAATGACAACTTGAGAATGGTTATCCTCATGACTCTGTGAACAGAAGACATTTCAGGAACAAGAATTGTATGAAATCTTGAGTCAGTCACATAGGGTGCAAACAAATCTCAATGCAATCAGGAAGTGAATATGATAGAAGCAGCACTTTAAAGTTAATGAGGAAGATTCATGATGTTGGGTTAGTGTGTATTTCACAAGAGGCAAAGAGGCCAATTATTTTGTTTTTTTTGTTTTGTTTTGTTTTGTTTTTTTTGAGTGACTGCATTGTCCTCCCCCTCTTTTGCAGGCCTTAATTATAATCAAAATTATTATTCATCTTTTGCCCGATTATTCCCTTAGTAAGCATATGTTGCTCCTACAATATCTTATCTTTAGTAGAATAAATAAGGTATAAATGAAAATTATGTTTCCTAAAAGGTAGATCTTGGGATAGGGTGATCCAACCCAAAGTAATTTTTGAAACTGTGTTGTTTTATAAGTCGTTGACCTGGTAGCATCAAATTAACTAATATCAACTGAAACTGGTCTTATTTCAAATAAAAACTCAAGTGTACCAAGACAACCTTGAAAAAAAACCTAAAATAATTATAGCTTAAGCTTTCAAATGTATCCTGTCCTACAAATTGTTCACCTCAATCTACACACTTAGCATCTACGCTATTATTGCTTAAAATCAGTTGGAAAATATCTATATTGTAATTGGTCTCCAAACAAGTTTTTCAGACCTGGTAGTAAAGACATACCCATCACTCTATAGTCTTTCCCAGTTTTGTTCCAAAGCAGAATTCCCTGGTGTGATTATTTAACTCGATTGCAGATTTTGTCTCCATACAGTTTTGTTATTTCCAAGAATCAAATCCAGGGATTTTCCTGGCAGCAGATATTCAAAAGAACATGCCGCAGACTCTGTAGGCATATCTCACGGGGAATTCAAAAGGCACGTGAGCCTCAGTAGCACCATTAAACTAAGTGTGTGAGCACCCCAAGGGACTTCTTGGGAAGGCATCATATTTCACTTAGATATATAAATTCTGTTTTTAAATTTTTTCCCAGCTTTATTGAGATATAACTGGTATACAAAAACTGCACATAATTAATGTATACAATATGGTGAGTTCGGACCTTTGTATACACTCAAGTTAGCATCCTCATAATGAAGGTAATAAACATATCCATCATCACCTCCAAGACTTCTTTCATTTCCCTTTGTTGCTATTGTTACTGGTTTTAATTTTAAAATAAAACACATGACTTTATAGTCACATCTTGTATTCTTTCAGTGAACAGGAGGAGAAAAAAAAAGTGTGGACATATTCCTGTAAGAAGGGATCAGAGAAAATGCCCGGTGCGTTTTTGGGGCTGGTGGTGGTCGTGATGCCTGTGTCTCCTACGGCTTCTAAAACCTTCAAGATCCTCTGTACTTAATAAGTGATAGAGACATGTCTAAGACGCAGTAGGTGTGTGACTGTAATTACCCCCTCTGATACAAAGTCTGTAGTTGGCATATGCTCCTTTCTTCCTAGGGAGCCAGTGATGAGCCCTGAAATGGTGTCTGTCATGGACATCAAAGATGATTGTTATACTTGAAAGGCAACCTCGATATTTATTAATCTTGGGAAGGAAGTGGGGTGAGATGCAGTGGTTTCCAAACAGGCCCTGAGTCAGAATCCCCTGTGGAGGTTTTTTAAAATGTAGAGGAGGTGGTCCTATCGCCACTTGGGCTGAATCTTTATAATGGGGGGTCGGTCCTAAATTTTAGTGTGATTTCAAGTTCCCCGCAAGTGAGACTAACACATCTAATCCTCAGACCAGTCTGTGTAGCCACCTGAAGGCAGAGAAAGGAGACCTAGGTGAGGATCCCTAAGCCACTGTTTCCTAACTATATGACTATGCACAAGTTGATTAACTTCTCTGAATCTCATTTCTAAAAGGGGACTCTACATGGCTACCCCATAATGTTGTTAAGATTTAATAAACCATATGTGAGCTGTATCTGGTGCACAGGAGGCTCTCAAAAGAATTCCTGTTTCCTCTTCTTTCAATACTGTCCCTTCCCCCCTGGTTAGTAGGTGTTACTAACCGAATGTTTGTATCCCCCTAAAATTCATATGTTGAAGCCCTAAGCCCCAGTGTGATGGTATTTGGAGATTTGAAGGTTATTAGGATTAGGTTAGGTCATGAGGGTGGGACCCTCGTGATGAGATTAGTGGCTTTAAAAGAAGATGGAGGGAGATCTCTCTTTCTGTGTGTACACACCAAGGAGAGGCCATGCCAAGAAACAGAGTAGCCATCTGCAAGCTAGGAAGAGAGCTCTCACCAGGACCCAAATCTGCCAGCACCTTAATCTTGGACTTCCTAGCCACCTGTGAGAAATAAACCTTCATTGTTTAAGCTACCCAGTTCAATCTATGGTATTTTGTTATGGCAGCCCGGACAGACTAAGATATAGGCAAATGAGACTTACAATTGCATAGACAGTCAGGACAATTGAGTGGAAAGGGCACAGTGAACAGATTTTTTTTTTTTTTTTTTTCCTGAAAAGAGGCCCCGTGTGAGCATCTTTTCAGAGCACGTGCCTGGAGAAGCTCAGAGTGGGCATCCCATCTCAGCCACAGGGAAGAGCCTGAGCTAGTGAATTGCAGCTGCCTTTGGCAGGACATGGACTCAGATGCCCCAGGAACTTCGAAATAGGGGAAAAAATAATGTCTTCTGAGAATGAAGGTAAATTAAAATACATTATAATAGATACGTGGGTGAAAACCAAGAGATAGTAATTAAATGCATTGTAGAGGAATTTAGAATGACCAAATATTCCATCACGGAACTTTGGAGTGATCTCTATGGGAGAGGCTGGAAGTGATGGTCATTCTCTGTATAGAAACTTAAGCAAGCACCCCTGGGCTAGATTTAAACATGGAGGGGGGAAGGAGATGGTCAACCATTAATACAGAAAAGAAAAGAAAGTCTCAAGGGTCAGAAAAAATTGGAAGAATTTAGTTTCATAATGCTTTCATTCCTGGTGGAAGCTCTGAACCCATAGTTTATTAAAACTAGTCTTCATGGCCATCCAAACCACCCTGAAATTTTATTCACTCATTGATTCATTCATTCATTGAATGAATATTTGTTGAGTATCAACCATGTGCCATCCAGTGAGCCAGGTGTTGTGCATACCTATCATGGAGCCCACTGCTTATGTTGATGATATGTGTAATAGAGTGTGTGTATTTGCCTTTTTTATGAAATTCCACACCTTTAATCAGATTTTCAAATGGCTAAGAACCACATATCAATGGGCAAATTAGCTCACTCTGTTTGGCTATTATAATAATCATCTGGAAACATCTGCTCCTTTATTATTTGTGGAAGTTTTTTTCCAGTGCACTAGCTAGATGGTTTGCAAAATGCACAAGGCAGACAGAGAAATCCTGAAATCCCTATCTGTGGAGGAGAGTGAGAGGGATGTATAAATCTGAAAACAAAGGTGCTTGGAGTTAAATTATTTAAATATTTCTCCCAAAGAAATACCCAGAGATTAGCACCATGCAGTTTTCTAAAAGGAAAATGGCCATATGAAGTTGTAATTATTCTGAGTCATAAGTATTACTGATTTTGTAAATAAAAGGTTTATTTTTAACAAAGACGTTTTATAGCATAGTTTGGCAAGCAGGATAGAGAGCCTCATTTCCGGCAGAAACACTGGTAAGACTCCATGGTATGGACACCCAAAATTGTCACTCTCCAAATGAAAAACCAACTAGAAAATAGCATGGTAAAGGGTGGGGTCTGGGGTGGGGGTGGCGGGGAGGACAGGGTAGTCGCAAACCTTGGGAAGTGAATGAAGTTCTACTTTGGTTTCTTTGACAAAACATCACTTGCATGACTGGATTTGATCTTTTCATTTTTTTCTTTTCTTAATGCTAGAGCAATCAACAGTTTTTCTCTATTCCCATCCTGCCTGCAGGCCTCAATCCTGAGCAGTATTGCTTGGTGCAGACATTTTGGCAGCTCCATATATTGTAGGCTTAAGCAGGTTTTTAATCATCCCAGACAGGGGGGACATGTTATTTCAAACTAGGAGCAGGCTATGAAATGGGAGACTCATTAGGAACAAAAACAGATGAGCTCCAATTAAGCTAACTGTTCTCTGGCAAACCCCTAGGTGTCTTGGAGGGTAACTTTGTTTAAGTAAGGTTTACAGAACAAACAAGCGTGCTTCAGGTGTCATTATGGAAAAGCAAGTCAAGGCATGACTCAAAATTGCTTTCCCAGTCAGATTACTTCTCATTTACTGTCGCTTGGGACTGTTCAAAATCGGGGCCTCCCTTTGGCACAACTGTTTTCTTCTGAGATAATTACTGAGGAGTGTTCGGGGTACCATTCAGTTCAGATCTCTCCATTAGACTTCAGAGCCTGGTTGCATAATGATTACATTTCTTTCACTTGTTTTACTTTCAAGATGACTTATTTTTTTAAACCCTGGAACATGGACACTGTTGGTCCTAGGACCAGTCCTTCCCAGTTCCTTCTCCTTTTTCTGGATGACTTCTGTGCCGGTTGTGCACCATGTGAGCTGGGGCTCGTCTTCAGGAGAACTTAGTGTCCCTGGCGATCTATCTGGAAGGAGGGACCCTCAACACTGGTTGTCCATTAGATTTGCCTTCAGAGCTTGGAAAACCACCAGTGTCTAAACTCCACTCCCAGACCTTCTGATTTTAGTTGCTCAGGGATTTTTAAAAATGTATTTATATTTATAATAAATGCCTCTTGTTATTCCAATGAAGAGCCAGAGCTGAGAACCACTGACTTAAACAGTGTACCTTCTACCTCATTCATCAAGAGAGCTTGAAAAGCCAGACAGGCAGTGCCAGGAAATTCACTTGGAGCTTTTTCAGGGACATTGTCCTTGAAAACAGAGACTTCTTTCAAGGCCTTGCCAAGCTAAATCATTTCCAGGTGCTGCATTTTGTTGAACCCTCCCCTGTGACTCCCCCTTCTGGAGCCTGTGTTGTGAGGTCAGTTGGGACAGAATACCCAGATATGATCCGCATTCCTCCATGCCTCTATGCAGTTTCACGTGCTGTCCTCTGCCAAGCATGGCTCATACCCAGCCTCTCCCTGCCCATGACCCAGGCAAAATCCAGCTTCTCCCTCAGCACCCAGCTCAGCCCCCACCTCCTTCCCTGGCACACTCATTCTACCCACAGCAAACCTCCATTCTTCCATGCTGCTGTGGAATCTTGAACACCCGTCCATCCTGGCTCGTGATATATAATACTGTCATTTATCATTTGACATATCTGTCTCCCCCATTAGACTGACGGGATACACTTTTGAAGGGATACACTCAAGACTTACAATAGGGAGTGTGTGATTTGAACGTTGGTCAAGAGCAAGTTTTTTCCTGTCTTAGGGCCTTTATGACTGCTACATCATGCAGTATGTGTTGTTGCCGTAACTAAGGTAGGAAGAAATTCAAATGTCACCTCCTGGAAGAAACCTGTGAGAAACAACTCCTCAGTCTGTCTCTCTCACCTTGCCATATTTTATTTTCTTTGTGGCATTTATGGCACATCAAAATTTCCTTTATCTACTTGTTTACATTGGTGTCCATCTCCCTCCTCTGAATGCAAGCGTCTTGAGGGCAGATGCTCTTCTAGCCTATCTACTATTATGCACCAAAACTTAGAAGAGTGTCTACATCAGTATAGCAGATGGTTAAAAAATATTTGTTCTTGACCACCTTTCAAAATCAGATAGGCCTGGGTTGAAATCCTGGCTGTATTATTTCTGGTTTATATTCCTGGGCAAGATAGGTAACCTCTCTATACCTCAATATCCCCCACGTCAAGGGTCTCTATGGCTATCCTGTTGATATAACCACTTTCAAGGAGGAAAAAACACTATATTCAATGAGCAGATCAACCAAAAATTGCCTGCAAATTCCAATAAAATGTCAGGGGAAATAGTATGTTTTAGATCATGTTAATTCATAATAATCATTTGCAATACTTGGATAACACTTCCCTGGCAGGACGGCTGCTGTGATTAAATAAGAAGGTATCGGATGCACCTGGGAAGGACCTGCACTCTCTTTTACACTGTGTCCAAAGCTCCTCTATATTCAAACCATGCAAGACTGCTGGATACCAGCTCCCTCAACTTTGATTACTCCATTTTCAAAATAAAGTTGTGTCAAACTTTATTCATAGTAAATTCATCAAACTTGCCCCATTGTTTAGCATAATTTGGGAATCTGGTTTGAGCTCTCAAGCAAGTTAGATATGGAAAAATAAATTATACATATATATATGTACATATATACATATATATACATTTGCTTACACATGCATACATACACAGACTATGTTTTAAGGAAGTTTATTTACTAAATAAATATGAAATATAAATTCTCTAACCATCTGTATATGCATTAGTCAGATCTGAAACAGTTAAAGCCTTCTATGATTAGGCCCTTTGGTATTTATTCTAAAAGTACTTCAATCAATGAGGGAAAGTGGGAAGGGCCCAAGGATTACAAGTTACTTTTATCTGTCACACCTGTATTGTCAGAGTATATTCTCCTGGTTATTGGAGAGATATGCAATGTGCTTGCCAAATCAGAGGAAGCATGTGGCTGGCTTTCCCTTTGTGTGAGGCATTCTGTGTGACCAGATGGGTGTCAGAAGAAACTTAAGTCTTTCCAGACATTGGATCTGTGTGAACGTTATAATGTAGGAATCCCTGGTGTTTTATAAGGACCCTCCAGCTGTAATATAGAATTAACTCCCATAAAATTAACACGTTTGATATACAAAGGTCTATACTTCTGTTATGCACGTGAGTTAACAAGATTTCTCTAAGCCTGAGCCAAATGATACCTGTTGATCCCTCCACTTTCAAAAATGCCCCATCATTGTCCCATCTCTCTGTAACTTCTTTGTCTCTGTTGGCTCTTTAATATGTTTATATGTTATACGCTTAAGTCACTCTGACCCTGCCCATGCTACCCTCTTACCTCGGGCAGCCTCATACGTTATAATGGTTTTGGCTACCGGCCAGACGTGTTGACTGTCTCCAGGATGCCTCTATTGTGATGATCCAATGACACAGTGACCTCAGTGCTGGGTTTATGATTTCCACATGGCCAAATGTATTCCTCCTTGCCCTCCCTACCTCGTCACCATCCATCAGTTACCCAAGCTAAAAATTCAGGAGTCACCCTTAAACCATCTCCTTTCTTATTTAATCAATCACTATCTCGTGGTCATTTTACCTCTCAAAACAATCTTTAGAATCTTCCTTCTCTATTGCTAATAGAATTCACCTTACGCAGACTTTACTTTCTTTTGCCTGAAATATTATAAATATAACCAGTTCCACTATCTTTAGTCATGGATTCCCCTCCCTCCCTCCTTTCTTCACCCCTTAAATTGATGTTTCCTAGTCCACACTGTAGCTGGAGGGAGCTAAGATACAAATCTGACAATGTCAGTCTTTGGCATAAATTCTTTAGTAGCTCTTCATCAATTTCAAATGCCCTACATATCCAGCCCTCCATAACCTGGCCACTCCCTATCTCTCCAGCCTCCCTTCCTGCTACTTCCTGGTTTGCTCTTTGAAATTTTTAATAGTATGGAATTTTCTAATAGTTCCACAAACAGAGCCCTTGATTCCAGAACCCCATAACTTTGCTTAGGCTGCTGCCTTTGCCCAGGATTATCATCCAAACTTTACTAGCTTGAATAACCCTCATGTACCATTTAGGATTCTCTTGCACCACACATTTATCTCATAAACCTCTCTTGAACATGGATGTATGGATTTGTGCCTACTCTATAAAAAGGAATATCCAGTTTGATTTAATAAAACCGTATCAGCAATAGTACCAACTCAGGTGGGTAGTTAGATGCACTCTGGTCAGATCCTTGCCACCAACCAGCTATGTGATCTTGGACAAATCACTTGCTGCTCTGGTTCTAAATTCCCTTTTGCTTATAATGACCTTTCTAAGCTAGAAGCTTTCCAAAGTTCTCTCCACCTTCCATTTTCTGCATCTTCTCACCAGGGATAAAGCATCTCAGAGTTGTCAATAAATCAGCAGTTTACTACACTACAAGCCCTGTTTATTGATCACTCTTAGGTAAAGTGGCTTTTATATGAAGTCAATATATGTGTTAAATATATTCAAAGTAATTGCTTTATATACTTAAACAAATTGTCCAGTCTGCCTAGCCCCATCTTGTGGACTGCGGTGGTGTTTTTTTTTATTTTCCTTCAACTGCTGAAAGATCCCCAGATCTCTCTGGAAAGAGAAACCTTGGCAGAAGGGAAGGAGCATGGATTTTCAAAACCAGATCTGGATTCAAATCCTGATGCCATCATTTACCTTTTTTTTTTTTGTAACCTTGAGGAAGTTATATGACCTCTTTAGTTTCCTTTAGTACCAAAGTCACAATACTTACTGCCAGGGGACATATTTCAAGCAAACATCAGACTCCAGAGAAAGTGTATGGCACACGGGGGGCACAAAGATATTGCTGTTAGTTTTCTTTTGCTGATGATTGTGACTGTCATTATACTAGTTAGAATAGAGAAGACCGAGCAGGTATTGATAACCAAATCTTTTATTACATGGGTGTCATTTATACCAGCATCAGCTAGCCATAAGATGCTTTAATATTTTTTCTTTCTTTTATTTTTATTTTTTATTTTTATTTAAATTCAATGAACATATAACATATTATTGGTTTCAAAGGTAGAGGGCAGTGATTCATCAGTCTTAAGGTGCTCTAATATTACGTTAAGAAGTAATTCAAGGATATTAGTTCACCTTCTTTACAGATAAGGAAAAAGAAAGCCAGAGTGGTGAAATGACTTATCCCAAAATAATTCTCTATCAAGTGTTGCTGCAGGGACCTGAACCCCATTCTCTGGGCCAAAGGCTAGACACTTGCAGTTAGTTTATGCTTCTCAAACTTTAGCGAGCATCCCCATCACCAGAGCCTGTGTAACACAGATTGCTACGTGTCGCCCCAGAAATTCTGATTCAGTAGACCTGGGATGGGCTAGAAATTTTGCATTTTTAACAAGCTCCCAGGAATTGTTGTGGCTGTCCTCTGAGGAACATTGCAATAGACAACTCTGTTTTGAAATGGCTAGGAGGAGTTCTTGGCTTTCTTAAACACCTCGCTCTCAGGAAGTGGCAAAGAGAGAAAAATGAAGCCATATGTCTTGATTACTCCCCACCAGGTTTTGTATGGGGTACAGTACTGCCAAAGCATGGAGGCTGGGCTACTCTGCCACTCTTGCCTCTTCCTACTATACTTGGAGACACGGAGCATTAGATTTTAGAAAAACATGCTCTCCAGATTTATTTGATAAAAATTACAGTTTGTTTTGGCTGCCATGTTTATAGTCATATTTGGAGCTTGCAGATGCACGTTGAAATCTGTAGTGTCTGAGATGAGAAATTGGCTCTAGTGCTCATCCCTTATTTCTGTGCAGTAGAAAATCTTCCAGCTTTTGTACTTTGGTGTTGGGAGAAAATACAACAAGACCAAATGCTATCTGGAAAGTTGATACATGGAACACAGTGAGGAATTGAACATTGCCACCTATTTATTTCCTCTGAGAAGAGGGAAACAGATTATATTCCCAAAGTTCATTTGTTATGTTGGCAGTTGAACACTCCTGGCTCCTATTTCCATAGAAACAATCATGATCTTTTGGCTGCCTTCTGCATTACAGAAGGTTTTAATGAACTTACCTGGAAATCAAATTACCATTTGTGAAAATAGTTTCTAAGGAAAAAAATGCCTTCTGCTATGTGGCAAGAAGGAAAGAGTGGTTCAAAGAACAAAGAAGGAGCATTTTTTGGAGAAAGGGGTGCTGTGTCAGATGAGGTTCAAACTCAGAGCCAACAAATTCTGTGCAAAAACGAAAGTACTTTAAACCTCTCTCACGTCCCTTATCTGCTAAGAGCAGATAATATACACCTCACAGAGTCCTCGTGAAAGTAAGCGGGATAATGTACATGAAGGCTCTCTGCTACCATATCTTAAACAAAGTAGGCACTCAATAAATTACTGTTTCTGGAGGAGCATGCCTTCTCTGAGTTGTTTCTTCACTTCTGTGGCTTTTTCCCCTTTGGTGGTTCTTTGGTTTTTACCCACACACCTGGTCACCAAGGACACAGGAAGCAGAGGGAGAGATGGGGCTTCAAATCCCACCTTCCTCAATCATGCAGAGAAGTTCCACTCACCCCGTTCAAATCCAAAATTTTATATCTGATCTATTTTGGCACTCAAAAAAATAAAAATAAAATAAGAGCTCTCCATTTCAGGACTCACCTGCCTTGAAAGGCAGATTAGTGACTTCTTTTTTATTACTCAAATATCTTTTGAACTTTTGTTACTTGTTACATTTTCAGTTTCTGTATAAGCAATTAATGAAACAATTTCCTAGTGTTTTTCTCCTGGGGGAAACCTGGATTTCTTTTTCTCTATCTACATTTTTGTTACATTTAAATACGAAATATTTAAGGGTGATGTATTACATCTATTTTTGTTAATTAAGGGGAAAAGTGTGTGTGCGCTTATGAATGAATGTTTATTGCTTTGGGTAAATAGTTCAGGAAACATTCATCAACTCATTATCTAGCACCAAGTACATGTCAAGTGCCTCAGTGCTGGGGATTGTGAATGAAACTGAAAAAAATCCTGTCTAATGGCATTTAGAGTCTAGTGGGGAAAACCACATAAATAAAGAAAATACAGAGTCTATATGATGGTGGTAATTGCCAAGAAGAATAAAAGAGTTTAGAAGAGGTGAGGGGAAATTCAGGGTGAAAAATACAGTTCTGGATAAAGCAGCCTTAAGAGGTAGCTAAGGTGATAATGGAATACTGAGCTGACATTTTCAAGGGAGTAAGTCGTGTAGAAATCTGGGTGAAGGTTGGTCCAGGCAGAGGAAACCACAAGTGCAAAGGCCCTGAGGCAGAAGCATGCTTAGGATGACCAAAGCACACCAAGGCGACCAGTGTGGCTGGAGTGAGTGAGTAAGGGGGAAGCAGTGAGAGCTGAGATCAGAAAGTTATCATGAAAGATTCATACTGCATTTTGCATGGGTCTTTACTTTTTACTTTTAGAAAAATGAGAGCTATTGGAAGATTTTGAGCAGAGTTGTCACATGATTTGTTACATGTTTTAAAAGGTTAACTCAGGGGTGCCTGGGTGGCTCAGTCGGTTAAGCACCCAACTTTGATTTTGGCTCACGTCATCATCTCAGGGTAGTGAAATCAAGCCCCACATGGAGCTCCGTGCTTAGTGGGGAGTCTGCGTCTCTCCTTCTCCCTCTTCCTCTGCCCCTTCCCTTGCTCGTACATGCTCTTGCTCTCTTGCTCTTCTCCCTTTCAAAATAAATAAATAAATAAATCTTTAAAATAATAAAAAATAAAAGGTTTACTCTGGGTACTTTTTCTATAGAATAGAACATGAAAAGGTAAGGGCACAAGATGAGAGATGACCTAGAAGATAAATATCAGAGAGAGGATGGTGGCTTGGATCAGGGGATGGCAGTGAGGTGCTAAAAATTGGTCCAATTTTGGATAGTTTTTAGTGGATTTATTCGTATGGTAACCGGAGAGCTTCCTACTTGGCATTACAGGGATAGATAGCATATACCTACCTGGAAAATTCACTTTTCTGAGACAGGTGGAGTTGGGGAGAGTCCACTCAGCAAAAGCATCTGATTTTAAATGGCCACGAACAAATGATCACATGCCACTTATTCTCAGTTCTCTTTCTCTTCACTCCCTGATAACCACGGAGCATTCCAAAGGTGGAGATGGGTGCTCTGGGAAGATTGACTTGCTTCTATTAGCAAATTTCAAGTTGTGATGCATATGGCTTGTTTCCACCTTATTTCCGACTAGTCACTCAACTTTATGCTTCTTATTTCAAACCTGCATTCACCAGTGTGTTAGCCCTTTACAATAGGACTGATTTTGCAACTAATCCCAACTTTCAACTAGAGGGGTTAAATGTTTTTTTTTCTGGAAACTTGCTCATCCAAGACTCTTCCCCTCTCAAGCTCTCATGTTTAATTCAGTTCTCAGTGTCTGGAGATTCCATCACCTCTGTATTTCTCACATCCATCTACATCTCCCCAGCTAATCCACCACATTCCTAATTCATTTTTTCACTTGGAACAGCCTCTTGATTGGTCTCTTTGCCTGTAGTTTAGCCACACTCACCTCCCAGTCAATTCTGTACAGAACAACCCTAGTGATCTTTCTAAAGTACAAATTTGATGATCTTTCTAAAGTACAAAATTGATGATGTGGTCTCTGCTTAGATCTTTCATTGGTACCCAGGCCTCTTAAGATAAAAAAGCAAATCCCTTTAGCATGCTTAAAGAATCCTTGTGATTTGGTCCTGCTTAGCAGCCTTATGTCTTGAAATACAATTTCCCCCCATCCAATCTATGTACTCTGTGTGGCCTCTGTCTAAGCAAGCCCACTCACGGCATTGAGTTCTTGCCCATGTCTGAGACATTGCAACTACTGTTCCCTCTACCAGTAATGCATTTTCCTCATCTTTGTGTGACCCCAGTTATCCTTATGCTCTCAGCTAAGGTGGCCTCTTTTTTTCTAGGAAAACTCTCCAGATTCAAGTATCTGTCTAATGAGCTACCATGGTGAATGACCATTGCTGTCACCATAATGTCTAACAACTGCCCGCTTACTTCTCTGCATTCCCTGTTGGACTATAGGCTCTACGAGAGCAGGGGCTACTCACTCATACATATTGTATCCCCAGCACTGCTGTCAATGGTGGGCACATACTGGATGCTCAATAATACTTGTAGAATTGTCTTGGTTTTAAATGGAAAAGTGTAAGAATCATAGTTGAAATTCCTTAAGCATTATCTTTTCCCTTTCACCCCCTGAACTCTAGTCATCTGCACATACACACACCTACAAACACCCTCCCCACTCTACACACACACTTACATACAATACACTTGGACTTTGACCAGTCTCAAATTATTTTGTGCTAGGACCACACTTCAATTTGGAGAATGACTGGGTTTTTACATTTAACACAATAGTCGATCCTCTCCTTGAAGCTCTCTCTTTTTTTGACTCCCATGAGAATATTACTTTCTAAGGTCTCCTTAGATTTCTCCCACCACTCCTGCTCTGGCATTCTTGACTCCTCTGGCTCCTACAATGTTGACCCCTTGCTCTTGTCTCTCTCTCTTTCTCTATGTCTCTCATCCCTGAATATCTCATTCATTCTTGTCACTTCAACTGTCATTTATAAGGATTAATCCAATTTTTGTCTTTAGTTCTGGCTTCTCTCCCAATGTATAGCTTCATATATTTTTTTTTTTATTTATTTATTTATTTTTTTTTAAAGATTTTGTTTATTTATTTGACAGAGAGAGACACAGCGAGAGAGGGAACACAAGCAGGGGGAGTGGGGGAGGGAGAAGCAGGCTTCCCGCGGAGCAGGAGCCCGATGCGGGGCTCGATCCCAGGACCCTGGGATCATGACCTGAGCTGAAGGCAGACGCTTAACGACTGAGCCACCCAGGCGCCCCTATAGCTTCATATTTTAAGTTATCAACCCAGCAGCTCTACTTGATTCCCTGCTAGTTATTCAAATGCAGGTCCACCAAAATTTTAATTATCTTCACCTCCCTACATGTTTCTGTTTCCAGTTTCACTTGGAGATGACTTGGAGTGACTCTCTGGATCCTCATGACTTTCCTTTCTCCTAAAAGGATCCCAGACCCCAGGAGTGGGTCTCTAGTGTTCTTCTGCACTAGGTGACCCACTTCCTGACTACAGCTAATTGATCCAGGGATATTTGCCTGACTCAAGGTGGGCCAAGCAGAGGCCCTCTTTTTGAAGTTCGAAATTTGGAGATGTATAGATTCCATGGTTAAAAGTGCCTGGAGATGAGACATGTTAAGGGCAGCATGCTCAAGTACAAATGCACAAACCACTATTGCAGCCCCAGCCCCGCCCCAACCCCGAGCTGCGTCCTTTCTGTCCTTAACTAAGTCTTGATTGTATAGTTCTTCCTTCAAATTCATGAGTTATCCTTGCATCTTTTCAATACATTTCCACCACTTTTTTTTTTTTTTCATTCTTGGACTGTTTAGAGCCAGGGAAATGTTGACAAATAATCCTCCATGTTTCACATTCAGTTCAGATCACCTTTGATGCGTCCTCTCCTTGGTCTCTGCATCCCTTGGTTCTGCCAGGTTCATCTCTCCTTCTCTTTGCCCAGGGATGTGACCTCTGGCTCAGACCTTTGCAGCAGCCCACTCCCTGGTCTTCCTGTCTCTGGTTTCTTTTCTCCTTTTTCATTGCTGTGGTTGTTTTGTTTTTATTATTGCCAGATAAAACAAACAGGACACTGCTGTGAGCATGCCACTTTTCTACCCAGAAACATTAATTAAATCCTCATCATTCAGCTCTCTTAGAGATTCTTGCAACTCTTCACAGTCTGGCCTCTCCACATTTCCAGTCTGGTGAATTCTTTTCTGAAACCACTGTACTATAAAATGGAGCTAGCTGCTAATTTCTGATTATGACCATTGCTGAGACAACTCATGCAGCTTCAATTGACTGCATGGGGGAAGAACCCTGTTTGATGTCATTCATTCATTCACTTATTCATTCAACAAATAGTTATGAAAAGCCTATAATAGCCAAGCAGTCTTCCAGGTTCCAGGGATACTGTGAAAAGAGAGCATTTGAATCTAGGACTCAGTGATGAAAAAGAGCAAGAAATAAAAAGCTGGAGGGTGGGGCTTGAGGGAAAGAGGGATCACAAAGCACAAAGACCTTAGGCAGGGATAATCTTGGTTTAGTCAGAGAACTGAAAGGCTATGTGAGGAGAGAGCTGTGGATGTGGGGGTGAGGGTTGAGAATAAAATTGGTCTCAGTTGAGATCAAAGAGAGGCCAATGCATGGTGAGGAGGAGTTGGAATGTCATACCCAGCTTAATGGACAACTATTGAAAGGCTACTGCAGGGAAGTTTTATGAAAAATATACTTTTTAATCTGGCTACTATATAAAAGTGAAAACAGGGAAATCAAATGTGTATTTCTTGCATGGTGGCTTGGGTGTAGGGCTGTTAGGAGACTTGGTGAGAATTAATAGTATGAAGTTATACTTTAGAGTCAACAGAAGTTGATGATTGGATTATATTGAGAGGTCTTGAATATTTTAACACATAGTAGACACTCAATAAATGTTGATTGATTCATTGAAGGAATGATTGAACTACTATGAATCAAACCCAGATTCCAGGAAGCAGTCCCTAATGGACCTCAACCCTCCTACTTCTGTACTCCTCTCGCTCTTCCAAATTCCCAGTGCTCTTGAAACACTTTTTCATGGACATTAATCTTCTTCCATGGATTTAGTGATTTCTGTGCATTTCTTTCTCGCCGTCTATACTATAAGTTTCTTCATGATATTTATCCCCCACAGTCCCTTGCATATTTTGCATGGCACATAATCAGTGTCAGACTTTTTGAAGAATGAATGAATAAATGCATGAATGAAATGAGATGGAAATTATATGAAAGTCAAAGTTCTCAAATAAAGAAATGATGACTGAGCTCCAACATCTGAAATCTGAGGATCTTTCCAGATAGATTAAACAACTATGCAGCTGGGTTACTTTAGAGCTAAGGAGCCCAGGACTAACTGAGTGACCAAAAGGGTCTCTGTCTCAAAGAACTGGGCACTGAGAGGCAGAGTGAGGCTGACTTTTGTGATTAAGGACAGGTTCTCATGGCTTGCTGGGTCATACATCAGTTGGTAAGAAGTGTCTTAGCCTTTCTGAATCACAGTTTCTTCTTTTGTCAAAGAGGCATAACAATAGAAATCCTCAGAGATGGCTTGTGAAGAAATAATAATGATTACTCTTATAAATAAAGCTCTTGCTATGTGGCCTAAAATACCCTGAATGCTTTAACTGTACAATGTACTAATTTATTGCTCCTGACAACACTAGTAGGTATACACTTTTATTATCCTCCTTTTATAAATCACGAATATGAGGCACTTAGCACAGCAATGCAGAAAAAAGCATCCTGTAAATGCTAGAGATGAAAAAAATGCAACACTGGATATGGAGCCAGAATGCATCGTTTTAAAACTGAGTTTTGCAGCTGTTTTTGACTGTGGATGAAGCAACGTTTATAAACTCAATTCTCTCATTTTTAAAATGGACTGATATAAGGAATAAGTGAGACAAAGTATGTGAAAGCATAAATCTACATAAAATTACGACCAAATCCTGGATCGATGCAGATGTTTAGAAAGTGTGAGAGGTGATACCAGTCCAATCAAATGCAGTGTTTTGAGGAGGGAGCATCATATGGATCTTCAAAAAGAAAACTCCTCATTTGTCAGTTTTGTTATTGCAGTGAACAGCCTTTCTGAAAGTCATGGTC
The DNA here is from genome assembly GCF_004348235.1 of Phoca vitulina. Lineage (NCBI taxonomy): Eukaryota > Metazoa > Chordata > Mammalia > Carnivora > Phocidae > Phoca > Phoca vitulina. Next base: position 11,779,872 of record NW_022589706.1, on the reverse strand, counting down.
TGTGACTTGTTTGTGTCCAGAGGATTGGCAACTTGCAGTAAAATGAATACCTCGGTAGCTGAAGATTTTGGTTCATTTCTAGTCTAATCTGTCGTAGGGTGTCTGGGCCAGTTAATTAAAGCAATCCCCCTGAGTGCCCTTCTACCACTTATGAAGCACCTCCTACTCCATTAACTTTTGTGATCCTCCTGGAAGTGTTGTAAAAGAGGAACATTATCCCAGTTCTTTCTTTTCTGATGTTCTATCTCCTGCGATTCTTAGGTTAGTCCTGGGCTTATAGGAGACACCTGCTCTGCATCGAATTGCTTCTGACCACTAAAATGAAAGTAGAGTGTCCCTCGGTCTGATCATTAGCTTATGTCTTCTCAATTGTTTGGTGTTCCTTTTTAGTATTTTTAAATGTACTTTCTTCAGAGTCCTTTCTTAGTGAAAATTGGAAATTCAGAGATAGGAATGCTAATTAAAGCTGCCCTTTCCTTCTGAAAGAGAAGGTTCTCTTTCTGTACATTAAACACACACACACACACACACGCACACACACATATCTCAAGTGACTTGCTCCTAATGAAGTAGAGTCTAAATTTGGGGATTTAGTTGAGGGGTTAGCTTTTCTTTTCCTATTTAAAGCAGTGTTTCCTATTAAATGTTATTCATATATTTTAACTGTGTGGTAGACCCACTAATGGCCCTCCAAAGATGTCTGCATCCTAATCCCCAGGGCCCCATGGATATGCTAGTTACACGGAAAAGGTAATTAAAGTTGCAGATGGAATTAAGGTTGCTATTCAGCTGACCTGAAAGTAGGAAGATTCTCTTGGATAATCCAGGCAGGCTTGATGTAATCACAAGATAAGCAAAAGAGAGAAGCAGAGAAGTCAAGTCGAGAATGATAGTGCCAGAGAAAGACTCAGCTGGCATTGCTGGCCTTGAAGATGGAGGTATCCACAGCCAAGACATGCGGGCAGGCTCCAGAATCTGGCAAAGGCCAGGCAACTGATTCTTTCATAGAGACTTTTCAAGGAACACAGCCCTGCCAACACCTTGATTTTAGTCAGATGAGACCCATTTCAGACTTCTAACCTTCAGAGCTGGAAGATAGTAAATTTGTGTTGTTTTTAAGCCATCAAATTTGCAATAATTTGTTACAGCAACAATACGAAACTGATACAAACTGATTTCAGCATTTCAATAATATAAGTGTAATAATAGAAAACAAGAAATCTCCAGTAGAGACAAACTACAACACTGACTGACTAAGTTCTGGGAAATACGTAGTTCTCAGAAGAGAAATGATTCCCTTTCCAGCTCTCTAAGCCTCTGATTTTGGTCCTGGGGTAGGGAGAACATTTTTCGTTTGCCTCTCTTTTTTTCCAAATGAAGTTTAGTCCCTCTTACCAAAAAGATTCACTCAGATGCAGCCCCCAGCTTCACTGGCTGCTAGTTTGTAGTGGATGCTAGAAGCAAGACTTAGATGTAGCTGATTTGAGAGCACTAGCAATGGCTAGCACTCATGAGCAGTACGTGGACATATCCAATATTAGGCTTGGTCTTCATGCCTAATTCACCATGTCTTCTCTTGTGGATTTTTCTGTTCTCACTAGAAGAAACCTTTCTATTCTATAGTGCATGGTCCCACCTTGCTTCTATCTTAGCTATTATGTAGAGGTCTTAACTCCCTTTTATAGTAGAAAGAACAATGAACTGAGGGTCTAAAGACTTGGCTATGAATCCTAATTGTCAAGCCTTTGCCAGTCACTTCAGAGAACTAGCATTTAGAGAACAAATGCCTACCATGACCCACACCCTACATCCTAAACATTTACTCTGTACGGATTCACTGAACATTTACTGCGTGTTTATTCATGCCCAGCAGGAATGTGCACATGTTAAGCTCAGGGTAAAAGGGATTTCTGTATTCACTGGGGCCTCCCCTGTTCTGACTTAGAAGGTGACAGAAACAATAGTGGTAATCATGTGTGTGTGTGTGTGTGTGTGTGTGTGTGTGTGTACATGCATGCACACATGTGAATGAGAGGATGAATGAACTAGCAAATAAACAAAACGGATTTAAAAGTGCTCTCACAGAAGGACATTGAGACTTCTACAAATATTCTCTGCAGATATCCCTACAACTCTTTATACAACAAAACATATTTGAGAGAATCATTCAGTGTCCCTGGAGATTTGAAATGCATTCCAGTCCAAACCTGTTGGGCTTTCTTTCCCAAAATGCTGCTGCAGGACAGGAAATGAGCCAGTGCAGCTCAGAGAACACCCTGGTCAGTCTATGGGAATCTCATGCCCAGGAACAGGGAGTACCAAGCTCATGAGGCAATCAGTCTAGGGCAGCAGGGCCCTGCCGCAAGTGAATGGGAAGGCATCACAGGGCTCCGGAAAGACGTTGAAGGCGCTGTGGCTAGTGCCATATCCATGGAGATGCCAGTATTCATGCTTTTCAAGCCACCGGCTCAATTTCCAGGCTATGGCTGAGAAAGTGGAGCTAAAGAGATAGTCTGCATTGCTAAGAGCTCCAGAGTTTGACAGACCAGGGAGGTGGGATGAATTCAGGGAGAAATAACCCCTTGCTCAACCCTTTCCTATAGTCTGTTTTACTCCTATTTAAATCTCACCTGCCTGGAAGTCTGAGAATCTCACAAGTAGAAAAGAGGCCACATTCAGCTGTGTGTTCTTGACTCTGTCACAGTGGCTGGCATGGAGGATTGCTTGCCTCTTCCCTCATGACTCCCTCTTCATTTTCTTCTCTCTTCTCTCCTCCCTTCAATTCCTCCCTCCTCCCTCCCTCTTATCTCCTGAGTCCCTTCCCTCTTCTTGTTTCTCCTTTCTTTGCTCCCTTGATCTTGTTTCCAGGAAAGAACTTGATGCGAAACATTTACATTTCAACATGAGGTCAGGGCCACACCACATGCTACCTTTCTGGAGGCCATTTTCATTTTAAATCTTGCTTCTCTTTGTTTCACAGGGCCATGATAAAATAAAACAAAAGTAGTGATCTTTACAAATGACACCACAAGGATATAAGAACACTGACTCTTAGGTGAGAAATCCTGAGGTTAAGTCCCAGCTCCTAGACTTCTAGCATGTAATTGTCAGGGAGGAAAAACATTTCCTCTATCCTCTTAGGTTCAGTTTTTGGGGTCCTGCAAATTAGATTAACAGAAGACAGATTAACAGGAGAAAAGGCATACAATTTTTATTTTATATATATGGAAGTTCACAGAAAAGAAGTGAAACTTATAGAGACTCCAGGGCTTATGTGCCATTTTAACAAAAGAAAGGGAGTTTGGGCTTTAAGGGATGATAAATTGTAGGGAAGTGATTAGGTCTACGGCCATACCACCCTGAACGCGCCCGATCTCGTCTGATCTCGGAAGCTAAGCAGGGTCGGGCCTGGTTAGTACTTGGAAGGGAAGTGATTAGGAAATATACGAGAGAAACTTATAGAAGATAAGGTTTCTTTTAATTAGGCTTATTTATGCAGACTCATCTTGGTGCTCACTCTCCATCTCCAGTGATAAGAGTTGCTCTCTGATTCCTGGCACAGGAGAAGGGGTGGGCAGCTTCACAAAGGGAAATTTATGCCACAGTTAGGTAGATAAGAGGAGGACTGAGAACTCTTCTTGCATCTGGTCATTCTCAAATGCCTTCAGCTCCACATAATCATTATGCCAAAGTGGCATAATTTGGAATAGCATATTCTGATTTTTTTCATAATCTTAGGCAAATTACTCAAGCTTTGGCATTCCAGCGTCCTCATCTGTAACATCGGATTAATGATATTACCTATCCTATTGAGGTATTGTGATGATTCAATGAGATAGTTCATGTAATGTGAATAGTACACTGTTATACCATAGGGGTTCAATAATATAATCCTAATTATAGCATAATAAAGCAAAGAATAATAATAATTATTATTATTATCCATGAAAATCACTGCCCTAAAGCCAGCCCATTATAGTGGTATATGGCAAAGACTATTTATAGAGAGAGAACAGAAAAAGGACTGTGACATGAGAGCCAAATTTGTATGCCGGATTAAATGGGTGAACCCAGGAGCCCACTCACTTTAGGCCAGAAAGCCCAGGAAAAGGAAATAAGAGCAGGCAAAAAAAGTCATAAATTGCAGGGAAAGATTATATTCTTAGGAATGTTTCCTAGTTAAATTTCCAAATTATCTGCTAATTTGTTTATATGAAGATTATATAGCATAAGCTTTGATCACAAGATACATGAGTACTATTTTCAAGACACATTAGTGTAGCATTGCTGGAAGTTTTTTCAAGTGGGAGGCATCCTCCCACCCCCCTTATGGACTTAATAGGCACTCAAACAAGAAGGTTGGATGCTTAATTGTTTAATGGAAAACATATACATATTTTAAAGAAATCCATTTAGGAACCTTTCCGAATGAGCCCTGCAGCTAAGTGAAACAGCGTGGGTCCTGGCATGTCTGTGTGGAAAGTTTATCTGGAGACATTTAGGGATTTTCCAAGTAATCGAGAAACCTTAAGACAGAGGGACATGATATCCTTTGGGGTGGGGATAGAACAGAAGTCACTGAGGGTGAATAGCTTCCATCATTTTGGTGAGAAAATCTTAAAATTAGAAGAGACACTAAGTGTCACACACCAACCTTGTCCTCATTCCTTGCTCTATTCAGATGTTAAGAGGCCTCTTACAACAGTTTTCCAGTTGCCTTTTTCTTCCCTGCCTCAGAGGCCTAAATCCAGCTGTGCCACATCATGACTTCTGCCCTAGTGGGTGCCCATTTCCGTTCCTGGAAAGTCATTCCTCCTCTCCTCGCTTGTTTTCAAAAACCTAGATTAGGCTTCTTTCTTCAGTAGAACCTTCTAGAAAATGCGAACCAAAGAGAGGTCTTGCTTCTCTTACCTCCTATTTACTGAGAGCAGAAAATATTTCTTTTAGAACTTAATTTCTTTCTAACTTCTCAATGGATCATCCCAATTTCTCCTGTAGTTAACAATTCAGGGATCATGACAAGCTAGGTGAGTCAAGCCCATTTTGTCCACTTTCCAAGGTTTTTGACCATGAACAAGTCAGTTCTGCTCTGTGTACCAGCCTTTTAAGCCTCCTTAAAATAAAAAAGATTGGATTATTTGAACTGTAAACGTTTATACAAATATAAACTAAAAATTTTAAATTTAAATTTGACTTAACTAGTTCCTACGTGCATTGCCACTTCATATTTTGGGAGAGACAATAGGTAGGTAGATAAATCTATCTAATTTAAACATTTTTTCTCAACTTCATTATATTTATTTTGGTATTTGTATGATGTCAATAGGATGAGGAACATTTCTTAACCAAGGAACGTCACCTGGTGAAATTTCAAACTGAAGCTAAAACAAAGAGGGGGAAATGATTAATTTCAGGTTTCAGGCAAATCATCCTTTTTGAGATTATTTCAAGTAATACAATGAGTCAGTGCAAGGAAATTGAAAGCCTATTCACTGACTCTCTCTCTCCCTTTCTCAGACTGGGCCATTGGCTTTGGCATGCCTCTTTGGAGTCCATTTTTTACTTTCCCAAGAGTTTTGGGCAATATTTCCCCTTCTCAACCCCTTAGCAGAGACCCATTTAAAGACTCATTTATCAAGGTACAGGGAGGCCCAAGAGTGCAGTGGCTAATGACACCGTGTGCGGAATCTGGCATCCAGATTTGAACCCAAGTTCAAATCCCAACTCTGTCAAGTCCTATCTATAAGACTTCAGGCCAGTCACTTAATCTTTTAAAGCCTGAACTTTCTTTTTGAAACCAGAGAAATAATATAGACCTCATAGAATTATGAAAGAATTCAATTAGTGAATAGGTGTGAACATTTTAGAATAGTACCTGACACTTATACCTTCTACATAACTGTTAGCCACCATAATGGAGTAAATCAGATATAAATCATGATTGTGCCCCTTATTGAATGTAACTTTGAGATTATTTTTATAATCTCAATGAAAAAATAATCTCACAGACCCTTGGTTTTATTTATTTATTTTTTTTTTGCAATAGAGATAACAACACTTCTCTCATTAGTTTAGGGTAAGATTAAATGAATTTATACATGTTAAGTACATGTGTCTGGCTTAGAGTAAGTGAGCAAGAGATGTTAGTTTATTCCTTTGGCATTCTTTTCTTTTCGTATGGAAGACAGACCTTTGCCGGGCATCCATTATAATATAAAGAAAGGGGTGAACCTGAGCATAATGAGACAGTTTAATATAACAAACTAGGCCGGGGCTAACAAGCTACTGTAATAAAATGATAGAGCCATCACCTGGAATTATTTTTTTAATGATATATAGCCAATTGTCCTTTCCCAAGATGGCCCTAGAAAAACACTCTTCCCCAAGTATCCCGCATTTCCCTAGACTGGTCAGATGATGCATGAAACTCATGGGGGATGGCACTATTAGCTTACAAACTCCAGCCATGAGTGGTGTATGTGAAAGAGCCCCTGGCATTCTTGAGAGCCAGAAAATCCTGTAGCTGGAGTTAACAGGAAGAGCTTAGTAAAGGTAGCTAGTACAGATAGGGATTGGCTGCGCTGCCAAGACTCTCAGCTCGTGGATCTTATATTAGGAGTGCCATTGTCCTGAAGTGAAGTCTTGCCTGGAGTCAACAAAATTATATCCCTGGGTCTTTCTGTGAATTTCAAAGATGGTGGGGATTTCTTTCCTGGAAAATGAGATGTGACAATTTAAAAATTCTTTGCCTAAGTGTATAAATCAAGAGATCAATTGATAACTATTTGCTAAAATCTGCGGAGGGGTATAAAGGGAGTATAATGAATTTGGTAGTCAGACAAAGCAATGTTTAAATTCAGCATCCAGGGGCACCTGGGTGGCTCAGTTGGTTAAGTGTCTGCCTTTAGCTCAGGTCATGATCCCAGGGTCCTGAGATAGAACCCTGCGTCGGGCTCCCTGCTTCTTCCTCCCCCTGTGCCCCTCCCTCCAACTGCTCATTCTCTCTCTCTCTTGCTCTCTCGATCAAAATAAATAAATAAAATCTTAAAAAAATAAAAAATAAATTCACTCCTATAGCTTTTTAGCTGTGTGACATTGGTCAACTCACTTCACTTCTCTGTACCTTAGTTTTGTTTTGTTTTAACTTTAATATGAAATCGTGTAGTATTAAAAGAGACAGTTACAGTTAACTTAACCTAATTAATTTCTGCAACTTTTTAGAAAAAAACTTTTGATGTCCTCTCGTCAAATGTCAGGAATTTCAGAGAAAGGTTACTTAAAAACGTTTCTTTACCCATCAACTTCTGAGAACTGCTTCCCCTGCATTGGCTTGCTGACAAACTGAAAATAAGATGTTTAGATAGATTGGTGGTTGGACAGATAGATATTTCTCATAAACATATAATCCAAAATGAAAAGCACTGTTATAAAAGCCAACTTGGTGGCCCAAGTGTATTCCTGGTGCCCAGAGGAGAAAAATAGCCTGGTAGGTAAGGAAGTCTTCATGGGGGAAGGACTGAAACTCGACCGACCTAGGAGCAGAGAGGGTGATAGGACCAGGGAAGAGCAAAGTCCCTTCATCCACCTAGACCCAGCAGAGCCTCTAAGGAGTTGGCCCTGCTGTCCTGATTCCACACCTGCCACCTGCCAAGCAGGCACTGGGCTCAGCTCTCCACAGTTAACTCTCACAGTAATGACAAGAAGTGGACAGTCACACTCCCATCTTGAACTTAGAAAACTGACACTCAGAGATGGAGCGGTGTCCACAAGGTCACACAGCAAGCAGGTGACAGAACCAGGATTCAACCCAAGTCTGTGTACCCCAAAGCCTGTGTATGATAGATAACATCTTTTTATTTATTTTGTATTTTGTATTTAAATTCAATTTGATTGACATATACTGATTGACATGACTGACATATACATTATTAGTTTCAGAGGTAGAATTTAATGATTCATCAGTTGCATATAACACCCAGTGCTCATCACATCAGGTGCCCTCCTTAATGCCCATCACCTAGTTACCCCACTCCCATCCCCCTCCCCTCCAGCAACCCTCAGTTTGTTCCCTAGAGTTAAGAGCCTCTTATGGTTTGTCTCTCTGTTTTCGTCTTATTTATAACTTCTAATAATAATGAAAGCTACCATTTTCAATGATTACCTGCTCTGTAAAGTCTCCTTCCCATTACCACCACTCATATTTCCCCAGGTGGAGTTGGCTTTTCATTCTTGTGCCCCCACTGTACTCTGTAGAGAGATCTCTTCAAGTGCTGGTGCATTTATCAGTCACTTTCAATCTCATGACTGCCTCTTTTATTATACCTTATGTCCTCACATGATAGGTTTGGACTTTATCATTCAAATACTCTTCAGAGTGCATCAAAGCAGGTTAATAAATATTAAGAAATAACCAAATGAATGAATGAATGAGTGAATGAATGAATGAATGCCTATTGCCTACCAAGCACTGTGCCCATCACAGCTTTGACAAGTTAACCACTTTATGCTTTAGTTTTTTTGCCTATAAAATGAAGATGATTATAACACTACCACACAGAGTTGTGGGGACGAGTTCATCGTTGATAAATCCCTGTACTATTGATCAGCACATACTAAATGCTCGGTAAATGTTAGCCATTATTCCAACCACACTTAATTCCCACAATTCCCTTTAAATAGAGAACTTTAAACAAAGTATTATCATCTCAGCTTCACAGAAAAGGAACTGTTTTCAGAGAGGCTAAGTTTCTTGCGGAAAATCACACAGCAAGAAAGCGGAACCAGGAAATGCCCCCCACAGTCCAAGATAGTATTCATAAACCCCAATTTTCATAGTGAGTTCCAGGGGCTGGGGCTGGGCTTTAGCAGAGTGGAGAAAACCCACAGGGTGATGAAGCCAGTGTGGTCCTGGCATAGACCAGAATCCACGACCATTCCCACAAAGCTGCTAGGGTATTTGGTGTGGTTCTATTCCAAATATCATGACCTCTGCTTTTCCGATAAGAAACATCTAGCTTCTTGTTTAGGAACACGAACTCCAGAATCCCCCAAATCAGACTCTCCACAAGACAGCATTTTTAACAAGCTCCTTGGGTGATTTTTATCGTCGGGGAAGTTTGTGAAACTTGACTTTGAGATAGGCTGAAACAAGAGTTGAAAGGAGGATAGTGCGATCCCCCCCCCTGCAGGGGGCAGTTACTGAACATCAGTGTTCTTAGGAGGTTCTGCTCTGCCCCCGCTCTCCACCCATTCCTGTTTGTAAAATATAAGGACCAAATCCATCTTCCTAATAATGTTCTCATTGTGTCAGCGGGGACTAGACAGCCCCAGTGGAGTGGCAGGTGCGAGGCAGTTCGGATGCTCCTGGTGACAAAGCCAACTGAACCGTGCTTCTTTTGCTCCTGCACTTTTCTCCCTAGAAAAATTACCCACGGGCTTCCACGGGAGCTTTCTGAAAGGGGCTCTAGGCAGCAGCCACGACAGCCGATTCTGTCCTAGCATCCCAAGAGGGGGCTGAGCTGTCTGGCGGAGTGAGCTCTGGGAGGAGAGAGCCGCTGTTTCGGCAAAAAGGGCATTCGCCGGCTTCCCAGGCAGCAAACTAGCGCGCAGCCAGCCTGCACAGCCCGCGCCGTCGTCAGCGCGTGCAGCGCCGCCGTGCTCCCCAGGGCAAGTTCCCTGGGAGTGTTCGTCCTCTCCACAGACACAGCCAAGTCCCCCTCTCTCTGAAAGATGCTCCCCTCACAGCTCTAGGTGCAAGTAACCGCTGGCGGCAGCGCAGAGACCGGAGGCAGGCGCGCTCTGGTTGGGGGACCCCCGCTAGGAAATGCCAGCACCAGCATGAGAGGCTGGACTCCAGCCCAGTTCGGTCCTCACCCCGGGGGGCCGCTGCTCCGCCCCGGTGCGTCTGCGAGGAGCTGCTCACTTTTACCCCTCGCGAGTCTTTGTTCCAAGCCAGAGATTGCTCGGATTCTCTAATTAACTCCCTCCGCTCCAAAAGGGGCCGGAAGCTGGGATGCTCTGCCAGCTTGAAAGATGTTGACTCTCGAGTGGGAGTCGGAAGGACTGCAAACAGTGGGTATTGTTGTGATTATATGTGCATCTCTGAAGCTGCTTCATTTGCTGGGACTGATTGATTTTTCGGAAGGTAAAGTGGTCGCTCCCACTCTGCGCGGTTGGTCAGGTCTGGTTCAGAACTGGATTCAGACGCTGCAGAAGTTGAGGAGGCTTAATACCCAAAGTAAAAGTTTTAAAATATGCATGCTTGACATGGAGCAGCCTAGCACTGGACAGTTCATGTCTGTTTACCCAGATATTTGACATTGGGAGGGAAGGGATATTGTACCCGCTGTCTTTTCTCTTTGAAAGCTCTTGAGTGGAGGGTGATATTGTGGGTTAAATATATTTCCAAGGTGCGAAGTTAGGACTCCCTACTATGGGGTGGTAATACAGGTTGTTTTTTGGTTGTCAAGTTCATGATGGCTACCACGCCTTAATGTCATTAGCAGTTTTATTCTCTGGAGGAGTACCCTGATTCGTGAGGGAAATATCTGTGTGTGCCTCATTAGTTAGGAGATGCGGGGGTGGAGCTGGGTTGTTGATTATGATATAAAATGGGTAAGCTTTTCGGTTAAAATTGAGTTAATGACTGCTTAGCAAAAATGTGCTTTGAACACTTAATTTGCCAAAGTGTTTCATTTACATTTCCCAATGAGCCACTTTGCTCATCTGTCTTTTCAGGGAGAACCCAATATGCACAGGACATCACTGTTGCTATCAACAAATATTTTATCCATCTAATATAAATTTTACTATTCAAATCAATTTTATTATTCCAAGATGGGGGTAAAAAAAGTTGATTAACTTTGCTTTAACAGTTTGAATAGATATGTGTGTGTGAATATAGAGACATATATACCATATATATGTGCATTTATTTTTTCATGAAATAATTTTTCTACTGAAATAACATGCTTTGAATCATTTAAACCTCAGCACCCGGGGTCAAGTCTACATCTAAGCTCTCCTATCTTCTCAAGCGAAAGAATGTAGTTCCTAAGACACTTGTTAATATTCCCTCCAGATAAGGGCAGGATCTTTCATTGCTGAGTTTTTTTATGACTGTTCACTTCTCACATTGTGTGTAATGTTGGAAGATGATGGAAATATTTAAGCCTGCCATGCTTCTCATCTTTCTAACTACAGGAGCTAAGACCTGATGGCTAAAATGACATCATCCCAAACTACATCCGGTACACAGGTTGTTTCTGTTAGTATGTTATAATGGTCAATGTATCTTTCTTCAGGAAGTCTTTTTTTTTTTTTTAACAAAGTGAGTTTGTTAGGTTCTAACTATTTAGGCCTCTATAAGAACATAAGAAGTTCCCATGTAATTTTCATATTGTCTTGTAAATATTCTCACTCTGTGACAAGCTCTGCTTAGGCACACAAAAGAATAATGTTGTAATGGGATTAAATAAAACCTCAGAAATTAGTTTCTTCCTTTTTTCATATTACACAGTGGTTTTATTTAACCCTTGGAAAGAAAACAATGCATCAGCAAACTTCTCCAAGTACTACACAACAACCTTTGCATTGTTTCGAGATTCTCCCACAGTGTTCTAATGTTGGTATTGTAATAAAATGCAGATGAGATCATTTTGATTTCTGTGATGGGAATAGTTTCCTTCTGTTAAATTTTGTCACCGTATTAGTTTTTGTTCTCTGAACTTGGCTGAGCCATAGCCACAAAATTTAAGGCATAATACTCCAGATGGCTTGGTTTCATAGCCAGGTGAAGCATTCGCTAAAAGAGAACAGCCATGGGGGTATTGAGGCAGTCAACCTTCACAGCACTATCAGGTAGCACACAGTTCTTTTACTGCCTGTGTTGATGCTGTACACATTTAAAGTCAAAGGCCCCAGGTTTAAAACCCCTGCAAATGACTCAGCTTTTGTTCTTTAACTTCTGTTTGTTGTAACTTAAAGTCGATGGTTTTCAGATGAAAACTTCAAATTTGAGTTCCAACAATATGAAAAGTAGAATTGTAAACCTGACTCCCTCAACTAGAATCGCAGATTTTTGTGCTAGTCTGAAATGTCTTTCCTGGGATGGATATCCATATTCATATTCAATTAATATCCATATCCATAAATGCTGGGGAAAATTTGGGTTCAATATAAAAGCCTCGATCATGCTAAAATACAAAGATGCAGGTTACCACCATACATGATTATAACCCATTTTCCTTGACAAGTCAATCCTTTTTTGTTCTGAAGTACATATTAGAAAAAGCTGATCTAGTTCAACTCTTTTATTTTACATAGGAGATAGCTACAATCCAGAGAAGTTAACTGATTTACCAGAAGGCAAAACTAACTGGAGGAGAGACAGGACCTAAACCAAGGACTACTAAGCAGTATATAGTTCTTTTCCTACTGTAACACACTTTTTATTTATTTCTCTTCCCTAATATTGGAAAAGAGAGTCAATGAAAACATATGTCCTGAATTCTGATATCTTGTCCTGAACTGTCCACTAACACCCTGAGATATTTCTGAGGGAAATACATCCATAGGCAAGATTACACAACAGCCACACAATTTCTACAGGGTGTCGACCCCAACCCAAATGTGAGATCCAAGCATGGCATGTAAGTGAGCTAAGCCAGATTACTGACTGTATCATAGACTGGAGGCAGGATTGGAACAAAAGCAAGCCAGCTGGTCTCCTGAGCTTCTTGACCTTTAAGACCTGCACTGCATTTTGACTATCTGTGATGTACACTCAATGGCCATAAATACCTATTCCAGGTAAAATCCAACAGTGAGACCCAATAAGACCATGAGAATTCTGGCATAAGCCTCCTGTCTGTGTTTTCTCAGGGTGTGGCAGTATCCAGTGAGTTGTTGACCACCAGCCAAGTGGAGGAATAAGAAAAAGGCACAAAATACAGAGAAAGCCACAAAATATTAGATTATCCCTAATCCTTTCTACCTACAAATGATAAAACTCCCCAAAAAGGCTATGCCAATGTAGACTGCCAAACTTTTCACTGACTGCACTAGAAAATACAGCCCACAATAAGGCCAGGAAATTAACCATTCTTTTTGGTGGAGAAATGAAGATGAGGCCCAGAGCAGAACCATGAGCTTCTTTTGGGCTACGTTGAACTTTTATACTATCCTCAGGCGCAATGATTCTTGGCTGGTACGACTATGGAGTATTTTCTCTAGTATGACTATGCATCGATTTACTTAGAAAGTAGTTCTGAATCTATTTGAATGAGAGGGTCTCTAGTAGTGTTGGGATAAAGCAATATTACCATAGTATTATCATCTACAATGGCTAGTGAAAATTAGCCATGGGTAAAAAAGAATAAAGAGAAATATTTTTGCTCCCACCTAAATTAGATTCTGATTTTGATAAAACCTCATTTTAAAAATATAATTCTCTTTCGGTTGAAATTCAAGGTTTAAGAAACAAAAGCAATTTGTAGAGAGGATTCAAAAGACTAATGGGATTTTAATATGATGATTTGAGGTTTTACACATATCCACTCATTAATAAGGAGAACGAGGAAGAACACTCAGAAAATGGATCTTATTATTTCATAGATTAGCATATAATATATGTCTTGTTGAATTCTAAACGTGTGCAGGGTTCTCTGTTAGGCTGAGATGGTAGAGAGATGTGCAAGATGAACATTAAAGAAATGTACCTTCAGTGAACTTACATTCTAGGAAAGGAGGATTATTACCAAACAAGACAGAAGAATATAAGTCCTGGGCATAAGAGAGAAATGGCCTGCAGAAGCATAGATGGGTGGTGCATTCTGGAAAGGGCCTAAGGCTTTATATAGGTTCTATAGCACTTTGCAATGTGAGAAGGACTTACCAAATTGGAGAAGGGCAGAAGAACATTCCAGGCTAAGCAAAGAGTTGAGTTGTGTGCTAAGCACTAACAGGAGGTAGCTTTCATGGATAAGGGCAGTGGTTCTTGCACACATGGGTGTCAGAAAGTTGAAATGGGAGATGTGGCTGAAGAGGTGGCTTGAAGTTCAATGCTAAGAGTGTCTACTTATTCTTCAACCAGTGAAGAAGCATTGATTCGGTCTTCAACTTTGGGGAAACGCATGAGCAATGTGACAGACAACTGTTTTAGGGGGTCAGTCTGGGAGTAGGTGAAGATGAATTCTGTAGTAAAATCGTGGAAGCAGAGATACCAGTTATGCTCTTGAAACAATTCAGGTGACAGACAATAGGGCAAAAACCTATAGATTGCCCTTCTCAATAAAATACTTAATGTGAACTGTCAATTTCCAGTTTTTCCAAAAATTCATGTTTACTATAATATCCTTGGCCTGCACTTGTTCTGAAACAGCATAATTGTATTTTATTTAGGACGACATTGTTAGATATTAAATATCTTTCTTGAGAGAAAAAAAAAAGAAGCAGGAAGCACACAGAGGTCATAGTTATAGATATGATAGCACCATTTAGGGTAGGAACTTAACAGTTCTGATAGGTACACTGACATCTTGCAAGGCCTTCAATTATTTTGAAACTCTTGTTTTGGAAAATGACACAGAACACAGTATAGAGAGTGGTATGATGCACTGCCGTGCACCCCTCAATAATGAGCATCACTTTGCCATTAGTGTTTCAGCATTGGCTTTCATTTAAAAATATTTCTCCCTTGTCTACAATATGCCAGACACTCTGCTAGGCCCAGATGAATTAAAGATAGTCTCTAACCTCACAGAACTCTCATTTGTGTAAGTAGATGGGGAACATAAACAAAGGAAAGGCAATGCATTATAGTAGAGAGATCAGTATAAGTAAGTCCAAGATACAAAAGAAGAATGAAAAGTAATTAAGTCCAAACGGAAGAGCTAGAAGTGATCAGAGATGACTCCCTGGAAGAGTTGACTTTTAGGCTGGGTTTTTATGGATAAAGAGAAGTTCATCATCTTCACAGGCCTGCAAGGTGCTTATGTAGTTTCCATATGCAGGGCTCTGGGTGAGGTAACACTATATGCCAACACAGGGACGTGGTCCACAATGCAGAATTCAACAGAGAGTGTCGAAGGGAATTGACACAGTTTTATTCCTTCTCCTTATTATGTAATTATCCATGCTATCCACCACAATGCTTGGTATACAGAAGACACTCGAAACATTACAGTGTGAGTGCCATGGACTCTCGTAGAGTAATGGTACCTGTGCACTTCTTCTTAGGCTGCATCACTGAGGGCCTCCAGTGCCTCTTTCAAGTTTCCATGGTAGCCTGGAAACTGTTGATTAGTTGGCTACACTGTTTTATTTTATTTTTTATTTTTTTCTGTGAGGGAGATTTCAGATCAAAATCCCACTGCAAAGTAGAGATACCCACATACCAAAGGCATCTGGAGCAGCTGTTCATTAGAGCCCCATGGCCATGGGAAATAATTCCAAATGAAAAACCCAGCAGTGAGCTGAAGGAGCCCTGCTTACGTGGGCTTTGATTTGGCTGGAAAGTAGCCCTTTCAGTGTTCTAACTGGAAAAACAACAACAACAATAACAACGACAACAACAAACCCTTAAATTTACAAGTGAAATTGAACACATATGTATCAAGCACCTACTCTGTGAAGGGAAATAGAGGACAAAAGGGCATTTTTATTGTCCTTGAAAGTTTTCAAATTGATAAGAGTACAAACATGAATAACTAATCCAAGACAAAAAAGGGTCTGGTGAGAGGGAGCAAGGGTTTTGTAAGATTTGAAGAAAAGAGCCATTCCATCCAGTTGGAAGTTTTCAAGGAAGGTTGAAAGAAGACGGTGGTGGCATAGGATCGAAAGACTGACGGATAAAAACTGGAGGTTAATAAATAGATTTTTTTTTAAAAAAAGGCAGTTTCCTGAAATCACTGTTAGTAATCACCTTGGTTCTAAAAGTCGATTAATCCATTTAAGATACCAAGTGTCTGCTCTGGATCTGGCAACATACTTGGTACTGATAGGTTTAGGGAATATTATTTTTCAATTTTTCTTACTTTGAGAACCCATTCCCCACCCCGGCTAGGAGCAGAGAGCTGGAATCTCAATGGGGAAGGGAGATGAAGGTGGAGAAGTTGTACATTTCAATGGCCTCCAGCCAAAGGTCCTTAGGAACACACCTGTGGTTGAATAATTTAGCTTCATTGCTCTTTGCAGAGAGGGGGAGCCCATACCATGGAGAGCGGTGGAACATCTCAGTAAGGAGATAGAACAGACTTACAGCGTTTGAGCTTGTGTTGGGAGATTATGATTTTGCGTTTTGCTCTGGATTAAATAAAGTCAAGAAGCCAGGCTAATTCTATGATTATCTTAATAAATCTCATCTATAAGTAGTATAGACTAGACAGAGGCTAAACCTGCAATTGGCAAAGAAACAAGCTACAGTAACTAGGATGGGGAATATTTGGTCATTTTTGTGGTTTAAACAAAGTTCATATTGTTGCCTCTTCTCACATATGATGACAGAGTGATCTTGCTTTTTTGTCTTGATCGATCAAAGGTACAGAGTGGTCTTGTCCGAGGTTGATATTCTGTAAAATTCAAAGTGCTTATATTCAGGGCGCCTGGGTGGCTCAGTTGGTTAAGCGACTGCCTTCGGCTCAGGTCATGATCCTGGAGTCCCTGGATCGAGTCCCGCATCGGGCTCCCTGCTCAGCAGGGAGTCTGCTTCTCCCTCTGACCCTCCCCCTTCTCATGTGCTCTCTCTCTCTCTCTCTCTCTCAAATAAATAAATAAAATCTTTAAAAAAAAAAACAAAAAAAACACAAAGTGCTTATATTCACTAAGGGAATGCCAAGGTCTGGCTGATAAACCAGTGCAGCTCCCTCAGAATGGAAGGGGCTGCTTTCTCCTTACATATGATCAGTAGGAGGACAGATTAAGATGAGGGGCAGGTATATAGGGTATATAGCAGACAGATCTGAGTTTGAAGTTTAATTCAGTAACTTTAAAAGGTTACTTCACCTTCCTGAGCTTGAGTTCCTTTTTTCTGTAAAATAAGTCTAATAAACCCAACCTTTTGAGATTGTTGAAGGAATATAAAAGTTAAGTGAAACATGTAGCTCAGTGCCTGGAACACAAATAGGAGCCAATAAATGCCTTTCTTATAATTACTTTGGAATCACATGTTCAAATTCCTTGAGTCACACCAGTGATTCTCAAATGCTACTGTGTATCAGAATCACTTATGTGGCTTGTTATAATACAGACTGCTGGACTCCGCCCTCAACGTTTCTGACTCAGTAGGTCTAGGTGAGGGTCTGAGAATTTACATTTCTAATGATTTCTCACTTTAAGCTCATGCAGCTGTTGAGGGGCAACACTTTGAGAACCACAACTCTGAGCGGCCAAACCCATGATGTGAGCAATGTGTTCTTCACTGAGTTCTTTGGCACCCGTGAAACTTTATTCTGGAGCAGTGGTCAGCCTTCTGTTCTATAGTAAATATTGTAGGCTTTGTGGACCATGCAGTCTGTTCCAAATACTCAACTCTGCTGTAGCACAGAAGCAGCCATAGACGATACACAAATGAATGAGCGTGGCTATGTTCCAATAAAACTTTCTTGATAGGAGCGCCTGGGTGGCTCAGTCATTAAGCATCTGCCTTCAGCTCAGGTCATGATCCCAGGGTCCTGGGATCGAGCCCCGCATCAGACATCCTGTTCAGTGGGAGGCCTGCTTCTCCCTCTCCCACTCCGCCTGCTTGTGTTCCCTCTCTCTCTGTCAAATAAATAAAATCTTAAAAAAAAAAAACAACTTTCTTGATAGATTTTTTTAAATAAAATCATCTTAAATCTAGATTCTCTTGAAAATGAAAAATATGCAGGGGCACCTGGGTGGCTCAGTTGGTTAAGCATCCTGCTCTTGATTTCGGCTCAGGTCATGATCTTGGGGTCATGAGACCAAGCCCCACTTCACGCTCCATGCTCACCATTAGTTTGAGTTTCTCTCCTCTGCCCCCAACCCTCTCTCTCTCTCAAATAAATAAATAAATCTTTAAAAAAAAAAAGAAAATGAAAAATATACAAATACCGGGTAAGATCATGTTCTTTAAAGTGAGATAGACCTGAAGTCAGTGTGCCTCTCTACCTTGCATTGGCCTCATGGTCTCAGACAAGGTTTATAACCACGCTTGACCTCAGTTTTCTCACATGTAAAATGGGGAGAATAATAGTAGCTACCTCATTGATTATTGTGATTATTGTGAGAAGTAAATTAAGTATTTATTAAAATTCTGCTTAGCCCAGTGGCTGGAACAGAGAGCTCAACAGCTATTGAGTACTACTCATAACATTAGTATCATGGCCGTCTTTTTTCTTCGCATCCATCATACCTGTTACTAACCGTGGTCGTTCATTCAGTCTGACAAAGAACAAACACTCAACCAAGTAAATGGTAAGGTCTAGTTGGTTTTATTAAGTGATTCAAGAATCAAGCAGCATCCCATCCAGCAAGTAGAGGGGAGCTCTGAGGAGTTGTACAAAATGGAAGATTTTTATAGGAAGGAGGGTGGGGCAGGGAGTTAATAGCAAAAGAAAAGTTGGGTTCCAGGCAAAGTCAATTCCTTTAGGGGGAAGACCAAGGGATGTTATGCAGAATAAGGCGTCTTCCTTTGGGGGATGGAGAACACCCCTGTGATAGGGTGCGTCATTGGTGCTCATCAGAAAATTCCTGACTCAAATTGACGTGGGTTCAAACTCCAGCTTTATTGCTTACTTGTGTAACTTTGGATTAGTGACCTAATCTTTCCAACACTCAGTTTCCTTGTTGATGGGTTGGAGTTTATAAAAATATTCATTTAAAAAAAAAAAAAAATTCCTGACTGACAGGTTATAACTTATCTTTCTGGGGGAGGTTGAAACTGCTATTAGTTGAGCCATTAAGCCCTGGTTTGATGACTTGGCCTAAGTGACACTATTTTGAGCATGTCATTTTCTTTTAACAAATCATCCATGAAAGAAAGGATCTTAAATGTGATCTGTGTACCAAGCACTGTGCCAGTAATTGGGAACAGAAAGCACAGATTTGGCTAATAGGGGTTTACATACAAATGAACATGCGAACACATCAGATTAACAAATTGTCCTGGTCTCATATCTGCAAGGATGTGGGTGTCCCTTCTAGGGACATATGGACAAGACGGATTGGTTAGTCCCATTTAGAAGGTGGGGAGTTTCAGAAAGGACTCACAAAGGTGACCTTTGAGCTGAATCTGAGTGACACTTTTAGCATGCGGCATCACTCATTCTTAGGAACTACTGACAATTGATACAACCTATTTTCACATTTTCAAGGATAAGTCATGTTGATCCCAGCTTCTAGATCCTCACATTTTATTCCTTTTTCTCCCATAATGCCTCTTTTACCCCAATGCACACATATCTCTCCCTGTAAGCCCAGACTAGAACTTATTCTTTTTCTTAATACCACCTTTCACCCCAATCTGAATTCAATCAGTCCTGATGTATGTTGTACAACATCACACAATAATAATAAACCTTCATGCACTACTCCCCAAATCACTTCATTTGTATAATTCATCTTTTACTCAGTTAGAGAAAAGGGACTACTCTACCTCCATACAGAGTGAATTTTCCTTGAATTTGCACTGGGTCCAGAACAGTAGAAAGTATATAATGGAGGCTCAACAAATACTTATCAGTGGGTTTGTCAGCTGCATCTTTGATGGACTCTACATCAATATACTTGTCTCATCTTAACCTCATCCCCACCCTGTTCTCTTCCAATCTATTTCATATTCTCACAATAGAAGTCTTTCCAAATATGGGGGTATTGAGCTCATGCTCAAGATTCTTCTGTATCACCTACAACATAAAATCTCCACATTCTTTGAGTCTAATACAAAGATGGGATCAGACCACTGCCTTCTTTTCCTCCTTCTGCTATTTTCTATTCCAGCACAAGGAACTATTGAGGTTCCTTAAATAACTCATGCTTTCTCCAGCTGCCACATCTTTGCATATACTGTTCTCTCTCCCCAAATGCCCTTCCCTCCTCATATTCCTGGAAATGTCTTTTCAGCCTTCAACTCTTGGCTCATATTCTTCCTTCTCTGAGAAGCATGTCTTGGCTTCCTCAAGCAGCAAAAGACACTCTGAATCTGAGGCCTCTTTGCCTCTTCCCCATGCGCTCCTGTGCCCATGTTATGCTCCATTGCTATCAAACTTGTTATTTCTCAAGAACTTCATGCTGTTTCCTGCTTCATGCCTTTTCTTGCACTCTGAATGTCCCTCCTTCTAGAATACAAATCCCATCAGTCTTCACCTGATTAACTCATTCTTAGCGTTTAAGCTCAGCTCCAGAGCCATCTGTTCCAGAAGCCTCCCTTGAAC
This sequence comes from Phoca vitulina, assembly GCF_004348235.1. Taxonomy (NCBI): domain Eukaryota; kingdom Metazoa; phylum Chordata; class Mammalia; order Carnivora; family Phocidae; genus Phoca; species Phoca vitulina. The sequence goes on along the minus strand of NW_022589706.1, from coordinate 11,759,482 downwards.
CACCCAGTTGGATTAAGTGTCCATTTCTGTTATACTAAAGCACTCTATCTTACACTTCAAACTACATTAAACTCTTGATTTCTATGTCTTTCTCTTTTGCTAAATTTCAAGCACCACGTAGGCACAGCACTTATCACTATAACCTTAGATCCTTATGGAAGGCATGGGTAGATAATGGATAGACAATTTATTCAGAGGTCTTGGTAAGAAACTTCTCCGAGTTTCCACCACAGTCTTTTTTTTAAGTGTTTATTTTAATTCCAGTTAGTTAACATACAGTATTATATTAGTTTCAGGTATATAATATAGTGATTCAACACTTCCATACAGCACCCAGTGCTCATCAAGATAAGTGCACTCCTTAATTCCTGTCACCTATTTATCCCATGCCCCTGCCCACCTCCTCTCTGGTAACCATCAGTTTGTTCTGTATAATTAAGAGTCTGTTTCTTGGTTTGTCCCTCTCTCTCTCTTTTTCCCTTTTCTCATTTGTTTTGTTTCTTAAATTCCACAATTCCACATATGAGTGAAATCATATGATATTTGTCTTTCTCTGACTGACTTATTTTGCTTAGCATTATACTCTCTAGCTTCATCTGTGTCATTGCAAATGGCAAGATTTCATTCTTTTTTATAGCTAAATAATATATATGTGTGTGTGTGTGTATATAATATATATATATCACATCTTTTTTATCCATTCATCAATTGATGTACAAGGGCTGCTTCCATATCTTAGCTATTGTAAATACTGCTGCTATAAACATAGGGGTGCATGTATCCCTCAGAATCAGTGTTTTTGTATTCTTTGGGTAAACATCCAGTAGTGAGATTACTAGATCTTAGGGTAGTTCTATTTTTAACTTTTTGAGGAGCCTTCATACTGTTCTGCACAGTGGCTGCACCAGTTTGCATTCCTACCAACAGTGCATGAGTGTTCCTTTTTCTCCACATCCTCGACAACACTTACTGTTTCTTGTGTTGTTGATTTTAGCCATTTTGACAGGTGTGAGGAAATCTCTCATTGTAGTTTTGATTTGCATTTCCCTGATGGTAAGTGATGATGAACATCTTTTCATATGTCTGTTGGCCATCCATTTGTCTTTTTGGAGAAATGTCTGTTTGTGTCTTATGCCCATTTTTAATTGGATCATTTGTTTTTTGGGTGTTGAGTTTTGTAAGTTCTTTATATATCTTGGATACTAGCCTTTTATTGGATATGTAATTTGCAAGTATCTTCTCCCACTCCATAGGCTGCCTTTTAGTTTTGTTGATGGTTTCCTTTGCTGTGCAGAAGCTTTTTATTTTGATGCAGTCCCAGTAGTTTCTTTTTGCTTTTGGTTCTCTTGCCTCAGGAGACATATCTAGAAAAAAGTTGCTATGGCTGAATGTCATAGAAGTTACTGCTTATTTTCTTTTTTAGGATTTTTATGGTTTCAGGTCTCACATTAATTTGAATTTATTTTTGTGTATGAGTAAGAAAGTGGTCCAGTTTCTTTCTTTTGCATGGTGCTGTCTAGTTTTCCCAACACCAAGTATTGAAGAGACTGTCTTTCCCATTGGATATTCTTCACTGCTTTATCAAAGATTAATTGATCATATAGTTGTGGGTTTATTTCTGGGTTTTCTATTCTGTTCCATTGATCTATATGCCTACTTTTGTGCCAGTACTATACTGTCTTAATCATTACAGTTTTGTAATATAACTTGAAGTCCAGAATTGTGATACCTCCAGCTTTGCTTTTCTTTTTCGAGATTGCTTGGGCTATTCAGGGTCTTTTGTGGTTCCATACAAATTTTAGAATTGTTTGTTCTAGTTCCACAACATTCTTGAACTGACATAATTTTTAATCACTTTGTTTTAGGCAGAGTTTTTCAACCTTGACACTATTAATATTTGGGGCTAACTAATGCTTTGTTTGGGTGCTACCTGTCCTCTGAGTTATAGGACAATTGGCAGCATTCTAGGCCTCTACCTATTAAATGCCAGTAGTACCTTTTCCCGAGTTGTGACAACCAGAAGTGTCTTGAGGTGTTCCCTAACATCCCAGTGGCAGGAAGGCAAGCAAAATCAGCTCCTCTCATTTTGAGAACCATTGGGTTGAGGCATGATCAAACACAGTGTGTAAACTTTTTTATATATAATATATATATAAAATATATATACATATATTCATAAATAATAAAACTGAACTTAAGTCTAAAAACATCATAGATTGGAAATCATTGGAAACCAAAACTCAGTGTTGAGAGGGAGTATGTTTTTTTCATTACGAAAGTAATAAACAGTCATTACAGAAATCTTACAATTACAAAAAAAGAAAGAAATATGAAGAAAATACCCTTAAGACCCACTGAAGGATAACACTGGTAATATTTTCTATTTACTTATCATTTTTCTACACAAAGACTTGTTCCTTTAAACTTCAAAATAATACTTAAAAATTACAAAATTTTATGTAGTTTTAAATTCAAAATTAGAGCGTAAGTATTTTTATATTAGCTCACAGATTGTTCATAAATATTTTAATGCCTGCATTATATTCTATAAATATGTATATATAAATTACCCTGATTTTAGGACATGTAAGTTATTTGCATTTTTTCTAGTATTTGAGAAATTATTTAATAAAATCTTTGTGTAATTAAGTTGTTTATATAGTTAGAATTATATTCTTAGAATAGGGTGTCAGGAGAAGGATTAATGAGACAAGTGAATGAAGTGTTTCAAATCTCTTGACATATAAGGTCAAGTTGCTTTATAAAGGAGTTGCACAAATTTACTTGCCCCGCTGTAATGTAGGTATTCCCAGTGGTTTGCACACATGGCTCTATCACTTGTGCTGTTGGTTAGGGGACATTTTGAAGGTTAACCTGAGAGACTATATTGGCGAGCTCAATGGAGAAACTGTCCAATAACTGGACAGTTATTGACTTTTTTTTTTTTTAAGATTTTACCTATTTATTTGAGAGGGAGAGAGAGAGAGAGACTGAGCAAGCGGGGGGAGGGGCAGAGGGAGAAGCAGGTTCCCCGTTGAGCAAGGGAGCCTGACATGGGGCTCGATCCCAGAACCCTGGGGTCAGGACCTGAGCTGAAGGCAGATGCTTAACAGTCTGAGCCACCCAGGCGCCCCACCGCTAGTGACTTTTAAACTAACATTAGGAATCTTATTTTGTGCAGACATGAAATTTCCATTGTAGCTTGAAAATGTTCTTCTTGCCCTGTTCTCTTGTCAATCAGGGTGCGCTGTCTGTATGAAACAGTACAACCTTTCCCAATCATCATGCCCATCTCAGCCACCAAGACTGATGATTAGTAGGCATTGCATTATTTATTGAAAGAGAACAAATGGCAGCGTCTTACACTAGTTGAAGTAATTCCTGCATTTGTATAGATTTAGGAGGAAAATTGACATGCATAAGATCATTGCTATAAACACTCAAATATTTCCTGACCCTTACTAATATATGCATTTTACTTAGATGAATTTAAATAGCCGGGAGGGAGAGTAATGTCTCTTGTTAGGGGCATGTCCATATTCATCTCAAATAATAATGTGGTGCATTCTGTTCATGTAACAAAGTCTAAAACCAAGAATTACAGATATTTGGCTAAGAAGAAATGAAAATCTATCCACTCAAACTCCTTCATGTTATATAGGTCATGATAAAGTAATTAGGTACACAGGGTCCCTTTGTGAATTAATGGTAGGGCTTGCTTGTAGAGGCAAACAATACTGAGGTTAGGAAACACTGAGCTTTGCAGATAGAAAGACATAGGTCAAATTCTGCCCTTGAAACTTTCTAGCTGTAAGTCCTATGCAAATCTCCAAACCTCTCTGAACCTCATTTTCCTTGCCCACAAGATGGAGATCAGCATCATACCAACTTCACAGATCTTCAAAATGGTCGAGTAACTTTGAGACAGAATAGTTTGGAGCCAAGGCAAGAACCTTATGGTAACTCAAATTTTCTATTGATTACTTCAATCTTCCCTCTTACATAACTAGTGGTAGAAAGGATCCCAGGCATTGTGAAGAGAGCTGCCCAAAACACAAATTCCTTTTTGCTGATACTGAATATTTTGTGTTGCAATTTGTTGTAGGTTGGGTTCTGCCACGTATCAGATAGGTCATAGGTATTTTTTATAACCACTTTTATAAATGAGGAAATTTTTTCAAAGAGGCTAAATAACTTGTCTACTTTATGAGCAACCAAACAGTGGAATTAGAATCAACCACAGACTTCAGAACCTGGAGCTCACATTTTCCCATTCTGAGCTTCCTTATGAGGGTTAAGTTTTTTTGTTTGTTTTTCTAAATCTCTATGTTACGTGAAGAAATATCTAAGGTCTTTGGATTAGTAAAATCAACATAGTACACCTGGGGTCAAGTACTTTCCCAGACATCCATTTGAATAGAATTAAGTATGAATGACTTTACATGTCAGTAAACTCATAGTTATTAATGACCTGGTCACAGAAACTCTCTAATAAATAAACAGGAAATAATTGAAGTCCTGGCAGCAATGAGGTAAATTGGTGATGTGATTTCAAATTTAAACAAATTACAGGGGGGAAATGGAGAATGATAAAATAATTACAAGACTGAGGCACTTGAACAAATACCCAAATCTCACATCTATCTTCACTGCATTCAGCAATTCCTAAATATCACTGGTGCATTGAAGAAGTTACCAGAGGCTTCTAAACATCACCTGAGTGAGAAGCGGGAATAATACCTTCCTATTGCCCCAAATGTTCAAGGAGACACAGAGGGAATTAGCCAAATGCATTCCTCATGACAATAGGTGATTGTATAGCTAAAATTCTTTTTTGAAAATGTACCTCGTTAAAAATTTGCACAAAAGTTCCAGGTCCCTAATAAGATTTTAGACTAAAAATATCATGCTCCAAATAGTAAGCTGGCCTCAATACTGTTGTATATCTCTTCTATAATACATCAACAATGAAACTAACATGTAGCTTAGCATTTTATAGGTGTAATCAAGGGAAAATGCAAAATCAGCAAAGAAATTCTATAGTTGCAAATTCTTTGTGAAGTTCAGAGTTGACCTGCCTAGCTAATATATTCAAAAACACACATTTTACAATAATAGGAACTATTCTTGCCAGTGGCTGTCTAAGGCGAGTGGAGAAATTTTTCCATGAAGACAAATCTCTTCACCACACTCCAGAGGGACCTGAATATGTCTGTTCTTTAGGGGACAATTTAAACCCTGGAATAATTATTTTTAAGGAAAATCTGTCAGCTCCTTTCAATGAATTTTCTCAGCCTGGGAATGGAGGGAAATATTTCACGTGGGTAAGAATGGCTTGAAACTGTGTTCTGTGACAGCTACACCATGAGCTACCTCCTCTTACAGAACTTTTCACTCCATTATAAATGGTGTCAGTGGGGACATTACCTGACAGTGCCACGTTCTTCACTCTTGGGCTTGGCTTATGCTTTGCATAGTAAGCCACAGACAGTCTGCTGATGTCTCCAGAGCACTGTATATTCTGAGATATCAAGAGTGTTGTTCTGAGGCCAGTGTCACATAGAAGAAGGGATAAAGGATAAGAATTGACCATCTCTGGTTATCCTTTGCTTGATTTGCTTCTTCTTGTGCCTTCTTCTAAATATGGTTGAGTGCTGGCCATATTCACACTCATCTCTGCTGGGAAAGAGTAGAGGCAAATTCCAAATAGAGGGTTAAAAATTAAATTAATTACACTATTATTTCATTCTCTTCACCTTCTCTTGGTTAAAGAGAATTTGGTTAAATAGAATTAAACAGAACTAAGTAGAATTAAAGTTTGTCTTAAAATTAAGTACACAAATGAGAGATGTCTCCCTCCTCTCGACCCCATATGCTGCTAGAGAATATTAATATAATGTACCTCTTAATTAAGATGATCTTCCCCTAAATTTTCTAGCATAGTAATAAGTAAGTCTTACTCTATAAGTGAGAATTAGGATCGTTGACATTGGACTTGACCCTGTCCCATCTCAGCACTAATTACTACTCCGTATTAGCTTTGTTTTTCCTTCAAAGACAAAGAAAAATGGAATAATTTAAAGAAGGCAAAGATATTTATTTCCATGCTATCAACTAAGCACTTAGTCAATATTCACAACATTACTGCTCGAGGAGATTAAATGTAGTGAGCATAAAACAGGCTTAACAAATGGCTCAGAATAATTTTTGTGGCAGAATTTTAACCCTTAGTAGCTGGAGGAAGTCTTCAGAAAAGATGAAGGCTAGAATGTTCAGTTAGTTAAAAACTGAGTTAAAAAAATTCCTGACTATTCAGTATACTAATTCACAAAAGAAATAATAATTCATAATGGCATATTATTTATTGTGTATGAATCACTATCATATGTACTCCCATTTCACTTTTGCCCCAGCTTTACAAGAAGAGAGGTAAGTTTTTATTCCCATTTTACAGAAAAAAATAAACTGAAGATTGGAGAAATTAAATGACTTCCCAATGCTATTCTGTCAAAATATTCTAATTATTTATACTTTGTTATTAGTCCAAATCAGATGGATAAGAGATGAGTTGAACAAACTGTGGAGATTTGGGTAAATGTCTTAAAGCTGAGATTGCAAGTTAATTATAAATCATATTCTCACCACCTACAAATTTTTTGTATATCTTTCAACATTCCAGTATGTGATTTAGATAGTATGAATTTTTACTTTTCGTTCCTTTTTTTACTATTGAATGAATGAAATGATAAAAAACACAAAACTTTTTAGGCTTGTTCTTAAATAAAATGGGACAGACATGGCTTGTTGATTTCAGTGTTTGGATCCATGATTGATATTGCTACTCTGATGTCTGCATGTATATCTGATAATAGCCCTTGTTTTGACTATCAGGGTTCTGAAGGGAGCCAGAGAAATAGCATCCTTCCCACCCCCACCCCCCACCCCCGCCTTATTCTGAATGAATAAGAACAAAGACAAAGGCATGGGAGAAAGAGGACAAAATATGGTCTGTTAATGATAGAAACCAGATGGAGGCTGTAGCCCAGTGTGAGAGGCTCACGGACCTGTTGACTGGATTCAAACTAGGCAGACTTGACCTCTCAGTCACAGGCAATGCTGCCTGGGATGGACCACCCCTTCCCACTGCCCACGCTCTAGGAAGGATGGTGCTGCCCAGGGGAGACTGAGGTTCGGAAGAACGGAAAAGAATCCTACTCCTTGTGGGGAGTTTGCTCCAGAAAAACAAAATGGATACCGTGAACAAAGTAGAAAAGTTATTTCCTGAATTTACCAATCAGATAAATCATTCTTCCACAAAGAGGAAGTGAGGACCAACTGATGCCAGGGTGGTTTAGGGAAGATGTGTCATCATGGAAACCAAAGGATGGGGAAGAGGTTCTTTCCCCAACTGACCTGTTGCTAATCTCCAAATAGAAAGGGCTAGTTTTATGAGTTAAAGCACATGGGTTGTTAATTATAAAGCCACTTTTAATCAAAACATGTGGAAATATTTATGGGTTGTGTGTACAGTGCATTAATATTTCCTTATATGGAAGTGGATCTTTTTGTTTGATTTCATTGCTTTTCAAGGGCAACTCTTTTCTGTCTGAAGACACCTGGGATCTGAATCACCTAGGTACTTGATGTTCATTCAGATTCCCTGGTTCTATTTTCAAATTCTCATCTTGAGATTGGAGCCAACACTTAGCAGTTTTAAGAAGCACCCAGGTGGTTGCAAGACAATTTAAGTTTGTGAAACACTAATGGAAAGCTGAGTTATCTAAATCAATTTCCATTTTTAAAAAACTGTATATTTCAAAGGTACACTTTTTGTTCATTTCTAGTAATAGTTTGAATTGTTGCCTTTGATGAGGTTTGGGATTTTTCATTTTTCACTGGAGATCAGTCTATTCATTTCTCAAAACCGTGAGCATCTTTCAAACTCTCAGAAACTGGGGTTTTATCCACAAAGAAGATTTTGTGTGATCTGTTATAGGGTACAGAGGCTTGATGAAATTGAATAGCTTTTTAGTTTATGATTTTTTTTTAATTTGAGCAACCAGAGATTTTTTAAAACATTTCCTTTGCTTATTAAATAGTCCCAAACATAAAAAATAATTTATTGCACATTTTGTGATCTGCTTTGAGAGTTATTATTGAAAAGCTAATAAATAGAAACTTAGTTTTTACTGAATTCATAAGTTCTGTTTTATTTTTTCTTGGGCTCTTTTTTGTCTGAGGGATTCATATCTAATTATACAGTTGAAAAGCAATGGAAAAATATTTCTCATTAGTGACAATTTATTAAATAGGCAAATGTTTCAGAATGTTGGTTTTCCATGACATAAGTCACATCGAAGAAGAGCAGAATTTTCAAAAATACAAAAACTCTTTGCTATATGTACTTCATTTGCATGGTCTTAGTTTGTCCAGGCTGCTGTGATAAATTACCATTGAATTGGGGGCTTAAACAACAAACATTTATTTCTCACAGTCCTGGAGGCTGGAAGACCAAGATCAGGGTGCCAGCCTGCTCAGGATCTGCTGAGAGACCTCTTCCAAATTGCAGACTGCCAGCTTCTCATTGTGTCCTTGCATGGTGGTATAAAAGCTAGCTAGACCTCTGGTCTCTTCATAGAAGGGCACTAATCCCATTTATGAAGGCTCCACACTTATGACCTAATTTCTTCCCCAAGGACCCACCTCCAAATACCATCATATTGGGATTAGGGTTTCATTATATGAATTTTGGGAGGATGTAAACATTTAATCCATTTCACAAAATCTCAAGTCCCCACGGGTTCCTCCCTGATCCTCCCATCTAAAACTGCGTGTCTGCGGCCCTTTTTTTCCGGACCAACTGACTCCCTTTTCTGCTTCATTTGTCTCCATAGTACAACATCACCTTCAAATCAGCTTTATTTTCCTTAAGATCTGCTTAGTTGTTTTTGCTTCTGGGGGTTCACTGCTGGATTCTTAGCCCCTGAAATAGCACTAGGATTTTGTAGATGCTCAGGATTAGTTGAATGAATTGAATACATTTTGGTCAGAGTTTCAGTGGTTTGTAGCCCTGGCTGGATGGGGCCTTCTCAGGATGAGAAGACTGCTTTGCATGGATCTCCATTCCCTGCACATATGCCTCGGTCCCCACACCCTGTGTATGCGGTGAAAGCTTTTCTGGGACATTCGCTGCCAGAGAGGTGCACTGGGGGCAGGAACGAGCACCAAGTGTCCATGACCAGATCCAAAGAGAGGCCAGCTAATGGAGTTTTCAGTGACTGAGAAGAAGCAGATTCTTTATGGCTTCCCAGGCTGTACCTAAGTTTGTCAAAACATTTCTGAAGAAAGTCATTTAATACAAATCTGGCCATCCATATCCACTGTTCCTTGCCTGAATTGTTTTAGAACTCTGTAGGGCATAAGTATGTTTACAAGTACTCTTGATTTCTTATAAAATATTTCAGGAAAATAACTGGAGGCTCACTGAAGAAACTCCAATATGGGACAAGGGACCAATCGAGCTCAGTCCCTAAATACTTACTTTCATCATATATGCTCCTTATTTAATCGCAACTATTTGGAGAACTGACAAGAAAACACCTTAGAAGTGCGTATTTGTTATGGAATTTCTTCTTTTTATACACAATCACAGTATGTCATTATTGACCTTAAGCAAGACAGCGGTGATATTAAAAGAAAAAGAAATAATGCCAAACACCTACCTGAGCCTGGTGCTATTCAAAACACTTTGTATGTTATTATCTCATTGAATCCTTGCAATAACTCAACAAGTAGATATTCCAATTTTTCTCATTTTGTGCATGATATTGAGGAATGTACCCAAGTTCATGCAACAGTGGAACCAGGGTTTGAGCATAGGTTGTCTGGTTGCAGAGCCCTTTTTTAACAACCATATGCCAACTCTATTAATGATGTGGTTTTCTTCTTAAAGGGCTCAAGGTTGTACCCAAGTTCGTGCAGCTGTGCAGCTAGGGTTTGAGCATGGGTAGTCTGGTTGCAGAGCCCTTTTTTTTTTTTAATTAATTAATTTATTTTTTTATTATGTTATGTTAATCACCATACATTACATCATTAGTTTTTGATGTAGTGTTCCATGATTCATTGTTTGCATATAACACCCAGTGCTCCATTCAACACGTGCCCTCTTTAATACCCATCACCAGGCTAACCCATCCCTCCACCCCCCTCCCGTCGAGAACCCTCAGTTTGTTTCTCAGAGTCCATAGTCTCTCGTGGTTCCTCTCCCCCTCCAATTTCCCCCCCCTTTATTTTTCCCGTCTTACTATCTTCTTCTTTTTTTTTTTTTTTAACATATAATGTATTATTTGTTTCAGAGGTACAGGTCTGTGATTCATCAGTCTTACACAATTCACAGCGCTTACCGTAGCACATACCCTCCCCAATATCTATCACCCAGCCACCCCATCCCTCCCACTCCCCACCACGTGGATGAAACTAGAGGGTATTATGCAAAGCAAAATAAGCCAATCAGAGAAAGACATGTATCATATGATCTCACTGATATGAGGAATTCTTAATCTCAGGAAACAAATTGAGGGTTGCTGTAGCCCTTTTTTAACAACCATATACCAACTCTATTAATGATATGGTTTTCTTCTTAAAGGGCTCAAGATTGGAAGAGAAACATCATAAACCATGAGAAAAGTGGTGTGATAAAAAGAAAAGACAAAGGGGAGCCTGGGTGGCTCAGTCAGTTAAGCGTCTGACTCTTGGTTTCTGCTCAGGTCATGATCTCAGGGTCCTGGGATGAGCCCTGAGTCTGGCTCCCTGCTCAGTGGGGAATCTGCTTCTCTCCTTTTCCCCCTCCCTCTACCCTTTCTCTCTCTCTCTCCCTCTCTCTCAAATAAATAAATATATCTTAAAATGAAAAGAATTATTAAAGAAGACAAAGCATGAAACTGTTTACTGGAGCTGGGGAAAGCATCAAAGAGAGATAGTATAGTGAGCTTTGAGGAATGGTAAGGAGTTTCCTAGGTGGAGGACAGAAACAAAGACTTGAGGATTAAAGGAGGCAGAATTTCAATAATCAGTCTCCTTTATGAGTTAGCTTCTATTAGTTTCGTAATTTCCATCCATACTCTTTCTTGCAGATACAGTTTGAGCATTTTGGAACCAAACCTTAACCTGTGTTTATTTGTAATTAAACATGTAGGTCACTATGCACATCATTATGGGATAGCCAATGTAGTAATAGAAGACAGTGAACACATAGTGTTTTTTTTTTTTTAAAGATTATTTATTTATTATTTATTTGACACAGGGAGAGAGAGGACAAGTAGGCAGAGCAGTGGGCAGAGGGAGAGGGAGAAGCAGGCTTCCCGCTGAGCACGGAGCCCAATGCAGGGCTTGATCCCAGGACCCCTAGTGTTAAAGATAGTTAATTAAAAGTATAGTCACTTTGGCTACCTGTTTTCAGAAGTTGAGATGTGGGTCATATTGTCCATTGGCCTTATGACTATCCATTGTTGGGCTATTCTTAAGTAATGGCCTTAGTGCACATGAAAAGTACTTTATTTTACACCCTTCTTCAATGTTATCAGCTAAACTCCTACAGCAGGCAGTAAACGAACCTTTTCCACCTGGCCAGGCTAATGATATAGAGCTTTATATACACTTAATGATTTCAGTGTGTTCCATGATGATTGGATTTCAGGTTTGCTTGGCTTCCCACAACTGTGAAGGATTAATCCCAGCACTGTGCCCAGCAATGTCAATCTTTTCATAGGCTGTGCATGTCCATCACTTTCCTCCCCTAGTAAGAGGGTGCCTGCAACTGCTGATTTTCACGCTGGTGAAAATCAACATACTTCTTCAAGGTATTGTTTGATGCCAGAGACACGAACAGGATTGAGTACCCTGATGCTTCTTGTCAGCTACAGATACTTGCTAATTTAGCTTAGATTATGTTAGAGGCATGCATATCTCCCAAATATTTGAGCTCTATTGGAGCCATCCTGTAATAAACCTCTAAGAAAGATTCTATTGCTTATCTCTGCAAAATAAGTGACATTGGGGAATGATTGGTTGGTCCAAAGCCTTCTTTTTTCTCTCAATTCAGTTGAAAGTCACTCTAGGTATAATAATGCATCTACTGAAATCTGTCTAAAGAGAAACCACACTTTGTTCCTCCTCACCAGTTTTTATTATATAGTAAGAAAAAATAAAAGTCTGTACTTATTCTCACCTCCAGAAGAATCTGTAACTTTCCTGGCTTCCTCAACAATGGGAAGTTGAGCCTGCTTCTCCCTCTCCCATTCCCCCTGCTTGTGTTCCCTCTCTCACTGTGTCCCTCTGTGTCAAATAAATAAATAAAATCTTTAAAAAAAATTAGAATGCTACTAATAAACATAATGCATACATCAGACTTCCGTGGCTTAGGTGACCTTTCATGTATAAAATGCTTGTATAATGTAGATGCTATACAAATGTTAGTATTTGTATTTTTCTGACTTCTGTTAGGTGCTCTTTTCACCGTATCATTCTGCTCAGTTCTAGCAAAATTTGTCCTCTCAAGCACCTTATAAATTTATAAGTGGTAACTATTTTTTTTTGTAAAAGGTTATGTTTTGCTTCTTGCTTTGGCTGCCAGGAAGCTCACTATAAAATTTAAAACCCATATTGACTAACTGTTAGAAGCATTATACTTTTTTAACCTGGTTTTATTTTTTTTGACTCATCTTGTATTTTTTTAAAAATCTACTGTTTTTTTTTTAATTTTTTTATTGTTATGTTAATCCTCATACATTACATCATTAGTTTTAGATATAGTGTTCCATGATTCATTGTTTGTGCATAACACCCAGTGCTCCATGCAGAACGTGCCCTCCTCAATACCCATCACCAGGCTAACCCATCCTCCCAACCCCCTCCCCTCTAGAACCCTCAGTTTGTTTTTCAGAGTCCATCGTCTCTCATGGTTCTTCTCCCCCTCCGATTTCCCCCCCTTCATTCTTCCCCTCCTGCTACATTCTTCTTCTTCTTCTTTTCTTTCTTAACATATATTGCATTATTTGTTTCAGAGGTACAGATCTGAGATTCAACAGTCTTGCACAATTCACAGCGCTTACCAGAGCACATACCCTCCCCTGTTTTATTATTCTGCAGTGAATGTACATTTTTGAACACCACCTCAAATGAGGTTGGAAAAAATTAACAAAACACTAACTACATAATAATAATGATGAAGTCAGAGAAAACTTAAAAGAGAGTACTCTGAATTTTAACTATCTGACTCTTTATGGAGGTAAAACTTTATTTGTTCTTAAGTACAGTTTAATTAAAGAATAACAAACATTTATTGAATGCCTATGTGCCTATGTAAACATTTATTGAATGCCTATGTAATGCAGGGCACACTGGGTTCACTAAGAATGGAAAAGTAGATTCTTATCAAAAGGTTTATGATCAAATTTAGAAACTCATGCATAGGCATGAAGTTTTAGAGGTTAGAAGTTGAACAAGTCTCAGGAATGCACAAAGAGACGTAGTACAAGGGCTGGCCATATAATAAATGAGCATTGCTGAGAAATAAAAATGTAAACTCCCAGCTTACCTTCTTCATTCCATTCAAATAATTAGCACCCAAATTCACACTATATTCCTCCCTTTTTCTCTCTGGTAAATTTGGAATAATTAAAGGAAGATATTACTGGAATTATAATAGAAAGAATTAAGTGACATCCCATAGATGTATGAATTTATGTGCATATTTTTTTCTTAATGGACCTCAGTTTCCCTCTCTGTCAGATGAAATTAAGATCCCTAAAATTGCTTTACACTGTAAGATACCTCTTCCAGAAGTAGCTTCAAGTCACCACTCTCTGAAGTGATCAATTATGTTTATTCAAAAATAAAATGATTTCACTTTATGCAATAAAGTTACAAAGTTTACAATAAGTAGATTCTTTTAATGTGTTGAATAATTAGCTATGTTAAGGGACACATTGGTAAATCCTTTTACCAAGTATAAAGAATGCTAGAGACAGAAGCATCCCAAAGTCAGGATGATCCTCTCTGGTTACAGATGAGGCTCAAAGGGGAATTAAGAGAATTGCACAAAGTCAGACTCTAAGTTTCCGAGCTGGTGGTTGAAGGCTTCCAATAGTTACCACACTATTAGTGTTTCACATAAATCTAGTTTCTAGATAACTGGGTAATAGAAACCTTTTCTACTCACTTCTGGGCAGACTTCATACTAAGAGCTATTTAAGGGACAAAGGCTGTATAGACTAGAGTTCAGTTACAGATAAGAGGGATATTCTATCAGATGTAAGAAGAAAGGATTTTATTATCAGATATTAGGGGGCTTATAAACTAGTTGAAAAGGCTAGAGGAACAAACTTGAGGAAAGGCTTCTAGCAATGACTCCCAGCTCCCAGACTCACCCCACCTCTGCCATAGTCAGTGAAGCTGATCACTGCAACATGAGACCCCATATCCAGAAGCTGAGATCACAGAATTACACTGTTTCTGCCCCAGCCTTGCCTCTCTCCCCTCCATTCCAAAGTCAAATGGAACTAAAATAAGGAATGCTAAATGCAAGGGAGTGTAGATAAGACAGGACTTAACTTTCCAGTCCCTACAACAAAGGATGGCTCTTGAGAAGGAGGTCGAAATAGATATTAGGTGAGACAGTTGAGATCAGCTGCCAGAAATCCGAGAGAGTGGTAAAAAAATAGAATTAGATGACCCAAGCCATGTGAGGAACAATATAAGACAGAGATGACAAATAGATTTCATTTTGCCAGCCAGTTCTAGCTAATTGGCTGCCAAAAACAAAGAATTGAGAAAGATTTGAGAAATGCATCTGGGCCCAGCAGGATAAAGCCCAGTGACTGATGAGTGATGTCTGCCGGGAGTATTGGCATGAAGCGATCAGTCGAATTAATGCCACGTAGATCCCATAAGTCAGTTGCTGCCTGACCATTATTCCATGATGCCTTATGGCACTGTTGATGTTGTTGTTGCTGTTGTTTAATTAGATCTTGATTGGCTTCTTTGCAATGTCATAATGACCATGCCTCATTGAAGAAAGCAAACTATCAATTATTCGATGAGTTCATCATCTCCTCACCCCGCATCTTACTTGATACACACTAAATTAGTATCTATTGATTTGATTTTGAAATCTCAGTCATTCCATCAAAAAACATTAATTCAGTGTTAGCTTTGCACAACATAACCTCATATGTCATGGTTTCAGGCTTAGTGAGACCCAAGTTTTTAAGGGATCTCTCCAAACCTCCCTTTAAAAAAGAATGTTCTGTTCATGTTTACAGAATCCTAAGAAGTCAGTTTGGAGCAACTTAGATGGCGTCCTTGTTTATGGACCATGGCCTCAGTTTATATCTTTGAGCCCATCCAGTTTTTTATGTTCTTGTCATTAGCTTTTATCTTGAGCTCCTGTGTGTACTTGAGCTGATACTTGTTCATAAAGATAGTTTTGCTCTGAGAGTGTGCAGACATACATCACCTAGAATGGATGTGCTTAGAACTTTGAAATGGGTGTGTGGATTTATTATTTCTGCACAATGTTCTTCTTAAATTCTGCACAGAAAGACTGCCTATTTCTTGAGAAAAACGCAGGGAAATATTCTGTGTGACTCTGCTTGCTAACTCACAGGGCCTTTTCTCAGTAAGGCAAAAACTGAATCATATTTCTAGGAGAAGAAGAAAAAACTGCCCCATTTTTGGTGATTGATAATGACTCTCATTTGATAACTTCCTGAAGAAGACCACATTTAGGGGAACATTGGTAAGGTTAGAATGAATATTTGTGGCTATGGAATACAAAGATGGGTTTCAACAACACCATCCATTCATTCAGTAAATTACAGTGTATTTATTATTACATACAGTGTATTTATTATTTTTTATGAACTTACTAGGTCCCATGCTATGGAAATCTCAAGGTGCATCTGGTCATTAGGCGTCTAACAGAAAAATACTATGAAAGGGCAGACATGTAATAAATGAACTCTGCACCCAGCCATTATGAGACTCCTTGAGGAAGGATGCAGACGCATGCTTCCCTGGCTGAAAAGAAAAACCATTGAGTCAAACAGAGATTCAAATCCACACCTCACCACGTAACAACTGTAACCTTGGCAAGTCATACAAGTTCAGGCTCCTCATCCTCAGGGACTGTTAGAGTATTAAATCAATAATTAATTTTTTGATCTGGTCTAAAATCATTATGACAGATCAGTAATTCAAAAGCTGTATGAGTCAGGTAAGGAGAAAAGTTATACTTTCTATTATAAATCATTTCTAAATAAGAAATAATCTTACTATTTCTGAACCTCGTATGGTTTTGTATAACATTTGAACATAAAGTTTTTGATTTAGCAAAATTTACTTCTTGTCAAGATCTCTATTACTAGGTATTACAATTCTGTAGTTTTGAGGGTGATAGCCGGGGAAGAATAAATGTAATAATAACTTCAGAGCTTCCTATTGTGACCCATTGAATTCTTAAGTAACAACATTGCTGTCACTCTATAAAGGACTTTTGAGATGATAATGAAAATGTAATTATAAATCTGAATAATAAAATTAAATGCCCTTTGCTCTTTGAATAGTTGAATCCATGAGAATGCAGACCTATTATCCCTCCTATCTGGGCTGTAGGCTTGGGGGAGGGAGGCAACCACGGACATTTTGAGGAAAAAAAACAAAAAAACAAAAAACCTTGAAATAGATTATGGCTGAAATATTTCATACTATAATCCCAATCTCTTCTACTGTGAAGTTTGTCATAGATAAATCATGAAAGCAAAAGTTCCAGTTTTCTTTTCTCCTCATTAAGGAATGTGTTTGCAATGCAGCCAGATTATTCATTAATAATCGTTCATTGGTACCTATTTATAAAGTGCCCGCTCTGTACCAGACACCGTGTCACCTGCAGGGATATAACAGTTAACAAAGCTATGTTTTAATTATTGTTGCTGGAGGAGGGTTGAGTTTGCTTTTTAAAAACTTTATTGTGTATGTTTTTTAAGATTTTATTTATTTATTTATTTATAGGACAGAGAGAGACACAGCGAGAGAGGGAACACAAGCAGGGGGAGTGGGAGAGGGAGAAGCAGGCTCCCCGCTGAGCAGGGAGCCCGATGTGGGGCTCGATCCCAGGACCCCGGGATCATGACCTGAGCCGAAGGCAGACGCTTAACGACTGAGCCACCCAGGCGCCCCTATTGTGTATGTTTTTTAAAACAAGGAAAGCAAATGCTTTCTGACTGCTCCATTTCCAAATCCACTGTGCTATCTTTAACTACTTAAGTAGGCCCAAGTTTTTCTCCTCCCATTTCCTGGCTTTCTTCCATCAGAAAAGTAAATTCATTAGCTCAGTAAAACACAGTGATGCAGGCCCAACACTCAAATGAATAGAATGTATTGCTGGTCTGATCTCAGTTACAGTGGAACTTCACTACCTTTAAGCAGAAGTAGATGATGCCTATTTAATAGGTGTGTGAGGGTGTTTGTGGGGGAAGACAGAGCAAAGAGGGGTAGTATTTAGTGTTCTCTTAGGCAGGAAACTCCATGACCAGAAGCTGCTAGTTCTTATTTGACTTAAGAAGAAAAAAAATATATCATATGCTTAATCATTTCCAGATGATCAAAAGTTTTCTCCTCAGTATTAATTTAATATTAACTCTCATCACATTTGCAAGGATCTTGGAATAATTCATCAAAACCTTCTTCCAAATTCATTCAGATAGCCAACATTTCCCACATCGATTGTGAATTAGTCAGCTCAGGCAGCTGTAACAAAATATCACAGTCTGGGTGGCTTAAATAACAGACATTTATTTCCTCATAGTTCTGAGGGTGGAGGTCCAAGATCAGGGTGTCTGCACCATCTTGGTTGTGGTGTGAATTATCTTCATGGCTTGTGGATGGCTGCCTTCTCCTGTATTCTCTGTGGGGGCAAGGAGGAAGAAAGAGTGCTCCCTGGTCTCTCTTATACAGGAATCCCATCAGATCAGGGCCCCAACCTCATTTAACCTTAATTACTTCTTTTGAAGCCCTGTCTCTAAATACAGTCACATCGTGGATTAGAGAGCTTCAGTATATGAGTTTGGGGGACATAAACATTCAGTCCATGAGTCATAGATTCCCGTATCACCCACAAAAGAGGGTGAGTTTTTGAAATGGAGGACAGCAAGGAAGCAAAAACAACAGAATGGAGTACTAAAGCTGTGTGCCCTGCATATCATGCAAGTGTCTCCTTGAGCATTCCAGCATCATCAGATTGGTTTGCGGGAGTCAAGTCGGTTTTGTAAGTGTCCTGGAGCAGAAGGTTATGATTGCATTAATAACTGCAGGATTTGATTCCGAGGCTATAATCTCATTGGCTTCAGCATCACATGCCTCTCTAACTGCTGAGAAAAACGAAGTCTGTGCACCTACAAGGGAGAAGAGGCCCTAATGGCATCACGCTCGCCTGTACAGAACACTGATTGCATCAACTTGGAGTGAAATTGCCACCAAAAATCTAGTTAGATCTCTCCTCAGTGACTTGGGGATGTTGATTGCAGAACGGCTGTGAGTGGAATGTTTTCCACTATCAAAGAACAGCAGTGGAGATTCAAAGGGATTGCAGGTTTATTCATTCTAGCCAGGACATACAGGCAGAATGAAATATCCACAGCAAAGGGATCAAATCAACCTTTTGGCAAGTTTCTTTTGCCTTCCACTCAACAGTATAACTCAAAGTCAAGAGAAAATGCAAAAGGTGAGAAGGCCAAAGGGCTGAGGTAATGGGAAGTCACACTAGCTAATGGCTGTAGATCTTCCAGGTAAAAAAAGACATTTCCCTGGATATCGCTCTCCCTTACAGAGAATGAATCAGCATTTCCATTGGTGACAGATAGAATCTGCCTCATCCAATTAGTGAAACACATGGGCGGAGAGCCAAGTGAATGACCCCATGGCCAGCTAAGGGATGGCCCCCTGGCCAGCTCTGTCACGAAGAGTCTATTCGAATCACATATAAGGTGCTGGAAGTATTTTTAAACCAGTACAGGCATACTTTTCATTCGGGACTTTCAAGGCACTACAAAAACATGACTGGTTGCTTCGGTATTTACAAAGGATTTTATCCAGTGACCCAAATCTCAGCCTCTCTCTGTGTTCCAAGCAACCAGAATTATCATACATTATTTGGGAGGGCTGTGAGGAATAATAGGGAAAAGGCCAGGTTTATAAGAAGACATGTGCTTAAAACCATCATTGACACCTACTAACTGTGTGACCCATGGAGAATCACTCTCCCTTCTGGCCTTTAATTCTTAACATGCCGAGGGGTTGTGGGGATTTAATGAGATGATGTAGTGAAAGGGCCTCACACACTGCCCTGGAGTCTGTTCTGTAAGGCCCATACTTCCTTCCTGTCAGAAAAGGGATAGCAGACAAATTGACACTAAGATGTTAATACTTTATATATTACCACTCTCAGGAATATTTACTTTTATTAAAAAAAAGGGGGGGGCGCCTGGGTGGCTCAGTCGTTAAGCGTCTGTCTTCGGCTCAGGTCATGATTCCAGGGTCCTGGGATCGAGCCCCGCATCGGGCTCCCTGCTCGGCGGGAAGCCTGCTTCTCCTCTCCCACCCACCCTGCTTGTGTTCCCTCTCTCGCTGTCTCTCTCTGTCAAATAAATAAATAAAAAATCTTTAAAAAAAAAAAAAAAAAAAGACGACTTGGGTGAAAACAAAGTGAATCATCTCCAGTACTTGAATCAAACAATAGTGATGCTGATATTATTGAGAAGGAGACCATAAGGTTTTCCCGATTCCACTCAGATAATATGCACCCTCTTCTCCTAGGGGAACTCCCAGGCCTGTGTCCCAAAGAAGCCACATCCTGACCTGTGTGTTTAGGCAAAACTGCACAAGGCAGAAAGGCTGTTTCCTACGGACTGTAATTCCTTTCCTTGGTAGCCACCATGTTGCAGAAGCAGAGTGAAGATTCTCCCTCCAGCCTGGGGGCTGGAGGGTGGGATGGGTGGGTGCCATCCCCCATCTTTGGGATAGGAGAGCCCCCTCAGAGGAGAGCAGCAGAGATGACAGCCGAGCACCTGGACCCTGCCAAGTCCAGCCCATTATTTGACTCGGGGAACCACGGGCTTAATTAATTGAAAAATAAAGGTTATTATCAAAGCAAACTAGAATTGAAGGACCTTGGTCAATACTTACTGAATTTCA
Source organism: Phoca vitulina (assembly GCF_004348235.1). Lineage (NCBI taxonomy): Eukaryota > Metazoa > Chordata > Mammalia > Carnivora > Phocidae > Phoca > Phoca vitulina. The sequence continues at coordinate 11,739,235 of NW_022589706.1, read as the reverse complement.
CTTTCCTGGGCTTTTTAGCCTTCCAATATTGCATTGAATCGCACTCTCTTTCACTTATGACCTGTTCCTGAGATAAGTTCAGATTTAACCAGTAACTTAGCAATATTGCAATAAACAAGATCCATTTCTGGAGCAAGAAAGTGAACTGTCTGTTGCTTTTGGAATTCTGCTGTTGCCCCAGAAACAAGAGTTACTTTCTTCTTCTTCATTTATATGTTTATCCTTCTTTAACACATGTTTAATGGCACTTGCTGTCCTGCCTCATTCGCTTCTCACAACAACCCTGGAAAAGGGAGAAGTTGAGGGTTTGTTATCCTGTTTTCACAAATATGTAAACTGATGCTCAGAGAGATTGCAAAGGGCAACTCTATTGATCAGTGCTTGAGAGCATTTCCCACCAGGCTGAGTCTCTTAGGATCAAATCCAGGGGGCTGCAGGCAGGGATTTGACGAGGAGCAAATCAGATTATGAGATGCTGGCTGCGTATCTGGCATGCACTCAGTGTTCAGTACACACTAGCCTTTATCAACATCACTGGTCGATTATTGCCATTGTGATTATTTCTTCCCATCCCAGGGGGAATCAGCATAAAGCTAAGAAACACTCGAGCCTTTTGAGGCTTGTCTGTATTGATGCTGTTTTTATCATCAGTAATAATCATTTCTTACATTCCTGTGGAGAGCAGGAGTCTAGGTACTGGGAGGATGAAATGATAAAATATCAGCTCAAGTCCTCAAGGTACCATTCTCCAGTGGGGGGTTGTGTTGCAAGGGTGACCAGGGCGGTCTTAATGCCCAGGAGTAGCGCTTAGAGCAGCAAGAGTGAGAAATCTTCGAGGAGAGGTGGTAACAGAGGACAGGGACTTTGAACTGATCCCAGGAGACCAAGGGCCACAGAGGGATGTGGAGAAGATGCTGCATAGCCCTGAGGGAGGCTCAGAGAGGAGGCCGGGAGTGGTTCTCGGCATCATGGTGGATAAGGTGAAGTAGAAGCAGGCCCACCCCTCCGGACTTTTCTCCAGTGCAGCTGGAGAAAATCCTAGTTGTACATGTCACAAATTCTGTGGAACACCAAACCAAAGTTTCTCTTGGTAATGGGGAAACATGGATTGCTTTGGATTAGGTATCTGGCACTAATTCACAGAGAGGAATTGAACTTAATAAGAAGGTTAGATGAATGTTCGCGCCCACAGAGACACAGTCACTGTCATACAATATGCGTTTAATAAACACCTGAAAGGAAGAGGGAATGAAAGCTAGAAAGAAGAGTGAGGAAAGCTGGAACTATCCCCCTGCTCTAAGTCAGTCAGACCATGCTGCTGTGCCGAGATTCTGAGGTTGTCATTTCTACTCTCAGGTAGATCACTAGCTGGACTGATAGCGATATTCCACTGCGCTCAGACTGATGCCCACAGTCCTGATCATGACCCACAAGGCCCCGTGTGAACTAACTTAGGTCAGCCTTTCCTACCTCATCTCCTACCTCCTTTGCTCACTACCCTTCTCTCTGTATATCGGAACTCCCAAGTTCATTCTCACCTTGGGTCGTTGGCAGCGCCTGGGAAGCTCTTTCCCTGTGTCTGCACGTGGCTTCTGGTCCTTAAGGTCAGAGTTGAATTTTCATCTCAGAAGAGCCACCTGGACCATCCAATCATAAGCAGAATCCTCCAGTCACTATGGGCTTCAAAGCACTTTTTATGACCCCCAAGGTGTCCTGGTCATCTGTTTCCTTTTCCATGTGTTTCCCTCTATACCACCACCACTGGCCTATAAGACATCTCAGGGGAGGATCCTTGCTGGCCTTGTTCACAGCTATGTCCGAAATCCCTAGAACAGTTTGCCATGTAGAAATTGCTCAGCAAATATTTGTTTAATGTACAGATGGATGCCATCAACATGACTCTCCTCCCCACCTTTGTCCTCTTCCTCATCTCTCAATTTTTTTTTTAGTTTTTCTCTCTCTAAACCACACTTGATTTGAGTATCTCTGAGGAATTCTCTTTTTAAAAAGAGGCTGCCCATCTCTCCTGTGTCATTTCTTCACCTGATCTCATGCCTCCAAATCTAACGCCATCGTATATAAAACCCTGTGATCTCAGGCTGCCTTGACTGTAGCAGTGGAAACATGTCGGGGAGGCCCAGAGGGCCCGTCCATTTTAAGAGCCCTTCTGAGATTTAGAGGAGAAAGGATTCTTTTTTTGGCAACCAGTCTGAGAATTAGGTTACATTCTAAATTAAGTAGGGCAGAATTTTTCATATATGGCCCAGTTCTGTACTTAGAACCACCATGCGCGTACACCGCCCCCCCACCCTACGCACTCACAGTCTTTAAGGATTCAAATTAGTTGGGTTTCACATAATGGCATACACATTTGTTTGCGTAAGGCTTTGATGTTAATAAAGTGTTTTCACGGATAGTAACACTTCTTATACCTAGAAGGAGGCAGGAAAGTTGAAAATATCTCCATTTGACAGATGTGGAAAGGAAGGCCCAAAGAGGTTCGTGATAACAGCGAAGGTTATACTGCTAGATTGTAATCCTGGCACCTCATCTGGATTCAGCTGTGGGAGTTTCTGGAGAATCATTTAATTGAGGCTCAGTTTCCCTCTCTGGAAAATGAAGGGGTTGATTGATCTCCAAGGCAGTGTTTCTCGAACATCAACATGTCAGCAGATCACCTGGGGTTCTTGTTAAATTGCAGTCCTGACGCAGTAGGTCTGGGCAGGGCTTGCTACTCTGCAACTGTCACAATTATTAACAGCTCCCAAGTAATGCCCAAGTTACTGGTTCATGGACCACACGCCAAAGAATAAGGCATTAGGACTAAATGGAATTTTGATGGACTAAGATTCCCTGACATTCCCAGGCACATGGTAGAATTGGAGAAACACAGCTCTAAAGCACTACAACTCGGAGTCTAAGACGTTCCTCCCAGATGCATCTCTATTTGGGCTGTGATCTTCCGGGAATTCACTTGGTCTGACGGAGCTGGTTCAAGTGAGGAAGAGTTTAGTGAGGAAGCGGGTATTTGGCAAACAAAGGCTTCAAAAACGGAATTTTGATTGCCCCAGAAGTAGGTAGAATTTTTACATATGAGTAAGTGACTAGATATTGTACCCACATCCTTCTGGCTTATCTTTATCTTGGTTTATTTGGGGATGAAGGCAGAGGAAGAGTTATCTGGCAGTAGATAAGTGGCCTAAGGCATAGACAGCCTCCTGTTTTTCCTGGAGCCATGCAAAGCCTGGGGGAAGCACCGAGGCTAACCTGCAGACTTCTTTGTCTCAGCCAGAGTAAGTGTAGAGCATTGTCACCGTGAACAAGACTTTGTGGATTTGCATTTGAAAAGAACATGGTCTGGGCTAATAAAGAGAGAATAAATCACTGTATTTGAGTTATTTCATCATCTAGTGAAACACAAGTAGATTTTCCATTATGCCTTATCTGGACCTGAATCCTCAGTCATTCAGGAATGTCTCATTGTCCACTAGATACAGTGAATGAAATGGACAGAGCTCCTTCCGAGTGGCAGATCAGTCCTTGGTCTAAGGAAATGGAGTTGAAGTCACGTTCAAGTTTTGTCTGTTGAACTCGACAAGATCACAGCCTGGATCAGCATAGACATAGAGCTGTTTCTCCAGATTGCACGGAGTGGCCAAAGGGCCCCTTGCAGGTCCACCACAGTTGAGAAAGATGGAGAATGTTAGATATAGGGTTGGACTGGGGGCTATGGTGGTCTGTCTACACACAGGAATGGAGTTGCGTGCTGTACCTCTTTTCACACATTTGATCTTAACCGCCAATGAGTTAGGTCTGATTATTTCCATTTTATAGAACACGGAGGGAACTAACTCTCAGGTGAAGCAACTGGCCAAGGCATCCCATGGTTCTTTGGATTTACCTTGTTAATTCATTCCTTATTACAGTTACCAGAATCAACACTTTCATCCTTCTCTCTGACATCAGTACTCTTCCTACCACTCCCAAGAATATACCCTTTTCATATTTCATCCTAGGCTGGGCTGCTATGCAAAATCACCGTAATTTGAGAGAACTGGGGAAACAGTGCCTAGTTGAGCTTGTATAGGACCTGCATGCCTTGCCCTTCTTATAGAGCTGATTCTGTCTCGTACACAGGCTGTGGAATCAGACACCTAGGGTTCAAATGCCAGCTTTGTAGCTTATTCATTGTATGGCCATTAACAATTTACTTTTCTTCTCGGGGCTCAGTTTTCTCCTCCATGAATGGGATTAATAATCTATCTTGGGACCATTAGGGGGACTAAATGTAAAGTGCATGGAAGAGTCCCTGGCCCATAATGAGCAGTCAGCAACAGAATGAGCATTTAACAAAGAGTCTGTAGTAGGCTGCAAATAAGTTGTAATAAATTGCAGAGCAGGGATTGAACCTCAGCTCTTAATCACTAAAATATTGCCTCTGCCATAAATGGTAGTTCTGGATATTAACAGATGCTCAACATCCATAAGAAAAGACTAAAGCATTGCAGGGTATACACTAGTGTGCATACACACTGATGCTTTCTGAGAGCATTTGTGGCTGAGGCTCCACAAACCAATATCTGGGCAGCCTCTTGTCTTCTGAAGAACAGGGACTAGTATAACACCACAGAATTTATCACCAAATATATTTAATTAGTTCTACTTTAAAGGAAATGTAATAATAAATGCCAGCATAAAGTGACTGAATAGTTATAAGTCGGATCCAAAAAAAATAAAGGCAATGCCTATATTGATATATTCTACATGTGTACTTTGGGATTTTATTATTTTCCTAGATGAATTTCTTTTTTTTTTTTAAGATTTTATTTATTTTTATTTGTGAGAGAGAGAGAGAGTGTGTGGCAGGCAGAGGGAGAAGCAGGCTCCCTGCTGAGCAGGGAACCCAATGTGGGACTCGATCCCAGGACCCTGGGATCATGACCTGAGCCAAAGGCAGATGCTTAACTCACTGAGCCACCCAGGCGTCCCTATTTTCCTAGATGAATTTCTTAATCAAGCACATTGATCCTAATTTGTGGTTGAAATCAACAACCTTGGGCAAAATACATAAGTTCCTGAGGGAGAATTAAACAGCAGGGATTCGCATTCATTATGGACCCGCCATCACTTGGAACAAGTTGTTCAACCCTGTCTAATCTCAGTTTCATTATCTGATCACTGTGGATACTAACAGCCCTACCTCATAGAGGTATGGTGCGGACAAACAGAAACATCCGGTGCTTCCCATGCTTTCCATAAAGGGGTAAGCGTTAGAATTGCTTGTGACTCTATTAGCCTTAGGTATGCTTAGGGAATGCGATATTGCAAAGGGTTTGATTTGAAGACTGGATTATTAAGACTTTACTAGCTCAGAGCCCAGGATGGAGTTCTTTCAGTTTCATGAATCCTAGCTGCTTTATCTGGAGGATAAAAGTAGTTTAGCCTGTCTTACAGGTTGGTGAGGAAGGGGACATGAGATGGCATTTATCACGTGGCTTGTCCAACATCCAAAACAAAATCCTTAATTCTCTCCCTACTCCCCTACCCCTACAGCAGTGACCAAGGACTGCAGTGAGGGGAGTAAAATGGGGAGCCAAAACCAGGCATGACTCACCTCTGCCTGGGTATCCACATGTTTGCCCCCTCTCCTCGTGAGGTCTCTTCTTCAATACAGCTTCTTCCATGAAACTTTGACCCATTATTGCTATAGTGGGTGATGGGGAAACAGCAGTCTTCAAACCCTACTTGCTTTCTTCACAGCACTTGTTACTATAGGACACCATGTTGTATTATGATTTCCCTATGCTAGTTCTTCCCCTGCTAGAATGTAACCTCCATAGAGCCAGGATCCCTGCTTGTTTTGCTCACTCTCTTTCCTCAGTGTCTAAAGCAATACTTGGCACAAAATAGGCCCTCCACACATATATTTTGTTGTTGTTTTCAAATCTGCCTGGGGTCAGATCTGTGTGGACCAAAATAATTCTGGGCTGAAGTCACCAGAGAAATGGCCAAATGTGAATGTTTCAAATGAAGCACAAAAGATCACAATAGTTTTTTTCTCATATTTTTATATACTGGACAAATAATAAAATCGTCCTGCCTCCTTCTCTGGAACATTTATTCATTCCTGTTTTGTCAGTAAGCTCTGTTTCAAAACTAATAACAATGACATTTTAAATACAAGAATACATAACATTCTTTAAAATAGTTAACCTTTCCTTGTGACATTTCATTGGACGTCTAATTAGCAGTAACATTTTGTTGTTTGCCATCTTAAACGAACAGGTCCTTAAGCCTCAAAAAAAACTACCTCACTTTAAATCATCAATCTTCATAATGACAGAATTTCTGTCTTTTAAAATTCCTCTCCTTTTGTCCTTCTTTCTCCATTCCTTTGACACCAGAATGTTCCATTTGCAACTTTCAGTCTGTGCTAGACTTTCTATTGAGAATATCTCTCTTTTAGAACTTTTGCTTTCAGGTAGTTTTTTGGGCCAATTAGGAAAAGTTCATCGAATTTCTACTTTCATATAGTCAAGGGCAAAACTTTGGCAACCAGTCAAGCAAAGCAGAAATAAGTTCATTACCAAGACAGAAAAAAACCATTTTTTTGGTATCATACTCACTTTTATTTTATTTTACTAAGAATCTTCCTTTTGAGAAACCCTGTTTTTATTATACATGTTGAATTAGATACATATTATACATATGAATTAGAGAGCATGCAAATAGTTAAAATACTCAAACATTTATTTAGTTCTTTTAGGCTCTCCTATCTAGTCCTTGCAAACCAACTCTACATAGGGAAAGGAGAAATCCAATAATTATGCTTTATTTTAATTTTAAAGACATTAGTTCATGTAATTTCACAATAATCCTATAGCATAGCACTTTATTTCCTATTTTAAAAGGGGATGGAATGAGGCCCACAGTGGTTGAGAAACCTGCTCAGTGTTACCAGTCATCAAAGGCTCGGTATTAGAGTCCAGTGTGTCCATCTCTAAGCCATGTTCTTTCCACTGTCTTGCCCTGCCTTCCTACAGCAGGGATTCAGTGGATGTCCACATTTTCTCCTAATGATTAGTCTTTGGTGGAAACAGAACAACATGCACAACAGTAGGCCAAAGGCTGATGAAAGAAATAATGATGAGAACAATCCTCTGGATGGACAGTTGCATCCTGGATAAAATATTTGCTTAAAAGGAAGTCTCAACTAGGTGATAATCTGGAGAAGTTATTTTCTAAGACAATTGATTCTCCTAAAAAAATGAGCAACAACCTGAACATCCTTTATAGGAACTGTCTACTTAAGAAATTTATTTCATAAGTTTTATATCTCAAAGGTATAAAAACAAAGATCTGAAGAAAATACTTATCCCATTAATTTCATCAGTCTCTGAGCATGAAAAGCACATCATATTCCTGTTTTTCACCTAAAAATAAAAGTGAAAGTGAATCACGTTCTCAATTGTCAATGTACTTTTTGTGATGTTTTTTTGTGCCTGGCACGTTGTAAGATGTTGGGAGCACCTAGATGTTTGAGATATGGCCATTTCCCTCAAGATGCTCACAGGCTGTTGGGGAGTCAGTTATAAGAATAGATAAGTGCAAAACAGTTAAGTGACAATTGAAATACTTGGTCATTATAGAAGTACTGAGCTATGGCACCTCATTCAACCTGGGAAGGATAAGGAGGCTTCCTAGAGGAAATGATAATGGAGCTTTGCTTTGAGGGACAAATGAAAAATCACTGATTGAAAGTAGGAACAGAAGGACATTTTGGGTGGAGAACATTGTAAATCCAGAGGCCCATCATTGTAAAATAGTTGGTGGATGCAGTTGGTGATCTCCATAAAGTGCAAGTTAGGCAGTTGTAAGAAACACATCTAGCAGTGGAATGATAAAGGCAGTTTTGCATCTTCATGGAAGAGCATTGCTTCGGGGTTTACATAGGAGGAGACTAAAGCTAGAAACAGGGAGGTAGGTTAGGGTACAATAGCAGGAGTTCAGACATTGATAAAAGCCTGAACCAGACTAGTGGTCATCGATGGGCTGTTAAGAATTGATGGAGACAGTAAGCAACAGATTCTGTCATTATTTCAGAGATAGAATTAGGAGCATTTTATGGTCAGTTGAAAAGTGAGGTTAAGGATGGTCAAAGATGACTCCATATTTATGGGTGACGGTGAGACAGTGGTGCATTTAATTCGGATAAGAAGAAAAGATGTGTATGCTGTTTAGTGGAGAAGATGCTAGGTTCCAATGTTAACACCTAGCAGTGAGGGAAGCATGGGAAATCTGTGAGGATCCGCCCAGCAGACTGTTAGAAGGACAAGTTTCAGCATGGAAATGGCAAATAAGAACATGGAGTTTGGAAGTGATCCCTCCAAGAAATGTGCAGAGTTATGTCAAGGATGACATAATGCATCAAAGCAGTTTTTAAGGGAGAGGAAGTGTAAGAAGGGATGGTGAGAGATTTAGAATGAGATATAAGAAACCTTAGATTCCAGAATTTTCACAGTGTCAAATGCAATAGAAAAATTCAGTAGGTGATCTTCAAATGATTTATCGTATTTGCAGATTAGGAGATAGTAGATGAACACGTAAAGAACAGTTTTGCTAGATGGGTAGGGGGTAAAATCATTTTTCGTTGATTAAATGGTAAATGGGCAATGAGAAATTAGAGAAGTAAGAATAAAATAATATTTCAACAAATTTCCACCTGAAGATTAGGAGAAGGATTTGAAGTTCAGCTCTAAGGGCAGGGGTTATCAGAGGCATGATGTCTTTTGTTTATTTTGAGACTGAACTAAGCCAAATGTCAGTAAAGACAGGCAATAGAAATAATGTTCTGCAAAATTGGAGGATATAGGAAAGAGATTTTGTTTCTTTGTTTTGTTTTGTTCCTATGATGACATGTGAGGTTCCAGAAATCTTGGTAGAAAGGCTTTGATGGGAAGCAAGTCAGAGAAGTTAATGACTGTGAGGAATTTGGTCTGGGGAAGAGTTTAGACCTGGCTGTGTGATAAAAGGCTGGGAGTCCTAGTTCTGTGCCCAGTGACTAAGGACAGCAGGAGAAAGAGACATGGTTGGAAGCATCTTCTTTTAAAGTGGTCACTTAAAGAGGTCATCATTTTGGTGCCTCAGCAGATGGAAGACACAGAACAGTGGCAAAGACAAATAAACTTTAACGGTATCAGTGGCAAGCTGGGTATTTAGTGGTGACAAACACAGTGGTAGAAACACTGGCAGGATTGAATTTGGCTTCATGAAATATGACTGACCTCTGAGCCAGCCAACACCTGAAGTCAACACATGGACTTTCATTGGCTCTTCCTTGCCTCATTTCTCCTGATTCAACACCAACCTGTAATTGAGCAGTGAACTCATACTGAAAAATGCATTAGTAAAATCTTTTGTATGAGAAAAATCTAGGGAGCATTCAACTTAAGCACATCAAAAGCTCCATTTAATATTCAAGGTGACATTTGCATGAGTTCTGTCTCTTTGGAATTTAAAGATGTGTATTTATGAGAAAGCCTATTCATTCTTGGTTAGCTGTTTCTTTTGTTGTGACTTAAAATTGAAAGCCACTGAACAGAATGCAGTTACCTGTTCTAATTTTTAAAAAATCTTTGCATAGTATCTTTGATAAAAAGAAAAAAAAAATAGAATTATTTATCTTAAAAAACATTATGGTTAAGACTGTGAATTGAATAAAGATTAAACCTATGTCTTAGCTTTATTAATTGACATAAATAATTGTCGCTTAGTTATTCATCTATGAGATACCTTGGCCAGACTGAAAGCTAGGCTGTAGACAGTGAAGAGTCTCACTGGGTGAAATTCTAACTTTTACTCAAAATCAAGGCCATATGACAATTTTCTAAAGTCTAAAAAATTTGAAAAGGCTTTGGTACTCCCCCCCCTTCCATATTGAAAATCAATTCTAAATGATAAAATAAAGGCAAGAATGTTGAATGGTATTCTGATTTTTCTATGGTGATTAAATAAAAGCTTTTTTTTTTTCTAATTTTGAATATTAAACTCTTCATAAAAACTCTTTAGGGTCACCTTTTGCTAGTGCCTTGATCATGTGCTTATGAGATGATCCCGCACTGAGTAAAGACCTTCCCTACAAGTCATGCAAATGGCTATGCTCTCTAGGCGGGGGTTTCAGCACCAAGTTAGCCCTTGCCTCAAGAAAGGCTTTCTCCCTTTTTTGTGGTGCCAAAGCTATGCAGCAGAGTAAAGCAGACATCAAGAAAAGGACACCATTTTTCTTCAGCTGATAGATTAGTCCACTGATAACATCTGTCTGAGATCATGCCCTAGATACTGCTGAGGTCCCAGAGTAGCCCCAGGGAAGACTTGCCAGAATAACTATTATTCATGTTTGTGATGTGCACTCTGTCTTTAATAACTGTGGTTTTATTACTAGCTATTTTTCAGGTATCAGCCCTGGGCTAAATTTTATTTTAACTGTTTTGCTTGGCCTTGGTGGGAAGTAGTGAAGGATTAAAACAAAACAAAAACAAACAAGAAAGCAAAAGACACACTTTTCCCTCCAATTGTTTATGGACTAGTTCAGGTCAGAATCATATGCAAATAATATGAGAGAATAAAGAGATGAGTGGGTATAGGTAGGGTATGGGCAATATTGGGGGTGCCTGGCTGACTCAGTCAGAGGAGCATGCGACTCTTGATCTCTGGGTTGTGAGTTTGAGCCCCACATTGGGTGTAGAGATTACTAGAAAAATAAATTTAAGAAAAAAAGATATGGCAATATTGTATGCAATCTGAGTACTGACATTATAAACCTCTACCATGTAGACTGGAATTTCAGGATTGTTTTTGTTCATACCTATTAGAGCATTGGACTTGGAGTAAGTGTTTAATAAATATTTATTGAAGGAGTGGAGATTATTATTAAATGTCTTTATGAGTGATGAAATCTTTAGGACATGACTTTAAAAAAGAAATCTATGTAATCTCAGAATCTGGCACACAAAAGATCCTGGAGGAATGTTTATGAAATGAATGAACCATTGGAACAATCCTATTCCTTCCTACACTGTGATTGTTAGATAACCCTACCTGAGTTGGAGAGGTAGATATTTGTCTGGATAGAAAGAACCAATTTTTGATACTGTTACAGGCTCAGGATCAACTTTATCTTGGGCAGAACTTTTCCCTTTGGTGTCTCATTCTCTTCTTTCAGAAGATTATAAGGTATGGTGATCCTCATCATCATTAGTATCATTGCTTGAAAACCTGTGAGGTGCCAGTGTCCGTACTAGACATGTTTTTAAGTTAAGTTGATCCTTACAATGACAATTAATCCTTCTATGAGGTGAAAATCATTAACCCCAATTTATAGATAAGAAAACCATAACCTATGTATTATCAAGGACCTTGCAAGCAAGAACTTAAGCTCTTGTATTCCAGTTTTCAGGAATATATATGGGAATCATAGCAGCTACCTCATTAGGGTTCTTTTTTTTAAAGATTTTATTTACTATTTGAGAGAGAGAAAGAACATGAGCAGCGGAGAGGGGCAGAGAGAGAGGGAGAAGCAGACTCCCTGCTGAGCAGGGAGCCCGATGCGGGGCTCATCCCAGGACCCTGAGATCATGACCTGAGCTGAAGGTAGATGCTTAACCAACCATCTGAGCCACCCCCGTGCCCTCCTCATTAGGGTTCTTATATAAATGAACAGTTCCATGTCCACTGTAGACACACACAAGTAAATTGTTGTTGGTGCTCATTAAGAGGTGGGGGTGATGATGTTGGTACAACTGACGAGCAAGCAGTGACTAGGAGGGTATGGCTGGCTTATGGAATGTTTGGCTAGCTGTGGCAGGAGGGGAATGGGGAATATTGGGTGACTCAGGATGAAAAAATTCTTTGGAAACCACAGAAAGGAGTTTTGAGTCATGAGAGCTTCCTTAGGAGCATCAGCTAAGAAAATCTGTGTGGAATATCTATTTATTTCTCAAATATCGGGCAGCTCCTAAGGGATGTTATGCAGAGGTAACATGATAAGGTTGTTTTTGTTGACATTCCCTTGAAAGCAGTGTAGAGTGGGAGGAGGGACTTGGACTCCTAAATAAAGGAGTAGAGTAGGGATAAAGATACCTTGATAGACTTTTAAGAGGTAAGATTGACATGATGCAGAGTTGAGTGGGAGCTAAGAGGGTTGTATTATAAATGTCTATTTAATTTTATTTCTCTCCCACTGGAACATGAGATTTGATCCAATAATTACATTCAGTCCTTACTGGGCATTTAATAAATAGTGGTTGAATTAGCTAGGTTCTACTCTGTATAGATAACTGTTCCAAGTATAGCAAGGACTACTTGGACTATGAGGATTTCTCTAAATTCCAGTGATACGGATCCAAAATTTTTAAAAGCAAAGCTTATATTTTGCCATATTGATTAAACATATAATGACCTGGGAAATTTTTTTTCTGATTTGTTTATTAATTTATGCTATAGCAAAATTTTTAAAAATTCATTTATGTGAAAGTCTTAGAAAGCTGAAAATTAAATCTGCATTTAAGCATGTTTTGACAGGTCAGCTTTGATAAAAAAAAAATAAAATAAAATGTGATGAAATTGGAACTGTCTTGAAAAATCTGTATTTTCCAAACATAATGTAATCTTATAGGTTTTACATAGTTTTAAGTGTGACACCAAAATGCCATTAATGAGAGCACATGCTGAATTTGAACATATTTTATGACTCTTATTATTCTTCTCTGTGTCCAAGTACACACACACACACACACACAATTCTTAGTTTTTGTTTTAATACTTTTTTCTGTTGTTCCCTAGAATTGAGTAAGTTATTCCCTTGTAAATAAATCATGTTTTCAATTATTAAGAAACCCTAGAAACAATAGATATTTTAATGTAACACTGTTTAGAATAATAGCTTAAAAATATATGCTGCTGTATTGTTTTTTTAGCTTTAAAAATACCCTTTTAAAATATAGATAACCGTGGCATTTTCTATGGCACCAAAACTGCCCAGTTGTACACAACTGATATTAGGACATTCTTACTAAATCCCACACATTTTAATTTAAACTGTAATAAATACTGAAAACAAACAGCTAGAATTCAGTCTCAAATCCTCCTCCAGAAGTCAAAATGCTAGCAAGAAATATTTTTGCCTCACTTTTTTTCTTTCATTAATAAAGCTACTCCACGAGGTGATTAATCAAGGAAAAACCTTTTTAGTTTTAACCACCTGTCATCATATTTCAAAGAGCTGCAAATAAAAAACATTATGGTCCTCAAAATATTTAAGGTAGGGATAAATAGCCTCAAATTCTCAATATTGTAGTCCCACCACTTAAGGCACCACCACAGCTGCAAAGAAAACAGCAATTTAAATATTTTATTCCCACACGCTTCTTTCTCCTTGTCTGTTCACTAAAATAATCGCTCACTTTCTTGGATAAAGGCCATCTAGCCACAGTCCCAAAATAAAACCAGCAAGACTATCTTAAGAAAAACACAATAAGATTGCATTTTTGATGCTAATTGTTGATTTTATATTTTCTTGTGCTTTGTTTAGAGAGGTGTAAGGACTTATTTTTGGCTCTACAATTATTCCCAATGGCCAAAAGCTACATTATTTCAGCAGGAGAGACTAAGCTGAAAGCATACATTTCATACCATAACAAGAAATCTAGGAGAAACTCTTCTAAGTTCAGTAATTTCCAGGTAGTTCAGTATGTGGGATTGATTCATGTAGAAACTCAGCTACAAAAACTTCAAATGACCCACGGCTGTGCCTTACTTTACAAAATCTCAAAGCACTAAACTCTGAGCTTACAGAATAAATGACTTAAGAAGTGAACTTTATAAATGGATTTCTCACTTTCCCCAGTAAATGGATTTCTCACTTTCCCCACTGTAAAACACAGACCACAATGTATGAGGTACTTTCAGGAATGCAGCTGAAGTTGTCTTGCAATGTATATAGGTTTAAAATCACCTCTGTTCCCTTTGTGATGAGCAGCAAATCAAAAAGGAAGACAAGCAGATGATGTTATCAACCCATGCATTGTCCAGGCTTTCCATGCCTTCTGCCCCAAAGAGAGGAGGGGAGACAGAACCCCATTGTATTCTTCCTTTACTCTTCTATACTCCTTACCTCTCAAGCTTCCCTTTCTTTACAAAGCACTGCAAAGGCGCCAAAAGGCCAGGCCTTTCTTATGCAAACACCGTCAGGTGCTGTGTAGGAAAAAGTTAACATACAGTCCCAAGACTACTCTCCATAGAAAGGCCTTCTACAGGGTTGAGCCTTGTTTGGCATCTGGGAACTTGGCAGTAGGAAGAGTTCCCTTTATTCCCTAACTGCTAAGAACGGCTCATTGTTCCTAAACTGTATAAAAATAATGGTTTATAGCAAAGACCTCATTTCCTTCTAAGAGTCTGAAATCTCAGTATATCCAAAACTAGTGTCTACGTGAGATCCTCCCAATTGAATCCCTGGGAGTTGTGTCTTTAATGAGCTTTCCTGGTAGATGACAATTCAGTGCTTTATCACAACTCATTGCTGGGGAAATTAAGTGTGTCCCATATGACACGCTCCTGGATGCTTGCACCTGGTTTCCTCTGGACTTTGCCCAAAGTGCCTTTCCCCTTTGTTAATTGTGTTTTGTATGCTTTTATTGTGATAAATCATAGCCATGAGTACAACTATATGCTGAGTCCTCATCCTCCCAGTGAATCACCAAATCTGGGGGTGCCTTTGGGACTTCCAACACAAGCATCTGTGATATAAAATGTGATTATATAATATATAATAAATTATTCTCTCTTCTATGCATCATAGCATGGTACTAGCTCTGTTCTAATCTAGGATGAACTGAGAAAATAGTCACCAAAATCATTTTTTGTGTTCTGTGGTTCTGATGAGGAGCTCTGGAGGAGAAAGACTCAAAGTACTATAGATCCCCAAATTGTCCCTAGATCTTCCTTATAGATCAAATTTTAAGAGTATGCACAGCTTTCTTCTCAAAGGAAAAATGACAAAAGAAAGAAAAGTTGTGCTGAGTGGTTTTTGGCCAACACTATTCTGGGCTATGAATATCTTAAAGTATGGTAGGTGTGGATATCATGGACTGAATCCATGCAATAATGCTGGAAAGCAGAAATTACTAACCCAGCTGAAAGGTAAAGGAATAGACTTAAAGCATTTATATATATTCCCTGTCTCTCACACTAGACTATGAGCTACCAGAAAATAACTCCTTTTTTTCCACATGTGTATTTCCAGTGTCTAGAACAACCCCTATTATGCAGTGGAATGAATGAATGCATTAATTAAAAAAATTAATTTTGAAGTTTCTACAAGATGATAAGAGGTAGAGCTGGGACTCAAACCCATGACTCTAACCCAAAACCAGTACCTTCCCTTATGCTAGGCCTTTCCCTTATATGAGATATTTTTAACATATCTCTTTACTAATGAGGAAACTTTAGTATAGACGCTTGGAAATTGGCCCACGGCCATTCATTGATTCAAAACTTACTTTGACCCACTGTGTGCCAGAATTGTGCTAGGCCGTGGGGTATAGGTTGAAAACAAATGGCAAGAGAAAAAAAAAAAGTATTATTTTTCAATGTAGCAAAATAAACCCTAATTAAATAAAATGTCTAAGGAGGCAATGGAACTAAAGGATTCTTGGCTACATCATCATATAATTAATATTTAGAAGAAATCATAGGCATCCCAAAGTTTGTCTGACATGAAATTTGTGCTCAGACTCTTGGTACAAACATTCAGAGCACTTCCATTTGGCTTTATCAACCCAACGTGCTTCTGGGAGTGACAATGGCATGCAGGTTGTCTAAACCAAAGCAGTGACCTAGAAAAAGTATGAAAACATAACATGGACTGTCTCAGGCTTTCAATCAAATCAAGGTAATTAGGCTCAAAGTGCAAAAGCTTTGTACCTAGTCATTAGCATTAAATGCCCCAATAATTCAAGACGTACATACTCAAAACTCATTAGGGATGTATCAGGCACTTTAATATATCCTAGAGTCAAATGATTGAAATCTAATATGAGAAAAGAATACGTCATGGGTTAAGCACGCTATGTACTAGGAGCTATGCAATGAAAATAAGATACAATCTTTGATCTCGAGGAGGAACATGCAGTTGAGTACAGGAAAAGACACCACAAAACTACAAATAATATTGAATATATTGGAGCTTAATTCAGTGCATCTGTGAACTTTGAAAGAAATTTTTAAAAATGCAGTGTTAAAGCTGAGTGAGTCAGACAGGGCTAGACACTGCTTCTATCCATTCTCTTTACTTCCTCACTAACAGAACACCAATTTGAATTGGGGCAGCAATGTGCCTAGAGAAACTATGCCATCATCCAGGCTTTCTTGCCATTAGAGATGGTCTTATGACACAATGGCAAACAATAAGCGGCAAGTGGTAGTCTACTGGTCTGCTGCATAGAATTTTCAGATGCACTATTGTTTTCCTAGTTAAAAAGGAGGAGGAGGAACTGATTCAGTTGGTACTCACCTTTTCTCCTTCAACCATTCCCTTCTTTCAGACTGCAATGGAGGTGGGATGTCTGGAGGCATAGTGGCCATCTTTAAGCACAAGAAAGCCATAGATTAACACGACAACCGAGATTAGAAGAAGGCTTAAATTGGACGGCCTATTTCTAAACTGTGTTTTATTGAAATAAACACTTATTTGGTTCAGTCACTATGGTCCACATGAAGCTGAAATCTAATGCTAAATCGTACACCGATGGTTGCCTTGCGTGTAATCTTTTGCTTCATTCAAATTGCTATTCTGAGAAGGTCCCCCACTACAGCCATTTTAGAGTCACTCTTACACATGATGAACTGAGTATCTGTGGGTGTTTTTGTGATGCTTCTCTACAATGAGGAATGTAGACAACATGCCATGCAGAGGATACTGGCGGTTCAATACCCACTGCAGCGATTCTCATTTCCCAAACAGGAGAAAATGACAAGAAAATGAGAGGAGTGGTGTGGAAATTCACAAGCTGACACAACAGTTGGGTTCCTTGAGTGAACTAGTGAACTTTACATTTGCTTCAAATATCACATGTAGCTGGTCTGCTCATGGTGTTAACTTTGTGCCAGTATGACTGGAAGTGTTTTCTCTTGCAAGTAAATGATAAAATAAAAATGCAACTTGTGACTGCAGGTAAAGACAAATTTTTAACAAACACACCAGGATTTATACATGCAAATTATTCCTGGCCTTTAATGAGATGACCTTGAAAAACTGTTCCTGATTTTGATGACACTGATAGAATCTTTTGATAAATTAACCTTTTGAAATTATCTAAAAAGCCAGTTTATAATCCAAGGATGAAAATCCATCTTCTTATTTTGCATTCACACTCTAAAAGAAAAAAATCTTACAAATTCAACTATAGACTATCAAAAACTATACAGTGTTTCTTATCAGAGATAGCTTATATTTTTTACATCAGGAGAATGAAACTTGTCAAATAAATTCTATAAACAATATTTTTGAAGAGAAGTTAACACATTTGAAAGAATTCTGTATCATGGTTTCTACAAATCTTACAAGAAACATTTCTAAATTGTTTTCTTGGTTAGTTATTCCATATTTTTTATAATAATAGAGTACTTTAGACTGTTTAAGAAATTTTCCATGTATTTCTATTTAATTTTCATAACTAATACCATTTTTACAGATAAAGAAATTGAAATTTAGAGACATTTCAGTAAGTTTACCAAGGTCCCAAAACTAATAGCAGTCACTAAACTAAGTCTAAAATGTGTCTTCTCCATCCAAGTCTACTGTGTTTTTAACCAATATTCTTTTATTTTCTCACATCCCCTAAAATAATTTTGAGCAATTATGTACACTCCTGCACATTTTAAATTGAAGTCTAGAATGTTTTCATCATAACTTTAATTACCATAGTTCTGGATGTTATAATTCCCAGCATACTGCAAATACAGATATTTTAAAATAAAATGTGTTTTTTCGCTTCTCGGCCTTTTGGCTAAGATCAAGTGTAAAATAAAATGTGTTTCATCCCTCTTTTAAATGTATGAAGTTGAATCTAACTGCTATGGCAAATTGATACCCATCATTCATCCATTATTTTTCTTAAGAGGTAGGAGTGTTTATCTTTTTTTCTTTACTTTTTCTAGAGACATTTATCTAAGTATGTACTTTTTATGGTTGAAGCCTTTTATTCATCATGCTATCATATTTCTCTGCAAGAAAAACATGTATATGAAATGTAATTTCATTTTGAAAAAAATTTTCTGACTATAGGGATTCAAAAAAATTAATTCTCAGTTTAGTTGATTAATAAGCATTAATAGTATTGATTTAACATAACATAATAAAAAATAAAATAAAATAAAATAATTTATTTCAAATTTTAAAAGTAATTAAAACAAAAGAACAAAATGTTCTCAAAGTACTATCTCTTGGTTCATATTTCCATGGAAAACTCACATTAATTACCCGAATAAGAAAGGACTCATCATCAATCATAGTCCTCCTTTACATTCTTATGGATGTGAGTGATGAAAATTTTGCTCATAAACAGTAATGTCACCTCAACTCATATCATGTTTATTGGGTAGTAGGCTTGGGTCCAAATGCTTGCTGTTTTATTTAACTCATTAGATCCTTACTATGTAGCTCTATAGAATAAGTAGTATTCTTATGGCTCCCTTTGTATAATTTTTAAATTTCGTAATTTTAAAATACTTACATTTACACTTACCATTTTGATCTCCCTGAACTTCAGTTTATTTACGTAAACTGAGATAATAACATTACCAGCCCCACAGTTATTGTAAGGGTTACATGAATTAATATATCTGAAGTGCCTAGCTATTAGTGCTGGCTATTAGAATTTAAAACTTAGGCATAGAGAAGGTGATAAACCGCCCATGGTCCCACAAGTAAGTAAGTAGGTGAGTCTGAGTTCAGCCAGAGTCTAGCTTTTTATGGCCCCTTTAAAGTGTAGCAAGTAGATTGGAAAGGAATGAATTTTGTTTCGTGTCACAATTCTTTGAACTCCTTCCGATTTATTTGTCAAAAATCACCTAGTGATTCATCATAAAAATCATTTTGGTGATCTATCAGCTGACAAATTAGTTATATCCCTTATTAATTTTGTTGAAATTAATAAATTAAAAATTGACTTTGAAATGATGTGTTACCCTAGGAATTAGCATCCAGTTGGAGAATAATATATTGTATTGTCCCGGTATTTGACATTCCAGAGGACTTTATACCTCAGGGTCATATACCATAGTAAGTTTCTGAAATGGGCAAGAAGTATGCTTGTTTGTTTCTTTTTCAATGGGAAAATGGTTTATGAAGGGGAAGGTATGCAAAGAAAATCAAAAAAGTTGATTCTCTTAACACAATCTATACTCCCTAGAACATATTTGTGCCCACTTCCTTGCTCTAATCAACCATACAGTTTTCTGTGTGTGGAAATCAATGAGATAGAATAACATGAGATGGCTGTCTCCACCCTATTTATTCCAGGTTGAGCCTCTCAGTGGAAGAAAAGTAAGTGAATGGCTAATACTGCATTTCCAGAGGTCATCTGTCCTTGCACAGATGGAAGAACCCTTGAATTAAAAGTGACATCCTAGCTGTGGCCTATCTTATACATAGATCATTAAATAGTTTGAAGGGTCCTAAAGAGGAATTGACTATTTTGCTAGTATATTTCTAATAGAATGTATAGATAAGAAAGGAGAAATTATTCTTCTCTAGATTAAAAATAACCAAAATTATCTTTAAGTTAAGAAAGCAAAAAGATTCTTCTAACTATGGTATAAAACCAGATTTCCTCTAAAAGAATACACAATTGTATAAGAGACAGGATGCATAGGGCAAAGATCTATATATCATCACTCATCTCTAGAAGAAATGTCTACTCTAACTCTACCATGTACCCCCAGCTATGTGTCTGTTCCTTAAAATTACCGCTTGGAATCAAGACATCTGGTGTGTACATAATAATTCATGTTTAAAGATTATTTTCAGATAATCAATATTATAGACAACTGACCTGGATTACTGAGAACTCTGGTGGGTTCACCTATAAGGATCTCTTCACTGTTACTCACTAAATTATCTTACTACTATACTCATAAACTTGGAAAGTATTCAAACAAAAAGCCACACATTTCAAATACTATTCTGAGGATGCCAAAGGGGAAGTTTTGGAGAATATCAAAATATTATCTGGATACATGGTCCAACATTCCAGGAAAATTATGTATCAGAACAAGGTTATAACAAAAGACTTCATTTTGATTAAATCGTGTTGAGTTTTGCCAAAAAATTCAATTTAATAATTAGAAAATTAACAGATCATTATTCTAATAGTTGAAAATTAAGGAAGTAGAATAAGATGTGTTTTTTAGTACTTCCTTTTCAAATGGATAATGTTGAATATGTAGTTTGTATATAACTATGTCAAAGGCTAGATAAACTTTTTAGCAGAACTATTCATGATGACTCAGGGGAGACAATGGTAATTGTCTTTGGGATTCTGGTGTCCATTTATTGATAATGTAACTCTTGGCCTAAAAAGATCTCAAAAGTCCCACGAACAAATATTGTAGAGATAACCATTCATTAATATTAAACTTGTTAACATCAACCAAACGGACTTATTGGTAGTTGTTTCTAGAAATTCATATTGCTTTTATTTCAAAAGTATAACATTTTTCAGGATGCCTGGGTGGCTCAGTTGGTTAAGTGTCTGCCTTCAACTCAGGTCATGATCCCAGCGTTCTGGGATCGAGTCCCACATGGGGCTCCTTGCTCAGCGGGGAGTCTGCTTCTCCCTCCGCCTGCCCTCCATCTGCCGCTTCCCCTGCTTGTTCTTTCTTTCTCTCTTCCTCCCTCTCTCTTTCTCAATCTCTGACAAATAAATAAATAAAATCTTTAAAAATATATATAACTTTTTCACATAGAACTGTACACACACAAAAGAATATTGTGAAGTTGGCAACTGAATTTATTTATAATCACAGTTTTTTATAATTTCAACCCTGCAATTCCACTTTCTAAAATCAAATAGTAAATATCAAGCCTTCAAATATTTCCTAAATGTTGGAAATCTAGGTAGTTTTAGTTCTAAATATAACTTTCTCTATTTCACCGGATGCATTTTATAAAAGGGAACATCATATAGTAAACAAATAAGTCTTTCACTTATTATCAGGTGACCTTGCCAACTAAACTGATTTCTCTGAATATTCGTTTCCTTATCTACATAGCTACCTATTTCACAGCATTATTGTGTGGCCCTAATAAAAAAAATGTACTTGACAGTTCTATGAACAATTTAAAGTAGTATAGAGATCTAGATATTTAAATACTGGTCATCATAAATTCATGCTGTATCTCTTTTGGTTCAAAAATTGCAAAATTGGTTGAAAAATGGCAGCTAAAACAACCTTCTTTATATCATTCTTCATGTTCTCACAGCACTCTCATCAACCATGTCTTTCAAGCTTTTAAAACGTGGTGTTACCTTAGATTCTTCTCTCTCCAGTCTTGCCAATTTTGCCTCAGGAATACCTCTTGAATCTGTTGTCTTTCTATATTCCCAAATACCAATACCTTTGTTCATCTTTTCATCTACTCTTGCCTTGTCTGTGGAAACAACTCCTTGTCTAGCATTCTTGTTTCCATGACTTTTCTTATTCAAATTCATCCTCCACCATGCTGCAAGGATTATCTTTTTAAAAATGCAAATAGATCATTTTTGTTCTTGCTGTAACTCTCCATTTTCCACAGAAAGTAAGACCTGACTCTTCCTTGAATCATTCATGTTCATCAAAATCTACCAAACCTAATTCTGGAGCACACCTTGCCTATTCTCCTGGGTGTCTTTTGCCCCAGCCATTTTGAATTTCATAATTCCACAAATATGCTTTTTCATCATTTTCAGCCTATGCTAGGTTATCCTTTCCATAGAATGTTCTCAAGTGACAGGATTGTGTAAAGATAGAAGTGAAAGCATTTCAAGTTGAGAAGTACCATACTACAAAATTATTATTAATGCTATTGTACAAATCTTAATAATTTCAAAAATCTTAGCCCACACATACAATGACAATAGATTTTTTTTCTAATATCTATCTTAAGACTGTCCAAGAATAGTCTACTATGTCATTTAGCTCACCAGAATTTAAAAATCATATAAAATGAATAGTTTTAAAACTGAATAGCTTTGGTAAAATAGAATATTCAAAAAGGTTTCTCCTTCATATCTCTTGGAAATTGTATATAATTGGATATAATTTGATATTATAAATTTCAGTCCATGAAAATTACATTCTGAAATAATTTAATTAGTTAAGAATTGTAAAATGATACTGTACTTTTCATTTTTTATAATTCCTTTATTTAAAATAGCTGAAGGTCCTTTAATAAACATTTCTGTGATAGAAATATGTAGAGAGCAGTTCCTCTTCAGACATCAAAGCAAGGTCCGAAAAGGGAAGATTATCCTTTACTACATATGTAGAGCAAACTTGAAATTGAGTTTCTGAGGCCAGTTCCACTAAAATCTGGTGTTGGAGGAATGGAGCCAGTAATAATGATAATGCTTTAAGAAACATTCATTGAGCATCTCCCATGTACTAGGTGCTTTCTCATTTAACCCTCAAAGCAATGCTAAGGCATACATATTTATATTCCTTTTTTTTTATATATTAAAAAATGAGAGTAAGAAAAGAGCAGAGACTCTTCCATGGACACTGAGCCCTGAGGCAACAGAGCAAGAAATCCTTTCATTCACAACCATCTATTGTATGTCCACCATGCTCAGTTAGTGCTGTGGCCTGGAATACAAATGATGAGTACACCCGAGACTCGCTCTTCAAGAACAAATGTTTATTGGGTTGACACTCAGGACTGTTTGGCTCCTCTCTCTGACAGCACACGGACTAAAGCATGTCAAATTATAAAACATGATAGAACTGTTACCGTTATTTTTATTACTATCATAATTTTTTTCTCTCACATCTGCCCTGCTCTTAATCCTGATGACCTTAAATTTCTTGATCATTTTCTAAAATAGAGTAAAAAAGAAAGTGGATGGAAAATAGAGAGGGTCCTCCTACTACTGGGCCTTTGCACCTGGACGCCTTGTCTGAGTACCTTTGTATGTTGGAGCCTTGGCAGAAAAGAGCATTAGCCTACAATACCTGCACTCCAGATCATATCTTATTAAACTTGGCCTACTTTCCATTGACCTTTTTTCTCACAGATTTGGTTTCCCCACCTGTTCAGACTTCCCTTGTGGATTTTTGGATTGAACCTGGACCCAGTTGTATAATCCCTGGTTTTGATGCAGAGTGCATTTTGAGTAGGATACTACCTTCTCCAATTCCAATCCATAAAATCCTAAGGAAGAAGATTTAAGTGAGTGGAAGGGAGAATAGAAGATAAGGAGGCAAGGTGAGACTACTCTGGCTAGACGGCAAGCTTCAGGAGGGCAGAGAACATGGCTGTCTTGTTTACTACTGAATTCACAGTATCTAATATAGCATCTGGAATCCATAGGAATTCAATAAATCTGTGTTGAAAACCGAAGGCAAGGCAAGGAGAGCCAATGGAGGTTTCAGGATTACAGAGTACTTTTCCTATTTTCAGAGGAAATACTCTGATAATCCATCCTCCTCCAAAAACATTTTTTGAAAGACGAAAAAGAAAATGGATAAACTTGATTCAACATCAATCCATACCATATACAGCTTGATCTACTGCTATATCTGGTAGCCATGAATTCTTTAATATCAGAGAAACCAATTACTACCAAGCATGTGAAGGGTTCTTTATATGTACTTAAAATAAAGAGGAGTATAGATTTGGAGTGCAAAAAGAAGTAAGATGACTAATGTCTTCCCAGTAGAAAAGTTATGAAGCCCTGGGACATTTTACAGAGGAAACTTTTGTTGGATTAGCACCCCATCTGTTTGAGGAGTTAGCAGAGTAGTCCTGTCTGGAGGCCACAGTGGGGATGAGCTTGCTTAACATCCCTTTAAACTCTGAGACTTGGTGATTTTTGAACAATTCATTCTAACATAAATAATTCACAAAGAAGAAAACTTACACCAGAAGTGTTTCAGTACTTTTGCCTTTAATAATGCCTGAGGTCTTTCTTGGAATAAAAAGGAAAAGGAAAACTGAAAAGGATTACCTGCTGACAATTAGAGCTGTGTCAGTGACAGTTAGCCCCAGTCCAAGGGGCAGGCCAAGTTAGCTATGTCAAAACAGAAGGGCTCCAACAGGGTAGTCTTTTTGACATACCTGTCATTTATTAGATTTTACTCAAGTGAGTTGGCTGGCTAAAACAGTTTTTTCATTGCAGAATCACGCATTAACTCTGTTTTCTTAAAGGATAATGCTTATAATTTGTGCAAGATTGCTTGAATTTAGGCAGACAGTCTGTTGAGCAAAAACTCCCAAATTTCTTCACAGGACACTGTAAGTTTTCTTTTGCCTAATAGAAGGCAAAGATGGAGTTCTGCAATAAAGCATTTTTTTAATACAGCCATAAGATATTTCTGAGTTGTTACTACTACATAAACTATGCTGGGTTCTCAGGGGAAAAGAGACCAAAGCATGGTTTCTGCCCTTCCGGAGTAACTAGTCTAGGAAAAAGGATGCCCAAATTAACAAAGATCAGCTCATTCTGAAACAAATCTCTTTTTGGTTCATGGGAGGTAGTTGTTATAAGACTGTCTTAATTTCTATGGGCTGTACAAAAAGCAGTTAACATTTAGAATTAATATTATGAAATGTTTTCACTGATTTCAAATGAAACCCAGTGTTCCTTCAAGCTAACAAAATTCCCGCCTAGGAATGTTCTTTGTGTCCCTCAAGTGATTGAAAAATTGGTATCCAATGTTAGTTGTTATCTCTAGACTTTCCAGTACTTTCTCATAACTCTCAAATAATAATTAACAATCAATTCCCAAGCCATCAACAACCATGTTTATTTAGCATGCTAAGCATTGTACTGGTATTTTCCAAACACCATCTCAAATTACCACAAAAACCTACAAAATAGGCATCATTTCTGGTTGAAAACAGACTGAGAGTGATTATAGATCATCTCCAAAGTCATATATCTCAAAAGTTTTCAGTGCCAAAATTCAAATTTCAACTTATTTGGCATGTGCTCACACTGCACTGGACCATTCCACCTTTTCAGAATCTGCAAGTTTCTTGCAGATCTGCTTCCTCCTTTTTCTTCTCTTATGCCCCGCTGTAGCATAGACCCTCACTAACCCCTTTAAGGAACAGAGGCATAAATAGAAAGAAAGAACAAGCTGCTTACTGATTTGAAAGAAGATCATTCCAGGGAGAATTAAGAGCAGGTACTGTGCCTGTGTCAGTAGGGTAAATAGAGCATCCAATAATTTGAAAGAATGCTAAAGAGATTGCCGTATGAAAGAAGCCGAGCTTGGTAGAAGAGAACTTTAACAATAAACAGAGTGATTATTATCTCAAAAACTATGGAAAACCACTGAAAGGGTTAAGTTAAATTTGGGGTGAGAATGGGATTTAATCAGATTTGTGTTTCAAACATAACTTACTCATCCCTGAGATGTCTATCATAGGCTGTCCTTGGGCCCTCTCCCAGTGTCCCAATCCTGGTTCATTTCATTCTTATTCTTTATCAGAAACTCATGTCCTTTCTTTCAGGACATTGTCTCAAAAATGGTTTTATAAACATTAATGTGAAGAAGTCATCTGCTCCTACTGGACCATGAGCTTCATGAAGGCAGGACCAGGGCTGGTCTTGCTCACCATTGTATTCTAGGACAAGGCACAGTTTGGCATAGAAGGTGTTCGATGGATATTTCTTCAAATGATGAGGAGAAATTTAAAAAACTACAGGGATGCACCCTCTAGAGAAAAGAGCTGAAGCAAGAGTGCTTCAACAAATATAAATGATAAATATGAGACGCTCGATGGCAGAAGAACCTTTTCCCCAGACCCAACCCAATAAAAAGGAAAAGGAAAAAGAAGAGAAGGGAAGGAAAATAAAAATGACTGGGACTAAGCAAAAACAGTTTAACTTAGGACATTGGAGAAGACAATCATATAAGATGATATTAGAAAAAGGCTAGTCCTTTATGGATTTGGCTTAACCGTTGCTGCGGGACAGTTAAGTCTCAAAACAAAAGGCTTTGATAACTGAACAGCCATGCTTTCTATGAGCAAGACTTTGCCCCAAGGGTTGGGGCAGCAAAGAGGAATTTTAAACTAGATTTCCATTTAGCTAACATAAACTGCATCCAGAACATGCTGTGATTATAAGTAATGTTATTTCTGATTTTTTGAGTGGATGCTAAGGGCTACCAATTAACTTGAACTTCTAAAATCTTTTGAACTCATCTATTCATGGAAAATTCATTTTCCCTTCCTTCCCCACTGTGTCTCTCCTCTACTTTATAATACTATTTCCTGCCCCCCTTGGGTTGCACACAGAAACCACATACATATTTTCTATTAGTGGGTAAATCTACTGAAACTCTTATGAGAGAAACAGGCAACATCACGACAATTTTATGGGATGAACCAAGTGTACCATGACAACCACAAAAAGATAAACACTCCTAAAAAGCTACTCTGGGGGCATGTAGACAGGAAATGTTAGTGGAGGTCAGAGAAAAGAGATCTTTAGGGCAGGAATAATCAAAAGAGCCTTCAGGGAGTGCAGAGAACATTTTATCAGAGAGGTGATTCCGAGCAGAGGTGGACAGAGCTGATTGTGGTATGACCACAAAGAAACTTGATGGATGGTAGGGCCGTGGGGACATTGAAACTCATTCATCCTTCCCCCTAAACTCTCTCGCTCAGGAATGAACCCAAGAATATATATTTGGGGGCATAACAAAACTTCTTCCCCTTATCCAATTATATGATAAAAGAATCTAAAAGGGGAAATTTAAAAATTCAGGTTGAAAAGGCTTTTCAACACCAGTGTGCCCAGAGAATTTTTTTTTCTTGCCTTAAAGAAATTCAATCTCATTCATTCTTTGTGATGTTAAACTGAGGGAAAGCACTTTATCATGCTTCTGTGTAAAGAAGACAAGATTAGAGTGATGTTGGCAATGACAAGTCTGTTCTAAATATTACATCTAAAGTCATAAAATATTTACATCTTCACTGATTAGTAGATTAAATACTATTGTGCTTCAAATCCAATATATGTGTATTTTGTGCATACTTACATATATATAAAAATATGTATGTATGCTTTTTCTTTTTTAATCTACATTAGACAACATCAAAGTCCTGAATGGCTTGCAGCTAATTTTAGTGAAATGCTATTTTAGAAAAACCTACTGACTATATAGGTATTTTCTTTGTTCTGCAGAAAGAAAATTAATTTGTTGTATTAATGGATATATTTTTAGTATGCTGTCTGTAAAGCTTACATAAATAAAAATTTCTCCTTTGTTTCTTTTTGCCCAATCTGAAAACATATACCTCAAAGCAAATATTTTCATGGTTTTAATTTTCTTTCTGGAACTCATCCTCCCTAAAAATAAGTAATGAGCCATTTTCTCATCTTCCTTTGCACTCCTGCTGGGTAGATCTGAGGGTGAACTTCAAAAAGCATTGCTATGACTCAGTTGCAAGAGCTGGTGTATAGGACAACAAACTGAACTCATTTGAGTATAATATTTTCTTTCCTGGGGCATGTAAGAGAAATATTCATGTTGAGAATAAACAACATTTATTGGCTCTTCAAAAAATTTATGTCATGCTTACAGATTATAAACTGATGAGTAAATAGTCATTTGAAGAAAGAAAACTATAGGATAGGGAACACGAACTATCATAGAACTTTCTTTCTCCCTAGAGTCTGGCACTGCAAGGATGTATAAGCAGTCTTCAGGGATCTAAAAGGTCCAGGACTTCTCAGGGAATTATTATCTCTCAGAGCTTTCTGATAATTCCCAAGAACTCTGGTAAAAAGGCAAGCTTCTTTCTTTCTATAGTCACATAGTCAAATGCATTTCTTACAAGAAGCAGATTACAACATGCTGGGTGTGTCATCCAACCAAATAGGCTGGTCACCATTTTGACCATCTCTATACTATTTGGCAAAAGATGCTATTACCAGCCTGCTTTTGAGCTGTTGACTCCTGAAGAGGCACGGTGTGACTCTAATTAGACCTTGGGGCCAGTTATTTGGAAACAACAAATATCTAAGTGCCTACAGTGATAAATAAGTAGGGTACAATGCTGAAAGAGATAGCTGATAATAATAATTAATAATAATATAATAATAATACTATTGTCTTATGAGGAATAGTGAATTTATTAATTACTTATTGAATGCCTGGTGCTGTTCAGAGTGCTTTAAAAAGAACTAATTCAGATAATCCTCACAACAACCTTATGAGCTAAGTATACTATTATCACCATTTTACAGCTGAGGAAATTGAGGCCCAGTGAGATTAAGTAACTTGGCCACACTCACTCAGCTAGAGAGGAATTTTAAGAAAGGCACTGTCTCTACAGCCCAGCTGCTAACCACTCTGCTAAATTGCCTATAATTGCAAGCTACAGTGGAGCACTTGGGGAAGAAGTTCTGGGAGTGGGTTTAGGAGATAGGAAGGTTTGTATAGAGAAATTAGTAGATAAGCTGAGTTTCTTTTTCAATTAAAATATAATTTGTATACCATAAATTTCACTATTTTAAAATGTATAATTCAATGTATTTTAGTACATAATCAGGGTTGGGCAGTCGTCACCATTAGCTTGCCAGAGCATTTTCATCACCCCAAATGAAACCCCATTCCCATTAGCAGTCACTCCCCCTTCTCGCTTCCCCTCAGCTCCTGGTTACCCCTAATCTACTTTATGTCTTTATGGATTTTCTTACTCTGAATATTTCATACAAATGGACTCATACAATATGTGGCATTTTACATCTGGCTTCCTTCAGTTGGCATGATGTTTTCAAGATCCATCCGTGTTGTAACATGTACTGCCTTTTCATGGCTGAATGATATTCCATTGTATGAATTTACCACAATTTGTTTACCCATTTATCAGTTGATGGACACTTTGGTAGTTTACACTTTTTGACTACTATTAATAATGCTGCTATGAACATTCATGTACAAGTTTTAATATGAACATATGTTTTCAATTCTCTTAGATATATAACCAGGATTGGTATTGTTGGGCCTTATGATAACTCTGTTTAACTTTTTGAGGAACTTTTAAACTTTGTTTCCCTAAGTGGCTCAACCATTTCACATTTCCACCAGTAGAAATGAGTGTTCCAATATCTCTACATCTTCCCTAACAATCATTATTGTCCATCTTTTTGATTATAGCTATACTAGAGGGTATAAAATAGTATCTTATGGTGACTTTTATATGCATTTCCCTAATAACTAATGATTCTGAGCATCTTTTCATCTGCACACTGGCTGTATATCTCCTTTGGGCAAATATCTATTCAAATCCCTTTTTCATTTTTAGAATTAGGTTGTCTTTTAATTATTGAAATATAAGAGCTCTTTATACATTTTGGATGCTAGATCCTGACCAAATATATGATTTGCAAAACTATTCTCCCATTTTATGGGTCATCTTTTCTTTTCCTTTTTTTTTTTTTTTTTATTGATGGTATTCAATTTATTTATTTTTATTTTTATTTTTTATTTTTTTTTGCTTGTGCTTTAGGTGTTATATGTAAGAAACCTAACCCAAGGTGAGGAAGATTTACACCTATATTTTCTTTTAAGAGTTTCATCATTTTAAGTCAGACATTTAGGTTTTTGAGTTAATTTTGGCATATGATGTGAGTTATGGGTCCAAATTCATTCTTTTGTATATGGATATCCAGTCAGCCCAAGCTCATTTGTGAAAAAATTATTCTTTTCTCATTGAATTATTTTGGCATCCTTGTAGAAAACCAGCTGAACTAAGTGTATGGAGTTTTTTCTGAACACTGACTTCTATTGCATTTACCTATTTGTCTGTACTCCAGCTAATACCACACAACCTTGATTTCCATAGCTTCACCAAGTTTTAAAATCCAGAAATGTGAGTCTTCCAACTTGTTCTTATTTTTTAAGATTTTTTTAAGGTATTTTGAATTCCTGATATTTTCATTTCAATTTTATGAGCTGCTTGTCAATATGTGTAAAAAAGCCAGCTGGGATTTTGACAGGGATTGCACTGAATCTGCAGATCAGTGTGGAGGTATTACCATCTTGAAAGTCATGTCTTCCACTCCGTAAATATGGGGTATCATTTCAGTCATTTAGGTCTTTAATTTCTTCCAACAAGGTTTTAAAGTTTTCAGTGAACAAGTCTTTCACTTCTTTCGTTGAATCTATTTCTAAGCATGATATTCCTTTTGTAAAGAATATGTTTATTCTGTAAATGGAATTATTTTCTTAATTTCATTTTTGAATTGTTCATTGCTACTGCAGAGAAATACAATTGAATTTTGTATACTGGCCTTGTATACTGTGACCTGCTGAACTCATACTGACTGTGAATGTTTTTTTGGTGGATTCTTTCATGTTTTCTATACACAAGATAATGATATCTGAAAATAGAGATAATTTTATGTCTTCTTTCCAATGTGGATTAATCTGAGTTTTGAAACATATGTAGGACTTAACCTAGAAGATTGGCAGAGGAATAATTCTAATTAGAGTCATAGAAATGTAAAATACTGTGCTTTCTTTGAACCGTAGTGCCAGATTATGAAGGCCCCAGTTTGAAGAAGTGTGTAGCAGAAGATGAGACTTACTAAGAACCAAAGGATAAAATTAGGGAGGGCCTTATTATCTCACCCAGGAGTGCTGAGCAGGCACTGATGCACTGTGATCTGGGTTAGGGTGTGACCAGGTTATTGTTTCAGAAAATTCAGTCTGGTGTCCACATGGATAATTACTTGAAGGCAAAAGTTTTTGGTAATGATTCCAGTTTTCTGGTTTCTGCAATGGAAGGGATAATAGAGTCATTCACAAATCTGTTTGATAAGCTTATAACCTTATTTATAAATACCCAAAATGAAAAAAAAAAAAGTTAGGATTTATTTTCTGCATCAAAGAAGAGGGTGAATCCAATAAGTGAAGGCCATTTCTACACTGATTTATTTTTAATAGAGAAAAGGAAAAGTCTTAGGAGCAAAGCCTCAGTTAATCACTGACAGCTTTGGTCATTAAGATGTCAAGAAGATAGTAGCACAATACGATTCAGCCTCACTGCACTCATCTCTTAAAATGAGTCATGGGATCAGACAACACTGAAGTTGGGAACTATTACCAGAAATTTACCCGCTCTCCTCTTCTTCATACATAATCTTCTAAAACTAATTGACCCATCTTAAAGCAGCAGACATAAGATAAAGTCAACCTATTTTTATTCACACTTGATTAGGGGTCCCTAAAAGTGCCAAAAGCCAAAAGTGCATAGCTTCTTGAATAATGAACCATGAAACTGAACACCATGAGTAGAGTTAGTGCCGTAAGCAAACAAAATTTACATTACAGTTAACTGGACACTTATTTAATAATATTCATAATGGTCATTGTGCTATATTGTAAACTTAGTCATAAAATGAGGTCATTTCTATGAACAGGAATAATTCGTAATTTTCAGAGTCAAGCCATTTCCCTGTTTAGTAAGAAGAAAGAGTAACCCTGCAAAATATAGAAAGAAAACTTCTGCTAAAACAAATGCAGATTTGTTTCCCTCTTTATCCTAATCTAAGTTAGTTAGAAATAGTTAGAAAGTTTAGAGATAGTTTGTACCCCAATTCATTCATTTTTCCTCTTTTTGAGTAAAAGTCTTCATTGTGAAGTTTCCAGAGTATTAAGGGTTCAGATGCCTCTTATTCATTTTTCCAGGGCGGGGGGGAATCAAATTCTCAGCTAAAGTGAGAGGTAAGGCTTCCTTTGGTAGCCGGGTCCAAATGCTGCCCTGGGAGTTCCGTCACTTGGCCTTTAGCTCATGGCCTTAACTGCTGTGGCTCGATGGTCCATTCTCAGGCAAGTAGGAGGGAAGAGATGTGCTGGCTACAACAGTCATTTTATCATGAAAGCACAAGCGTCTACCCATCCATGAAAACAGCAACATAGACACTGGTAAATGTCTCATTGCCACAATTTGATCACCTCAACAGTCACGAATGGAAAGAGGACAAGAGAAATGAGTATTAGCTCGTTTCAGTCTTAATAGTGGAGGCAGGCAAGGGAGAAGAAAGTTGGAATACGTAAGTGTAAATATATATCGGAACCAAAGTGTTCCAGATGACAGAGTAACTGAGGAGAAAGTGGAACATGTTTGTTTCTGGCATGCATGGGCCCCAAGCTCCTTAATGGGAGTGTCCCTGGACCATTTAAAGGGGATGATAGTCTGTGTTCTGTATGTTTGTATTTTATAATATACACACTACTTAGTGGGAAGTTGTGTGTATATTATAAAATCTCAAGCTGCTTGGTAGTGAGCCAAGCATGATATGCATAGCCAATTCTATCATTTTGTGGATGTCTAATAATAGGAAGATTATACACCGAGTTACAAGGGCTATACATTTCTTATAAGTGTTTCTTCTTAAAATAACACTCTATGAAAAACAATGAAGAAAGCAGGAAAACACAAAAGTAAAATAAACAACAAAAAAGTCCCACAATCCAAAGGTAACCACTAGTCACATTTTGTATATGTTTTTCCAGTGTATTCCATGAGCAAACTGGAGCCTACTTTTTCACTTAGCAACAGATCTAGAGTACTTTCCCATGTATTCTTCTATAACAGAATATTTAATGGCTGCATATCATTCTGTCATCTGGAGTTACCATAATTAATTCAACCCAGGGTCTGATTATGGACATGAGGTTGTTTCCACTTGTCAATTGTCACAGTTTTCTGTGGTTAAAGTTGTTATCCCAATAACAATGGCTAATATTTATGAGCTGTTTACTAGGCAATTGTTACTGTGCCAAAAACTTTACGTTAATTATTTTATTTACGCTCCCAAAGAACTAAATGAGGCAAAAACTATTATCATCCTTGCTCAACCCATGGGGAAACTGAGCCTTAATAGCTTAAATAACTTGCCCAAGCAAGAGAGCTGTATATGCCCAGCACGTGTATGTTCTGAGCTCCACACATGGCAGCTGTTAAAATTATGATCGGCTCCATATGGGAAGAGGAGTATTAGGGGAAACTTCACTGGGGAGATGTCACTAGAACCTGGTCACACCTGCAAAATTACCCCTGACCTGTTCTCTATTCAAAATGGCAGAATATAAGCGGCTCAATATAAATCTTAATCCATCTGAGATGAATTCTCACTAGCTATACAAATAAATATTAGAAGACAGCTTTGAGTCATTCGAGGGAACAAACCTAAGTCAATTTTCAGCACAATTAGTAGGTTGGGAAGACTGTAATGACAACGGGTAGATTCAAAGTATTAGGCTTTCAGAAAGAATGACAAGAAGACTCCCAAAAGAGATAAGGGAACAGTTACATCTAATTTGATTAATTAGATTAATACCCAGCAGTAGGTGCTCAGGGACATTACAAAAATGTACAGTATTCTAAATCAGGAAACTCCTTTATCAGAACAAGTTGTTAAGTAAATAAATATCCATGAAGAACTAGCTTTAAAATGTTGATGGTTTGATAACAACCCAAGGAAATTTGATTTTTTTTTTTTTAAATCTTTCAATTCTAACAACAGCACCAAGAGAAGAACCAAAGTAAATAAGTAATCATTATCCTTTAATTATCAAACTACCATTCTCTCAAATTCCTAATGAAAATGCTTTTAAATAAATTAGGTATTTTTTACCTGAATTTATCAAAAGCAGAGTTTATTCAGCAAAACTGTTATCTTTGTCATCATGGTTATATAAAATATACAATGATGTTCAGTTTTTAATGTGTTTTCATATTTATTTCATTTGAATTTTCATAATCAAAAATCACATGAGGTAAGATTATGTGTCTAGATTTTATAGAGATTTAAAAGAGATCTGTTTAGTAACTTAACCAAATTTTCAAATCTAGTGATCAACAGAGCTAGAATTAGGGCTTCCTAATTTTTAGTCAAAATTCTTTGACTACTATATGTTAATTGACCCAAAAATCAGATTAAGGATTCTTTTAATTTACATAATGCCATATTTGGTCTCCTTAGTTCTAACCTGTGTTAGCATTTACAACTCAGTTTCCATTATAATGAACCTCAAGGGTGAAATTATTCCTTTCATGGTACTGAGACTTTGTTATATTTGTGTATTATTTATTTATTTATTTATTTAATATTTAGAGAGGTAGAGAGAGAAAGTAGGGGAAGAGGGAGAGGGAGAAAGAGAGAATCTTGAACAGGCTCCACAGCCAGTGCAAAGCCTGATGTGGGGCTCGATCTCACAACACTGAGATCATGACCTGAGCTGAAATCAAGAGTCTGATGCTATGGGGCACCTGGGTGGCTCATTCGGTTAAGTGTCTGCCTTAGGCTCAGGTATGATCCCAGGATCCTGGGATCAAGCCCTCCATCAAGCTCCTTGCTCAGTGGAGAGCCTACTTCTCCCTCTCCCTCATCTGCTCCCTCTGCTTGTGCTCTCTCTCTCTCTCATTCTCTCTGTCAAACAAATAAATAAAATCTTAAAAAAAAAAAAGAGTCCAACTGAGCCACCCACGTGCCCCCTATTTTTGTATCTTTTAAATAAATGGGTCCTCACTGGCTCTTTATGATTTCTGAGGTAGCATAATTTCTTTGCTTAGCAGGGGCGACAAGCGTATACTTATTAAATCAAATTAGTATTACTGTATGGCAGGAAGTGTTGAGGGCACTAAATGTTTATCAGTAAAAAATCAGAGCAATGCGCTTTCATGCAGCTTCCAAAACTGAACTCAACACCCCCAACCTCAGAAATAATACTTGTCTTTCACATTTCTCTGGCTTCATTGAATGGTTCCTTCCTCATTCCTCCCAGACACTCAATGTACAAACATTTAAAATGTATCCTTCTCCCATAGATCCACAAAGTCTCACTACAGTGTGAAATGGTAGAGGTCTAAAGATTGAATGGAAGGATGTGTAGGTGAGGGAACAGATGGAAAGCATGAGA
The DNA here is from genome assembly GCF_004348235.1 of Phoca vitulina. NCBI lineage: Eukaryota > Metazoa > Chordata > Mammalia > Carnivora > Phocidae > Phoca > Phoca vitulina. The sequence continues at coordinate 11,704,033 of NW_022589706.1, read as the reverse complement.
GAGTATAGGGTATATTGGCTGTAGAGAGCAAACTATATTTTGAAGATGAAAATAGCCCTATGTGCATACAATAATAATGACATTTAAGGAAGGGACACTGAAAAGTGGGTAAGCCCTAAATACCGAATGGCCTTAAATGCCATATTAAGGATTTTGGACTTTATCTGGTAGGCAATGGAAACAATAGAAAGTTTTGACTGCTCTCTCTTGTATTTCCTATGCCTAGTAGAGTTCTTGGCATGGCCACAGTCAGAAGCATGCAATGCCTGAATTACTGAATGCTGGTGGGCTTGGTATGTTGGAACTATGCTCTAGAAAGATCAATTTCATGGAAGTGTGGGACATAGATAAGACTGGGTAACCAGTTGTAGTATTATTATAATAATCTAATCAAGAGGAACTTGATTGGGGTGCCTGGGTGGCTCAGTTGGTTAAGTGTCTAACTCTTGATTTCAGTTCAGGTCATGGTCTCAGGGTCCTGTGATTGAGCCCCACATCAGGCTCCGTGCTGGTGTGGAGCCTACTTAGGATTCTCTCTCTCCCTCTCCCTCTGCTCTTCCCTTTCCCTGCCCCCTGCTTGCATTCTTGCTCTCTCTCTCTTTCTCTTTCTAAAAAACAACAAAAAAACAGAATTTGATTGGGTAAAGGAATGACTGGGAAGGGACAACATGGACCTCCAGAACCAGAAGAACATTAACACATCTCATTTGCCACCACCTCACTGGATAATGCTGAAGAGCAGTCCTCATGATCGTTTTGGTTTCTTAGTGGATAGCCATTTTCCCCTTAGTAATCAGCAAGCATTTATTGAAAGCCTCCTGTTATGGGCTGAATTGTGACCCTTGCAAAATGTGTATATTGAAGCCCTAATCCCAGTTGCTTGAAATGTGACTATATATGAGATAAGGCATTTTAAGAGGTGATTAAGTTAAAACAAAGTCACAAGGGTGAGGCCCTAATCCAGTATGATGGATGTCCTTATAAGAAGAAGAGACACCAGGGATTCTAGAATACAGAAGAAAGGCCACCTGAGGATACAGTGAGAAGCTTTTTACAAGCCAAGGCGAGAGGCTCAGAAAAAAACAAACCTTTTGACATCTTGATCTTAGACTTCCAGCCTCCAGGACTGTCCGGAAATAAATTGAGCTGTTAAGCCACCCAGTCTGTGGTATTTTGTTGCGGTAGCCCTAGCACACCAATATACTACCTGTATGTAGAATGCCTTGTCACAAAAGGAAACATTTTTACTTTTAAATTCTAATAACATTACCTCATGTCTTAGAGTTGGGCTGAAAAATGCCTTCCTTAAACCCCTTCATCCAAACAACTTCTTTTTCTCCTTTCTTTTCTCCCACCCTCTCCTCCTCTTCTCCTTCTTTCTCCTCCTCCTCTTTCTTCTTTCAAAAGCACCTTCTTACTACTATCTCTCTATTACTCAATCCTCAGATGACTAAGGATAAACATGAGTAGAATTACATCCTTATAGATTTGTTTGGACAGAAAGGAAATTTAATTTGAAGCAAGTGTTCTTGTGTGAAATTCATACATTTTAAAATATTATTAATATTTAAGATCATATGATTGGTTTAACATTTTCTAATCAGAATATAGGAAAAAATAGTTAAGGTTTAATTAAATAAGCTTTTTGTTAAGTACTCTCCAATCAAGGGTACTAGAAAAATAGATGAGTTATTTCAGTGCTGTGCATTAGCTAGATATGCTCTGTATTAATTTTTAAAATCTACAGTAAAGTTCATCCTTGTTATATTTAAGGACTTATCTTAAAAAAATAATATGAAAACCACAGTGTTATGTGATTATTTTTGTTCAGAAGATTCTAGACGACTTCTGAATCGTCAATGCATAATTGACAAATAGCTCCAATATGAAGCCTTTGACACCTACAAGACTTTGCTAGGGTTCAAATAGTGTTTAGTTTTAAACCAATGTTACTAAGTCAACATTCTGTAAAATCAAGCATATATGAAAAAATTTTTTTTCGATTCTTGAATCTCAGCTCTGCGTGAATAACTTAACTATGGGAGCAGAGAGTTATTCTAATAGACAAAGTAACACATACATACATACATGTAGAAAGTTCTATGTTGAGTTGATTAAGTTCTAGTCACTTTTTACTCTTAGGACTAGAATGATGGAATTCTAACTGAGAAGAAAATTAGCTCAGTAGGTAAATGTGATTCTTTAAAATATAGCTTCCATAAATCTTTGGCAAACTGAGAGGAGCCAACGGAGGAGAGCCAGGCATCACCTGCTGTGTTTGATTTAAAATTGATAATGTAATAGAGTGGGATGACAAGGACTGCCTCAGGGCAAGGAGGGGCTGATGACAGTATGCTCAAAATAATCAGCGTGGGCAATTAAAGGTATTGCTAGTTGGTCATGAATTTTCTAGGTAAGTTCCAGGCTTGCCTACATTGATTTATGAGAAGCCACATACCCTTTGATGTGTCTTCAGTAGTGACCACATAAAGGTCTGTTAGAGATATCTTCCGCACGGTCTCTGCCTTTTAATGACCAGTAGGTATATGACCTGCCAGATACAGGGCAAGTGATTGTTAAGGGCCGTAGTCTGGCAATAGATTACAAGGGTTCAAGTCTCGGCTCTACCAGCTTACTAACTCTGTGACCCAGGCAGGCCACTTAATATCTCTCTAGGTCTCAGTGTCCTCATGTATATATTGGGGTGATATTATGAAGGGTTGTTGGGAAGATTAAGTGAGTTAATGCATGGAAAGTCCTCAGGAGAAAGTCTGACACACAGTGCTAGTAAATTGCTGTTTTTGTCATAGACTCATGTAATCCTTAATGATCCTTATGAATCTTTATTACCCTTCATAGCTTTTTAAGTGCCCACTATGAGCTAGGCAATGGAGATACAATGAGAGCCAAACAGGCATGGGCCACTGCTCTCAAGGGGCTTATATTTTGGAGGGAAAAACAATCAATCAGAGAGAGTCTCACCCAGCTATAAGCTCTCTTGTTCAGATCATAGGTTCTAGGCCAGATGCCACTTTTATAGTCACTTTCTCTGCCTATCATTATAAATTTAGAGTTAAAATTAAATGAAAGAAAACACCCCACAAAACAAAATTAGCTTAATTTTTAAGGTGATAAAAAACTGAGTTAAAACTAGAAACAATCTAAAACTCAATTGAAATGAGAGCAATTTAAGTTGCTAAAAGCCTGCCATTAACATGAAGAGTAAATATAAGGTGGAAGTAATAAATATGGATAATATATAAACTGTAAAAACTGGAAAAGGAAAAATAATGAGGCAAACTTTTAAAATAGAACAAAATATATTGAGAAATAATTAGAAGCTTGACCACACACAAAAAAAGACCCAAGTAAAACAAGAAAAGGATAAAACTTAAACTTGATATGATAAAACATAGCAATTTTTCGGTAAAAAAATAAGCAACCAAAAGACAAAGTATAAAAAAATAAAATCTTGATGAGGTGAAAGATAGAAATGAATTTTTAGAGATTTTAAAAAATGAAGAAAGACATTTCAAATTCAGGTAAGAAAGAAGCCACAACTGAAAGAGCATGTAGGTGAAACTATGTATTGACTAATGTAGTGATTTGAAGATGACTCTTGGCTCTTTAAAAATATGGAGACAGGGGTGCCTGGGTGACTCAGTCCTCAGTCCTCAGTTAAGCATCTGCCTTCAGCTCAGGTCTTGATCCCAGGATCCTGGGATCCAGCCCCTTGCAGGTTGGGCTCCCTGCTCAGCAGGGAGTCTGCTTCTCTCTTTTCCTCTGCCCCTTCCCCTTCCCCCGCTCCTGCTCTCTTTCTCTGTCTCTCTCAAATAAATAAATGAAATCTTAAAAAAAAAAAAAAACATGGAGACATACATATTTAAAAAATGAATCTGTTTTACTTAATTCTTTAAGTAATAACTATTTTCCATTTAAAAATAAAAATGTCATCTTTGGAGACTTGGAATGAATCTGTGGCTTATAATTTTTTATTTACATTTTTGAAGTTCATGATGAAGAAAAAAGATTGCTTTCCTTTTCTTTGACTCAGGAAACCATGAAGCCCTCCAATAGGAGGAAGGCCCTGGGCTGTGGCAGGATGAGCAAACCAGGCAGAGAAGGAAGAAGGGCTTTAAATCCCTACCATAGCACTCATCACCTCTGTTAATATTTGCCCTGTGGAAATCAGTAGAAAATTGCAAGAGCCAGATCCAGTGATGATACAAAATAAAGATCAACAGAAAGATATGGGATTGTTATTCAGTAGGAAAAGCAAAAAGAACAATTAAGATACTCCACGTATGTTTCATTTTGCATTGCTAAGTGCCTTGTATACCTGTGACAATTTGCAGTATTTTCAGATCCTTCTCTCAACCTTTTAAGGATTTGCTCTCTCTATAAAGAATAATGGTTCTGTATCTAGGAAGAGCCTGTTGGTATTAGCCTCATACATTTTTAGCCTAGTCATTCCTGATATTTAATTTGAAATAGCACACCACATATTTTTAGGTTATGAAATTCTTTCCATATAAGAAAAAGCACACAATATTAACTAATAATAACTCATCTCTGGTAAGCATATTTTAATAAAGCATTTTCCATGTTTCTTGTCTCATTTAGAGTAAAAGTTGGGTCTTCATACTGCCTCTGCACATACTAGAGACATCCCGGCCAGTTAGTTTATTCTCGGTTCTTTTCTTTAAAATACCCCGATGCACCAGCGGGATGGAGCTGATGGACTGAGTTGAGGACCCCATGATTCCTAGTTTTCAGCTAACCCTGCTATGATCAGCTCCTATCCCAGAAATCAATCCCTATATCTTCCTTGGGTCTCCAAGCACCCCAGCACAGAGAACCCTCCTCCATCCTCTTACGTTCAGACCCCTTAGGGAAGAGATTTTATCTGAACTTCTCAGTTGTTCCATGGATTTTAAGAATAATTTTTAAAAGTTTATCAAACTCTAGAAGGGCCAGACTTTCAGGTCCCAAAAAGGAAGAACTCATGGTACTACATTTTAGCTTCTTCGAACATGGACAAAATGAATAATCCCTAGGATGAAAATACCAGAAAATGTGTCAAGGGTTCTTTCTGGGGTAATTCACTGGAAACTCACAATGAACTTGTGCCACTCAGCAGAATTCCATAGATCAGAATCAATATGAAGTGAGTCTCCTTGATAGTGTTCAAAGGATTGACTTAATGAAAAACCAAGAGAACCTCTTCAGAAGTTTTTCTCTTGGTAAGAAAAACAGAGTGAATCTCTGTTGTGTATCATGCTTAAAATAACGGGCATTACTGTGTACTCACCAAGTACCGGGTCTGAAGACTCATCTCATTTGATGTTCACAATGACCTCATGAGGTTAGTATGTTTATCACCCTCATTTCCAAGATGATGAACTGAAGCTTAAAGAGTTAAAAAATGTTCCCAAAGCCTTACAGTAAATAGCAAAGCCAAAATTCAGAGTCTATAATCTTAACCTACTATATTAATATTACTGGTGCCATCAATATTTAAATCTGATTATGTTTTAAGAAGATTCATAGATGGGCAGCTTATTCTTATGATCATGCCTTCACTTACCCTCATTCATAACAAATCGAGATAAGATTCCCAAAACAGAGGCATTCCGGATGACTAATACAGCATAATGTATAAGATGCCTTTCACAATATAAAGTGCATACAAATCACCTGAGGATCTTTTTAAAATGCAAATTCTGATTCAGTAGCTCAGGGATGAGCCAGAAGATTCTGAATTTCTAACATGCTCCCAGACGATACTGATGGTCTGAATACCACATTTTAAGTAGCAAGAACGTACTGGAAAAGAGCAACCCGGTTTGAAAGGATCTGGAATAGTGTCTCAGCCAGACAGCAGTTGAGCTGTACATTTTCTAAACTTCCTGAAATTCCTTATTTGTAAATTATAGGCTATAATACCAAACAAGCTTATCTCATAGAACTGTTTTGATGATCAAGTTGGATAGTGCTTTGTAAAGTGCCCCAAAAATAAAAAATAAAAAGGCATCTGGTACTATCGTCATTAACATGAAGCTCAAACTTGTTCAATTCAATGTCCTCCCCAAAGTCTACTTGAACCTCAGATCTATCTTGGCTATTAAAACATTTATCAGACAAATTGTCCTGCTTGGTTCTGTGCTCATGTGATCCTGAGGTCACATGGAATTCAGTGGCTTTATTCATTCAGACAATAAGATAGGGTACACAATTCCTTACCCATAAAGATGTTTTTACAAGCTTCCTATCAAATTTCAGCCTGAGAACACAATATTACACTCTCTCTGTATGGGTATCTTATCTTAGTTTCATGACTCTGGTCTGTTCCTTATAGTGATCCGAGTGTATTTGAACAGGCTATTCAAGTTTGTTGACGATGCTGCATTTGCTATTACCACCACCTTCCGCTGGTTCCCCTGTAACTTCCATCAGCCACTGCCTAATATTGAAGGCCACCAAGTAAGGGCATTCTCGGCAAATTTTCAAGTCTCAGCTTTCTGAAAGCCCCTGTCTCCAAGTGACAGGTTTGCCAGGATCTGGTATTTCAGACTGTCCCTATGAAAATGCTAATTGTTTTTGGAAAACTTAAGTCATGATTTATTCATGAAAAAGGAGCCTCCCTTTCTTCTTTGGAATTCAACCAACATTGATTCATTCATTTAAGAAATATATATTGAAGAGCCAATGCTAGGCATTGTGCATGATGAGGGGGAGACAAAGATGAATGGAACAAAAATAGTAAATATATGGCCTTGGGATTCATACAGACCAGGTTCATAGACATATTCCATTAACTTTTAGACTTTTTTTTTTTTTTAAGATTTTATTTATTTATGTATTTGACAGAGAAAGAGCACAAGCAGGGAGAGCGGCAGGCAGAGGGAGAAGCAGGCTCCCCGCTGAGCAGGGAGCCTGATGCGGGGCTCTATCCCAGGACCCCAGGATCATGACCTGAGCTGAAGGCAGACGCTTAACCAACTGAGCCACCCAGGCATCCCAACTTTTAGACTTCTGATCTTGAGCAAACTAAAACATCATTGAGTTCAGTTTCTTCCTTGATAAATGATTTATATGAAGCTTATATAAGACAGTATTTATAATATGACTTTACAATGTTTGGGCCATAGCAGATTTCTAAAGTATGATGGTTTTGGGTTACTAAGCAATCCTATATTCCATCCCACAGAGATCTGGAAGAGCCAGAGAATCTGATACATTCAATAAAGTGTAAGGAATTCTGAATGATAGAGGGAGGAACAAGATCAGTCTCTGGAGTGAAGTGATTTTTTCTAAATTATTTTACCTTTCTCTCTCAAAAGTTCACCTTCTTTTCAATATAATCCTATGATCCCTGGGAAGAGAAAGCATCAAGGAGCATTTAATAAAATTAAGCATGAACAGACACCTGTAGAATTGAATTAAGTGATACTAGGATTTTCAGATTAAAATTTTAGTCCCTCTGTATTTGGGATTCACACTTGGTTAGTGTGAATTACAGAAGGATTACGTTTCATTTGAAGAACATGTTCTTAAAGACCTCAAGCAATTTAAGGTCTTAATTAGATGTTTCCATAAGGCTAAAAAGAATGGCCAGAGTTTCTGTTACAAGCTTTAAGGGATATTGCCTTGAAGCAATATCCCAGACAACTCACCACTCATTCAGTCTGCCAGCTTTGAAGTTACGAAATTTTTAACAAATGTAACAAAAATTTGAGAGTTGAATTACTTTCAAATTTGCACATAGTGTGAGACTTTACTACTTATATTATTTCAAATTTGCACGCAAAATATGACTTCACTTGATGTAACTCAAAGAATTCTCTTAGGCAACATTTTGATGTGGTCAAGATAGTTACCTATAAAAAGTTATCAGACAACATCTACTAAAGTAGCATGCAATTAATTTTCTTCAGCAGGACATGGCCCTTCAGCTGCTATGATAAATTTAACACCAGATTTTCCTGGCTCAGTTTCTAATAAATAACAATCCTGAGCAGCAGACAGAGCTGCCTGTTTTCAAGGACAATATTTTACATTGTGTATCAGCCTAAAGCATTAGTTACTAAAAATTAAATTAGCAGGAAGAGCTACTCATATCCATCTTAGGGAGATTGATTTGTTTTTCTTGATTTTTCTGTAGTGCTGATAGAGAAGTTAGGATTAAATTATTAGGGAATCTTTCCACTTACACTGTTTAATTAAACATGACTTCTTCTGAACCCAGCTTGATATAATTTGTGGATATCACTTCTACCTCAACAGGTACCATATTGTGGCTAATACATATTGATCATTTCAATGGACTTGTTGAGTTGGAAATCTGCATTTATGTTCTTTTCTAACTGCTGAGAATGTGCAAATATCTTTTCTGCATTAAGAGATGTAGACCTGAATTTGAATCCCTACCTACTTGCTGAGGGATATAGAAGTGACCTAAAATCTCTGATGTAGTTAGGTTTAAAATTTAAAGTATAAATTAGGGATCATACCTAGCTTGCAAAATCATTGTAAGAATGAGTGATAACATACATAAGATGCCTAGTAGTCTGTCTAGCAAGTGCAAAATAATTGGTAGTCACATGAAGATTTTTATATAAAGTCTTTTATATAAAGATCAGTGAACATCAACCACTCACTACAGTTTACATTTATTTATTCAACATATTTTTAATTGAGAAGCAATGATATGCCATAGACTTAGGTACTGGGAATAAAGTAGTAAAATACAGAAAACCCGTGCCCTCAAGGAATTTACTACCCCATGGAGACAGGCAAGCAATAAACATACAACTAAAGTACACTGTACACTAATAGTGACCGGCACTAATGATAGGGCTACAAAAAGTTCTGCTACACCTGGGAAGTCCTGGTTTATGCCAGTCGTCTTGGTATCATGATTATAGTGCTCCCTTTTTATTTTCAGTGGTGTTCCAGGTTGGATGAAAGATTTTATGGTTAACTGTTATTAGTTTTCTAGTGTTGCTATAACAAAAGACAGGTAGCTTACACAACAGAAATATATTTTCTCATTGTTCTGGAGGCTAGAAGTTTAAGGTCAAGGTGTCAACAGTTTGATCTCTCCCAAGGCCTCTCTCCTTGGCTTGCAGATGACTGCCTTCTCCCTGTGTCCTCACATGGCCTTTGCTCTGTGCTCAATGCAGCCCTGGTGTCTCTTCCTCTTCTTCTAAGAACAACCGTCAGATTGGATTAGGGCCCACCCCAATGGTCTCATTTTAAGTTGATGGTCTATTTCAAGGCTCTATCTCCAATACAGTCACATTCTGAGATCCTGTGGGTTACGTCATTGACTTATGACTTCAGGGAGGACACAAGTCAACCCATGTGATAAACCAACAAACATATGGGGTGAGGTGAAGCAGGAAAGAGGAACAGGGAGTGGTTAGGTGACAGTTCAGGTTTAACTAGGATGGCCAGAAGGTGTCATCAAAATGGCCATGTTGGAGTGAAGACCTGAAGGAGGTGAGGGAATGATCTTGAAGATATTTGAGATAAGTCATTTGGGAGCAGAGACCAGTCAGTAGCAAGTTCAGAATAAGAAGAGTAAAAGAGGAGATAAAACAGACATGTTTCAGTGGGAGCACTGAGCACACTTTGCAGGCCATTATAGGGAATTTGGCTATTAGTCTCAGTGATATGGAAAGTCATCTAAAATTCAATAAATATCTGATTAGTTAATTCACTTGAAACAAGGAAGGGAAGATTCTTCCTTCTAGTTTAGTTCTTTGTGAATGCTTATCCTCAACAGAGATTTACCTAACCCTAACTACAGAATATAGAACATGTCAATTCCAGATGGGAAAAATCCACTCAACTGTAGTGTGTTGTAAATTAATTTACCTAGGATAAATATGCTTAGTGGGAATTTGCAAAACAAAACAAAACAAAACAAAACAAAACACCAGTACTATTAAGAAGGTATCATAAGTACAGCACCATGTCTTTGATTTTGAAGGACTCCATACATAAAGGAAGTGTTCCAAGTAGAGGATGAGTATGTTGGCCATGATATAATTTGATTTTTTTCTGGCATCCTAGCAAATTTGTTGATTGATGTCTGTGTTAGTTTCTTATGGCTTCTGTAATAAATTACTACAAACAACGAAAATGTATTCTCTCACAGTTTAGGAGACCACAAGTGTGAAATTAAGTGTGTCAACCATGTGTCAACATGGTTGGTTCATTCTGGAGTTTCTAAGGCAGATTCTATTTTATGCCTGTCTTTTAGTTTCTGGTGGTTGATGGAAATCACTAGCATTTCTTAGCTCATAACTGCATCAATCTAATCTCTGCCTCCATCTTCATGTGGCCTTCTTTCGTGTGTGTGTGTGTGTGTGTGTGTGTGTGTGTGTCCTTTCTCTTATAAGGACACAAGTCATTTGAATTAGGGTCCATCCTAAATCCAGCATGATCTCATCTTAACTAATTACATCTGCAAAGACTCTATTTCCAAAAAAGGTCCCATTCTGAGGTTCAGCATGAACATGAATTTTTGAGAGACACCATTCAACCCAGTACAATGTTCATATCAAAACTGTAAAACTACAGTTCTTAGGCAAACCTATCTGCATGGGATTGGTGAACAGAACAACGGTTCTAAATTGGGCTTCCCGGGGCGCCTGGGTGGCTCAACAAACTTAACTCTTGGTTTCAGCTCAGGTCATGATAACATGGGTTATGAGATCAAGCCTCACTATGAGCTCCGTGCTCAGCTGGGAGTCTGCTTGAGATTCTCTCCATCTGCTCCTCCCCTCACTTGCATGCCCTGTCTCTCTTTCTCTCTAAAATAAATTTAAAAATTTTGGAATGTCTGGGTGGCTCAGTTGGTTAAGCATCTGCCTTTGGCTCAGGTCATGATCCCAGGGTCCTGGGATTGAGTCCCACATCGGGCTCCTTGCTCAGTGGGGAGGCTGCTTTTCCCTCTGCCTGCAGTTCCCTCTGCTTGTTCTCTGTCTCTCTCTCTCTCAAATAAATAAATAAAATCTTAAAAAATAAAATAAAATAAATAAAATATCATAAACAAAATAAATAAATTGGGCTTTCCATTTGAGTTAGCTGATTCACTTGGTCTGGAGTGATCAGGCATAGCAAATTTTTTAAGCCACTCTGTGATTCTAATGAGTAGCCAGGGCCAATTAATTGGTACTCACAAAATTGTAAACACTTGAGCTTCATTGCATGTCTTATCTGATTATCATCCCAAGTACCTAACACAGGGTCTGCCTTATAATATATTCAATAAATATCTATTGGTTAGATTAATGAACAAATAATTTTATAGGCTAAATGCAGTTTTGAAAGAAGATTATATACAGTGACCCGAAAGAATGGGAAAGTAGTGTTTCACACTGGAAGTTATAATGGGTTTCATTGTATTTCTTCTAGCATTTGAAAGATTTTGCAGAAACAATTACTTCATTCATCTCCTACCTTCCTTGTGATACTAGTAAGTGTCACATATTATTAGCCCCATTTTTCAGATGAAGAAATTGGATCTCCTAGTACAGTTTTCCCTTCAACTGCATTATTACTTTTTAATACTGCCAGGAATTTGATAGCTGTCCTACAGAAAATAGAATTAGAGGCAGCATTTCTAGTAAACGAACATAGGTCACCAAGTTTTCAGTACTATATTCAAGATAGGATGATTTAAGAAGCCTAACTGAGGGGGTGGGGAAGGAAATAAAGAATGCTGTACAGAGTGAAACAAATATACTATAGACGAAGGTTACACAGTCAGACCCAATAAGTGAAGTAGTCCAGGGATTTATTAGAGCCATCATTAGTGTAGTAGAGAAGTCAGAATGTCAGACCCAGATTGAGACAGGTGGATGTGTGCTCACATCCTGGTCCTGCCACTTCAAAGCTGCATACCCCTAATTCCCTTGCCTATAATTTGGCTATCGTATTATTATCTGCCACATGGAGTTCATGGGAAGGTTAAATGATATAATGCTTATAAAGTTCTTGGCTCATAGAAAGTTCTTCTTATTGTTGTGTTAGAACACTGCATTTTAGGCGTTATTTATGTCGTTCTTTCCTAAGGGCAAGATCACATTCAAGTGAAATGTGGAGAACTTTCCTATTTTACTGTTAATCCTGGCATTATTCTCCCCATGATACTGGTGAGGACAAAGAGGCTCAGTGAGGTTAGGTTACTTATCTAAAGTTTCACAAACAAAAAATAGCAAAGCTTAGATTCAAACGAGTTCTTTCTCATTCCAAAGTGGCAAGACTTTCCGCTACAAATGTTACAATTAGTACATCCCAGATTACTTACATTTTTTTTATGTTGGTAAGAATACTTAACATGAGATCTACCCTTTAACAAATTTGTAAATGCACAATGCAGTGTTGCTAACTAGAGACACTGTCATACAGCACATCTCCACAAGTCATTCATCTAGCACAGCCAAAACTTCATACCCAGCGAACGCATCTCCCCATTTCCGCCTTCCCCCAGCCCCTATAGGCACCATTCTCCTTTCTGCTTCTATGAATTTGACCATTTTATTTTATTTCTTTTAAAGATTTTATTTATGTATTTGAGAGAGATTGAGAGAGAGAGAGAGAGAGAGCACACAAGCAGGGGGAGGAGCAGAGGGAGATGGAGCAGACACCCTGCTGAGCAGGGAACCCGATGTGGGGCTCCATCCCAGGACCCTGGGATCATGACCTGAGCCGAAGGCAGACTCTTAACTGACTTAGCCACCCAGGCGCCCCAGAATTTGACTATTTTAGATCCCTTCATATAAGTAGAATCATGTAGTATTTGTTCTTCTCTGGCTTATTTCACTTGGCCCAATGTCCTCAAGTTTCATCTATGTTCGTGTATATGACACGATTTTGTTCTGTTTGAAAGCTGAAAAATATATTGCATTAATATAATAATATTGCATTGTATACAAATACTTCCATTTTAAATTCCCGTTTCATTTTTCCTACTAATTATAGCTACTTTTATTTTTTTAATATTTTATTTATTTATTTGAGAGAGAGCATGAGCAGGGATGAGGGGCAAAGGGAGAGGGAAAAGGAGAAGCAGGCTTCCCGCTGAGCAGGGAGCCGAATGCAGGGCTCGATCCCAGGACCCCGGGATCATGACCTGAGCCAAAGACAGAAGCTTAACTGACCGAGCCACCCAGGCGCCCCTACTTATAGCTATTTTTAAAATGAAATTGCACATTTACATTATTTACTGTGTAACGAAGTGGCCATTTTGTCGGTGACTGCACATGACTCTATAGGAACAGACCACACTGGTTGCTGATATAATTTGTCATCTTAAAGCGGAACACTCTGGACATGAAAAGGAGATGCTAACAGATGGGATGTTTGGACCCTTGTAAATTGGCACTGTCCGGGGCAAACCCCTACTTATAGAGAACTCCAGATAATTTCCCAACTCCCACACAGAATATCTCACCAAATAAGCAGTTTCGGTAATTTGTGCAGAGGAACGAAGGAAAATTGGGTTTCAATGATGAATTTTAAAGGAGCCCAAAGAAAACTGACACCTTTTCCATGTCATTGTTTTCTGCTAGTATTCTCTGACTCGTTCTGCCAAGAGAAGGAGGCAGTAATGTGGACAACCACAAGCACTTAGTACTGGTTTAGAAAGCATTGTAGCTTTTGACCATCCAATTGTTTACTAATATTTGCCCAGCAATAATGTACAATAATTATCATGTACTCAGCTGGCTAAAGCTCTCTCTACATTTTTCATGAGGCATGCAGTTAACACAAAGGTAAAGAAAATTCAGTGGAATGCTGCCTTGATTGAGAGACTGAGTCAGAAGTGGGAAGAGACAGAGAGCAGAGAAAGATAAAGTAGAGATACAAATAGAGATGTAGAAGGACAAAGAGAGAGAAACCTGGAGTGAGAGAAACACAGAGATGGAGAGCAAGAAGGAGACAGAGAAGTAAGGAAGTGACAAAGGCTAAGGAAGAGAGGGAGAGAATGAGCTTGGGAAAACAGAGGCAGAGAGATACAGGAGAGAGCCTGAACAGCTGACAGACAGACTGGCACTCATTTTATGAGAAACAGGTGTCTTCAAGTAGCAGCTGTAAGTAGAGTCAAATTTACTCTACTTGCATTTAGATTCTGTAGATTATTTCCAGCAAATTCAGGTACCTTCTGGCTCCCTTCTTCTGGATTAACCAAAAGATAAAAGGTAACTCTTTTACAACCGGGGGAAAAAAAAACGGTCAGTTGGAAGGTCAGTGCTCTGCCTCCAAAATTCATAAAGTTTCAAAATTAAATGTAGATATTTCCCCCTCATTTTCAGTCATTAACCCTGCTGCTGCCCTCCTTAAAGGTGAACAGTTACATCCGGGGCTGACCGCAGGACCAATAACAGTGGGCATAGTTAGCAGCCATTTTCGGTAAGAATTATCACCAGAATGTGAACCCCAAATTATCTGGGGCCTTCTTTTTTAGGAATAAATTTGGGTGAAATACAAAATGAACTGTGTGTGTCTATTTATGAGCCATAAGCTTATCTGAAAAGTAAACATGCTGGCAGCTAAGTTCACATTTGCCAATAGTCGAGAATACACTTCCTAGCCTCAACATCAAGTAACTGCTCATAAATTAGCTTGTCACTGATTCAAAGGAGGGACACACAGACAGGATCACAGTGCCACTGAAACTCCGGGTGATTTGGTCACAGTTACTGATTCCAGGGAAGACGGCATGTACATCTAGGAAGAAAAACCTTGTCCATAATTCAAAAGCACAAGATAGAAGCTGAACAGGGCTGTGAATGATAAGCACACTTCTCATTGCCGCGAAATTGCCACATCTATCACCATCGTCATTAGTTGTCGAATTCATAGTTCAGGCCCGTCACTCACTGATGAAACCTGACATTTACATGTAGTGCCATTTCTTGGGCAAAAGGAAAAGCAGTCTGTGCAAATGACCACTGCCGTATATGACTGCTGAAATCTCGGGGGGTCACAAATACGGGCCAACCACCCTGGGCTGATGGATTTTCAGTAATGTCAGGCATTGTAAGATGGAAACCTTTCCCACTGGTAAAAATGAAGGCATTTTCATTCAATTGTATCACAATGTGAAGTGGCCTATTTATTTGCACACTTACTTTTTATTCTTTTTGTATTATTTTGTTTCAGGAGTTTTGAAGGCCAGAACTCTAGTTTGGTTTAACTTCTCCATGCAAGGATGAGGGAGTTGAATTAATTTTGATTTCTAAGGCCATAAATTTATGAACATATCATTGGACTCAGAGGTTTATACAACCAATAATTTAAGGTATTAATCTGTCCATTATAGGTGTCCATAAGTATTTATTGAATAAATTAATAAATGAGGAAGATTAATCACTCAACAAACCTACATTAGTGCCTAATATGTATAATATACTGCACTAGTTGCTAATAATGCTAATAATCAAAACAGAGTAAGACACTTTTTCAACTCATTTGACATGTTTGCTCAAAAGTAACTCCACTGAATCTTTCCTCAGGAACCACATTGAAAAAAACCACTCTTCCCCACCCCACCTCCCAACCCACTCACCAACAGAAGTCTCTATGCCTCATCTCTGCTTTCTATCTGACAAATTTATATTTTGCTATTTATTTCTTTATTTTTAATTTTTTTTATTAACATATAATGTATTATTTGTTTCAGGGGTACAGGTCTGTGATTCATCAGTCTTACACAATTCACAGTGCTCACCAGAGTACATACCCTCCCCAGTGTCCATCACCCAGCTTTTATATTTCCCTGACTGAAATGTCTGATGAACAAAAGTAGGAATTGTTGTCTGTTTTTTTTTTTTTTTTTTTTAAGATTTTATTTATTTGACAGAGAGAGACACAGCGAGAGAGGGAACACAAGCAGGGGGAGTGGGAGAGGGAGAAGCAGGCTTCTCCCAGCACCCTGGGATCATGACCTGAGCCGAAGGCAGACGCTTAATGACTGAGCCACCCAGGCGCCCAGGAATTGTTGTCTGTTTTATTCACTACATTATTCCTAGCACCTGGACTGGTGTCTAGAACATTCTAGCCACTCAGTAAATGATTTTTGAATAAATTAATGAATGCACAGAATCCTTTCTTCAGTGAATCTGATATTTAGTGAAAGAAATTGGCAAATTAAACATGAAATGCAATAGGTGTTAAAATTGATGTAGTTGGTTAGACTTCGGAGAGCAGGGACTTTCTCTTATATGACCACTGTATATCCACAGTACTACAGTAAACATTATTTAAATGTTTATAAGTGTTATGATGAATGCTTGTTTTAAATAAATGAATAAATATTTATGTGATGTAAGGTTTTTAATCTATCAAAGAATGTCTATGAGGGTAAAATGTCCTGCATACTAAGGCACTCTGTTGGTTGACTGACCTTCAACATTAATTTTCTTTTAGTATTATTGGCTGGGGAATGCAGTCAGACTCATCCTTAGCAGAGAGTCTTCGTACCCAGATATCCATTTAGAGTGTGGGGAGGAGATGGCTTCACCCACTGTGAAGAAATACACCATGCAGATTTTAAATGCATCTGCTAATTATAGACATGCAGCTAATATGTATATGTTGAGACCATCATAGAACACATATAGTCTGATTTCATGCTTTCAGCAGATATTGATTGAACACTTTTTATATAACAGGCATTATGCAAGGTAATGGGGATACAGTAGTAGATAAGAAAGATTTGGTTTTTGCTTTGATGATATGGTTGGCTATAGTCTGCTGTCTTACTGTGCTCTCTTTGCTTTTCTATTCCTCTGTACCTGACTTCTTTGGGATTAATTGAATATTTTTGGTATTCCATTTTAATCCCTCAGTTGTCTTTTCAACTGCACCTCCTCTTACTATTACTTACCTGTTTCCCTAGCATCTAGAGGTTGTAACATGTCTCCTGCCCTTATTCAGACTACTTAGAGTTAATATTGTACCACTTAGTGTAAAATGTAGTATCAGTAAAGTTCCATTTGCCTTCCCCCATCCCTTATGCTATTGTCCAATTTTATATCTATAAATGTAATGAATTCCACAATACCTTTTTTTGTTGTTGTTTTAAACAAAGTAAATAAGATAAAATTTTATATTTATTCACATATTTTCAATTTCCAGGGCTCTTTATTTTGCTCTTTACTTCTATCTGTAGATCTTCATATCACATCGTTTCCTTTAAGCCTGAAGAAATTCCTTCAATATTTCTGGTAATACAGCTCTAGTGGCTATGATTTTTCTCAGCTCTAGTTTATCTGAAAATATCTTTATTTCACTTTCCTTCTCAAAAAACTATTTTTGGTGATTAACATAACATAATAAAAAACAAACAACAACAACAACAAAAAAACCTATTTTCACTGAATATAGAATTCTGGGTTGAAAGTCTGTATATTCCCCCAGCACTTAGTCCATTGTTTTCTGGCCTCCATTGTTTCTGTGAGAAACCATTCCCATATTACTCTATCTCTATCTAGAATATGTCCTTTTATTCCAGATTTGGGTTTTTTAAGCTTTTTTTTCCATTCTTTTTCAGCAATTTGACTATGGTGTGCCTATACGTGATTCATCTTGTATATATCTTGATTGTGGTTCAGTAAGTTTCCTGGATCTGTACATTAATCTTTATAACTAAATTTGGAATATTTGGGCCATTTTTTTTTTGCAAACTCTTCTCTCCTGATTCATCTGTTTTTTTTTAATTGTATTCATGTTAGACTACTCTTCTTAAATTACTAAAAATCTATTTACTTTTTAATCCCTTTGATTTTTTTGATATTTTGAAACTTTACTTCTCATTTTTAGAGTTTTTATTTGGTTCCTTTTTATAGTTTTAATTTCATTGCCAAAAGTTTTCAACTGTTTAGTTACTATGACCATCTTTTTCCTTAATGTCATTTTCTACTTATTTTGATATCTGTGTCATCCCAGGGTCTGTTTCTATTGACCATTTTTCTTAAGAACTTGATTACGGGTCACATTTTTCTGTTCCTTTACATGTCTGCTCATTTTTGATAGCTCGATGGACATTGTTACAATGCATCGTAAGTAGTTTGGATTTTGTTATCTTCTTTTCAAGTGTGTTGAGTATTGTTCTGGAAGGCATTCCATAGTTACTAGCACTTCCTTTTGGTCTTACCGACTTTCGTTCTATTATTTGTTAAGATAGGCCAATTTTGGTTTTATATGTAGTCATAGGGTGTGGCCCTTACTCTAGGAAATGATCCTTACTCCGAAAACATAGTCTGTCTGAGCTCTCCAGTGAATGCCAGTGGTACTTACTGCAACAGTGTGGTTTCTTCCCTTTCTTACTTTTTTTTTTCTTTTTTTTCTTCTGGGTCAGAACTTCAACATCTCCCAGCATGACATGACTTCTGGTATTTCCATTCAATTCTCAGCCCTTTGGCAGCTTCTGCCTCCTAAGTATTATCGAGTCTGATCTTGAGCATGTGTCACTCAGCCCTTGATCAATGACTGCATTAGTCAGTGTTCTCCAGAGAAACAGAACCAATTGGAGATAGATAGATAGATATGTAGATAAATATAGAGACAATGAAAGATTGGCTCACACTACTATTGAGGCTGAGAAGTCCCACCATCTGCCAGGAAAGTTGGTGGTATAGTTCCATTCCAAACCCAAAGGCCTGGGAATAAGGAGTGCCAATGTCTGGGGGCAGGACAAGATGGATGTCTCAATTCAGGCAGAGAACAAATTCACCCTTCCTCTGACATTTGTTCTATTCAAGCCCTCAACTTACTGGATGATGCCCACTGGCTTTGGTGAAGGTGATTTTCTTCACTCAATCTACCCATTCAAATGCTCATTTCTTCCAGAAACACCCTCACAGACATACTCATAAATGATATCTTACCAGCTATCTCGGCATCTCTTAGCCCAGCCAAGTTGACACATAAAATTAATCATCACAATGACCCACATTTAATCCTCGCATAAATCCTCCCTTCTGACACACATACCAGTTCTCTCCTTTCTAACACCCTGTCCTGCAAATTCCAGTCACTCTGGGAGTCCAGAATTCTGATGTCTGTAAGCATGATCTGCACCTCTCTGAACTATGGAAATAACATGCCAACTAGGCAGAGAGATCCAGGGCATTTGTGGAACTCACCTCCTGGATTTCTTTTCCCTCAGGTACTACACTACATTTCTTGTTGTTCAGTACTTGAAAACAGTTGCTTCATATGGTTTGACCAGTATTATGGTTGCTTATAGTTGGATAACATATTCAGCAACATTTACTCTCTAAAAGCTGAATGTAGACATCTTTAATCTTATACTGCAGTAGGGAAGACATATGTCAAATATATAATTGTGTCATCAATTGTTTTAATTATATTCAGGATAATGCCATGAAAGAGAAATATAGGAAACTCTAGGAGCATATAATAGAGCTGTTCATAATCTAGCTTCATCTTTCATGTAAGGTTTTCCTCAGAAAGTGATATTGAACTGAACTCTCAAGGCAGACAGTAGTTAACCAAGCCACAAGGAAGTAAAAAAGAAAAGAAAAAAAAGTTCAGTTAGAGGTAATAGCATCTGGAAAGGACCTGAGGTAGGAGGGAATATCATGTACCCAAAGAACTGAAAGAAATTAATATCTAACATCTATTGAAAGTACATTATGAAATTATGGACAATCACTGTGCTAAATAAATGCTTTATATATTATCTCATTAGAGTCTAACAAATTTATGAGGTAGATACTATTACTAATTCATTCTGTTGTCGAGGAAACTGAGATTCAGAGAGATTCAATAAACTTACCCAAGGTCATGACATACTGGGAACTGGGTCCAGGCTGTTTTACTACAGTGCTTGAACACTCAACCACTACACTTTAAGAGGAAAAGAGCAGAATTATCTGGTAGCAGAGAAAGAGAGGTGTGGACATAGAGGAAATTATGTGTAGTCTACAACCTGACTTAAGAAAGCTAAATTTCTCATTGAAGAGAAAACACTATAAAAACAAGGTAGATTAAGGAATGCACTTGTCGTGATGAGCACTGGGTGAGGTATGGAAGTTTTGAATCACTATACTGTACCCCTGAAACTAATATAACACTGAATGGTAACTATACTGGAATTAAAATAAAATAAAATAAAATACTTGCTTTTCCACATCATTTAGGGGACTTTGTTTATATCATTTTTAACATTTATGATAAATCATATTCTTATTTATTTTGAAGGAAAAGACCCTAGAGAATTTGAATAATGTCTGTAGTCAAATAAATGTTGATTTGTTCATCTACCAGAAAGTAAAAACAACTTAGAAATCATGTACAATTTATATTTAAATGTATTTCTAAAAGGGACCTTTAAACTGTATTTTTACAACCAATATGTTTTATTGTAAGTCCTTTTGTTTTACAAAGAAAAGACAGAAACGCAAAGAAGTTTAATAACCTGTCCAAGGTCACTCAACTTGAAATAGTAAAACAGGGACTATAATCTGGGGCTTCTGACTCCTGATTAAAAACAGCAAACTGTCTACCTTATAGTCCAGTTCAAAAGATGCTCCAAGGAAGAACATCATTAATTATCAAATTGGGGTGGAGTCAGGGAGTGACCATTAATAGTTCTGAGTGCTTGGGAAGCAGGAAGCTCCCTCCCCTACACCCAGACCTGAGAGCCCAGCAGCTGTTATAGATAGAGTGAGCTTGGCAGTTATCAGAATTTAAGGGGAAAGGAGGAAATCAAGCAACTGGCAAATATTTCTTGAGTGTTTGCCATGTACCAATTTCAGACTATGGAGTTTGGCTGGACATCAAGAAATCAAACCTGAAGTAAAGGAGCTGGGTACAAGGTAAAACTAAAGTCTCTCTCTTACTGCAGATGGCTGGTAGAACATTTTCTTTCTAATCCTTATCAGAGAAGGGTCTCACCCTATTGTAGGATGTGATACCCATAACAATAGAGTGTGCAGCAGGAATAATAGAAAGATAGAGCAGAGGATGGAGGAGGCCCTTTCCTTCAGGAAGCTTGGAGATACAACAGGGAAAGTTTACCAGAAGCAAGTGTGTTTGAATTGAGTTTTAAAGGCTGCATGGACATATTGAAGTTGATCATTGGTGAAGGGCCACCAGACTGTGCATACAATGGCAGGGGGCTTGAAATGTCACAAAGAAAGAGAAGCAGAATGTCCTGCTCGGGAAGCAATAATAAAACAAAATCCTAATGTCCCAGAGGAAGTTTATAAAGGAAACAGTACTTAGATGGATGTGTCCTTCTACAAATGTACAAGGAAGAAGCCAACTAAAGAGTCTGTTTTATGTAAATCAGATTTATTTTATAAGTTTAAAAGCTTACTTAGATACTAATCAAGGAAATTAAATCAGGTCTTGTTTTGGTATTGAAAGTAAATTTATTCACTCACTTGTCAGACATTTATTGATCTCCTTTTATGTGCCAGACCATCAATTAGAACTTGGGATATCAAGTAAACAAGACATTTCACACCATATAAGTGTCAAGGGCAGAGGAGAGACTTTTGTGAGTTCCAACAAAGGTAAGAAGAATAGCCTGGTCACCGGTTGATGTTCCAGAGCAAGAGGGTAGTGGAAATGCTGTTCAGAGAGTGAGGCACGGCCGGCTCATGCCGGGATTAGGATCTATGGTAGGAAGTGTGATTTTTTTCCCAAAGAATAGCATGAAGGTTTTAGAAGGCTTTTAAGCAGAGAAATAATATGATTTGATTTATGTATCTACTACTTCACTGTCATCCCCCACACAAAAGATCTATCAGGTTTTTACCCAGTGCACACTGATGATGGAGTGGAACAGCCCCAAAGGGAAATAGATTAGCAGGCTTGTGGTCAGAACTCCTTATAATTCCAAGGTAGGAATTATAAAGTAGAAAAGCAACACATGATACATTTGCCAGGTCCATATTATAAAAATGGAAGATGGTCTAACCTATATTGAAATTGATTCTCTTGTTATTGCCTTATATTCAAACACCTTCTGAACTAATTTGGAGGGGGAACTATATATATATATAGATATATAATATCACCATGCAAATTCAGGCTCTGGGCACTGAGTGGGCAAGTTGATGATGAGTTGGACAGTTGTGGCTCTTGACACCAACAGTTGTTTCAAGCATTTACTAACTTGCCCACCCAAGTGCTACTGATTTTCCTGGACTCCTCCCCAACCATCTGAAGTCACATATACAACTCTATGCATTCCAGGGGTTAACAGTTTGTGAACACACCTTGCTTCTTTTGGAATTATTCTGCTTGAATAATTCTGTCCATTAATGTCCACTTGTGAAAAATGCAAAGGACTGTTGCATCTCTGGGCATGTCCACTTATGTTAATGAGGCTGCATATCAAAGACATCTATTGTCTCACTTTCAGGGAAGGCAAAGGTACTAACAGGTGATTGCGGTGTGACTGATTCATGCAGGGCATCTATGACCTCTGTAACCAAAGATGGGGAGCAATGAGAACAGAAAATTGTCACGTGGGCCCCAACTCTGGTTTGAATATAGACATTTCAATCTAGTTAACTCTTTCAGTGATCTTCCTAACCTAAAGCCAAAAAAAAGCCACCAAATTTTACTCTTACAGCTCGAAAGACAGACTCGCGAGATTCTATTTCCACTTTCTAATGCAACATACAGAAAAGTTTTGAAAAGAAAACCTAAACAATGAGAAAAACAGAGGGGGGAGAAAAGGATTTCTTTTCTTTTCTTTCTTTTTCCTTCTGGGGTCCCAACCCTCTGCCTGTGATTGCCTGCTGAGCAGATGGCTGCATCCATACCCTGCCTGCCCAGCTTCCTGTGATAAGCCGTGCAGCATGCCCGTTTCTCTCCGCAGACAGCATTAACAGAACCCATCGCATATGTTCTAGGTTTCCTCTACGCTCAGAACAGCACCAAGCGCAGCATTAAAGAGCGGCTCATGAAGCTCTTGCCCTGCTCAGCTGCCAAAACGTCGTCTCCTGCTGTTCAAAGCAAGTTTGTTTTTGTTTTTTTTTTCTCCCCCCACGCCACATGTTTGTTTCATTCCTTTAGGTCTGCATGCACTCCAGTTCTGTGCTTCTAAAGAAAAAAAAATCAATATATTATATTATGCAAAACCAAGTCTGTTGATGTACTCTTGTGTACCCAAATACCCAGCGGAACTTTTGTGTGATTGTGAGGCCCTTCCTGTCTGGCAGACTGATGGCACAGTGTTAGTGACAAGAGCCTGGGCTTCAAAACATTTGGAAATTTCTGTTTGATCTGAGAGGTGAGAGTAGCCTTGGGATGACCATGGCCTAACTGGTTGGCAGGGCTGTTACACACTTCAACCTGCATCACCTTGTAGATTTCCTGACTCACATCTATGCATTTGGCTCACACCATTCAGATACTGCCAAACTTCAGAAATATCACTAGGTTAGAAAAACTACTACAAAGTGGAAACCATTTACACAAATGTGAGGGTGTTTTTTTCTTTGCTTACTCTTTCTCTGGGTTCTCTAGGAAAAGAGAACCAATATATACATGCATACACACATATACATGCATAGACACATACATACATGTACATATATGTACATACATACATATACACACAAACATGTGTATAAAGGTATTTATTTTAAAGAATTGGTTCCCATGACTGTGGGGGCTAGCGTGTCTGAAATCCTTAGGGCAGGCTGGCAGGCTGGAAACTCAGGCAGGACTGGAGACTTCAGTCTTGATACAGAATTCCTTCTTTCCCAGGAAATCTGTTTTTGCCTGGCTATTCAGCATGAGATGAGGTCCACCCACATTATCTAAGGTCATCTCCTTTACTTAGAGTCAACTGTTGGTAGATGTTAACCAGATCTGCAAAATACCTTGACAGCAACATTGAGATTAGTGTTGGTTGAAATAACTGGGTGCCTAGCTTAGCCAAGTTGACACAGAAGACTAACTTTCACTCTCTCCACCTTCTCTTTCTCTCCAATTTTGTGACATTCTTGAGGAGTAGAAAGTAGGGGGTATCTAAAGGGCAATGCTTTATTTATTTTATAATGATGCTATATACAATTTATAATGAACATTTATAAATATCCTATGTTTACATTCTTTCTTTTTTTAAGATTTTATTTATTTATTTGAAAGACAAAGACAGAGAGACTGAGCAGAGAGGGGGAGGGAGAAGCTGACTCCCTGCTGAGCAGGGAGCCCTGCACGGGACTCAATCCCAGGACTCCGGGATCATGACCCGAGCCAAAGGCAGACGCTTAACTGACTGAGCCACCCAGGCGCCCCTGTTTACATTCTTTCATACACAATTTTTTAAAAGATTTTATTTATTTGACAGAGACAAAGCGAGAGAGGGAACACAAACAGGGGGAGTGGGAGAGGGAGAAGCAGGCTTCCCGACAAACAGGGAGCCTGATGTGGGTCTCGATCCCAGGACCCTGGGATCATGACCTGAGCCAAAGGCGGACGCTTAATGACTGAGCCACCCAGGTGCCCCCACAATTTTTTTTCAAACATCAAACCACTGTTAGAATCAGACAGAGAAGGTGGTGTTCTTTGGCAGTGACGAAACAGAGTATGAAGAATCTGGCTAGCACATTCTACGTGTGGGGCTCTAACCCATATCTTCACCAACTCTCTTTATATTCTGCCTCACCATCTTATAGGAACTGATGGGCTCAGTGTTGTAAAAAACGTGAATGCCCTGAAATTTCCCTAGTCTCCACAATGCAAATGGAGAAAATATAGAAAGTACCTCAAACAACCCAATACATCCAGTCAAAAGTCCGAGGATAAAACAATAACTTACTTCAGTGGCATTGGTTAGACATAATATATCATAATAAGAAGATTTAATTAATTCACTTATTCATTCGCCATAAATGTATTATATGTCAGTTCCTATTCCCATTCGGGGAGATATAGCAGTAAATAAAACAGCTTTAAAAAGGTCCTATCCTACTAGAACATTCTGTGGGGAGAGGGGACGGGACAAAATTACTTTTATTAGTGACAATCTGATGGACAAAAAATTTAAATTATGGTTGAGATCCATTGCTTCAATTTTTTCCATTCACTGCACACACCATGCACACTATCTCACAAACAAAAACATAATGTGTCATCAGCAACCTAAGAGGCCATAATCCCAGAATAACGCCCCAACCCCGACCATCCACAATATTGAAGCTGCAGACGTTTTTATTGCCACTATTTGTCAGCAAATGTTTATTAGAGCCATTGCTTTCCTCCTTTCAAGTTGGAGTCAAAATTGCCAATTTACCAGATATTCACTGAAAACATAGTCATTTGTACACAGTAGACAGGTAAAATATAACTTTAAAATGGATTCCTATATTCACTTGGGAAGAACAAAATTGCCGGGTCCTATTAACACTCTTCCTGCACCAATCCCTGGTAAAGTCAGACCCCAAATAAATGGGCAGGGAGGATGCAATGAAATTTTCAACTATAAGTGTGAGGGAAAAGCCAGGATCTTTCTTGAGAGGAAAAAAATAATAATAATAAAAGATACCAAAACATGAGCAGAATAATTCTAAAAACTGACATTTTTAGAAAAATAGGATTTCATTAAATTGGCTGTTATTGAACTGATGCTAGACTTGGACTATGACCCCAAAAGCTCTGCAAATATAGCTCCCTTCCCCACTAGCCACCTGCCACAAGAACACCCCAGAAAACACATTAATTCCATTGCTGTATCAGAAAGGCATTATTCGTGGGTCCCTATCCATGATCTGGCCCTAAGGGGTCGGGCACAGGACTTAAAAAATGCTGTGAGAGTTAGAGCCGGGTGCCTGGAAGGGCAGAGGACCCTAGGCCACCAGGAGAAAAAGCTTGGCCACCGAATGTCTGCATGCTGGACCACAGAGAAGAAGGGTTGGCTTGACAGGGCTCATTCTAGGCTTGAGTGAGCTGCACAGTGGCTGAGGGAATGTTCTCCACCACATCCCATGAACTTTCAAAGCTTAGGGGCCAAAAGGTAGTTAAGAAGGGCCAATACTCATTCTAAATTCCATTCTCTTTTCCAGGAAGACAGATAAGAAAGGGCTCTTCATTCCTCAGGGCAGGAATGTGAGATTTATCAATACCATGCAAATAGCAAAAGAAGAACTATTTCCTACAGAATGGCCAAAACTCTTGCAGAGTTATGGAGTGCTTAGGTTTCTAGTCAGAGCACTTGAGAGTTTGAAGAGAGCCTAAGAAGACTTGTAGCCTCCCCTCACATTGGGTTCCCAGACAGACTCCTCTGTCATTACCAGGGAGATGCTCTGCTTCATCAGGGAGACACCCGTTTGGTGGTTGTCAGCTTTAAAGAGCATTCTTCCTCATGCTGTGCCCAAATCAGCCTCCTTTCTAACTTCCAAGCATATTGGTCCTAGTCCAATGCTTGAGAGTAATCTGTAGCACTTGCTCCTTCCTTCACAGGACAGCCTTCCTCCTCCTCCCCCTCCTTCTCCTTCAGAGCTGGGAGGGCAAGTGGTTTATTCACCAAAGTCACTTATCTTCATGACAGTAAATGTAGAAAGCATAAAAAAAGATAAGAAATCACGCACACGCACACAGACCACACAACACACTCCTAATCCTAGTGTATTCCTCTACTTTGAAGTAACTGCGGATAATAAGTAACATCTTTTTCCATCAATGTGTGTGCATTAATGATCACATCTATACCAAATTTTTATCCTTTTCTTACATTGCATGCTTTCATACATATTAACCCTGTTATTAAAAATGTAAATGGAATTTTTAATGGAAGCATATTATTACATTGTAAAGTGACAGTATCCTGTTTCTGACCACATTCCCTGGCTTCTGAATATTTAGATTTTTTCCCTTTTCATCCCATAATATAAATAGCACTGGGATAAACATCTCTGTGTATACATCTGTGTATGCCTTTTAGATTATTTTTTTCCCAGATTTGGAATATTGGATGAAAGCATTAAATTATGTGAATGCAAGCTTTCTCGTGTATTTTAGAAAATTGTTTTTTTGAGTTGGCCTTTTAAATATTTAAACACATCATGTATATTACCTCTTGAGTTTTTTGTTACATAGATTTAATATCCTCAATATTTGGAAATTATACACATTTTATAGTCATTTGTTAAATGTAGACTTGAAATATTTCTTCTGCTGTTTGTGCTTCAAATGAAAGCATTAAAAGAAGTAGCACATGACAAAGAGTTTCTACATGAGACATTATTATAGCCAGTATTAAATTTTTGAAAATTAAACATATTACTCATCTTTAACAAAAGGAAAAATAACAAGCCCCAAACTTTTTGTGTTCAAGCATACTTCTTAACTATGAAGTTTGAGATTCTCAGGCAAATATCAAATTCTAAGTGCCTTGGAAAGATATTGGGGAACAACAAGCATGGCAAACCCATGCAGTGGCCTCCGGTGGAATGGGAGTAAGAGACATGATTCAAATGTCTTCCTCCTGACATAAAACACCCCAACAAGAGTGAGAAATGGGATAGGGACTGAGGCTGGGAACACCTGGGCTGTGAATTAAGGATTAGCTTTTAAGTTTGGGCCCCTGTGCCCTGTGTAGCCTATTGCCCACTGCTCTTTGAGCACCTGACCCTAGATGCAGATAAGAGCACCAACCAGATATGGGAGCCTGGTTACCTTTACTGGATCCCACTCCCTGACTTTCTCATATCACTCATGGAAAGCTGTCCACTTGCTGAAATTAAAAACAACTTCCTTTCACTTTATGCTCCCCACCCACCATCTTACTGACCACTAAAGTCTGGTCAATTTTCTCTCTGAAATATCTTTTACATGTACTACTGTCTTGTGTGAGGGCTCTTGCTCAGACCCTCATTATCCCTTCCAAGAACTACCGGAAGAGGCAGATGGAGGCAGGCGGGCTTTACTGTCATCCCGGCGTGCATTTGAATTCCTCTTGTGCCTCCTACTAACAAAATGCCTGGAGTTACTTAATTAAATTATCTGGACCCTAAGTTTCCTTATTTGGTCATTTGTTCACATTATTTTTTTGAAAAACCATGTGTTGTCCACATGATTCTAGGCATTGGCTTTATAGTGGAGGATTAAGACCTATTAGTTCACTGTCTTCATTGAGTTTATATGGGAAGAAAGATGATAAACATAAAAACAAAGACAATCTCGGAAGGTGATGTGTGTTATAAAATAAGTCAACCTGTGGCAAAGTAATGGAAACTGAATGCAGGTGGAAAAGGTACTTAGTCTGGATCAGGCAAAGCATCATTGATGAGGTCACTTTTGAGACCCAAAAACACGAGGAGGCCCATGGTATGAGGGTCTGGAGAGAAAGTTCCAAGGAAGAGGACACAACAAGAGCAAAGGCTCTAAGGAGGGAAGGAGCATAGCTTATTCATGATACAAAAAGAAAGACCATTGGGATCACCAGACAAATGGGTGGTTGTGGGATTAAACAAGATAATTTATGCAAAGTACTTAGTACATGAAACATCATAAGTATGAATATATGACAAGTTATTAACTCAGTTGAGAGTCCCAGTCAGCTTCTCAGGCAGGTGTATTATTTTCCCTGTATAATGGCTGAGGAAACCGAGGCAAAAAGAAGTTAGACAATTTTGCCAGTTAACAGAGCTGGGATTGTGACTCCAGAGCCTTCTGTCTTCATCACTTCATCAGGCTGAGCTGCACTGACCACCTCTGATATTGACTGAGGAAGCCCTTTTAGGGTGTGTAATTGTAGCTCTGTTTCACACTTTGAATCACCAGTCTTCAAATTGGAAGGAAACATGGGAAAGCATTAGGTCTGGTACTCTGCATCCAGGAAGGTAGGCCTTACATCCCCATTTCACAATTGAGACAACTGGGTTCTGATAGGTTGTAATAATTTGTGTAGAATCTACAATTGAGAAGTTGGAATGAACCCACTCCCAAAATCCTCTTAGTCCAATGCTACAGATGCATTCACTGAATGACTGCAAGATATAGGACTGTCATATCAATAGAACTCTTACTGGAAAAATTCAAGGAGAGAGTGAAGGGGGATTTCTTTTTTTTAAAAGGTTTTTTTATTTATTTGAGAGAAAGAGTGAGCAAGAGAGAGAGAGAGAGTACAGGAGCAGGGGCAAAGGGAGAAGGAGAAGAAGATTCTTCTGCTATGCAGGGAGTCCGATGCCGGGCCTGATCCCAGGACTCTGGGATCATGACCTGAGCTGAAGGCAGATGCTTAACCAGCTGAGCAACCTAGGCGCCTAAGGGGAATTTCTATCTAAGCAAAAGTTCATCTTATTTTAAATGTTTTAAGTATTTAGTCTATTATAACAGCAACAACAACAACAATAGCCTATTACAAGGAATATAGCCTATTTTATATGTGAAAAAACTGAGATCTATAGAAAGGAAAGGATATTTCAAAATAGCAGAGCTATTAAAAAAATCTAGGATGAGAAACGAGACTCAAGTCCAGTATTTTCCAACACTGAAATTCTGTGATTTGGTATCAGTCAGGGTTCTGGCAGGAAACACAAGGCACTCTTAAATGGGGCCATCGAAGGGAGTTTAATGAAGGGATTGTTTGCAAAGATAGGAGCGGGGATTCTAGACCCAACAAGGCTGGTGAAGCCCCCAAGACCCATAGGAGTGAAGTTATCACTTCTATAGCCATCATTACCAGAGAGGAAGAAAGCTACAGCTATACCTATAGCTATCAGAGAGGGTTTCACAGCAGGGATACTGGCCCTTGGAAGAGGAAAGCAGCCACTACAACCCAACCTCCAGTCAGGAGGGACCCCAAAAAATAAATACCATAACCCCTCTCTTCCTTCTCTCTGATCTGTTGGTGCTTCCCATTGGGCGGAGGGCAAGGAGTTGAAATAATATCCATAGAGGCCAGTCTCCAAGCCCTAGAACAGCATGTAGAAAGATAGAGGGAGGCTCTGGAGGCCAGCTGGAGGTGTTTTCCAGCTTCTCTATATCTTGGAAGCCAGGGGTAGGGGATCTACAAGACCAGTAACAATTCTCAGAATCAGTCACGCTGCTCTTGGAAGATTTGTTCCCAGTTTCATGATAGGCTGACAACTGGCTGATAAATGTATGTTGATATTGAGTAGATAATTTTAGGATTAAGGAATTTAACTAGCTTTTTCATGAATGGCTTAGTATCAAGAAATCCCTAGCTACTCTACTCTAGGTGAGCACGAATACTTTTTCTTTAAAATATAAATGCTGTCAAGTCTGTGGCTATATCTCCATGTCTCCTTATTAGATAACTGAGTAATTCATTGTGTCTCTCTATGCCCCAATTATGTTATTATAAAGTAATCATTTTTCCCTATTCATTCAAAGGACATTACAGTGACCAAAGGATTACTTACTAGATAATAATCAGGAACAAATGCAAAAGATAAAATATTAAACACTTGATTTTATGTGTTTGTATTTATATACATGTTTTTATTTAAATTTGTTTCATAATATCTTCCCAGTAAATCTGAGCACTCCCATTCAATCAAAAAACTGATTCACTAAATGAAAGCTTCATTCCAGTAGCTTTTGTTGTTGATTTGAGCAAACACAGGAGAGTGAATGCAACATAATAATTGTGGGGTTAGATGACTCCATCAGTATACTGCCTTGTACAATTGCAAAACATGATTTCCTAACTTTCACTTCAGACTTTTGGTATCAAATACAGCATAACATTTCAGTGTGTTTTGTTTTGCCCGGTAGCATATTGATCATGGAAAGTTTTAGATGTCTCTCTTGGAGAAGAAACATCAGCACTTGGCTGTTGGAGGATTTGTTTTCAAAAAGTGATTTAAACAGCTAACATGCTGTCAATTAAAAATACAACAGTAAACTCTGGGAAATTTTTAAAAATATTTAACCTTCTGAGAATTACTCAACCTCATGCTAACTCTTTAGTGACTTTAGGTAAAAACTCTGACCTGGGCATATAGTCAGGAAAATCTTTGTAGGAACAGAAGCATAACTCATGAAGGTTTGTAAACTTACTTTGCAAGCAGAAAACAAGGTCCTTTAAATTCATTATATGTATGAGCCCTAAAAATGTTACATTCAAATACTCAGATGTTATTTTTATTTATTTAACAAGCATCTAGTACTTATTATGTGGGTGGTACAGTTCTAAGTGCTTTGCACAGTTTAACTCATTATGGCTCTATAGGATAGACTCCCTTTATTATTCCCATTTTACAGAATAGGAAAATGAGGACTGAGAATCATTATCAGTAAGATGTGTGGGGGCAGGGCAAAAGGTTGACCCAGAAGTTGAGCTTCAGAATCTGTACTTCACCAGCTCTCCAGTTATGTTCAGTGTTTTGATTGGTTTTAGAGGTTTTTTTTTTTTTCCACTTATCTGCTCAGCATAGGACAAGTCTTGTGCAGCCCATATTGTCCAGAGAGATGGTGGTAGCCCCTTGAATGAGTTGTTTCCCCTCCCTGGACCTCCGTCTCACCATCTACAAATGAGAAGCCCAGACTGTGTCTCAAATTCTCCTTCCAGATCTAGCATTGCAGGAGCCAATAAGATGGCACTTCTTATTCCTGGCTATGACAAATGATAGATGTTTCAAAGCTAGCATAAAATTTCCTCCTTTTATGGCACTTCACTACCTCTGGAAGCAGGAAGTGGGGAAAGTTAGAACTTCAACACTTAACCCAAATTGCATACCAGTCGGCACTACTATTTACTTGCTGTAAACTACGTGTTTTACTGATTAGGATACTTGTCCCTGGCGTTTTTATGGTCTTTTGTAGTTTTTAAAATTCTTTACCCTGATTATCTCACTTTATCCTCGTTAAATTCATGAGAGAATGACAGATCACAAGGGTTATACTCTCCATTTAGCAAACTGAAAAATGGAGAGATTAAGTGGCTTGTCCAAAGCCACATAAGTATTTAGTGACAAAGGGAAAGATGAGCATTCTTTTTTCTGGTCCATCATATATTTGCCAAGAATCTTCATTAAACCAGGAATGAGTCTGAGTGTAAGAAAGACAGAGACAGGAGTCCCAGGACAGCTGTCTCCTGTTGGCAGGTTTAGTGGATTTCATTTCAACATGGCAGACATTTATGGAGCACTAATTATTTTTAAAAGTAATAGCTCCAGGAACAGGGGAACACATAAATCACTTCCTCTGAAGGCTGACATTGTACTGAAATAAACCAATATGTATAGACATCACTCAGATACAATGAATACAGGTAAATGCTGTGAGAAGCAATATGAGGAAAGTGTTAGTGTTAAGAAGTTAAGGGTGATGACTCTGGGACTAGCCTATTTGGTTCAAATTCTGGTTCTGTGACCAACTAACTAGCTATAGAAGACTTAGGTGAGTTGTTTACTCTTTCTGAACTTCAATTTCTTCATCTGAAAGGTGGAAATGATAATAGTAAATATTCCATATACTCCCCCAAGGAGTAAATAAGCATGTGAACTGTTTACAACAGTGGCCAATAAGTGTTAGCTGCTGATGCTCTTATTCCACGAGGACAATGATGATCACAATTATAGCCACACAGAGAAGGGATTAAATCCCACCTAAGTGCATTTCACAAACAGGTAATATTTCTTCAGGGCCCTTTGGAGAATAATAATTTCACTAGAAGGAGAAATAAGAGGAAGAAAGTTCTAGGTAGTTGAAAAGATGAAGCTTAAGACAGTCAGGAGGAGTGAGAAGTGGGGAAGAGAAGCCACCAAACAAGGTGAGCTGTGACCGGAGTCTGAAGGTTCTTACTACCAACACAACGCTGGACTTTACTAATAAAAGGAGGCAATGAGGAATCACATCCAAGCCTCTTATTTATTTATTTTTTATTTCAGCTTTATTGAGTTACAATTGACACATAAAATTGTAAGATATTGAAAGTGTACAACGTGATGATTTGATAGTTGTATAGTTGTGAAAGGACTCCCCTCCTTTAGATAATTAACACGTACATCACCTCGCATATATATTGTTCTTGTTTGTCTGTTTTTGCTTTTGGACAGAACTCTCTTAGGAAACGTCAATTGCACAATAAGTGTTATTAAATGTAGTCACCATATTTTACATTGGATGTTCAAACACTATTCATCTTCTAGCTGGAAGTTTGTACCCTCTGACCAAACTCTCCCTGTTTTCTCCACCACCAAACCCTGCTGGCAACCACTTTTCTACTCTCTGTTTCTATAATTTTGATTTTGTGTTTTTTAGATTTCACATATAAATGATATCATACAGTATTTGTCTTTCTCTGTCTGGCTTATCTCACTTAACATAATGCCCATGTACTATCACATATGGTAGGATTTCTTTATTTTCCATGGCTGAATAATATTGTTATATCTTTATACCACATCTTCTTTATCTATTCAGTCATTGAGGGGCACTCAGCTTGTTTCTATTTCTTGGCTATTATAAATAATACTGCAATAAATATGGAGGTTCAGATATTGCCTCAATGTCCTGTTTGCATCTTTTTTTTTTTTTTTGATAGATACCCAGAAGTGGGATTTTGTATCAAAATGGAAGTGATTCCTTTCTTGATTGGGTTTTCAGATGGCTAGAGCCAGCCAATAGTCAAGGGAGTTGAGCACAAGTCCAACTTTAGAAGGGTTGATGGTGAACTTGCAGCCAGGGAAAAAATTGGCAAAGGATCAAGAGCAACATTTGAAGACAAGATACAGAGTATCAAAACAATCAGCAAAAACTAGTTGGGTATTGGTTTCTAAATCAAGGAACCAACAAAGAGTCAGAGTGATAAAATGACTCAAAAATAAATTTTAAAAAATCAGAAAGCAAGTAAATTGTTGAGGGAGAAAAAAACAAGAGGAAAATCAGTTGGAAAACTTTTTAAAAAGTCTATGTGACAAACAATATCAACAGTTAACTCTTATTGAGAACAACATTATTCTAAGCCTAAAGAATTATTGCAAACATTTACTGTAAACCAGTGAAGAAGGCAAAATTATAATCCCCCCTTAGATGAGAGACTAAACAAGGAAATTAAATCACTAACCCAAGATCTCCCAATTACTGTTAAAGCAGAGCTTTGATCTTGAACAACATAATGCCAGAGCTTTAAGTCTTCACCACTAGACTTCTCTGCCTACAAGAGAAAACAAAGGCCTAAATATAAGGCAATAGTGATAGAAGATGATGCTCATGGATTGGAAGACTTAATATTGTTAAAATGCCCACATTACCCAAAGCAATCTAGAGATTCAATGTAATGCCTATCAAAATATCAACAACATTTTTCACAAAACTAGAGCAAATAATCCTAAAATTTGTATGGAACCACAAAAGACCCTGAATAGCCAAAGCAATCTTGAGACAAAACAAAAAACAAAAAACAAAAAAAAACCCTGGAGATATCACAGTTCCAGATTTCAAGATATATTACAAAGTTGTAGTAACCAAAAGAGTATGGTACTGGTACAAAAATAGACATAAAGACCAATGGGACAGAATAGAGAGCCCAGAACAGAGAGCCTATGGCTGATGCTCTGACATCAGCCATAGCAACATTTTTCTAGATATGTCTCCTTAAGCAAGAGAAACGAAAGCAAAAGTAAACAACTGGGACCACATCAAAATAAAAAAGATTTTGCACAGTGGAGGAAGCCATCAACAAAACAAAAAGCCAACTTACTGAATGGGAGAAGATATTTGCAAATGATATATCCAATAAGGGGTTAATATCCAAAATATATAAAGAACTTAACAACTCAACACCAAAAAAACAAACAATTTGGATGTCCAATTAGTGACTCTTCCATTAGAATTAAGGTCTATGTGAGCAACGATTTTGTTGTTGTTCATTCTAGTGTCCACAGTGCCTTGAACAGGGCCTGGCTTATAATAAGCACTCAATAAATAATTGAAAGAATGAATGAATGAATGAATGATGAACTGTTTCTAGTATCCAGAACCATGCTAGGCATGGATGGTAACAAGATAATTGAGATAGATCTCTTGTCTCCAGATGTTCACATCACAGAAGAAATGACAGATATTCAATCAGGTCAATGATACATAAAGCAATCAGAGCAGACAATAGACAACCATGCATGCTGGGTGGAAGTCTGAGGAGACTTGTCTCTGTGAAGCCCTGTCTGCATTGAGATAAGCCTTAAAGAGAATAAAGAGAGAAAGTTGAGGAGGAAGAAAGGCAGATCTATGTAGAAGGAGATGGTGCAAACAAAAGGATTAAAGTTGACAATGCAGGCTTTGTTCAGAGAATAGCAAATTGTCCAAGACATGATGTCATACGGTGTGTGGGAGGAAATGACAAGCGGTAAAACTAGGTTATTGTTTCAAATTCCATTCCAAAAAATAGTCCTATTCCTTTGTCCATACCAAAGTGGAAGAGTATAAAAGGTCTATTTTAAGTGCTTTCTACACATTATTTCATTTCAACCTCTCAACAACCCTTTGTAGTAAGTCCTATTATTATCCCCCTTTATGGATGAAGAAACTGAGGCATAGAGAGACTAAACATCTTGTCCAAGGTCACAGAGCTAACAAGAGTCAGCAAATGGATTCAAATTCAAGAAGTATAATAACAGAGCCCTCACTCCTGAAGATTCTAGAACAATGCCTCACTAGTAAGTGTGCAGTAGTTATTAATATTATAATTGCTGCCCTTTATTGGTTAATTACTGTATGTCAGTATATCAATTACTGTATGTCAGTATATCATTCAAACAATTTCTCAAAACAACTTTATGAAATTGATATTAGTATTATTCCTAGTTTATAGACTTTAAAATTGAGGTTTAGGGAGGTCAAACGCATCATCCAGTATCAGAATTGAGAAATAGACCCAGGCGAAAATAATTGGAGCAACTGAATAATTTGCTAGAATGAGTGCTCCCAGGCACTTTTCTTCTTATTGTAATGGTGGCAATAGGTGTCACCATAATTAATACTAATATTACTGCAAATAACAACAATATTATGATTGTTCACTATGTCCTAGTCACACGTACCAGCTCATTTTATGTCCAGAGTCATTCTATACTATAATATCAGGTTAGATTTTACTCTCATCTTTATGGCATTGGACATCCGGCAGAACTAAGTCACAGAGAGTCTTACTAACTTACCCTAGTCACATGTAAATGTCCAGCTGACATTTGAACTAAGCAATCTAACTTTCTCTGAAGCAAGAAACTAGCTTAAACCTAGAAAGAGCATAACAAAACCTAGATCACTGCTCGGTTTTCCTAATGCTCTGTTTTAAATAAAGCCATGACAGGGATGCCTGGCTGGCTCAGTCGGAAGAGCATGTAACTCTTGATCTTGGGGTCATGAGTCATTGGGCGTAGAGATTACATTTTCAAATAAATAAATTTTAAATATGACCATGGCAGATAAATGTTACTGGCATCCCTGATATTAGCCCCAAAACATCCCCCTGATATGCCACCAAAAATTTATTACTAAACTTACCCAAACTTTTTCTAATTCCCTACATAATAGATTCCAGCTATTTACTGTCTACTTAGTAAGTAGTAACATCTTATGAATCAAACTACCCAGTAACATCTTATGAATCAAACATTATACTTTATATAAATAAAATTTCTATCCGTCTGGCTAATATCCATTAATGAAT
This sequence comes from Phoca vitulina, assembly GCF_004348235.1. Taxonomy (NCBI): domain Eukaryota; kingdom Metazoa; phylum Chordata; class Mammalia; order Carnivora; family Phocidae; genus Phoca; species Phoca vitulina. The sequence goes on along the minus strand of NW_022589706.1, from coordinate 11,667,381 downwards.
GTTAACTAGACTTATTGTGGTGATCATTTTGCAAAATATGCAAATGTCGAATCATTATGTTATATAGCTAAAAGTAGTATATCTAAATAAATAAACAATAAATACATAAAATGTCCATGTTTATTCTTTTACATTAGGCTTTAAATTAGCATTTTAAAAATATATCACCTGCATTTTATCTTCTGAAATGAAGAGAACAAAGCCTGTTCTTAATGACCCAGATCAAAAGTTGGTCATTGACCACTTTGTTGTATTATTTGCTATAATAGGCTCATGTGCCTTTTCAACTTTATGTTCCCTCCTCTGTCCTCGGGCAATCAGCTGTCACTTCTAGACTTTAGAGTCAGTACATTTAGGTTTAAGTTGTCACTCATAGCTTCCTGTTACTATGTCCTTCATAAGTTACATTACTTCCAACCCTGATTTCCTCATCCGTAACAGCAGGGTGAGAATATTTGCGCATAGGGTAATCGTGAGGTTTAGCTATAATAACGAAAGTGAAAGAATTCTGTTTACTACAAGGTGTCAGCTGTCAAATGTTAGGCATCATTACCGTGACTCATGGGCTTCTTTTAGTTTGTACCCCTTCTTTCCCACCCCCAGCTGCTTCCAAAGTGGAGTGGGAAGCTTATTAAAATTGTGGGTGTAGTAAGCATGGGGACACTCTTATTGAGATAGGACATCATGACAGGCATTTGGCAAAGCGCTGTACTAGGAGTCAAGGAGAGCCCGGTCTGTGCCCAGATCTGCTGCTGTGTGCGCCATGGCCTTTCACTTACAACCGCTGGTACTAAGGCTTTATAGTTGAATATAAATTTACAAAGTGAAGGGGCTGGATTCAAAACCACATTCAGTTCTAGGGTAACTCTATTTCCTGCCTAGAGCCCTTTTGCTACTCAATTCCTGATTCTAGGTTGGATGTGTGATTTCCAGATAAGTGGAGCACGATCCTCCTTCCTCTTCTATGGTAGGCAGAACAACAGAATAGTTAATGACGTGAATCCTGCAACCAGAGTATCCAGAGTTCATATTCACACTCTGGCCCTGCTACTGTGTGACCATGGGCAAGTTACTTCATCTCTCTGGGCTAGTGTCTTCATCTGTAGAACATAATTTAGTATCTATCCATAGTGTGCTGATGGGGATTTTATGAGTTAATATAAGTGAAGCGCTTACACAGAGCAAATGCTAAAAAAGTGGTTTGTTATTATTATTTGATTTTAAAGACAAACTAAAGAAAGTCTATCAAACTTGAGGAGAAACTCTTTTGTTAGGGCATTTTTAATTTAGTGAGCTATCGTGGGCTATCTTACTTTATCTCTCTCCATGTTTCACCATTTTAAATATTTTCTCTTTGATTGTATTCCCTCTCAGCTGTTGACTTTCCTGACTAGACTATCAATCTTTTGGGTCTATCTTGATGTGTAAGTTCAATCATATTCCTTGTTTCCTTCTTACCAAACCCCAGCATTTCTATTGTAGATTTTCTCTCTGTGTAAAATGACTTGCAATATAATTTTTACGTTGCTTATTTACCAAAAAGCAAGTAAGACCCTACCAGCTATGAAATAATAGCTCCCATCATAAGGAGTCACACATGATTTGCTCCGGTAGTAATATGGCTACACTAATAACAAGCATTCCAATTAGGTGATTATATTTTAAAATCTAAGCTTGCATGAAGAGTTATTATTTATGCTTGTAAATAAGGTAGAGATGATCCATTCATGAGTGCCATGAGAAATAGCTCCAGCAATCGTCTCCTGAGTAGTTATATTTTCTAAGTGATTGAATCCAGTCATGAAATTGCAAAGTAATTCAAGTTCTCCTCGAATGGAAATTTTAATGTCATTGTCAACAACCACCTCTAACAAAAGATGTTCAAAATAATTGGCCATTTTCAAAATACTTTTCATTTTCCATGTGATATATGAATATTAAATAGAATAAAGTACTAATTATGAAGGGTTTTTTTGGTCCTAACATAATTTCAGGACCAGAACTGAAGACACACATCTGATTAAGAAAAATTGGGGGGGTTCTAGTTGTTTAGGGTGGTCTGGGGTGTGCTAGGACTCCCGCAGTGTTTTGGAGGGATTGATTGCTTTCTACTCGTGGGCTGTGCTCCATCAGCTTGGAGTTAATTGCTCATGTACTCTCTATGTGCACCTGAAAATAGCTCCTGGTGGGTGGAAAGGTGCATGGCTGTGAACACAGCAAGAGTCAGGAGGGCTCCCAGGCCTTTGGATTCTTGAGATAAAGTATTTAAATTTGGCAAAGTTTAAACAGTTGCTTACTGTGCTTGTCCCAGGTTTGAACTCTCCACCGAGAGAAGTCAAATGATTGAACAGAAAATAGATTTGTGTCAGTTCCCAGCAACCCCACTTATCAGCTGTGTGAACTTAGGCAAATTCCTTAATTCTGAAAATCAGTGTCCTCAACTGATTATAATGCCAACCGCTCTGAGGACAGTGAGGGTTGGAGCCAAGGAATGGAATGCTCTGTGTATATGGTATTCTCTCAATGCCTGTACAAGTTTTCAAAGTAGGAAGAAAGAGAGGAAACAAATTGCATCGGTACCATGTACAATAGCTTTTGAAGTCTTCACCTAGACAGCTTGATCTTTGTCCTGCTGGGTCAGACATGAACATTAACCAAACAGTAGCATCTATTCCTTATGCTAGACATTCTCACAAGTTGTTTTCTATGGTTATAGTCAAGAATCTCCCAGTGATGTTTAGTGTAAATCTAAAACCTAGGGCAAAATTCACCAAAAGACCCTCCAATACCTGCCACTGGACAAAGCCTCTAAAATCAGATGCAGCATATCATTAGGAGGTAATCATCCTCATCATGATTTTATTGCCATACTGATTAAGTCACTATTAAACCAATTTAATAAAGCATAAACACTAGGAATAAAGACTCAAAAGGTATTTTTATAAATGAGATAAAACAATGTAAGTCAAGCCAGCTGAATCTTTGACTAGACAAATCAATTTCAGCTCAAATAGGATTTTAAAGTAATAGTGTTTATGATCTTTTATAATGAAAAATGGGTACACTATGTAAAGAAGGGTCACGTTGTATTGCAAAATGGACCTCATGTAGATACATCCATTATGTTTGGGAGGCTTATAGTAGTTATTCACTGATTTCATATGTTTTTACTGAGCATATTTAGTGTGCCAAACTAGCACACTACTGTCAAACTGATGCAGCCAGGGGTCCGGCCAGTCCTAGGTGGAACGAGGCAGCAGCCTCCCGGTGTCCCATGCTATGATGAAGCAAGTACTCCTCTCTGCGTACCCAGCCTGGGTTCTAAACCAAATTTCCAAGTGGAGGGACATTATTTATAAAATGGTTTTATTTCAGCATCACAGGCCTTGTTTACAAACACTTGCTTTAGGAAGGCAGACCTCACACTCATATTTGTTTGTAAAGCAAGATGTTCTATAGTTATGTTCTGGAGGGTATGGTTTGACCTTGGATAGAGTGAAATTCGCATAATTATAAGTTGGGCTGTAATAAACTTCTGCTGTAGAAGACAAGTTGTGAGAAAGAGGAGAAAGATGCCTATTTTTAAACCTCATTCTGTTGTTCCCAGGTGATTTGAACTCTAATTTCTAGCCCAACTGTGTCATGGCCTGAGGGGACTGTTTACTCAGACGTAGGACAACCTTGGCCCTGAGAGAGTTAAATCTAAGAAACAAATAACAAAGAGACAGCTGGGAAGCTCAAGGGTGTCTGGGTTTGGGAATTAGTTGTCTGATTAAAATTAAATCTGTTAGAAGATACATGAATTAAAATGCTATTTGTATTCAGCTTGTCTTGGGATGCAAAAGCAGCACTGAATTAGCAACTCAGCAAGATGCCTGCGGAGTTAAATCTTGGTAGAGGCCTGGAGATGATTCAGGTGGCCAGGGTCCCACCTGGTCCTGGTTTTAATCTTACACACACATTTCTCGATGGTAAAATGTATAAAAGCACACAGTCTTTTTGTTTTTTCCAGCTCTGAGATAGCATCCCTCCCACACCTTGTTCTATTTGTTTCTAAATCAGCACAGCATCGACTGCCACCACGGTGATCTCTCCAAGGCACCCAGGCATGGTTCCCCTGAGGCACTGGGGGTTCAGTGGCAGTCTAAAATCTTTTTTCCCCTAGGATTTTAGACTAATATAGATAGATAGATAGATAGATAGATAGATAGATAGATAGATGGATGATAGATAGATAGATTTTGGACATATATATATATATAAAATCTTTTTTCCCCTAGGATTTTGGAATTATATATAGAGAGATTTTGGACTTTTATATATATATTTCCAGCTCTTAAAATAGCATATTGACTGAGCTCATGATCTTTGGTGTTAAAAAACCAGGGATCAAATCCCAGTTCTGTCAGTTACTTGCTATGTGACCTTGAGTAGATTATTTAAGTTCTGTGAGTCCCAGTTATTCCTTGTAAAATAAGGGCAATAATAGGTCTCTCACAGCATTTTTGTCAGTATTAGAATGAGATAATACCCAGCCAGGCTTAGAGCAAAAGCTCTCTATACAGTGGTGATTTTTATTAACAATCCCAGCAGAATGCTTAAAAAATTGGACTTTAGGGTGCTAAAGACACCTGTGTGCCTCATTACTAACTAGCCATTTGAGCTTGATCAAGTTGCTTAGACTTTCCAAACCTCTGTTGTCTCATCCCTAAAATGGGAATGAAAATCCCTCTCTTGAACAGTGTCGTAAAGATAAAATGATATAATGGGCTTGCCCACCATCCAGTGTTCTCTGGGCAAATTCTGTGAGCAATAAGACTTGCTTTTATGAGTGTTGTGTGTCATTTGAATATAGGTGGATGTATCTATTTACTAGGGCTACCAAAACAAAATGTCACTGACTAGATGGCTTGAACAGCAAATTTATTTTCTCACAGTACTGGAAGCCCAAAATCAAGATGTCTGCAGAGCTGGTTTCTATTGACATCTCTCCCATTGGCTTGCGATGGCTGCTTTCTTGCTGTGCTTATACCTGGCCTTTCCCCTCCGTGTGTGTATCTCTCTCTCTTCCTATAAAGAAACCAGTTATATTGGATTAAGGTCTCTATGACCTCATTTAATGTTAATTAACTCCTTAAAAGCCATATCTCCACATACAACCATACTGGAGGTTAGGCCCTCAACACACAAATTTTAAGGTGATACAATTCCACCCATAATCGTGTCAGAAGTCAGACTGTAGGAGATAAAGGAAGAAGCAGGAGATAGAAAATGGACCCAGTGGATCTAGTCAACTTTTCTGAGACATTTGACAATGCAGAAAAGGAGAGGAGATAAATATGTTTTTTTTATCATTCTTATTTCTGTTGGTGTTGAGAGAGAATGTGACAAAGTAGAAAGAACATAAGATTTGGCAACAGAGACTTGGGTGTGAATCCCAAGTCAGGTCATGATCCCAGGGTCCTGGGATGGAGCCCCAAATCGGGCTCCCTGCTCAGCGAGGAGTCTGCTTCTCCCTCTGCCCCTCCCCCTCCCCATGCTTGCTCTCTCCCTCTCAAATGAATAAATAAAAATCTTTAAGATAAAATAAAATAAAATCCCCCTAAATGCATGCTCCTAAAAGGTGGTTGAGTCAACTCGTGGATTTCAAGTCCTGTGCAGAATCATGCTGTGCTCTCCAGAGTTTGCCTCCAGGAATCAGTCTTGATTGGATTAGGTGGTGTTGCTTTTTTTTACTGTCTGCTGGTGAATTGCTGATGATTTCAGGTTTTTAGAGCCTATCAGCCTCCTAGAAATAGAAACAGCCCTTTGGCAGTTAGGAGTCATTAGGAAGTAAGGTACTAGTCAGCTGGGAAAACAAGAGTCCACAGATGCTTCAAGTGTGGTGCTTTGAATATTGTGCATGCTGCTCATCCTATCACACACTTAATTCAATTACACTGACCTTCCGGCTCTGGGTCTTTTGTCTCCGTCTCAGCCTCAGCAAGTCTGTGACAGCTGGAGGAAGAAAAGTGTGTTGGTGGTGTGGCTCAGATTGCTGTGTGGTTACAAAGGCCAAAGAATGAATGCGCTGTTTTGTTTCTTTCCAGTGGAAGGGTCACTGGGTCTAGAGAAGTTGTGCAATGATTGAAAGACTACTCAGAAAATCTGATTAAAATTTCCTCTGCTTTTGCTTTTGCTGTGTTTCTCAGAACAAGGCGTGGAGAACACAGTGATTCCAAAGAAGGCATTTAAGGTCTACCAATGGTCCACAAACCTCAGTTTCAGAAATAATTTTCTAGAGGGTTGCTAAGGTTCAAGGGGTCCCAGGGGAATGGAAAGTTTAGTAGCAACATCATTTGTTTGCTGATTGACCCATTCAACCATTAATTAATTCATTCATACACTAAATAATTCTTGAGTGACTATGGGGTACCAGAATCTGTTAGGTCCAGAGGATATACATATCCGTAAGACATTGCCCGTGTCTTCAAGGAACTCACAATGGAGAAGGCAGGCATGAACAGTTCGTAATGTTATGTTTTGCATGCTTCATGAGAGGTAGGTAGGGTGTGAGAACTCTGTCCAGGGAGCTACCAGTTCTGTATGGTGGAGCAATCTGGAAAGGCTTCAAAGAGGAGGCAGTAATACTTAAATTAGATCATAAGAGATATATACATTTCAACAGGCAGAAAGAAGAAAAAGGAACATTTTAAGCCGAGGGAATTACACTGTAATCGACTCAAAAGAAGCTTACGTGAAGGTATTTTTCAAGAAAGCAGAGTCTTTCTATCTGGTATTATCTATTTACATCAAGTCTGTTCCAGGGCATTTATTTCTGCATTGGCAACTACAATAACAACAGCATAGTCCAATTCATTGGATCAACAGCAATCTTAGGGATTACCTTACCTCCTCCCTAAGCTCAGGACCTATTGAGTAGAATCAACCCATTCTACTCAAATGTTCCAGTGAATGAAGGAGAAAATTGAAGGAGCCCCATTTGGGCTTTTTTGAGTTTCCCTGTAAAGTCCAACCTGAGGTCAATTTGTGAATGCCTAGCTGCCATTTCCCCAGCCACCCGTAGGCCTCTACACATCCTTCAGGTGCATATCTCGCTTACTTTCGCATCAATTTTATGCTTGTCAGGTCGAGTTTATTCTTGGCCTTCCCATCTTCTCATGTCCCTTTTATTATTCTTTTCCATCCATCACTATCCTGCAGCTTTTCCATCTCACTGTTTCAAAATAAACTATTACAATATAAAAAGTACAGAACAAATGTCTGCTTTTATCCCCTCTTCCCCATTTTGACAAACATGACAATTCTAAGTACCTGTTTCATTGCCATTATTGGTCTTTTGTAAACTTGAGGGCAGTCATTAGGACACCCCAGGATTAGGGTTCTGCGGAAACTTCTTTATCCCTGCTCTGTGAGAGCGCTGGCCCATCACTGCACTTAGTGAGACAGGGAAGGAAGTAGGTACAGGTGTTAGTGAAAGGCAGCACTGAGTATCAGAATGATGTGACTTTTGGCAACGATAACTATATTTCCAACTGACACATAAGACATGGAATTGGAACACCCTGGGTGCAGAGTTGATGAGAAAAAGCTCTTCTCCTGAGCTTCACTTATCTGAGTTGGAAATCTGTAGCTAAGAGGAAAGAATATAATGGAGGTTAGCAAGCCATGGCTTCAGGGCTGGGCCTGGATGCTTCTATTCCTGTTGAGTTCTTTAGCCAAGGTGTGGATTGGCAGATGGCAAGAAGAATGTCTTAGGCCTCCATTGGGCCCCACTGCAAAAAAGCTGAAATTAATCAAGGATCCTATACTTTGAGACCTGAGCACCCAGATCCTAATATATTCCAACACCTCCCAAATAGTGTTCTACAGGACCCTAGGGCAAATATGTATAGGTTACCAGATGTGACTTGTGGGGAGAAAGGGTTCTTTGGACAAATACACTTTGGGGTCAATTGGGTTAAACAAAGTTAAACAGAATTGTTTGTTGCACATCCTCTGGAAACCTTTAATTTCCACTCTTTTGGTCCCAAACTATGTTAGCATTTACAGCATTTCCCAGATTTTTATTCTTTTTACATAGAGCATCTTTGAGAAATTATAGTGTAAATATAATTCACAAAAGAAAGTACAATGTTTTAGAATTTATCGGTAGCTATAGACTCCTTTGGCTAACAGAGTAGGGTCTAGCCAGAAGTTTCCTCAGGCCCAGTCCATCCAGAGTGCACCCATGAACACTGAGTTTATACCAGTCAAATCAGCAGCTGATTACTCACTTCAGCACTTGACCTGGCTACTTTATTTATAGCCCCAGGCCAAATATTTGATTTCAGTGGAATCCTCAGAGAGTATTAGCAGAGTCCTACCTCCCAGTTGTGTGATACATAGGGTAATACTGATTGTCATTAAACTGAAATTCCATTTTTCTAACCCATACTTGGTATATATACACACCAATTCCAGGTTTTAAGGTTATTCGTGATTTTGTGCACTCTTCAAACTGTATTATAAAAATGCTAATATTGTAATACCTAATCATTAGAGTTTGTGGGGGGAAAAGATTATGTGGAATTGTCTTAGCTTAGTTATGTAAACTCTGGGGAAATGTAAAGACTACTTTAGGCGGTATCAGAATCCTTCCTCTGGAAAAATCGCAGACATCCAGTAAATGTTTCACTGTTTTCCTGTGTTGTTGTGTATAAGCATCGGTGACCTATGACTGTTCTTCAGCCTCTTTTTGGTTCTCCTCCACAGACAGCGTGGAAGATGAACTGGAGATGGCCACCGTCCGGCATCGGCCTGAGGCTCTGGAACTTCTGGAAGCCCAGAGCAAGTTTACCAAGAAAGAACTCCAGATTCTTTACAGAGGATTTAAGAATGTAAGAACTTCCTTTTTGACTTTACCTTCATACTCTTCTCAGCAGAGCATTGAGAAATGAGAAGGAAGGAGGGGAAACATATGATTCTGTGAGAGCCCCATCATATGTATGTTTCATACGGATCTTTCCTAGATATGAATATTGTCAATATCCATTTAGACTTTGAGTCACTTTGGCACACCAATGCTCATACAATGTGGGTGCACATTAAACAAGGATAAGTATAGAAAAAGGCATACTCAATTCGGTTCTTGGTATGTTTTGTTTAGTTGGTTGGTTTTGGCTGTAATGATATCATTTCAGTAAGCTTCAATTCTCACTTCATTATTGAACGATAGTCTTAGGTTTGACTTGAATCTTGACTATAGATTAAGGCCCATCAAGGAACACCATTCCTGACATTGGAGAAGAGTCACTATAAGTTTCTAAATAAACATGCTACCAATGACTCTAGACCATAAGTGTCTGTAGGTAGTCCTTGCATCTGGTTCTTTGTGATTCAGGTGCACCTCCTTTCTGAGGGAATCATCTTCAAAAGGAGTGATAGTTCATGCATACCAGAAGGTGAGGATGAGAGACAATGAGTGACCCAAACAATTGATCAGGGACACATTCTTGTTGGATACTTGGTATGTGTTTAGTATTAAGCTAGATTCTGTAGGTTATTCAAAAGCTAGAGAAGATATTCAAGGCACTTCTGGTTTATATAGGGAGAGAAGACTTGTCATGAATTTATTTGAAAGCAATTCATCCCTGGGGCACCTGGCTGGCTCAGTAGGTAGAGCGTGCGACTCAGTCTCAGGGTTGTGATTTCAAGTCCCACATTGGGCATGGAGTCTACTTTACAAAAAAAAAAAAAAGGCATTTCGTCCTTAAGAGTGTCAAATGATTGTGAATCAAATGGCATACATGGGCCAAGATGTATTATGTTCTTACACATATGTAAACCATAGTAGCTACACTGTAGGTACCCTTTGAGATCCAAATTAAATTGCATTGATCCCTCCTCAAGTCTTCCCCCTAACAGCCCCATTCCATGGTCTGTAGACTCTACAGTGTCCAAAGAGTTCTGCTAATTCCAGCCTCTTCAAATCTGACCATCTCAATTGCTACCTCAGTGCAACCTCATGCAGACCAAATGACAAACTCTGCCTCTTCCACAGTATGCACATAAAAGTTTATTCAGAGAATATGTAACGCTAGTTGACTTTTCAGAATATTTTTATAGGGTTCCATCATGCATATTGCACACAACCTTCCACCATCTCTGACTCCATGGGGTGTCTCTCCACCCCATTTCTGCTCTCACCACTCTCCTTGCCTGGGCTTTCTAAGTTTTTCTCTCCCCATTACTACTCTGAAACCTGGTTCTCTGCTAACACCCAGGCCTTTGTGGGGGTAGACTGGGTGGGAAGAGGGGAGATGGCATGGGGATAGGCACTTGCTCCACCAGACACAACTCTCATTAAAAGGAGTCTTGATGTGCAATCTATCAAGATAACACATGTAAATAAACATGCATGAAGAGAAAGGGGCTTTGGAAGTGAGGCTAGAGAATTATTAGTTATGTCTATGCTGCACAGTATGCAGAGAGAGCAAACACTTACCGAAAAACAGCTGGAATGACCACTGGCAGTAGCAATCAGATACAAAATGGTTGTCAAATAAAGGAGAATTTCATCCAACCTCTCATCATCCCTGCTATGTTATCGCTCCACTGCCGTGATGGAAGGTCTCTCCATTTGGGGTCAGGCTGCTTTGTGTACCATTTGTTGCAAATTGAAGTCATGATTACTGCCATCGTTAACCTCCAGAGGCAGCATCTCTGCAGGTTTGTCTTCTCCAAGTGGCACTTCACAGAAATTGCCCAGACTCTGAGGTCTGCATTCGTTTATTTTTGTCTTTTATTTTCTTTCATTTTTATTGCTCTCTTTTATTTTCGTCTTTGCTTACTTGTCCTCTTTTCTTCCTCTTCTCCTCTCCTCCTTCTTTTCCAGGCCCCTTCGCTTTCCCCTTTTCTTACCCTCCTGATCCCTGCTCTTTTCTTCTTCCTGTGCTCTCTCCCTCCTCTCTACCTCCTCTGTCTCTTCTCCTTATCAATTCTTGTCTCTTTTCTTTCACTTCCCTCCCTTTCCTTTCTCTTTCTCTTTTTCTCTTCTCTCTGCATCAATTTTTCTGTCCCCCAATCCTGCGCCATGAGATCAATGTCCATCAGACCTGAGTGTGCCCAAAGCATATTCACATACTCCTTTATGAGAAAGAAGTCCACAGTTTGCTCAGAAAATATTAATTGATGTCTCTGATAAATCAAATACAACTGTTCTTTTCATTTGTGGTTATTCCCCCCTAGTCAAATGTCCAACTCTAATAAATATATCCTGAATTATATCAAGAGAGGCATGAAAGCAAGGCAGTGACACTCATGTTTAACAGGATGGCAGCAATCTGAACCAGCTTAGCGTCAGAGAAAGCAAACCAACTACTCTTGGTTTCCTGAACAACAATTATCTCAAGTTCTTAAGATCAAAAAGTCATTTCCATGGAACCAATTGGATTATTTATTTTTAATGAAACCGTTTAAAACTCCCTATATTTTTATTAAAAGGATAAACTGATTACCAACATCTTAAGACAGTCACACTGATATAAAGAAACTCACCATGGCAAATCACCCCTGTTTGTAAAGATTGCCAGAGCCCCACAATCTTTTCTCAGTACCTGATCCCTGATAGCATTTCCTCATATCCAACACAGATTATTAATAAAAACGGGGAATGGGAGAAAGGTATGCTAGTAAGAGAAAATTTCTCAGCCTGTCACTCTGTTTTACCTTCTGAGTCACCTCCACATTTTTATTTCTCTTACCACCTGCTGAACTGAGTTTCCAAAAGTAGGCAGCTGATAGAAATGCAGAATATAGCATAGGGTTTCTCCATCTTTAGTGTGCCTTGGAATCAACTGAAGGCTTGATTGCTGGAGTCCAGCTCCAGCCGGGGTGGGTCTCTCGTAGGAAAGGACGGCGTCGGCGAATGAGGAGACACAGACACAGGATCAGGTTGCAAGCATCTCCTCCTGACAGCCTTGGAGGAACTTTATTTATATGTTAGGATTTTTTTGTTTTTCCATACTTTGTAACATGTGATTATGTTTTTTCACAATTGACTGAGATAATCTTAGATCATTTTCTGGATTACAGCCATAGCCTTCTTTTATTTTTCCTTTGTAATGATTAACATGACCTTTATTGATTTCCGCTTATTGACTTCCGCTAAAACTAAAAAACAATACGCAAGGAGAAAGGTGCTAGACAGAGAGCGTGACCGTCTTGCTATTTTGTTCTATAGCGCAGGAAATATAGTGAACTGTGGAACAGCCTGAGCTGTTCCTTTCTTAGAATCTTGCCGCTTCTGAGGCGCCTGGGGGGCCTCGTGGAATTAGTTTCATTATGATTGCTTAGATAGGCGTAACTAAGATGAGTAGTCACTTTATCATGAAACCCCAGAAATATTCCCACAATTATAAAGATTGCCATAAACAAAATGAGAGAGAATAGCGGGAGCCAGCTGCGGAGTCTCCTGTTTTCAGGATCGTCCCCCATACTTGGACTTTGTCAAACAGCATGAGTAGCTTGGCTCGCGCCACTTGATAAAACCCAGATTGCTGGGCCCCAGCCTCAAAGATTATGATTTAGTAGGTCTGAGATTGGGGTGAAGAATTTGCATTTCTCATAATTTTCCAGGTGATGCTAATGCTGCTGGTCTGGGGACCACACTCTAAGAATCACTGTGAAGATATCATAAGCTTCAGGTCACTCAGACGCAGGTCCATATCTTACTTGTTTAGCCAGCTGTCTCTGAATCAGTGGTCTGTGCCTCCTTATCTCTATAAATTGGGATAGTGATGCCTACATTGCCTGATTTTTGGTGTTTTTTTTGGCTGAGTTTTGTCTGTTTTTGAGAAATTAAGATAATAAACATGAAGTTCAATAAAAAGGAGTTATAATAGTAAATCTCCAAATAGTCAAAACTTAGTTTTGTGTTCCATTGAAGTGGCCAGTCATGGTTGGCCTACATCCTCCCCCACAGTGTTTTGGGTTTTGAGCTGTGTACCTATGTATTAGAAAGGATGCTGAAACCTACAAGGTATTCTCTACATGTCAGCAGTCTCAAACTTAACTGCATGTTGCAATCATGCCAAGACCTTTAAAAATTACAAATAGGTTGGTACCATGCTTGGTGATTCTGATGTAATTGCTCTGGGAAGAAGCAATCCTGAGTATCAGGATTTATAAAGCTCTCCAGGTAATTATAATGTGCAGCTAAGATTGACAACCAGTGAACTAGATGCATAAAATCCTAGTCATAAGGTGCTTCTGTCACAAAAAGAGTTGACCTAATTGTGATGAGTCCCATAGTCTTGAATACCAATGGTTAGACTGGCTACTTTGGAACCTTATGAGGTCTTTTGTGGGTTTCCACCCCTTGGGGAAATGTGTGTGTAGGTGGGTAACAAGTCTTACCTCTGATGATTCTGACTCAGTTAAATCTGAAGTGATGCTCAATAATTTTTTTCTAAACTTCTTAATTTAAAAAAAAAATCCCATTTAATAGATAGCTAACAGAAAGCCACATTTGGTAACCACTGACCCGGCAGGTCAGATAAGTATCCATACACATGATTCATAAACTTGATTTGCTGTTCTCTTTCAAAATCAAGCATAACTTCAGTTCAATTTTAGGTGATCATGAATGGTCTTCTGAGGCATTAAGTTTTAATATGGCTATGCCTCTTTGACATTTACTTTCATTACTTAATAATTTACAGCATATCCTTCCCATTGTTTAAGGCAGGACGTGAAAGTTACAAGAAGTTAGATCTATTTGCTTTGGACACCTGGTGCCTTCCTGCCCCAAATCCTTCCCCGCTTCTTTTTCTTTCACTAATTTGAATTATAATAGATCAAAGTAACCATTAGATTCAAATATATCTTTAAGGTGTCATTTTAATGCTTGGTAATGCCCTTCTTCCCTAAAAATGCTAAGTGTTAATATCCTTTCTACCTAAAAATGAAGGATGTCTGTATTGGTTTTTTAATTGTGTGTAACACGTTATCACATTTGTAGTGGCTTAAAAAACACTCATTTATCATGTCACAGTTTTGAGGGTCAGGAGTCCAGAAGCAACTTAACTGGGGCTGCATTTCTTTCTGGATCCTGGGATCCTCTTCCCAGCACACATGGTTGTTGGCTGAATTCATGTCCCTGTGTTGTATTTATGAGATCCCCACTCTTTTGCTGGCTGTCATCCTGGGGCCACTAATCTCCTGGAGGCTGCCTGTAGTCCCTTGCCCATCCATGGCCTTCTCACAGAATCTCTGATAACGTGTAGCTCACTTCTTCAAAGTCAGCAAGGGAGAATCTCTCTAGTCTGCTAAGGCAGAGTCTTATATAATGTAATATAGTCATGGGCATGACATCTCATCCTACCACCTCTGTATGTCCCAGCACTCAAGGCAAGGAGATTAAAAAGAATGTGACTTACGAGGAGTCACCATAGGGTGTGTCCATCACAGCAGTGTTCCTAAGGAGACAGCAACCCCAGAAGCCAGCAACCCAAGCAGCTAAATTAAATCTGAAGTCACATCTGAAGCATGGCTAATCCCCACCCTCAGTGTTGTACCTAAAATCCAGACCTCTCCTTGGGGATTTTGCCAATAGTAGCACAAAACTTTTCCTTGATTTCTGCAAGAGGTTTAATGTGGCCAAAGGAACCAGCAGGAGATGAAAGTTTTTTCATGGGTTTTTTTCCTACACCACTTGAAGAGTTTGAGAACTCACTGCATCTTTAAAAATAGATGAGGGGAAGTGAGGATGAAATTATAGGGGTCTACATTTTTTACAAAGTACTTTTATATAAAAAGCACTAAATCCCACTTATGGTAGGGTGGGAGAGAGGAGAACTTTAGCACATGCTTGAAAAAGAGCGGGATATGGTGTTTAGGATAGAGAAATAAGCTGCTAATTGCATAAGGCAATTGCTCTTTTATCATGAGCCCTTAGAGTTATTCTTGAGGCTTCACAGGCTGATTGTGTAACCTTCAGTAAATCACTTCATCCCTGGCAGCTTCTGTCTCCCTGTCAGCAAATTAGGGATTAAGATCTTCTCTTCCAATCATGAAGGGGGGTGGGTAATAATTGGTTTTGTTCTGCTCTTGAAAGACTCAGATAGAAGATCTTCCTTAAGCGCAAAGTATTACTCATGTACTTTAAAATCAAGGTATAAGAACAGAGTTAAAATATTATTTTCTATGCCCCAGCAGAATTTTCTGTCAGACTTCTAGGAAGCAGGGTTTTCTGAGAAGTTTGTCTACAGGTCTCAGCAGATAAACATGGCTGCCCTTCTGACTTCCAAATACTGGCATGATACAAGTGCTTTACTGGGTTCAAACCTTTCAACTGACACATTTTCTACCTTGAGCAGGTGGTTTAACTTCTCTGGATATTAAATTCTCCTCGAAGATTCAGGCTATTAATGCCCACACAAGTGAGAAGATGATGAAAAATATTTTGCATAATTTCTTTCATTGAGAGTGTGCTCAGTAGACATTGGAGCCCTTCAGCTCTTCTCAACTCATTCTACTAAGTACAGAAGTAACTGAAATCACAGTGAACATTCTGGAATGTCATCTTGAAGTATATCACCTTACACAAGAGTTTTAAACAAAATCTGTGGCATTTGGATGCTTCTTCTTTATTTGTTTTTTTTATTTTATTTTATTATTATTTTTTAAAGATTTTATTTATTTATTTATTTGAGAGAGAGAATGAGAGAGAGAGAGCACATGAGAGAGGGGAGAGTCAGAAGGAGAAGCAGACTCCCTGCTGAGCAGGGAGCCCGATGCGGGACTCGATCCTGGGACTCCAGGATTATGACCTGAGCCGAAGGTAGTCGCCCAACCAACTGAGCCACTCAGGCGCCCGGGTTTTTTTTATTTTAAACTAACTAAGCATCATGCTTAATTTTTGAAATCATGTGGGGGGCATAAATTTTGAAATCATGTGGGGGGCACTTAAGTGTCTCATCTACAATCAACTCCTCATTCCACCTCACTGGAGATAAGTATGTTTAACTTTCTTCTTTACTCTCCTAGGTATTTTTTTGCATAGGGATTCTTTTGACACAACTGGGTTTGTTAATACATATATCCTACAGCTAGCAATGAGCAATTTGTGAATATTTAATTTTATTTTCAGCTAACCATTAAACACATGTTGGTCAGGAGTTCCTGTTTGGGGACACTTTGAGCCTGACCTGGTAATTGGTCTAGTGGGTTAGCACACCAGTTCTCAGCCTCCTCTTTGATTGCTTGGGAATCCCCATAGGGGAGACAGTAGTTTCTGCACTGACTTTCTACCCTGCCCCTGCTCCAGAGAGGGATTTACTTTTTAAGGGCTATGCCAACACTTCACCACACCAGTATCCACAACTGCCCCTCTCCCCAACAAAAAGAGAGAGAGAGAAAAAAAAAAAGTGGACTAAGGACCTTATTTCTGTTTAACCTATGAGTTTCCTAAAGACCATGGCCTGAGCCTGATTCATCTTGATATTCTCTACTCCTAATTCCAAATGTGTGGCCCATTGTACCACTCAGTATCTGGTTTTAGAATAAAACTACTAGACCAAGATAACAGATAAAAGTCATCTTGCATCATCCATATAATGCCTCACTTTTAAAATAGCTTGTACATTCATTAAATGAATATATATGCAGGATATTTAACGCTTGTTTTTCTCCTAAACCTGACTTTTCTCAATAAATGTTACCTCTCCATGTATCCAGTCACCCAGAAATCAGATGTCTTTCTGGATTCTTCCCTTAGAACCTGTTGCATCTAATTAATCTCCAAGCTCAGTCAGTTTTCTAGTCTTTATATCTCTCCCATCTACCTCTTCCTCTTCCTCTACACTGCCGTTGCCTCTCTGTCATCTCTCATCTGCATTACCACATGGCCTCCCAATCTCCAGGACTCCAGTCTTATCTTCCTCTGAACTTGTCTGCACAGAGGAGCTGAAAGCATCTTTCTAAAGCACAAATAGGACCCTGTTGATTCCTACTTAAAACCAGTTAATGTCTGTCCACTGCCATTAGAAGACAAACTCAAGAGCCTTATGCACTCATCAACATGTATTTGTTGAGTGTCTGCTATAAGTCCAACCCTGCGTTAGATTCTCTCTGTACTACAGTGACCCAGCTAGCTCTTGCTTACCTTCCCCGTCTCATCTCGTACTATCTTTTATTCATTCTGCTTCAGCCATAAAGAACTGCCTGCAATTGATGTGATTCCCTCTGATGAGTCTTGATCCTGTTTCTTCCTGCAGAGAATGCTATTCCCCATGACTCCCTTACCTTTCATGAGGCAAACTTCTATACCCTCTCCACATCGCAGCTTAGACTTTACCTCAACATAATTTTTTTCCATCATCCATTCTGTGAGTGCTGAATATGAGCCCACCACTCAACTAGGTATTTAGGATGCATTGACTAAAATGATGGGTAAGTTCTCTTAGAGCTTACATTCCAGTGGGAGCTGGGGGAGGCAGGGGTGGTGAAGGGGAGGGATAAGACAATAAACAAACAATTAAGGAAATCCCTGGTGTGATCAGAACTGTGATGAAATATATTATAAAAAGGCAGAAGAGAGAGCTTCTTTTGATGGGGTGGTTAGAGAAGAATTCCCTGGGGATATGGCTCTTAATTGAATCTAGAATATCAAGAAGGACACAGCCACCTGAAGGACATTCCAAGCAGAGAGAACAACCATGAATCCTGAGGCAGAGGTGAGGTTAGTGTGTGGAACCTGGATTATTCATTTTATTTTACTATTTCTAAAGATACTGAGAAAGTACTGGTTTTAAAAGGGTCAGATATAGTATATGGTAATGATTTTTTAAAGATGACTCTGTCAGGCTGCTCTAAGAAGAATTGAGTGTAGGGAACCAAAGAAAACAGGAAGACCCTTGAGAAAGAAGGTTCAGGAAAGTAGGGAAAGAAGTGTTGCTTAGACCAGGATGGTGGCAAAATATGGTGTGTTGGAGGCTGAGCTGACTGGCCATTTTGATGGTTTGGATTGAAAAGATGAGAGGAATTGAGGACTCAAAGTTAACTCAAAACTAACCAGGAGGTGGTAAGACTTCTGTGTGCATCAACTTTGAATGGCATTACTCTTTCTCATTGTTTTTGGAAGAACTAACTTGTTCACACAAATGTTTCCCTGGTAAATAATTTTTCGAATTCAGCGCATGTTCCCCAAAGAGCCTGCTGTGCAACTTTAGAAGTTTTGTGGTTAGCACTAAAAACAAATCCAGGGTACCATTCATCACTGCAAGCGGCTGGCAGTGAACCGACCTCATAAAAGCAGATCATCTTCCATTTTTCTTACAGTTCCCACTTAAATGTGTTCATTAATATAAGCCCAACTGGCAATTATTTTAGTGATCCTGGCAGGCATTCAAATCTTCATTAAAATAAAATAAGTGCCAAAACTTTGGAAGTCTTTTCAATGCTACATTTGAGTTGATGTGTGAGACTCAAAATCTTCTTAAATCTGTGTGGATTAATTTAACTTGAGGGAAATATGAAGAAATGTGTCAAAGGAAATGACATAGAATCTGTAATTTTTTTTTGTCTATGCACGTTCTAATGAATTAGACCTAATATGTGACATTTCAACTCCCATAGAATTTTAGGAGTTTGAGTCACAACTTCTCATGTCAAGCTCTTCCTGGTTATTCATCCTTTCCACAAACATATGGAGCATCTATCACTTATCGAGTACTTACTATGTTCCAGGTACTTCACTCGTATTGGATACATATTATATGAGTAAAAGAGAATTGTCCTCAACTCATAAACACTGGAGTCTAGTGCAGGAAATGCAAACTTAAGAAAGGAAAAAACCAATTAAGTGCAAATTGTGGTACATTCAATGAAAATGATAGGACAGAATTCTGTGACACTCAGTTGGGCACAGGGAACCTCGAAGGCATGATGGTTAAGTTTTATTTGTTGACTGAGTTAGGCGTTGGTGTCCAGTTGTTTGGCAAACATTAATCTAGATATTGCCGTGAAGGTGTTTTGTAGATGTGATTAACATCTACAATCAGCTGACTTTAAGTGAAGCGTACCTTGATAACCTGGTCTGCCTCATCCAATTAGTCGAAGGTCTTAAGAACAAAAACTGAGGTTTCCCGGAAAAGAAGGAATTCTGCCTCAATATTGTAACATAGAAATCTTGCCTGAATTTTCAGCCGGCCATCCCGCCCTTCAGATTTCAGACTTGTGAGTGCCATGCCAATTCCTTAACATCAACTGCTCATTCTCTCTCTCCCTCCTCATTTCCTCCCTCCTTTCTTCCTCTCTCTTCTTCTCTCTCTCTCTCTCTGCCCCTCTCCTTCTCTCTCTCCTTCTCTCCCCCCACCCTCTCCTTCTCTCCGTCTCTCTCTCTCTCCCTCTCTCCCCTCTCCTTTTCTCTTTCTCTCTCCCTCTTTCTTGGTTCTGTTTCCCCATAGAACCCTGACTGACACAGAAAGCTTTCCTTAGTCAAGGGTTTTTATCTCAGACCTAAAGAGAGAACAACTCTTCATGAGCAAGGAAAAAGTTATCCCCGGTTGAAGATACAGCAAGTGCAAAAGCCCTAAGGCAGGAAAGGGTTTATAATATCCAGGGAATAGTGAAAGTTATTGTGGCTGTGGTTGAAGGAGAAGGGATGAGACCATCCAGGGCATGGAACAGGTCACACAGAGCCTTGCAGGCTAGCTTTGATTCTCTGTGGTAGGAAGCCATGGATAGTTTAAGTAGGGGAGTGATAGAACCTATATTCTTTAAAAACTCTATTTGCCAGATAATGGTTTTGGTCAAGGAGGGAGAATGAGGAAGGGGAAACTAGTAAGGAAGATACTGCAGTAGTCTGGCCTATATGTGACAGTGAATTGGACTAAAAATTGTGCTAGCTGAGATATAAAGGAAAGGACAGAGAAATAGCTATCATTTAGGACTTTTTGATGGTGGGCAGCAGAAACCTAGCCTGACAGGAGAAGAAAGAGAAGTGCTTGGAAGAGATCTAGGGCAGCTCTCAGAACTGAAGGAAAACATGAGCACCCTGGTCTTGCAAGGGAAAGTGTCTGGAAAGCTCCAGGTAAACAGAAGTAAACTAATGGGGATGGGCACAATATTGAACTAGAATTACAGCTGTGTCTAGCACCCCTCGCTCTCTGCTTTGCAGCCAGGCTGGGTTCTTGTCAGTTTCCTAAGCACATGTTCTTTCCAGGGAGATAACTGAATTATGACACCTGCCAGAGGAAACTAGGAGGCGGAGCCTGTGCGTGGCTGGGAGAATCAGAGCTCACTACAAACCCTGTCCTTGCACTGCTTCTCTACTCATCCTAAAGTCCCGCTTCCCAGGCACTCCCCCCAACAACTTTCCATGGTGGTCTTAACTACAGTCTTATACACACGTTACTCTTATTTACATCGCTGGAAAAAGAAATCACTTGTGGAGAAGAGCTTCTGGCTTTTTCTGCTCTCAGGGTCTTTTCAAATGTTGTTTCCCAGGACAAACGTTCGCTCCTATTTAGTATGGATGGTTCCAGTAACATCCTAAATCCTGCCTCTTCTGATCACATGGGAGTAGATCAAACACCTACTCCCCAAAACATTCTGTCACTGCACTCAGTTTGTTTCTTTCTTAGCATTATCATCATCTGTGATAATAATTTATTTATTCACTGAATCCCTACGAGATGGGACATTAATGAGGGCCGGGCCACTGATGTTGGGCTTACCCACATATACCGAGTACCTGGTATTTTTCTTGGTATACAGTATGTTCTTAATAGGCACTTGTTGCTCAGACTCCCTCTTTAACCCTGAGCAGGACTGTGTGCACTCTGCAAAGGGCCCCCAGGACTAAATCTCACCCTCAGGGAATTTGTCCTGGCTAATTCTTCCTTTAGACCTGCTTCCCATGTTATGATACCTCTGGTCTCCCTCTTGTTTCTTTGTCCTGGGTTCTGTGCCACCCCTGTAGGTGAACTCTCTGTGGAGGTCTAGACTCTGGATCCTACCACCAGCTATGTTCCAGGTATCCTTAGATTCTAGCACCTGCAGTCCTGAGCAGGAACCCCCACCTTTTCCCAAACACCTCATTTGGGGGTGCTTCTCTGGCTTTGCTTGTCTGCCAAAAAAAAAAAAAAAAATGAAACAAGGGGATACAAAGATTAAGGAAACAGTGCTTCTGTTTTCAAATGCTTTACAATCTAACCACCAAATAAACACTACTAATGGAATTACTGAAGTAAAAAGGAGTCTAAAAATTTTCCTGCAAAGCCCTACTAAACACTTTAAAAGCAGTGTTTTTGAGCTTGTTCGCCTCATTGTGAGTGAGATAAGAGGTTAGCAATTCAAGACAAGAGTATTTGAGCCAATCTGATAAAGTAATTACCATATAAATTATTTTGCATAAAAGACCAATTTACATGGTACTGAAGATCATGTTAGAGAAATGGACAGAAATATATTAGAGTTAATAAAGTATGGCAAACTTCAGGAGTAGAAAGGCAAAGCTGGAGCATTAGTGGGTGCAAATATAACCCTTAAAGATTTTGAGAATCATCACTGAACTATCAAAAAGGAAAAAGAACCACGTCATCACATGTGGTATATTATTAATATGTTAATAATGCTTGAATTATGCACTATGCATTATCATAAAATGCTTTCACACACAGGCCATTTTCACATTAGGTCATATCATTTTAAGGCCACATCAAGAAAAATATTGACATTTTGTAGAAGAGGAAACAAGGGGCAGTACATTTACTGCTAATGTACAGAATGACAAGCCATTTGGTGACAGAACCAGGACTCAGACGTAGTTTGGGGTTTTTTTTTTTTTCCAGTTCATTTTGCCATAGCAACCTCTACTCACCATGCACAAAACTTTGAACACTATAATTTATAAATAATAAAAGAAAGAGTGCCTTTAAAACCACAGAGGAACATCAAAGGACCATTTCACTAGAGTAGATGATATTATTCCAGATTAACTCAGGATCCTCTTGAACCCTTTCCTTCTATTGTTCAAAAATCCTTGGTTAACAGAGAAATGTTTAGAGTGAGCTTAAATAGCACCTACCAAATCCTTCTGCCTGGTGGACATGTTCTTTTAAGCATTTGAATAAGTCAATAAGGAAATAAACAAAATAATTTTTTTTCCAATGTGAATTTTAAACCACTGTAGGTAGGCCAATGCACAACCTAATTTCTATTTTTGTTTTTATTTTTTTATTCATGAAAATACAAGCATTTTCTTTTTTTTAATTTAAATTCAATTAGCCAACATATAGCACATCATTAGTTTCAGATGTAGTATTCAATAATTTACCAGTTGCGTATAACCCAGTGCTCATCACATCACACACATGCCTTCCTTAATGCCCATCACCCAGTTACCCCATCCTCTTACCCACCTATTTTTGTTTTTAATATATCACCTATCGATCATCAAAAAATTCTGAAATTTGTTTAAGACACATATAATATGACCAATATACACGATAGATTCCACAACATTGAGGAAAGGAGAAAATTTTATTTTCCAAAAATGTAGGTCAAGAGAGTTACTGCAATTTGGCATTATAGTCCTTACCTTCTCAGAAACCAAGTATTCACCTTTTCTTTTTGTTTTGTTTTTCTTTTCTTTCTCTTTTTTTTTTTTTTTGCTTTGGCTTTGCATAAATGGGCCAATGACAGTTTCTCCTATTTTTTAAAATTCTTTTTTGGTCCTCTGAGCATAATACGTGGTTACATCACTTCATCTTTAGGCAGCTATCTAGTTATGTAGCCTTTCTACATCATTATACACCTCCTTATCCCATAAAGAGATCATAAAATATTATTTGTTGAAATATCTAGAGAAAGGAAGAACAAAAAATATTCCAAGCAGTAATTCCCTGCCTTATCACCCAGAAAATAAATAGCACAATTCCTGCAGTTAAAATCCAAGTTGGAGGGCGCCTGGGTGGCTCAGTTGGTTGGGCGACTGCCTTCGGCTCAGGTCATGATCCTGGAGTCCCGGGATCGAGTCCCACATCGGGCTCCCTGCTCAGCAGGGAGTCTGCTTCTCCCTCTGACCCTCCTCCCTCTCATGCTCTCTGTCTCTCATTTTCTTTCTCGCAAATAAATAAAATCTTAAAAAAAAAAAAAATTTTAAATCCAAGTTGGAGCTTCTTACCAGAAATGTAGTCCAATGCAGAGTTTCATGGGGGGGAAAAAGAGAAAGAAAGAAAAGCACTAAACGTTATTTGAAATAAATTCCAGGAAAGGATATGATTAAGTTGCTTTGTGGTTTATTGCTACAGCTTGTGGTCTGTAATTATTTCAGGATGCATAGACCCCATATGTTATCAGTGGTGATTGGAAGTTGGGTGGGAAATAATGTTTTTCATGGAACTAATAGTAGATTAAACACATTTTAATGCACCATATACAATTGACTTTTTATTGCTTGTCACCAGCAGAATCAAGGCACCATGTAATCTGCACAATGTGTATGTGCTGCTGAAGCAAGCACGGTAATCTGCACAATGAAGTGAATGCTAGTAATGCCTACTTGGTTTCTTCTGGAACCCCACATAAAACCCCGTATTAGTTCACTAATGAAAGGCAAGCCTATTACTGAACACACTTTGTATTATCATTAATAAATGCTGCTGATTTGTTGGATAGATTACATTTATTGAAAACAGAATGGGAGCATGCAGTTAATTACCAATTTTCCCTAATTAATTAGAGTTTTATGTGACTAGAATATTCTTCAGTTGATCATAGCACTCGCTGCTAGAGTTGGATAAACCTGATGTTTAAGAAAGCCAATCTCTAGCAGTACCTTCTACTGCCCTCTTTCCTTCATTACTAATACTGGAAATGTAGCAAGGACATGTGGGTCAGTGCAAAGGTGGGAACTAAGAGCCATCTAATCCAGTACTGCAACCCCAGCTTTGATACTTGCTAGTCTTTTTACCCTGAGAAACTTCCCCGAACTTCACCTTCCTTATTTGTAAGTGGGGATAATATTATCTACTCGTAATAGTGGTGAGGAATCTAAAAGAAATCATTTATAAGTGGAGATGTTTATATGTGATAGATACTGATGCTGTGTTCCTAAGCCCTTCCATGAATACAACCAACAGAAACAAAAATGTCCCATGCTCACACTCTTTGGGTATTGTGGTGAAGGTAAATTATATAGTCAGATCTATGCTAATACACCTCTGAGAACAACTAATCCCATTTTGTCCAAGTTTTGCAGAGACAAATCTGAAGACTTGACCTATGTGATGGTTACTTGTCCTGAAGCCAAATAATCAATGAGTTAATGAAGTATCTCCTTCTTTGCCTTCAAACCTGGTCTTCTGCTTCTCAGTGCAGAACTCTTGGTACTATAACAAACTGCTTCTGAAATTCTCAGTCACCTTGCCCATACAACATACCAAATCATGAAATACAACCTGTCATTCACACAAATTTATTGAGTTTCTACAGAAGGTGGAACTGCAATAAACATTTAGGAAATGGAGAATGCACAAATAGATGTGATTCTTGTCCTCAAGAAGTGAAGGGACCTTGTAACTTGAGTTATTTATTTTTCTACATTATTACTGTGGAGCCTGGACCATCTATCACATGCATAGCATTTTTTGGCAGAGTGATCATAACATCAAGAGGTTTAGAAACTTCCCAAGGTTATGGAGCTAATTAGTAGCTGAGACAGAATTATGACAGACACATCTGAGTTCCCATCCATAAATCCCAGCTTAGTATCCCAATAAGAGCACACAGAATGTCTAAAAAAATAGAGTGAAAATATTTTTTTTTAAATCTTGGCCCCAAATAAGTAGAATTTTCAGCTCTTTTATGTGACAACTAGGTAGAACCAGAATTTATAGTTCTCATTTGATTTATCAAGCCACCTCTGAGGTGCATAGTGGATACTTGTTATGCAAGTACCATATGAAGTTCAAGATTACATGAAAAGGGGTTGATAAGGTGGTAAAACATCCTAACATATGGGTAAAGAGTTTAGACTCTGGAGTCAGACTGCCTGGGTTCACATCCTGATTCTGCTACTTACTCACTTACAGATGTCAGTTAGCCTCTCTGTAGCTCAGTTCCTATTCATAGATGACTGACCTTTTTGTCCAAGCAATCAGAAGAATGGGTTGACATTCAGAAAGATTGAAAGAAGGCCACATTTGGAGAAGAGG
The DNA here is from genome assembly GCF_004348235.1 of Phoca vitulina. Taxonomy (NCBI): domain Eukaryota; kingdom Metazoa; phylum Chordata; class Mammalia; order Carnivora; family Phocidae; genus Phoca; species Phoca vitulina. The sequence continues at coordinate 11,642,179 of NW_022589706.1, read as the reverse complement.
TCAGGAACCCCATTTTGTTTGGGGATTTAGGACTCCTTGTAGATGTCCATGCCTACTTATGCCATAGGTAGTAATAACATATATATGTTTAGAGTTCAAGGGGAGAGGTCCAGTCTGGGAAAGAAATGTTGGTGACCTTGACATCTAAATCACATTTATCTCTATGAGACTGGATGAGATCGCCAAGGGAACAAGAACAAGATATGGTCAGATTTATGTTTTAGAAACATCCCTTTGACACAGCCGAGTAAGAACGAGAGCAGAGGCTGTTAGACCAGCTTGAAACCTACTGCAGTAGGTCAAGTTTGAGATTAGCAAGGATGATAAACAGCAGTAACTGTGGTAATAACAAAAATGAATTGTAATGCAATGTAACTGTAATGAAAAATGAGTACAATACCAGTTACAATTAAAAAAAAAAAAAAAGTGCTATAAGGGCCAGGACTCTCCTCTTATTTTTGTGATCCGAAGCCAAACAAGACAGAGGTTAGTTTGTCTCTTAGAATTTGTGCAGCTGGCCCCACAGGGAAAGAATGGACTCTCACCTTAAACTAGCTCAGAAAAGTCAAATTTCACAATGTTTTAAAGATGAACTTTCACCCATTTTTAGAATGTATGTTCTAGCCTCTTATGATTTTACCTTCCCTTGCCCCTGTTATCACCAGCACAACCACTTCCTATATTGAAAAGCTAGAGATGGTAAAAAAGAGGCAGTAAGGAAAGTTTCTGATATTTACATTGTTTAGGATATTGTCTCCTCTCCAGCAAGTCTGGACATTATAAAAACCTATTTCTCCTATTTCTGAGCACTGTCTTATTACAAATGCTTAAAATTCTTTATTCCTTGTCCAACATTCATGCACCAAAAACCCTGTAGGTGTGGAGAGGTTTGCATGTTTGTGTGTGTGTATTAAAATTCAATGAACAAGATGCATAAGGAAATAAAGGATGAAATAGAAGAAACTGGAACACATTGCTTAGAAAACAAAAGAATAAGAGCGAAGGGGGCGCCTGGGTGGCTCAGTTGGTTAAGCGACTGCCTTCGGCTCAGGTCATGATCCTGGAGTCCCTGGATCGAGTCCCGCATTGGGCTCCCTGCTCGGCAGGGAGTCTGCTTCTCCCTCTGACCCTCCCCCTCTCATGTGCTTGCTCTTTCTCATTCTCTCTCTCTCAAATAAATAAATAAAAAATCTTTAAAAAAAAAAAAAAGAATAAGAGCGAAGGATTCAGCTTTGGGGAATGTTTTGGAGTTCTAATTACAATGCAGAGAAATGTATTTATTTAAATTTAAATATATTTTATCAAGTCTTCTACCCTTCCACGTAGATGATCTTGATTTTATTTGAATATTAGTCCCCTCTCTCTGTACATTACTTAATATTAGTTGCATACAGCAAGATGGATCTATTCACACAATTACTTAAACTGGCAACATTTGACTTTCCATAGATGGTAAAGTTTCAGATTTGTGAACTTTCCAAAGAATAAACAAAGCCTATTATAAAGGTGTAGGGAAATTGCAGTTTCAATTCCTTTTATTCTCCAAATTATTTCAGGTAAATCCAGGGAAAAACAGATACACAGAGTGGGCTCTGCCTAACCATTACATGTTATAATAGTATTAGAAGCCAGTGATGTTAGCAGGTTATTTTATTACCTTTATATATATATATATAGTAGCACAATTTCACAAGCTAGATATTTTTTTAAAAAAATCATTTCACGTGTCAAATTATTTCCATCAAGAGATGTAAATTGTGTGTGTGTGTGTGTGTGTGTGCATTCCAGATAGAAGGGCATGCCTGACCCCTCTCCCACCTCAAAAAACTTATAGTTGAAGTTCTAACCCCCGGTGCTTCAGAATACAACTGTATTCGGAGAGAACGTCTTTAAAGAGGAGATTAAATTAAAATGAGGGCATTAGGATGGGGCCTTCATCCAATATGGTTGGATTCCTTCCTCATAAGAAGAGAAAGAGGAAGAGAAACCAGGGCTGTGCATGTACAAAAAACAATCATGTGAAGAGATAGCAAGAGCGTGGCCATCTGCAAGTCAAGGAAAGAAGCTTCAGAGGAAACCAACCCTTGCCAGCACCTTGAACCTGGACTTTCTAGCCTCCAGAATTGTGAGAAAATAAATTTCTGTTGTTTAAGCCACCCAGTCTTTGGTATTTTGTTACTGCAGACCTAGCAAAGTAATAAGCTAGATTGGATTTTCTCACAGTGCAGTGATTTCAAAGCAAGTGACTTCTTAAAAAAATGGTAGTTGACTTCCAAGAGAGAAGAAATGGAAATCCAAAAGTGCTCGCAAAAACTAGCCTTTAACTTGCATGACATTGTTTCTGTTGTATCCTGTTGACCAAAGCAGTCACAAGGCCTGCCCATCTTTAAAGGAAGGAGAAATAAATTCCACCTCTTGATGAACGGAGAAGAAATGGACAGTGGCCCTCAATGGAGACTACATACCACAGGCCCTGTCAAACAGCACAATTCTCTTCAGCCCCTCTACTGGCCATCTGTCCTGCTCACTTTTAGAAGACCTTGTTTCCTACTTCAGTTGGAACATTGACACCATCTGGTGTTAAAAAACAGAGTTTTCTACCCTCTACTAAAAACCATATGATAATATCCATTATTTCCTTTGCTTCTTTCTTCCAGGCTTTGACAGGAAAGAATTTTTTCCCTGTTTAAAGAAAATTCATGTACCTGAACCTCAAAACATCCTTCATTCCAAGACATTTTTCTGCAGTCATCTTAAACAGTCCACTCTATCTGCTCCTTCCTCTTAGACAAATACCTTTCCTGGTCCCAAAATATATTCCACCTTGGTTCAAAGTTTTCCAAAGTATACTCTTCCATAATATTACTCTTTTCCTCTTCTCATCAGAATTTTTAGAAGTGGGGTTTTCTCTCCCTATCTCCACATCATATCCTAGGATTAGTTTTTCAATACTCTACAATATGCTCAGTGGCACCTGGGTGCCTCAGTCATTAAGCGTCTGCCTTCGGCTCAGGTCATGATCCCGGGGTCCTGGGATCGAGCCCCACATCGGACTCCCTGTTCCGCGGGAAGCCTGCCTCTCCCTCTCCCACTCCCCTGCTTGTGTTCCCTCTCTCGCTGTGTCTCTGTCAAATAAATAAACAAAATCTTTAAAAAAAAATACAATATGCTTCATCCCTAACATTCCAATAAAACTGCCCTAAATAATATATATTTTATAGGTATATGATGTTATATTTTATATATATAAATAGCCTCTTATTTTAAAAATGTAATGAAAGCTTTTCAGTATTTATATTACTGGACATGTCCAATATAGAATAAATATCCCTCTCCCTTGAAAATATTGTCCATTTCCTTGGTTTCTTTGGTGTTCTATCTATTCCAGAATTCTTTCCTCCTCAAAGGTTTCTTTTCCCACATACATCTTTTAAACACTGTTTTTCCTTGGGGTTTTGTCCTTAACCAATTGTTCTTTTCATCTGTATTCTCCTAAGAGGAGCACATCCATGTTCATGGAACCAACTACCACATATGCCAATAAATCTCCAGTATCTCCAGCCCAGGTGTTTCATTCAATCTGTCTGTCCCATTATTTGCTCATCACTTCATCTTTATTTATTTGACACCCAGCTCGATCTCACAACCCTGAGATCACAACCTGAACTGAAACCAAGAGTTTGACTATGCCACCCAGGCTCCCCATCTACTCATCACTTCTGCTTAACTCTGGCATAGACTCTCCAAATGTAGTATGTCCAAAATGAAACATGCCATTTTTCATACCCCCAAATTGCATTTTCTCCTACATTCTCTATCTTTTGAGGTTCATGACCATCCACCCAATTACTTGGCCTAGAAATCAGGGATCATCCTTGAATCTTTCTTTTCCTTAATGATCCATATCCAATCAGCCATCAAGTTCTGTCATATTTCCCTTTCTTAACTTTATTCCCTTCTCAGTCCAGCCCAGCATGCCATAACTCAAGTCTACATTATTACTCTTACAAAGTAGCCAAGAATGTTCTAATTAGTCTTTCTACCTCTATCTTCTAATCAAAATCTAGTCTCCATCCCAACAGCAGATCTTAGAATAAAACAGAAAACCAACCAGGGCAAATCATTACTGAAACTGATTCTTTACTAACTCCATTTTCTGTCAATGAGACAAAATTTCTCAAGTCCTTGGGCCAAGCCACTCTGTCTGCTTCAGAAGTTTACTCTGGTAAACCATTGAGGAAAAGAGCTGAGATACTAATGAAAGTCTGAGTCCAATACTCAGAAGAAAAATACTATTAAATTCATGTTTTCATATTTTGTTTTAAAATAAATTAAAATCCTCAGAGCATATGGCAGCTAGAAATCAGTAACTTTAAATACAGGATCTAAGCACGTTTAGTGCAATGATATATTTAATTGTGTACCAGTAGTTCTTGAGAACTGAATTATCTGTGATTATATATCTTTTATATGTACCAGGTAGTAATAGAAGAAAAAAACCTTTATGAAAGCCAGTAAGACATGACAATCTTTTGATGCTACCTATTCTGGAGCATTCTACCTCCAAAGTCATTACACCATGCAACTACAAGAACTCAAAAGGACCACAAAAATAGAAATATTGTATCACATTTTCACTTTCTATACAAATTTGTCATTCTAAACCAGGATAATTTTTGTGTTTTCTTAGTGTAAATTTCATCTCCAGCAAATTAAATTTGCTTTAGAATGCAATTTTATAACAGGAAAAAGAACTAATTTTGTCCATTGTGAGGATCAGCAAAATGGATATACATTTAGATTGTTGTGTTTTTAAATGTCTCTGACATTAACACTTCCTCCCTGTACAGTAATGTTTAGTCTTCTGGCATTGCTATTAATAGGATGTTATGGAGTGAGTGTTCCTGTCCCCCTCAACATTTATATGATGAAATCTAACTCCCAGTGTAATGATATTAGGAGATGGGGTCTTTGGAGGTAAACAGATCTTGGGGGTGGAGTCCTCATGATGGATTTGTGCCCTTGTAAGAACCGACATGAGAGCACTTACTTCCTCTTTCTGCTCTTCACCATGTGATGCTACAAGAAGGCAGCCTACAAAACAGGAAACAGACCCTCTCCAGACATAGTATCTGGTGGCATCTTGATCTCAGATTTCTCAGCCTCCATAATTGTGAGAAATAAATTTCTGTTGTTTAAGCCACCCAGTCTATGGTATTCTGTTATAGCAGCCTGAGCTGATTAAGAAATCGGTTTTTGAGGGACTCCCTTGTAGTTTCAGCATTTATTTAGTGATTTGATATTCGAAACATCATTTGAACACCTCTGAACCTCAAAATCCCCCCTCTCTAAAATGCAAGTAACGTCTCATGCAGCATTTTTCAACCATTAGAAGTCATTTCCATAAGCATCTTATACCGTGGAAGCCGTACAACTTGTGGCCAATCCATAGTGCTCAGTAGCAGTATCATTAATTTTCGTTTACGCCTGTGAATGGTAACTCATCAGGAATGCATGTACATGGATCTAGAGAGTAATTTCTGTGGGTTTTTTTTTCACAATTCAAATGACTATTTTTGAGACTCAGCTGTTTCTTTAATTATTTACCCATTCTCCTCATCGCCTGGCACCAACTGTCAAATGAGCCATTGGATGGAAAAAGAATAACTTTTCAAAGGCAATATCTGAGTATATATCAAATGTGAGAATTTCCTTTTAGATTTTTAAAATCCACAGTAATTGCATTATTATATTGACATGTTCATCCAATCATTTAGTAAATACTGAACATTAGCCAGGCAAATAAAAAAATGGCCCTAAAAGAGCTTGTAATCAAGAGGGAGAGAAAAATGGTAAAACAAGCTACCATGATAAACCACAATAAGGCAATAGTAAAGGTAGAACACAGAAGTGAAAACAATTAAACTTGCCAAGCAGGGTGAGAGGAGTGAAAAGGGCACCTGGGGAAGGTGATACTTGACTCAGGACTTAAAGGATCACAGAGCATTCCCTAGACAGGAAAGGAGCGTTGCAGCCATTGGAATGACCCGGAAGGCAAGGCAGGAGCAGCATGGAGTTGAGTTCATGTGAGGTGTGGGGCTCGTAGTGAAGAAGCAGCCAGTAGCAGCTAGAGGATATTGGAGCCAGAATATCATGAGATTTATGTTCATAAGAAGGGTTTAGGAATTTGTCCTGAAGGCAGAATTCGAAATCTGGCTTGAGGTAAAAGATGCTTCCCACAAAGATAAGGCTTAGGCTAATTCACAGGCTCAGTGGTGGCTCCAGAATGACAAATATTAAAATTCTGACTGACTCATAGAAATGGTGTCATCTTTTCCTCTCCTAGTGATGGTCGAGCCTCCATAACATTATTTTCCCACAAAAAAAATTCTTGACCTAATGGTGTCGGTTCATGTTTGGAATGAATAAAATGTTGACTTGTTTCCTTCTCCCCTTAAACTGCTTTGAATGCCTCTAAATCACTACTGTCTACAAAACTGGCCTGAACATCTGAAGAGCATGAATTTTTGTTTCTGCATAGAATTATTTGGACAATCCAATGTCTAAGTCCCCAGGCCAATGCAAATTCAATTTCCAAAAGAAATGAATGGGTAGGTAAGCACCAGAACTGGCCCTCTCCTAAGAAAATATGAAATTCATTCTAGAGTCTCTAGTAGTAGGTCTGTGCCGACCTGTGAAAAATCCAAATGGTTTATACGGTCTCCACAGTCTTTTCATTTTGCTTAAAACTTTCAAGTAGAGAAAACTCCAATTATTTTCAAAAGGAAAATCTGCCCTTCCTTGGGTACAAAAGTATCAAATAACTAAGTCCTCAAGATAAGAGACCTGCTAAAGGGTCTTCCACTCTTCATCCAAGAACTAGTCAGTTTTCTTTGAAAACAATTTCCCAGCTCGATACAGTAGAAAATCATATTGAGTTCTGCTTGGCAGCCAGGCATTTCCAGGGTTGAGGAATTTCATTCCATGGCATCTGGAGAGGACTTTTGTCCTGCCTTGGATCTGCTTCTTACAGGACTCGATTTGTTGGGAAGTGTCCCCAGTTCCCTTCACCCTTTTATCAGTCACAGCTCTGAAGAAGGAACAGTTTCTCCCTAAAACATTCTCTCCACCTTCTAGGAAAGAAGCATATAAAACTTCATGGGACAGCATCTTCAGAAAGTCTTTGCCTTCTACTTAAAGAATTATTTCTAAAAGCATCACCAAGTGTGTTTACTAAACAGGCTTATCCATATTTGTCAGTGATGTCACTTCAGAGGGTGGGCTGGAAACCTTGGGAAAGCTATATCCCCTTTCAAGTGACCCTCGTCTCTACTAAAACATAGAAAATGATGCCTTACTCAAAATACTGTTGTATTTCAAAAAGCAGCTTGGTAAGCCTTACCATCCAAATGTTGGTTATTATTGTTTCTCATTAATGCTGATAATAAGTATCTTCCACTGGACAAGGTTGAGTATTTTACACGTTCAATGATCAATCCTTTGATGAAAACAGTTGGGGGTTTTCAAGAAGTCAGTATCTCAAAAGGGGGATTCAGATTAGCGTGACAGGTAGGGTTGTGGGGTTGGCTGCTCGCTGAGGTCAAGATCTGCAGGCTCAAACCCAGACTATACTATGTGAGCACCAAGACAGCAAGGGGGACCTAGAATGCTTCATTTTATAGCTTGTTATTTTTGTTACCTAAGTCGCTGGGTTTACCTTTCTGACTTCAGTTAGGACTCCTGTGAAATCTGAGTAAGAACTTGGCACATGACCCTCCTGAAGGGTGAGGCAGTTCCTTCTCTCCCTGGTACAGCAGTTAACACAGAAAATGTGCGCTTATATGGCAGCTGCCGTTCATGCTCAGCAATTGTAGGCTTCGTTAATTTTTCAGTTAATTCTTTGAATAGCAATCCATCAGTGAATAGATAAACATATACGAAGACAGTATTTCTTTATCTTTTGTCATGATTCGGATGATTGGTTTTCTTACAGCTTTGAGGATTAATTATCAGCTACTAAATTTGAATGGAAAGATAAGGCTGGTGTAGGAAGCACTACAACAATAATAATGACGTTGATCATCTAGTAGTAGCAATAAAAATAATTATAACTGCCATTCACTTAAAATTTATTGTGTGGTCAGGACTGTGTGGATTTAAGGAATTTAAGCGAGTGTAGGCAGAGAGAAAAAGAGAGTTTGATTACCCGATGAGTAAAAGGTATTTAAAGGAACTCAAAAGCAGAAAGTACAAGTGATTTTCAGTGGAAATTAGGATCCATCCCAAATTGGAAAACTATCAGGAATTAAGATTCACGTTTCCAGATCATATTGTTTCTGCTTTCTTTTTTTTTTTTTTTTTTTTGGCGTCTCTGAGCCTATAGCTCAGAAATAATTTCCCCAGGTGTTCTACAGCTCCTCTTTGCTCAAATACCGAGAGACACAACTAATGTCTCTGATTTCCCAATCCAGAAGTTCCAATGAGTAAAGCTAACTGAGCAATCTTGTTTTAGGTGCCCTCCCGTAATGCCCTCCTCTGTTCCACTCACTGATGGGCATCAAGAAAGAGTTAACAGTTACAAAGAGGGCTGCAGAGTCTTGCTTGTGAATTGTGGTACAGGAGGCACAAACACAGAGTTTAGTTAATTTGTCCCCAGGTCAATTAACTGACACAATGCAGAACCTGGAATAAAGCCAAGCCTGTCTAGCACCCAAGTTCATACTATTCCCTGGACTTTCTTGCTCTCCAATCCAAATGTTAGACCCCTGGTGCTCCCTGGTGACTCAGGGTTGGCTTCAGTGGGGCACAACAGGGAGGGACTTTGGGAAGCTGGGCCTCCCCTGAGAAGCCACATCCCATGTCACAAAAGGATGGCAAGGAAGTGGGAGGGCCTTTGGGGGAAACACTATCTGCCTATCACACAAGGTGGCTTCAGACAAGTCCTTAAGATCAGTGCCTCTAGAACATTAATGTGCACACAACTCTCAGAAAGTCTTATTAGAAGGCAGATTCTGCTTCAGTTTTCCTGGGATGGGGCCTGAAAGTCTGTATTCTTAGCAAATTCTCAGGTGGTATGGAGGCTGCGGATCCTGCCCCAGGAACACACCATGTGGAAAAGAACCAGGCAATCAAAAGCAGCAAGACTTCTGTAGCTCCCTCGACCTAACCCGCAGCTGCACAGAGGGCTGCTTACTTGGCAAGCTCGCTCCTCTGCGTTTGCCTTTCCTCCCGTCTAGTGACAGGATGAGCAACGACACCTACAGGAACTTGCTGGCCCAGCTAAATAAAGAGCGTGTGCTGGCTACAAAAATGGTTGGCAAATAATCAGGGGGTGCTGCAGCAGCCAGTTTATTCGAAGTTTGTCTTGTTAAGATACACAGTTTTGTGCCAGAAATTTTTTCTTTTTCCTTTGATTCAACTTTGGAGAAACTAATGTGCATGGTGAGTGGAATTTTTATACATCTTGCTGATTAAAAACAAAATATGTAGTGCACTCAGGAGTCATTATTTGACATTATTTTGATGTGTGTGGGCTTTTTGGTGCTCCCTTTCTTGGCTTTGGCAGGAGCTCGGGGCCTAATTATCATTGTATATTTACTGGTGTATAATATATGTTAGATAAAATGGAAAATCGTTACACATCTTATCTCATTTTGTCCTCACAAAAACCTAGGAGCTATGTGCTGTTTTAGCAGTGATGAAACTGAGGGCAAACCATGTCATTGGAGGTGACCAAGCACAGTCTACACTATCGAATACTCATTTGACCCCTTCTTGAGACATTTCCACACTGCCCTTTCTTCCCCGTGGACACCCAACCCTTGACTTTAGGTTGATGTTGCATTCTAGTGCCCACCTTCAACTCATCTTTGATCCAGACTTTCTCTTCTTTTGCCCCTCATGGGGAGATTGGAAATGTTGGGAAGGCTTTCTGGCCACACCCAGTCCCCCTTTGTTTTGGGTATGCTTTATTGCTGCCTTCCTTTGATTTATCTCATTAGCTATCACTCTCGGTATCCTCAGTGGTGGCCCCAGATAATTTCCACGTATCCCAAACCCAAATCCCAGATGTGCCTCCATCCTTCTTTGCAGAGGTCTTCCTCTTTCACTTTAGTGAAAAGGTAGACACAAATTTTCCTACAGTCACTTATGTATATTTTTTACTGTAAAATCAGAAATTGCAAATTATTGTGACTTAAACAATGAAGAATATAAAACTCTCTCTAAACAGGAGTGTGGGGGCAAGCAGTTCCTCAGGTAATATACTCAGTCAATGTTGTCATTAGACCCAGATTTTTTTCCTCCATCCTGAGCATCTAACTCTTGGTCCTTAGGTTCTACCTCATGGTTACAAGATGGCTCCCTCATTCCAAGCATCATGACTTCATACTACGAAGTTCAAGGAAGGAAACTTATTTATCATGGAACAAAATAATTCCCTAAAGCATCCTCAGTAGAGATATCCTTAATGTATATTTGGCCCAAACATTGTCATTTGCCAACCCCTGGTCACCCAGGAGGGGAATGATTAACCATGCTGAGTTTAGATCAACCATGGTTCATCCTCTGGGACTTGGGGAGGGATCAACCTTCCATAAGCACACTGCCACATAAACAAAACTTACACACTCGGCTTCTACAAATTGAGAAAGAAGGTGCAGTATGGCTTCCGAATGGCAACCTACAGTGTCTAAATCATTTCACTCGTCAATGCTTTCCCTTTCTCCTGCTGCTTCCTGCCTACCTCAGAAGTGCCAGGTAGAGTCAGTCATCCATCCTTTTCAGCTTTCTGGTCTTTTCCTTTCCGAGGCCAGATTCTCTTGGTCCCATTTCCTCTCTCTTTCTCTTTGTCCACCATGATCACTTTGTGGTCTCATGTATTGGATCTTCTTTTACTAGGTTGTAAGCAACTTGAAGAAAGGGTCCATGTCTCTTATTCATAATTATGACCTGCATAGTATGTGGGACAAAATTTTGATCAAGCCCTCCTCTCTTGGAAAACTTCTTTTTTTGTTTTGTTTTGTTTTTTTTTTTGTTGTTGTTGTTTTGTTTTTTGGTGGGGGGGAAACTTCTTGACTGGTTCCTTGACTCCTTCTATCCTCTCCAAACCAACCTGCTGCCAGAGTTGTATATCTAAAAGTACAAATTTGATCACAGTAGTTACTTATTTAAAAACATGAACTCCTTATCATGTCAGTAAAATTCCTTCACAAAACAACCCAAACCAATTTTTTAACTTGAAGTCCTTCCAATGTATCTCCCCATTAGACACACACACACACACACACACACACACACACCATGTGTACATCATATGAAACTGTTTCTCAAAGAGTGGTCTATGTACCACCTTCATTAGAATCACCTGGGAGATTTCCTTAAAATGAAATTTCTGAGCTACACTCAGGACCAACTTAATCAGAATCATTAAGATTGACCTAGGCTGGGTATGTACATTTTCAATATGCACTCAAAGCAATCCTAAATACCCAGTGAAGTCTGAGCCATGGCTTTATATCATTCTTAATAAGCAAAAACTGACTCAGTTAAGAATGAGTTGTCCTATTTTTCTAATGTCTAAGCATTCATTATATCGATTTAATTTTTTTCATTTTTTTTCTCTATGGGGATGGGACAAGGAAGTCTCAAAGGCAGAGTTGAGAACTAGACCAAGTATCACTGGGTCAAAGGCTTATTAAAAACTTTCCCTGTTAACAATTTAATTCACATAAAGGAGAGTTCTGCATCATTGCTTTGATTATCTTTGAACAAAATACACTAGATCATTTGCTTTTCCATATGGATATTTTAGAAATGGTGGAGTTTGAGTACCTAATATTTGAGAAGACTTATGGTCTGTGGTTTACTTTTCCTCTGTAAATTAAGGTAAAGTTCACTCCTTCTGAGTTGCTGGTGACATCAATAGTGATACCAGCCCAGGTGGCCACTTGATGTATTCCCCCAATGTGTTGAGTTCATTTTCTTTATCCACTTCATATGCACCAGCCACTTCTACTTATGCCCTGGTCCCAGCATGCTCAATTTTTATATCCCTGGAAGCACCAAATGCAATGGGATTTAACAAGCATGCAACTTATATTTAAAATACTACAAAAACTCACTATTCGATGACAAAAGACAATTTCTCTGGCTTATTCTTGCTGTTGGTTCTTTCCCCGTTCTCCCTCCCAGTTCCAACCTTTTCCATTCATCTTGGTGACCAAGTATAGGGATAAAATGTTAATGGATTGTGACAACTGTGTCCATGTTAAAGATTAAAGCTGACTGTTACACTGAAAACAGCATCAGGATTAGTTAGGAAAATAGTCAGAATTCCAGATCCAACTGTAGTCATATTTCCTTTTCATACAGACATAACTTTAGTCTCAGATGGTCTCTCTCTCTGTCTCTCTCTCTCTTTCTATCTCCTTCACTTCCCCTTCCATTTCCGTTGGCTTTTTCTTCTTCCACTGACTCAGATAAATAAACCCACCAAAACACATTGCTTTTGATATTGTCTCTGACCTGAGGTCACAGAAAAAAGACTCAAAATGAAAATAGAAATCAGACCAGATCCATAAATGGATGCCAGAGGGGACAATAAAATAAAGGACAAAGAGACTGGTCCAAGCATCTCATTTTCTACACAAAATGACTTTCAGCTTGAACAATGGTTTGCTTTTGCAGTCTTTGTTCTCCAACGACAACAACAATGAAGAAAATTGTCTCAAGTGATGAACTGTCCATGCTGGGAGCTAAAGAGAAGCAGATTGGCCCCAGTTGCTAAAGAGGGGCAAATATTCTTGAGTGCTGCAGTTGATCACAGACATCAGTGTTTACCTTGGCTCGAGTGAATCATGTGGAGTTCACATAAATTTATGTCCAAAGGAGTGCTGCTGAAGAAATCAGATTTCTCCACCTTAGCTTCTGAGTTCCCGCCCTAAACAACCTGCCAGCACTCCAACAGGCAGTAGCCTCTGGATATCCCATTTAGGAACCAAGGCAGGGTCTCAACCTGCTGTGGAATAGGAAGGTTGGAATGAACAGTGTAGATACAAGCAGACTCCTGAGATGAGTAGCAGCTGCATGCCACCTTCATGGGACAACCCCAAATGTGTAAGGTTTCATGCTTTCAGATTTCTGTTGAAGGAAAATTTCATATGAAACTCCAAGAGAGTGAACTTATTACTCAAACTTTCCTGATATGGGAAAGCAGGATACTGTACACTCTGACTTCCAGAATGACAGTGATTGAAACTCATCCTGATAATGCAGTCGATGGCCAAGAAAGGCAGAAAACGTATAACGAGGTCATTGAAAATTTATAAACTCATTTCAAGAATGGAAAGAGAGGGAGAAAGAGTGAGAGAGATTGAGAGCAAAAGAAAGAGAGAGAGACAGAGAGAAGGGTGGGGAGAGAAGAGCAATAGCCCAGGTCGATATCTAGACAGAGAAGTTCCAGAACAAAGTTCCTCCAGTATTAACCTGTACTTTATAGCTTGTACTGTGGCCTCTCGGTGTATGAAGAGATTTAAGCAGGTCAGAAAACAACAACAAAAACATAGTCTCTAAAGTCCCCAAGTATTCCTCCCTCCCAGCCCTAACTCCCTCTAACCACCCAGTTCACCTGCCAAATGGCACAAAATCACATGTGCATTTTCCAGTTCTTTGTTTGCTTCTTCTAACAAAATTCCTTGGTCACAATATGTCTGAGTGACTCCCAAATCCCAGTGATTTGCAGAGTATAGCATACTACTGTCACTGAAGAGGTTAGACTACTCAACAACTCAATGTGAGTTTGCCACCCCTGAAAGACTGTAATACTAAAGGCAGAAGTTGTTTTTGCTCAAGGTTTCCTGAGTACAGAAGGTGTAGGGGAACAGATGCTTTACTCCATCACTGGGATGGCTGCTGGAATACAAACGTCAGCCCCTAAAGAGCTAACTTTGTTTAGGCTGAGAGAGGACAAGGCAGTGAACAGTAGATGCTGGGTAAATCACTGACAGCTAATTTTAAAAACTAAGTTGAATGGAGCTTCCAGGAAAAAAAAGTACTGCACACAGTGGTGGAAATGGGGGTGAGTGGCTCTAAATAGTGTTCTGAAATCCTCTCATAACTAATTCACCCTTATTAACTCTGGATGTGGACCTGTTTGATAGAATCCAAAGTATAGCTGACCTTTAATCAATGATGGCACAAATGTCAGCCAATTCAGCATATTATAACTGCTACTCCTTTAATAAACACTGAGTTGGGGTTTATCAGGGCACTTTCCAAGAGGAGCATTTGGGCTATAGGTGCTCTGATCTCATCATATTGGCTGAACTAGCATAAAATATGACAAGGCAGGTGACTAAACAGTTACAAATAAAATATAAATGATTGTGTTTATAAATAAATTAATGTGAATAATTATTTTATCTTATTTTGATGGGGAGTCAGCCACAATGTTTTATTACAATTAACCAGTATCTGTTGCTTACAATTAAAGAATCTTAGGAGAGTCACCATACATACAAGGTTTTTAGTAGCAAACAACAGAAAATGACTTTACTACATTGGGCAGAAAAGAAGTTTATTAACATTTGTATTAAGTAGCTCAAAGAACCAATGGGAAGGCTGGAAAACCAGGTTTAGGAAGAGGCAGGTTTTCTGGCATTGCATCCAGGCAGCACACAACCCAGCCAAGACATACCACAGCAACTATCCAGTTAATATGTCTCCTTGGAAGTACCAGTAGACACTCACCAATACCTCCGCTAAATCTTTGATTGCTCCATTACTGCTGGGAATAATCTCTTAATTGTCCTGAGGTCTTTGTGCCATTCTCTGCAAAGACCTGGAGGGAACATCTGACAGAAATATTGATAGCATTTAGTCACATGACCATGCCCTAGCTGCAAGGGGCAGGAAGAAGTAATATTTGGCCCTCCTTCCCTAAAGAGCTCAGAGTAGTAAGAAAGATCTACACTTAAGAGATCATTACAATGAAAGGTACTAAGTATAGTAGTAAAGGTATGGACAGTGTGTTATGGAAGAACAGTAGATAAACTTCAGCCAGTTTGGAGGATAGGGGTCAGAATGCAAGAGATCACAGAGCTTCAGAGAGAGGCATTCATGAAACTATAGAAACACGCCTATCTGGTTAAACTACCAGCAATTCCATCCTAACATCTGAAGTTCTGCTGAACCCTCATGTGAGTAAAACCGTAAAACCCCTTTCACTTCTCCTTTCTCCTTTTCATGCTCACCCAACCAGGTCCACCAAGCTCCCAGTTTCAGTACCCTGCTTTCCCTTGGAGCCAACCCCTATTGTGGGCCATTAACCCACTAAAGAGACCCAGTTGTACCATCCTTTATTCTGAGTCTTAGATTTTGGAGGTGATGCCTCAGAATCTTTTCCACAAATGACAAGGAAATGTAAACATACAACAATAAAGGAAGAGCAATTAGTGGGTGTTGGGGGCAGAGGATTTTGAGCCATATATGCCCAGTGTCTTTCCCTTATTTTAAAGTAAAGGGATTAAAAAAATACAATGATTGAGAGGACTACATAGAACTGCCTCTAAATGGAGGAAGAGATTTTATCTCAACACTTACTGACATGGATTGTGGTCTCTGATGTGTCCTCTGTCATTCTTGCAATATATGAACAGAGGAGTTGTCTCCAGTGGTTGACCTATTGCTTTCATATCATGATTAAGTATTTTATTTATATGTTTAATCTTATCCCCAGAACTTCGCATTGCCATGCTCCCAGTAATATGCTGTGTTCTTCATAGTAATAATATAAAATGGGTATGAATTTACCTGGTGACATAGATAAGCTGACCTTCAGTTGTGTATCAGGGTGTTTACTCCTGTGTTCAACAGCTCATCCAAGAAAAAGTATATTAAGAGAGATTTGCCCCATGGGCATCCAGTCACTCCATACTCCCAGAGTCAACAGTCTGTCTTATATCAAACCAGATCAATAAAGGGCTGACTACCTCACCCAACTCCAGTCCTTTGAAAATTGCCCTTACTGAATCAGATTTTGGTATGATGTCATCAGGCTATGTGTAGGATTGTTATATAAAGCGGCTCTGTAAAGCTTGCTGTTACACACCAGAGAGGACATCATTCCATTCCATAGTGTCCTCTTTATGACAATCCTGGGAGTAATTCTGTCTGTTCTGAGTACCAAGAATGTCTGTGCTTCTCCTGGGCAATGGTCTATTTGTGCTTTTATCTCCAAATATTGGGCAATGAGTAACCAACCACATTTTCCAATAAGTAGAAATGTGTTTTCCTCCCTGCTTTCTGAAAATGTATTCCCAGGTATCCTGAAGCTTTCTAAAATGTATTTTCCATTTTCTGTTTTCTTTTTCTTTTCTTTTTTTTTTTTTTAAAGATTTTATTTATTTATTTGACAGAGAGAGACACAGTGAGAACAGGAGCACAAGCAGGGGGAGTGGGAGAGGAAGAAGCAGGCTTCCCGCAGAGCAGAGAGCCCGATGTGGGGCTCGATCCCAGGACCCTGGGATCATGACCTGAGCCGAAGGCAGACGCTTAACGACTGAGCCACCCAGGCGCCCCTTCCATTTTCTGTTTTCATCTCATGATAATCTTTTTAAAAATTACATAAAGACAGGAATCAGCAGACTTTTTCTATAAAAAAGCCAGATAGTAAATATTTTAGACTTCGTGGTATAGACATCTCTGTCATATATTCTTTTTTCAACCTTTTAAAATTGTGAAAACTGGGGCACCTGGGTGGCTCAGTTGGTTAAGCATCTGCTTTTGGCTTAGGTCATGGTCCTGGGGTCCTGGGATCGAGCCCCACGTCTGGCTCTCTGGTCAGCAGGGAGTCTGCTTCTCTCTCTCCCACTGCCCCTCCACCCCACTCATGCTCTCTTTCTGATTCACTCTCTCTCAAATAAATAAAATCAATCAATCAATAAAATTGTGAAAACTGTTCTTAACTCATGGACCTTACAAAAATAAGGGTACCTGGATTTGGTCCACAAGCCATAGTTTACTGACTCATGTTGGAGGGTCACTGGATTACTTATCTCTGAAAACTGCCATGTGATTACAGGGTCTTCACACTCGTGTTTGTATTAATGTATGTGTTGGTGCCAGTTTGTACTGTTTGCACTGACATGAGGTAGTGAGGAGATAAAGAAGGTTAACAGTACCTGTAAATGACATGTTTGGTCTAAGTAAAGGCCAGTGTCATAGGAGCAACTCTACAAATGAAGATTTCAAGTCACTCAAAGGTGGAAGAGAATTAACTTAGCATACCGCCTACCACCATGGCAGAAGGATGCAAATTCATAAGGACGTGAGTGTGTTCCACATGGAATGGAATTCTACTCCATAATCACACTGTGTGGGGCAATTTCCTTTCAGCAAAACAGCAGGATTCATCATATTAAGTAAATGTTGTTAGTTTGAAATCAATTAGCTTTGTAATTTTATGTGTAGCTTGTTAATTTGGCTTGGTCTTGCATCTGTGTAAGAACATTGCACAACATCCACATTTCTCGATTCAAAATCCAGTCCTGCCACCTCCTAATTAAGATTAATGAATTATATATTTTATCAAGCTCTTCATTTATACATATTTAATTGAGGAATAATAAAAATAATTTGAAAACAAGGAAGAGAATCAAGAGAAAATTATACCTTTAAAATAATTCCATACATTTCTCAAACTTGATAAAAAAATTATAGAGTAGTTATGAGGACATGCATTTTATCCTCTCCCTAAACATTCAACACTTACTTTTGTTCTTTATGCAATTTCTTACCCTTTAAGATCCCTGCCTCCCCTCTACACACACACTTATGTGCCCTGCAACTAATGTGTTCTAATTTTTAAACTTACTTTTAGGCATGGTTAATAAGGCATGGTTATGGTAACAAATCAAGAGTACAGGTGGTAGATCTTTTTCCCAACCTAATCCAACTTCCTGGTCCTCTCTCCAGAGGAAAACACCATGAATATTGTCTTGTGTTTCCTTCCAGAAAACCTTGAATTTTGCTCATTTGCAAAAATGCTATCTTTTTACATTTCAAAATTACATCTTTCAAGAAACCAATTGGGCTAATATAAAAATGTGTGATTTTTGGTAAGACATAGGGGGACAGAGAGCCCTTGAGAAGAAACACCTGATGTAAGATGGCTATGGAAGAGGAAGAAAACAAAATTGCTTCCTGAAAGGAGCCCAGAGATCCATAGGAGCATGAACACTCAGGAAATATACATCTGTACTTATTGCCAGAGTGTGGGATGATCTTGTGTTCTGAGAGGTGGGAGATTAGAGGTGAGGTAAGAGAGACTAGAGGTTGTGAGAGCCAAATCCCTAGTAGTTTTGAAGTCATGACTTTTTGTTTTACCCAGAAGACACTGGACAGCCAATATCCAATTTTAAGCAGGAGAATGATACCTTAGGATTGCACTTCTGAGAGAGAGAGAACTCTAGTGGCTGAGAGATGGATTTAGAGGTCAGAGTGAGATATGATGGTACCACCAGACACAGCCCCATCTCCTGAACTTCTGACTCAGGTCTGGTGTACAGTCTGAGAATTTGCAATTCTAACAAGTTCCAGGGATGTAGATACTACTGGTCCAGCAACCATGCTTTGAAAAACATTAGGTTAGAGAAACGGTAATAAAAATGGAAAAAAAAAACCCACAAAAAGTAGGTTTGGGTGCCGAGTAGATAGAACAAGAAGGGATGAACTGAGTTGGAAGGATTTGGGGCTGAGTCCCGGGTTCTGATTGTAACAGGCAGTCACTGAGGCAGGGAAGGGAGGAGAAGGAAGAATGTTTGCGAAAGACAAGATGATTACCTTGAGGAACAAGATAATGCCTTACCTTGCTTATAACACGATTATGATGCACAAAGGGGGAATTACTGAGATGGCAGATAATTGTATTTGTAAGAAGAAATGTCTAGACTGATAAAATTTAAGGAGTCATTATAATATAAGGGATAGAAATCATACCAGTTAATAAGAGAGAAAATGTGAAAACGAGAAGAAAGCTCAGAATAGAACATAGGTATCACTAACACAGACATTTTGAATAAGATAGTCTTTTTCTTTAAAACTCTACTCATAAAAGAGACTCTGTGGCCTTCCTTCTTCTGCTTGAAATAGAGGGAAGTAGAATCTGTTTACAAAATCAATTAGCTAATTACTAAAGTGCTACATAGTTCATATAAATAATTTTCTTTTTTTTTAATTTTGTTTTATTATGTTATGTTAGTCACCATACAGTACATCATTAGTTTTTGATGTAGTGATCCACGATTCATTGTTTTCATATAACATCCAGTGCTCTATGCAGTATGTGCCCTCCTTAATACCCATCATCGGGCTAACCCATCCCTACACCCCCCTCCCCTTTAAACCATCAGTTTGTTTCTGAGAGTCCATAGTCTCTCATGGTTCATCTCTCCCTCTGATTTCCCCCACCCCTTCATTTTTCCCTTCCTTCTCCTAATGTCTTCCATGCTATTCCTATGTTCCACAAATAAGTGAAACCATACGATAATTGACTTTCTCTGCTTGACTTATTTCACTTAGCATAATCTCCTCCAGTTCCATCCATGTTGATGTAAAAGTTGGGTATTCATCCTTTCTGAAGGCTGAGTAATATTCCATTGTATATATGGACCACATCTTCTTTATCCATTCATCTGTTGAAGGGCATCTCGGCTCTTTCCACAGTTTGGCTATTGTGGACATTGCTGCTATGAACATTGGGGTGCATATGGCCCTTCTTTTCACTACATTTGTGTCTTTGGGGTAAATACCCAGTCGTGCAGTTGCTGGGTCATAGAGTAGCTCTATTTTTAATTTTTTGAGGCACCTCCGCACTGTTTTCCAAAGTGGCTGTACCAACTTGCATTCCCACCAACAGTGTAAGAGGGTTCCCCTTTCTCCACAACCTCTCCAACATTTGTTGTTTCTTGCCTTGTCAATTTTTGCCATTCTAACTGGTATAAGGTGGTATCTCAATGTGGTTTTGATTTGAATTTCCCTGATGGCTAATGATGATGAACATTTTTTCAAGTGTCTGCTAGCCATTTGTATGTCTTATCTGGAGAAGTGTCTCTTCATGTCTTCTGCCCATTTTTTGACTTGATTATATGTTTTTTGGGTGTTGAGTTTGAGAAGTTCTTATAGATCTTGGAAATCAGTGCTTTTTCTGTAGTGTCATTTGCAAATATCTTCTCCCATTCTGTGGGTTGCCTCTTTGTTTTGTTGACTGTTTCTTTTGCTGTGCAGAAGCTTTTTATCTTGATGAAGTCCCAAAAGTACATTTTTGCTTTTGTTTCACTAGCCTTTGGAGATGTATTTTGAAAGAAGTTGCTGTGGCCGATGTCAAAGAGGTTACTGCCTATATTCTCCTCTAGGATTTTGATGGATTCCTGTCTCACATTGAGGTCTTTCATCCATTTTGAGTTTATCTTTGTGTATGGTGTTAGAGAATGGTCGAGTTTCATTCTTCTGTATATAGCCGTCCAATTTTCCCAGCACCATTTATTGAAGAGACTGTCTTTTTTCCATTGCATATTTTTTCCTGCTTTGTTGAAGATTATTTGACTGTAGAGTTGGGGGGCAATATCTGGGCTCTCTATTCTGTTCCATTGGTCTGTATGTCTGTTTTTGTGCCAGTACCATGTTGTTGTGATCACTGCTTTGTAATATAACTTGAAATCAGGCAACGTGATGCCCCCAGCTTTGTTTATCTTTTTCAACATTTCCTTAGTGATTTGGGGTCTTTTCTGATTCCATACAAATTTTAGGATTGTTTGTTCCAGCACTTTGAAAAATGTCATTGGAATTTTGATCGGGATGGCGTTGAAGGTATAGATTGCTCTAATTTTCAAAAAAAGAAACTGAGTCATAGAAAAACTAACTTAAGTGACTGATGGAAGTCATTGCCAGGCCTCTGGAAGAACTTGTTACTCAAAGAAAATTCATCATTAAAACCTTCAAAATTGTAAGAGGGAAAAATTGGGACATTGGGAATGTCCATGAATAGGAAAAATAGACAAATACACAACCTAGAAAATAAATGACCTAGATCTCTGTGTGGATACATGTATGATCCAAAAGTTTTAGTTAAAAATAGCAAGTTTCAGAATGTATGCATTATGATAATTTATGAAGAAACCACAAAAACAAAACTACATATTTTATTTGAGATTCTTTTTCTCCCCTCATCATTTTATTATGAAAGATGTCTTAAAAAGAGTATCTATAACATGTGTACAATTTAATGAATAATAGTAATACAATAAATACCCCTTTACCCAGCATCTGGCTTAGGAGAGGGCACCACCCTGACTGCCCTTCTCCAGGCCCTTCCCCCACCTCACACCACAGGTAAACACTGTGCTAGATTGTGTGATGACTATTCTCCCCCCCATTTTCTTTATAGTTCCTCAATGTGTATAGTTGAAACATTATGTAAGTAGAATCATATTGTCTATATTCTTATGTAATTTTCACTTTTGCTTAATATTATACTTGTGATATTGATCCATATACATGCATTGTTATGAGTTGAATTGTGCCCCCACCCCACAATTCATATGTTGAAGTTCTAACCTCAAATGCTGCAGAAGGTAACCTTGTTTAGAAATAGGGTCATGTTAGAGTGCCTGGGTGGCTCAGTTGGATGAGCGTTGGACTATTGATTTCAGCTCAGGTCATGATCTCAGGGTCCTGGGTTCAACCCCCCCATCAGGGCTCTGTGCTCAGTGGGGAGTCTGCTTCTCTCCTCCATCTCCCACCGCTCCTCCCCCTACTTGTGTGCATGCACACTCTGTCTCTCCTTATTTCTCTCTCTCAAATAAATAAATCTTTAAAAAAAAGAAATAGGGTCATGTTAAGATGAGGGCCAGTGTTCTTATATAAAAGGGACATTTGGACACAAAGACAGGGAGAAGTCCATGGGAAAAACCAACACAGGGGGAAGACAACCATCTATGACCTAAGGAATGTCTGAGACTACCAGTAGCTCAGAGAGACATGTTATAGTTCGTCCCTGGTGCCTTCAGAGTGAGCATCGCCCTTGATTTTGGACTTCCAGACTGCAGAACTATGTTATTTGAAGCCACCCAGTTCATGGTACCTTGTTACAGGAGCTCTAGGAATGAATGTATGTGTGAAGCAATGCACTAATTTTCTCTGCCGTATGGTATTCTATCAAATCAGCAGACCAAAATTGTGTAGTCATCTTTGTGTCAATGAACATGTGAGTTGTTTCCAACATTTTGCTTTTGTGACTTAGGCTGCTTTGAAAATTCTTGTACATCTCTCTTGGTGCACATAAGTAAGATTACATCTAGAATATCTGCCCAAGGAAAAAAAGATATTCGGGCTCTTGGTGTTTGCACATTTTATATGGTAGGTTGGAGTGGTTCCCAAAGAGATGGTGGCAGTGTACACCCAGTGGCAGGACATAAATGTTCTGTTGGTCCACATCCTACCCAACCAACACTATTATTGTCTGCAATGTTTTATATTTTCTACAGGAATATATAAATTAAATGACATTAAATTAGTGGCCTGGAAGGATACAGAGCAAACATAAAATGTTGGTTACCTCTAAAGAAGGGAGAAGATCAGAACTAGAATTTGGGATAATTAAAAGTGAAAAAAGAAATGAGAAAGAGATGGAGAAAGAGAGTAGTCAAGGAGGAGGGAGGGAAGGAGGGGGTGAGGAAGAGTTATGGGGGAAGGAAGGAAGGAAAGGAGGGAGTGGGGGAGGGAGGGAGGGGAAGAGGAAAGAAAGAATGGAAAAGAGAGAGAAGGAAGACAGAGCAGGCAAGGAAAGAAAAAGAAAGAGGAGACATTCCATGTTTTCCAGAAAAGCCAGGGTACAATGATTAGCAATGTATAAGTGCAGGAATCAATTTGTACCCTGTCTCTTCAGGTACCTACAGATGCTATGAAATATCTGGCCTTGGACCACCAAAGTTTTTCTCTTGCTCAGGAATAAAGCTTTACATTGAGCTGAGGTGTGTTAATTTGCTCTCCCTAGTCTAATAAGAAAACCCAGAGTAGGCCAGGGATTTCATTTCCCCAAAGGCATGTGATTTGCATAAGGGATGGAGTGGACCTTGGCACAGCTGGAAGAATGATCTGAAGGCAGTCTCTAGGCAGGCTCCTGCTTGCTTCCCCACCTCTGCAGAAAAAAAAAAAAAAATAGTAATAATAATTAATTGGCCTGGGACACTGTGTTTGGAACTTCCAGGCATGATAATCATTGGCTATCTGGAAAAGTATGAGGCAATTTCAGTAAGTCTGCGAGGACAGCCAAAATAATTAGGCTGAAATATTGCCATCTACTGCCTTCATTTGTTACATATGGTCAGTACTTCTGGCTTTTTATTAGGCCCACCACACTTGCTAAGTGAGCCACAAAACTACATATTGAACTGTTTTCAGGTGTCCCAACTTGCAGAGTGTTCACACTATCTGTACATGATCATGTTTGGAGAGAGTGGATGAGATCACATTCCAGGATCCTAATAACATAGTCTTCAGGATTTGGGTCATTAAATTGCCTTGTAAGTTTGAAACTCCTGACAAAGCTTAGAGCCTGGCACTAGGTTGGCACTTAATGAATGCATTCAGAAATGAATGAATAGATGAACAAACGAACTAATGAATATAAAATAATGATCAAAAATGCTTTGGGTGAGATCCAAGTCATGTGTATTAGTTTTCTATTATTGCATAACAAATTATCACAAGTTTAGGAGCTAAAAACAATACCCATTTATTAACTGACATTTGTGTGCCTTAGAAATCCAGCGTAGCAAGTCTGTGTTCTCTGCTAAGAAAATCACAAAGCCAAAATCCAGGTGTCAGCCGGGCCGAGTTATTTTCTCTATGGGAGAATCCATTTCCAAGCCAATTCTTGCTGTTGGCAGATTTCAGTTCCTTGTGGCTACATCAGTGAGTTTCTGTCCCCTTGCTGACTGACAAGGACAGACTGCTCTCAGCAGCTGGAAGACTGCAGACATCCCTTGCCATGTAGCTCCCTCCCTCTTTAAGCCAGAAATGGTGAATCTAACTTTTTCTGCTTCCCATTTCTGGCTTATTTTTCTTCAATCGGCCAGAGAAAGCTCTCTGCTTTTAAAGGGCTCAAATGATGAGTTCAGGCCCACCCAGATAGTTTTCCAATGTTATGGTTAACTGGTCAACTGTACCATATAATGTTACCTAATCACAGAGTAAAGTCCATCAAATTCATACATGGGCATGCACACAAAGGGGCAGAAAATTGTGGGAGCCACACTAGAATGCTTTCTACCATACTATGGAAGACTCAGCTACAGTAGGTTCTAGGCACACACTACTCTGAAGGTACCATTTGACGTTCCCAGGCATGCTTGACTCTTATGTTGGAAGACCTTAGGGTTCAAAACCAATAATAGATCACTTTGTTTTCCCTTTGTGGCCTTTTAAAATGTATTGTCTAACCTTGCATCTATGTACTTCTGAAATAGCGTCTAGAGCAAATAGAAAAATCCTATTACCTCCCTCCATTAAATGAGTGGAATACAAATGTAGACAAAACCAGAAAATATCCCCTTAGAAAAATCCAGTGACACTGGAGCCTTTTTCAGCTTGTATCACCAAAATTGAATTTTTATATTCATGGTTAAGTGTTGGCAAAAGGAAACATTATTACACAACAGAGCCGGCTAGGGTGGGAGGGCCTGCCTTCATATCTTCTATATTAGAGCAGTAGAGGTCATCTCATGGCCTGCCCATGAGAAATGGGAAATACAGAACTTGTTGATTTCAGAATTTTGCATTTGCACAAAGTGTTGCATTCTTTGAACACAAATGTTATTAAATAGCTATTTATTCAGAAGTTTGCTATTTGGAAAACCAACCTATGATGCAACATAGATTATTCCCATCTATTACTACTCACTGGGCCTGTTTTATGCATTTTATACATTCACTTAAAACCATTTTGGTTTGGGGCCCTAAACCTTTAGGGATTGTAAATTCTAAATCACTTCCATCTTTCTTATTTACTCTACATCAAAAACTTCTCTCAAATTTGAGGAATTAGACATGCTGCTTGAGTCACTGAGCCAAGAATTCTAAAGCTATGACTCAGAGAAAGACTGCATTATTGAGAATAATCATAGGAAACGGGTAGATTTGAAAAATTAGAATGTCAACTAGGACATAGCTACTGATAGTAATGAAAAAAATATTTTTAAGAATTGCTGCATTATTTAGTGCTAAAGGCTTTAACCATTTTAATAGATCTGTATGACTTGATTTTCATAGCCACACTGAGTAATTACTGATGCTCCTTTCACAGAAGATAAAAAGGAAGTCTCTCTTTTTATGATCCTTTTGTATAAATTCAGTAATTTTATTAGTTAAGTTATCTCCTTTTTTGGCTTATTAGTTGTATTAGTTAGGGTTCTTTAGAAAAACAGAATCAGGGGCACCTGGGTGGCTCAGTCATTAAGCGTCTGCCTTCAGCTCAGGTCATGATCCCAGGGTCCTGGGATCGAGCCCCACATCGGGCTCCCTGCTCTGCGGGAAGCCTGCTTCTCCCTCCCTCTCCCATTCCCCTTGCTTGTGTTCCTTCTCTCGCTGTGTCTCTCTCTGTCAAATAAATAAATAAAGTCTTTAAAAAAAAAGAAAAAAGAAAAACAGAACCAATAGGGTGTGTGTGTGTGTGTGTGTGTGTGTGTGTATTTAGAGAGAGAGAGACAGAGAGAGAGAGAGAAAGGAAGGAAGGAAGGAAGGAAGGAAGGAAAGAAGGAAGGAAGAAAGAGAAAGAAAAAGAAAGAAGAAAAAAAGAAAGAAAGAAAAAGAAAGAAAAAAAAGAAAGAAAGAAAGAAAGAAAGAAAAAGAAAGAAGAAAGAAATAGAAAGAAAGAAAGAAAGAAAGAAAGAAAGAAAGAAAGAAAGAAAGAAAGAAAGAAAGAAAGAAAAAGATTTCAAGGAATTAGCTCACACAACTGTGGAGGCTAGCAAGTCCAAAATCTGCAGGGTAGGCTGGAAAGGTGGAGATCCAGGGAAAAGTTTAAGTTCAAAGGTAGTTTGCTAACAGAATTCCCTCAATCTCAAAGGCAGTCAGATTTTCTCTTAAGGCCTCAGCTGATTGGATGAGGCAATCTGCTTTACTCAAAGTCCACTGACTTAAATATTAATCCCATTCAAAAAATAAAACAAAAAAACCTTCAAAGGAAGATCTAGAGGGACACCTGGGTGGCTCAGTCAGTTAAGCATCTGCCTTTGACTCAGGCTATGATCCCAGGATCAGGCTCCTTGCTCAGCGGGGAGCCTGCTGCTCCCTCTGTCTTCCGCTCCCCACTTGTGTTCTCTCTCTCTTTCTCTCTCTCTGACAAATAAATAAATAAAACTTTAAAAAAAAGGAAGATCTAGAATAGTGTTCAACCAAATATCTGGGTACTGTGGTCTAGCCACATTGACACATAAAATTTACCATCCCATTCGTTATCAAGTTTTCTTTTGTTATTAGTGGTTGTATGGTTTAGTGGTTGCTTTAGGGTTTATAGCACACACATTTAATTTATCACAATCTGTCATCAAAGTGATACTATTTTTCTTCACATATAGTTAAAAAATCTTACAACATTATATTTCTCCATTCTTGGCTTCTGTATTGTTGTTTTCATACATTTTATTTTTAAATATAGTACAAACTCAAAAACACTGTTGCTATTTTTGCTTTAAACAGTTGTGAAAGGGACTTCCCAAGGGCATGGATTTAGGGGAAGAGGGATTTGTGACCTTTTTGCGATCTGGCACTTACAGTTAGTACTACTTTGAAGACATGAAGATGTTTTCTTACCTTAAAAAAGATTGTTTTCCCTTTATTCTATCTGGAATGTCTTTCTCTTTTGAGTCTGTGAAGGTGTTCACTTTCCTTATTTCTCTTACGTTGTCTAAGACAAATTTTAAATATATGAACTCTGGATCTGTTAGAGACTTCTTAGACTATAGAAATTGTACAAACGTAACAAAATCTGGTCAATATTTACTGACCAATGTGATTCTTGACCTGGTGTAGTAGTGTTCTAGCAGAAGATTTTTAACAAGAGGAAATAGCCCTTGTTAAAGTATTTTTGATGGATGGAAGTCAAGGAAGGGAGGCTTCTTTCTTCCTTTTATTCCCTTTGAGCAACAGCTTTGCAATTATAATAGACAGACAAGATCTGTCTACCACGTCTAAGTAGAGAACTATAACAACACATGTAGAAGGTGTGTTTGCTTGTTTAACTTGGGGATCTTTGAGCATGAAATGCACACTATGGAGGGAGGCCTTAATGCATGGCTCCTTATTCATTAACTACAGTCTTCATAGAAACAAAGTATTTTACTCAATGACACGGAAGTGCTCATATCGACTCCTTCTTTCTTCTCACTATGGAACTCTTAATTTAAACACCTAGAAGTCTTTTACTTTGTGTGGCTAAGAAAATATATTTTTCCATTTGTGTTTGCTCTGAATTCACTAACTACTTACTGAATTATTTTCTAGGTATTTCTTCTTCCTTTTCTTGACAATCATAATGGGCTTTTTATTTTTTTATTGGAGACTTATAACTATTTGCCGAAGATCCATAGTCTTTGCTTCTGCACTTGTTTGAAGTTCTCTGTAAACATAGACTATTTATAACTACATCATTTAGAGCCTTTGCTTTCCATCAGTTTCCTCTATAAGATGCTGAATTCCAACATGATCAACTGTGCTGGGACTACCTTCTCTGTTTTCTCAGAGCTGAGTTTCCTTCAGAGGTACAAGCCCTGTGTGTTCTCTGCTCATCCTCCTTCACTCACTGCAATGATAGGTTAGACAAAATTCTGCTCCTTTTGGTGGAAAGACTAGTTTGCTGATTGCAGTCCAAGGTATTCTTCGTTACATAGAAAAACAACAATCATGACGTGGTCTGAATAATATTTTTAAATATTTGGTCCCAATGAAGAAAATCAAAAATTACTAATTACATTCTATCCTTTATTGTTATTTTGGTTAAAAGACCAGTCCAAGTCTTGTCATTTTTGGCAACCTCATCCAAAAGTCACATTAAATAAATAAAATAAAGTCACATTAAAAAAATAAAACTTTAGGGTTTTATTTTTAACATAACATTTCATGTGGATTGTCATGTGGATTATATCCTCATGTATTTATATGTCCACGTCTTCCCTTGTCTCTTGCAGTTTATGACTCCTTCATTCATTCATTCAAAATGCTTACTAGCATGTTACTTGTTAGCCACTTTGCTGTATGTGGGAATAGAGCAGTGAATGTGTCATATGAGAAAATTTCCTTTCCCCACAGAGCTTACAATCTAGTGATTACATGTGTGTTTGTATATATGTAAATGAGCTATCACAATACCAAATAAAAAGTGTTTCAGAGAAGAATAAAATACCATGGAGGAAGCATGTAGTAAAATCCCTATAAATAAGGGGAAAAATGATCACTTTACAGAATAACCCATTTTCAGATATAACCATATATTAAAACCTTCTTAAGGAAGAAAGTGTAACCAGACACTCAATTATCTCACAGTTGCTTTTTAATGAAAAAAAGTCCCAAATGAGAATTTCTATTAAAAACAAATTATGCTGTGAACAAAAGCAAATTATTTTTAAACAATTTTAACATTAAACTTAAAGGTGAATTATGGCTAACATTCATTGAACCATTAATGACCAAAATGCTCAAAAATCAATAAAATGTGCTTATTGATTCAACATGAAACAGAATTTCAGCAGCAAATTAATATTTCCAAGTAGTCTTACACTAAAATAAATGCATTGAAAAAATGCCTGTAGTATAGATATACCCTTACCTACCTTCATTTCACTTCCTTAATGGTGCTACAAAATAAAATCAATATGAGAAGAGCAGGAGAAAATTTCTAAAATGAAAAATAAATTGTAGGCAGAAAAGAAAATCCTCAAAATGCATCAGAAATATAATACAGTATTTAATACTTCTATAACATTCTCAGCAACTCAAAGTGTTCAAATAAACAATTGTCCTCTGAGTAAAACCGTCAGAAAGGAAATTGTTGATAGTATATCTTTTGGAAGATGTAAGCATTTGAAAGGGAATTTATAGATGTAAATGTCATTATTATTATGAAACCTGAAAACTGCCTTTCCAGATATAAAATGTGAGGAAGGACAGGTATTACAGTTCAACCATTTCCAGTTACATATACCTAAACTGCCCACATATATGTTAACATAATTTCAAAAAGACCTCTTTGCCAGTTGCACAATAACTAGATCTCCAGAACAAGGTCCCTTATGTTGAGTCTCTAAGCAGTATTTAGGACTATGAGTAATTGATCTTAAAAACAACTTACATGTGTAGAACCTCTTATGGCCTGCAAAATATTTATACTTCTTTTTAGCCACACTGTCTGGTAGATGGAAGATGCATTATTAGTCCCACCTTAGTTGAGAAAACAGATGGTTCAATAGTATAAGATTGTCCAAGGTCATATAATAGACAGGGAAAGATAAAAGAGCTGTAATCTAGGCCTCCTGACTTCTAGTCCAATACTTGTCCCTCCCAACCACATGGCACCTCTTTTTGCAGTCCATCCACTATATCCCCAGTATGAAAAAAACACTTGCAAGAAATTGCCAATGGTCACACATACCAGAAACTCAGTGTCAGTTCTAGATGAGCAGGAAATAGTCTTTTTTTTTAATGACTTTTTTTTTTAAGATTTTATTTATTTATTTGACAGAGAGATAGACAGAAGAGCACAAGCAGAGGGAATGGCAGAGGGAGAGGGAGAAGCAGGCTCTGCACTGAGCAGGGAGCCCGATGCGGGACTCGATCCCAGGACTCTGGGATCATGACCTGAGCCGAAGGCAGACGCTTAACCATCTGAGCCACCCAGGCACCTGGAAATAGTCTTTTTAATTTTTGCACCTTTCATAAGGGAACATGATGGAAACTTACCGAGGTAAGTTTGCCGATGGTGGTGATGATTTTATTCTTTTTATAATAACACTGTTAAGTGTTTCTAACTACAAAACTAATTCATGTTCATTACAGAAAGATGGAAAAATATCAAAGACCATAATGAAGAAAATTAAAAATTACTAATTACATTCTATCCTTTATTGTTATTTTCGTTGAAAAACCAGCCCAAGTCTTGTCATTTTTGGCAACCTCATCCAAAAGTCACATTAAATAAATAAAATATATTACCCTCATTGTGCTCTGAAATTGTCTCACTCAACTTGAGAATTGTACGTGTTATCAAATCAACTTCTAATGATCTGAATTAATTGCCAGATACATCAGTAGAGATCATGCCAGATGTTTGTTTTCGGATAGCATTGCTCCTCCATCTGAGAATACTCATACCGCTTTATACCACCTTCTGAAGTGGTTTCTACAGAGCTGTTTGAGAAACAAGTGAATCATTAATCCATTTCCAAGATTGGCAGCAGTGGTCAAAGAAGCGTGGTATCAGAAAAAGCAAAGAAGGAAAGTGCTAGTTTTAATCGTACAGAAAGCAGTGTGCATTAACAGAGCCACCAGTTGGTCCTATCTATGTCTCCAACATCATGAACTCCTACTAGCCTTGCTCATTCTCTCTGCCTTATTTCTGCCTCGTCCCCCATCCTAATCCTTTGTTATTAAGATGCTTTGTTAGCCCTGCCTTAAAGTTACAAAACAGATGCCAGAATAGCCCAGTGGTGTTTTCTTTCTACCAAGCATCTCTCTTCCTAATTATATACCCCTTGATTCCATGGAGCAGGCATGGGGGAAAGCCACAGAAAATACTATTTGCCTTTGCAGGTGGCCGTTCCTCATCTCAGAATGTCCTTGCTTATTTCAAAATCTGGTTAAGTCCCTAAATAGACTTCAGGCATTTTCTTTCTCACAAATCTTTCCCAGCCTACCAGCACTTACACATCCCTTCCCCAGTAAAGAGTGAACAGTCCTTCCACGAAGGATGGTTAACACTCACCACACACTGTTTTATAATGATCCATTTACACGTCTTTCTCCTCCACTTGATTGTGAGCCACTGAGAACAGGGAGCGTGCCTGCTCCTGTTTGTGTCCCTTTTGCCCAGGACACACACCCTACGTATCGAATAACTGTGTAGAATAAATGATTGTGTAATAAAATAATCAAAGAAAGAAGGGAAGAAAGTACAAAAAATGAAGGAGAAAAGGAAGGAAAAAAAGGAAAGAAAGGATGGATTTGTCTTTAATAATTCAAAGTACTTCTACAGTGAGAGTTCCAGTCTTATAGAATGAGTCATCCTAAATTTGACTACTCAGTAGCCTCATCACCACAAATATAAAAAAACGTATTTCCCATCATGACTTGTATATTTGGGGAAGAAAGAAAGAGGATTTTAAACCTGGCAACCTTATATTTCCTCATTGATGTCTGTCTTTTACAGTATGGTTCAGGGGAACAAACACAGGCTCAGAGTAATAAGAGAATTTTATTCTTCCTTGAGCAGATCATTTGACACCCCTTGCTAGTTTCCCCAGATTAAAAATGACACACTTGAACATGATGAGTGTTTCTAACTCAAGCAAACTCATGTTCTGGAAATAATGATCAGTTATGTAAACATCACACTGGACAGGAATTAGGAATTCAATTTTGTGGTGAGTAAAATAAAAGTGAGACCATTTCGGAGAGACCTTTGTAATGTTTTAGGACACTCATGTTTAAATGTGAGTTTTATCACTTACTAAATGTCAAGAGTGACATGGATAATCCCCATGATGCTTCAGAGGGTCCCTTGATGGGCACTAAGGGCAGGAACTGGACCTGCCTTTTTCACAATTGTATTCCCAGGGCCTAGCCCAGTGCCAGACATATAGGTAGGGGCTCAAAAAAAGTGTTAATGGAATAGATCCTTTGTGGTTTCTAAATAATAACACCTGGCCTCTTTTAATTATCAGATAATGTAAGGAATTAAGATGTATCTGAATTGTAATTATTACAGAATCTTATTTTTATGTAATCCTCAATATTTATTCGTATCAACACACTATATTTCACTATGCCTAATTTATGGTAGACCTAGTGCTTCTGGTTCAGTGTTCTATCACATTTTGCTTCTCAAATAAATTCATCACATTATGTAATTATTAGGCCACAGTGAAAAGTTAATTCAAATTGTTCATCTTATTCATTTATATGTGCCTGGCTTACAGTAGGAATTTAATAGAGATTTGTCAAATAGATTCGATTTGAATGAGTAAGAACAACCGTGAAATTAAAATTTCTTGAAATCTCAAATGTTCTTGCAGATTAATTTGTTTCATTTGTTGTGTATGTGTGTGCTTTTTTTTTTGACATCATCTCAGCTTCCTGCTGGTCTTTGAAATAATTCTCTAGAGCTCAAACACTTCTGGTTGTGAAAATGAAGTTCATAAAATAGACTAATATATCATCTCTTGTGCCTGGGGTCAGAGATTAAAACAATAACCAAGGAAAATATGAACTCTCCCTCATTTATCTGATTGTTATCTCCTGAAGCATCAAAACACACCAAGAGAAACCGGGGACTACATTTATTCCTTTGTAGCCTATCCTGAAAAGAACAAAAAGCTGGGGAAAATATACCAACCTGAAATAGATTAGGATATTTTGAAATACATGTAATAAAAACCCAATTCAAACTATTTTTTTTCTTTTTCTTTTTTTTATTATTATGTTATGTTATCACCATACATTACATCATTAGTTTTTGATGTAGAGTTGCATGATTCATTGTTTGCATATAACACCCAGTGCTCCATGCAGAACGTGCCCTCCTTAATACCCATCACCAGGCTAACCCATCCCCCCCACCCCCCTCCCCTCTAGAACCCTCAGTTTGTTTTTCAGAGTCCATCGTCTCTCATGGTTCATCTCCCCCTCCGATATCCCCCCCTTCATTCTTCCCCTCCTGCTATCTTCTTCTTCTTCTTCTTTTTTTAACATATAATGTACTATTTGTTTCAGAGGTACAGATCTGTGATTCAACAGTCTTACACAATTCACCGCTCACCACAGCTAATTCAAAGTATTTTTAAGACTTTATTTTTTTAGAGCAGTTATAGGTCTACAACAAAATTGAAAGAAAGGTACAAAGATTCAAATATACCCTCTGCCCTGACACAGACATAGTATCCCTCATTAGCAGCATCACTCACACAAATGGTGCATTTGTTACCAAGGATGAACCTATATGAATACATCATAATTACCCAAAGTCTATCATTTATTTTAGGGCTCACGTTGGTGTTGTACATTCTGTGGGTTTGGTACATTCTATCGGTTTGCTCAAGTATATTTTAATCACATAGCCATCATTAAAATAAAATACAGACTATTCTCACTGCCCTAAGAATCCTCTGTGCTCAACATTTATCATCCCTCTCCACCCTAATGTCTGCCAATCACTGATTTTTTACCACTTCCATAGTTTTGCCTTTTCCAGAATGTCACATAGTTAGAGTCATACAGTGTGTGGGCTTCTCAGATTGGCTTCTTTCACTTAATAATATGCATTTAAGTTTGCTCCATGTCTTTTCATGGCTTGATAGCCCATTTCTTTTTAGTTCTGATAATAATATTCCATTGTCTGGATGTACCACAGTTTATTTGTCCATTTACCTACCGAAGGACGTCTAAGTTGCTTCCAAGTTTTGGCAATTATGAATAAGGCTGCTATAAACATTGCAAGTTTTCGTGTGGACATAAATTTTCAAATCCTTTGGGTAAATACCAAGGAGCATGATTGTTGGATGGTATGGTCAGAGTGTGTTTAGTTTAGTAAGGAACTGCTAGACTGTCTTTCAAAGTGGCTATATGGTTTTGCATTCCCACCAGCTATATATGAGAGTTCTGTGCTCCACATCCTCACCAGCATTTAGTGTTGTCGGAGTTCCAGATTTTGACCATTCTAAGAGGCACATAACAGTATCTCATTGTCATTTTAATTTGCATTTCCCTGGTGACATAGGATGTGGAACATCTCTTCATATGTTTATTTGCACATATATATCCTTTTTGGTGAAGTGCGCATTACAATTTTTGGCCCATTTTTAAATCAGTTTATTTTCTTACTGTTGAATTTTAAGGGTTCTTTGTACGTTTTAGGTAGCAATCCTTTTCCAGATGTGTCTTTTGCAAATATTTTCCCCCAATATGTGGTTTATTTTCTAATTCTGTTGACAGTAATATTTTTAAGAGCAGAAGTTTTTAATTTAATGAATTCCAGCTTATTGATTACTTCTTTTAGGGATCACATCTTTGGTGTTGTATCTAAAAAGATCACCATACCCAAGGTCATCTATGTTTTCTCCCATACTTTTCTATGAGTTTTACAGATTTGTGCTTTACATTTAGGTCTGTGATCCACTTTGAGTTAGTTTTTGTGAAGCTTGTAAGGTCTGTGTCTAGTTTCGTTTTTGTTTTTTTGTTTGTTTGTTTGGTTTTTTTTGTGTGGTTCTTTTGCATGTGTATTTCCAGTTGTTCCAGCACCATTTGTTAAAGAGACTATCTTTGCTCCACTGTATTGCCTTTGCACCTTGTCAAAGATTAGTTGACTGTTTGTGGGTCTATTTCTGGGTTCCTTATTCTGTTTCATTATTCTAGTTGTGTTTTCTTTCAGCAAGACCCTACTGTCTTGATTACTGTAGCTTTATATTAAGTCTTGGAGTCAGGGATCATCGACCTTCCAACTTTATTCTGCCTCCTGTTGGCTATTCTGGGCCTCTCCGTATAAACTTCAGAATCAGTTTTGTTGCTATCCATAAAACAGCTTCCTGGGATTTTGACTAAGATTGTTTTGAATCTACAGATGAAGCTGAGAACTGACATCTTGGAAAAATTGAGTCTTCCTATCCATGAACAAGGGATCTCTCTCCACTTCTTTATTCTTTGATTTCATTCATCAGAGTT
Source organism: Phoca vitulina (assembly GCF_004348235.1). Classification (NCBI taxonomy): domain Eukaryota; kingdom Metazoa; phylum Chordata; class Mammalia; order Carnivora; family Phocidae; genus Phoca; species Phoca vitulina. The sequence continues at coordinate 11,607,199 of NW_022589706.1, read as the reverse complement.
TTTCAATTTTCCTCATTTAGAACTTGTACATATCTTATTATATTTGTATCTAAATATTTCATTTTGGGATGCAGTAATGTAAATGACATTGTGTTTTTAATTTCAAATTCCACTTTTTCATTGTTACTATACAGGAAAGCAGTTAACTTTTGTATATTAACCTTATATCCTACAACCTTGCTATAATTGCTTATTGTTTGTTTGGTTGATTCTTTGAGACTTTGTACATTGACAGTCATATAATCTGAGAACAAAGACAGTTTTATGTCTTCCTTCCCAATCTGTATTTTCTTTTCATGCCTTATTGCACAATTTCTAGTCCTTATAGCATAATTTAAAGTTTTAAAAATTGTATTGGCTCATATAACTTAGAGAAACATTAATAGCATCAGGCACAGCTGGATTGGGGCTCCAACAATATCATCATCAGGATTCTCTCTCTTCTGCCTTCCCAGAGAAAACCCTGATAGCTCCAGCAAGAAAGGATCTGGATTTAGTCACATGACATACCTGAACCAATCACTGTGACCTGAGTGATGGAGAATTGTTCTTGAACAAGCCTGTAACATTGACCTAGCCTTGTGGTCTCAGAAAACAAAGGGTATTGGAATTGAGAACCTCACCAATATCATGTGAAATGAAAGACTGGAACTTCCTAAAGCAGACAAGAGTAGAATAGAGCAGAGCCAGGGAGAGTCAGAATCAACGTATCTCATGCTGTCATTCCAGAGTCACTATCTCATACTCTTTCTCTGACTTAAAAATCTTGATTTCCTGGCCTTAATGCAACATCCATGAAACTGACCTAATAGAAACCTACCTGAACTTCAGAGTTTCTTGACAAGCTTTTTGAATGTCGTTATTTTCTCTTCTATTCCACTTTTCACTCTGATGGGCATAATTTGGACTTTGGACCTCATAATTACCTAAAAGTGTGCCACTCCGGAAATCTTAAATTAGGTCTCTCCCTTTCAACCACAACTTCCCCTCTGTTCGAATGCCTTGGGCCCTGTCTCCCACTACCTCCTGCTACTGACTTTAAAAACCAGAGTATTGTCATCACCATTCCTGCTATAGCCTCACTGGCTTCACATTAATCCAGACCATATGGCTTTGATCACATGAAACACCTCTGAAGCATTCCTGCTCCTTTACTCTTGTTCTATGATCATACCTGTGTTGATTTCTTATGACTGCCTTAACAAAATACCACAAATAAGGTGGCTTAAAACAACAGAAATTTTTCTGCCACAGTCTGGAGGCCAAAAGTCTGAAATCAATAACACTGAGCCAAAATCAAGAAGTTCTCTCCAGAGGCTCTAGGGGAAAATCTGTTCCTTGCCTCTTCCAACTTCTGGCGGGTGCCAGCATTCCTTGGCTTGTGCCTGCATCACTCCAATATTTAAGACCAGTATCTCTCTGCTTCATCTTCACATCACGTCCCCCTCTGCATGTGAATCAAATCTCTCTGCCTCAGTCTTATAAGGACATTTGTGATGGCATGTAGAGCCCATCTGGGTAATTCAGTATAATCTCCCTATCTCAAGATTCTTAAAGTAATCACATCTTTAAAATATAAGGTAATATTAACAGTTTCCAGGATTTAGAGTAAGTATATCATTTTGGGGAACCATTTTTTAACCTATTATAATGTCAGTATAGCAAAAGCCTACTCTGAAGTCAACCAGTATCTTTTTCCTCTTCTACTACTTGCCAGAAGGAGAAAATCAGAGGCATAAGAGTCACCATTAATTCACAAGTTTTATACCCAATTTGATATCCCCTTTACTTATCCATAATCAAATGTCTCTCCATCTATACTTAGCTAAAATTAAATACCTTTACATCATTTAAAACTCTCCTGATTCCACCACCACATCCTTAATTCCTAGAACAAGGTCTAGTACATAGTTGGCACTTGATTTATATTTATTTACTGTCTTATTCCTTCCAATACAAAAGTATGTTCCATTTTTCCCTGTATTCTTAATCCCATTCCTTTTGATATCTTGCTCCCTCTTTATTCTGTATCTCTAATTTCTCCCCAACCCCCTGTCTCTTCTGGCTGCTTCCTTATATCCTCTAAACCTTCTCGAGTCTCTTACACATTTAGAAAAATATGTAAGAGTACATACTCTAAACCATACAAACAACAATACTTATCTGCAGACACTGGCCTCTCTGTTGGCAAATTTTATTCTTATACTGTTCTTACACAATTCCTAAAAGAATGACCAAAACTCAGTCTATAATATCTCACCTCCAACCTAATCCCCAGCTATAAGCTTTGTCCCTCCTATGTCATCTAAACTGTTCTTCCTTAGGTCAAAACATTTTTTCATGGTTATGAGTGTTTATGAAAAATTAAATCCTTTATTTTGAGATAAGTGTAGATTTCACATGCAGTTGCAAGACATACTGCAAAGAGGTCTCCCTCTACCATTTTATTCTAACAATAACATCTTACAAAACTGTAGTGTACTATCATAATCAAGACACTGACACTGAAGCTCCCCATTGATTTCATTTAAATTTCCCCAGTTTTCCCTGTACTCAGTTATGTGTGTGTCACACTCTTTTTCCTTTGCAAATGTATTGAATACTTTCCAGTCTTGAAATAATTGCTTGATTTAAATTTAGTAAATGTATTTAGTGTATATTATGAACCAAAGATTGGTCTAAGGTTTTACAATTATTGGCCAGTGTTATCTTTATATAAATTCTATGGGGTAAGAATATTACTATTAGTCCCATTTTACAAATAAGGCAGCTAAGGCACAGAGAAGTTAATAAACTTGCCCAAGGCAACACAGATAGTATGAATAGTAAAGCCTGAATTCAAGCCTATGCAGTCTGGTTCCAGGGTCTATGCTTTTATCCCCTCTTTCTCATGACCTCTTGAGACCTAAATGAACTCTGCTGAGTCTGGAGCTAGAAGTCATGAGCTCCTTGAATGTCCTTTGTTCCTTTGACATCACTATCTGTTGCTTCTCCTTGTACCTCTCTGACTACTCCTTTTTGGACCACTCCTCTTATGCCCATCTCTTAAATGTTGTTGTTCCCCAAGACAGTGTATTTAGCTCCCTGATTTTTTGTGCTAAAGGCACATAAATCCATAGATATAAGCTTAGACCTCTTACCTGAGCCCCAGACTGATTCCTGATTGTTGACTCTATCTCCCCCTAGATGCCCATCAGATACTTCAAACTTCAATTTGTCGGAAACAGCACTAATCCACCTTTCCATCTTTTCCCCATAACTCACTTCCCTCCACATCCCCCCACCAAAGAAAGTCTATCTATTTGTCTGCATTCTGATCTTAAAGAATAATGCCTCCATTCATTCACAATTACTCTCTATAAAAGTCACAAAATGAAGAAATCATAATACAGGTACTAACTGTGCTCTTAGTGAATAATTTATACTCTACAATAATATTTGGTTCACATTTTATTCTGAAGTAATGACCTGGATTAGTTTGCTTACGGTGCCTGACACAGAGGCATAAAATGGAAAAATGCAAAAATCGAACACTTATGGAAAGATGTGACAAATCATTTTCCGATGGTAGAATTAAGGAAATAATTCTTAAAGAAGGACAAAATTAGTTATAAGAATGAAAGTATAATTAGAAATGATAGATAAAATACAATTATCCCAGTTCTCTGGGGAAAAGTGTTCTTTTTCAACTGTGCATTTTAACTACCAGAGGAAACATTCCTTATCTTACTAGGTATGTTAGGCTGTGAAAAAATAAGAGATGTCTAGAATATTTTGAGAGGTTATATAGAGGCCAAACCATCCTAGACTTCTCATCTTCCAACAAAAATAACAAAACAAAGGAACAAAAAACACACATAAAACAACAACAACAACAACAACAAAACCCAGAGAAGACTTGAGATAAATCTCCCGTAACTTAAATCCAAACATTTATCTCTCTCTGGGAAGCAGTAAGGTTAACAGCTGATGAACAAGAAAATGAAAACATCTGTAAGATACTAAATAAAACATGTATTGTTTTTACTTCATTATGTGGCAAGAACATAAAACCTGTAGCTTTATGCCTCACTAGAGAGAATAAAAATTGTTATCACAAACTTACATAACATGAGTTTTGAAGAGGATCTCTTGCTGATTGAAAAAATGCTTTTACCATATTTGCAAAATGAATGTCTTGAATATTGACAAGCTCTAAAAATGAAAAGTGTGTAGACATAAATCAAGAGTAGAAGTGGTAGTTTTGTGATTTGATGATTCTTTTCTATGCCTGGAATACTTTTGAGAAGTCAAGATTTTTATATATTAAATAAATATATGTGTAATATTTAATATATTAAATATAATAAGAGTTAGACTATTTCAGTTATCAGGGTAAACATATCTGTAGAGCTACATCTACTAGGGTGCTGGACTTCCAACCCTCTGGAAAGATGCTAGCTCCTAACACAGTATCATTGAGGCCTCATTAGCACTTATAATAGTATAAAGATCCATCCTAATCAGGTGCACCATGTACAAGTATGCATTGTAGAAATTATCATCATCATTATTATTAATTATTGTCAAAAGTAAAGAAAGATTCAGAAATAACTCCTACAAAGTAATAATCCTAAATTATTTGCAGTGTAATCCATGGCAATGAGAGTTTATTCTGTGTGTTTGCTTTTTTTTCAGTTACAGAGATGGGAACAAGAGACCTTAATCCTCAGCTATGTTGAAACTCTTGTTTGGGTGAAATAAATTCACCCACACAAAGAACATAGTAGCTGATTGGTGGAAAACCTCCACCAGAGCAAGACCATGTCTGTTTTTTCTCTTCTGTTTATTCAGCTTAAGCAGAGAACCTCATACACTGTAGTAGATGCTAAATAATTATGTACTGGATAAATAATATACCAAAGTTAGAAATTCAGCTCTGGTAGGACAGAAAAAGAAACAGAGCAATATTGATTGTGTAGAATGTGATTTGCCCTTTTACTGGGCACTTTGTGTAAAGGATCACTTAATTCTCTCCAGAGCCCTATAAAACAGGTATATTATCCTCATCATATGAATGGTAAAGATCTTGATCCTTGACATGTCTAGTGGGCCAGGAATTAACTAACTAGGGCTGAGACTATCACTATGACTTGAACTCATGCCAGGATTTGCATATGCCCTTGACCTCTCCCCCAGCTCTTGTGAACTTCTCATCCTTCTCATCCTTCAGGTCTCTGCTTAAAAGTCACTTAAGTGTTGGGCGCCTGGGTGGCTCAGTTGGTTAAGCGACTGCCTTCGGCTCAGGTCATGATCCTGGAGTCCCTGGATCGAGTCCCGCATCGGGCTCCCTGCTCGGCAGGGAGTCTGCTTCTCCCTCTGACCCTCCTCCCTCTTATGCTCTCTGTCTCTCATTCTCTCTCTCAAATAAATAAATAAAATCTTTAAAAAAAAAAGTCACTTAAGTGTGACTTCTTCAAGAAGGTCTTCCCTGTAACCTTTCCTGGATTAGACTGGTCTCCCATTCTTGCTCTGGAGCACTTACCACTGCTCTACCAAAATGATCATCCCTGGAGCTCCTTATTTCATATGTTCCTTCTCTGATAGATTCCAAACTCCCCAGAGGGCTTCGTCTGTCCTGTTGATTGTTTATCCCCAACACTTACTACACTCTCTGACATATAATATGTTTTCAAAAATATTTGATGAATAAATGAATGATGGGAAAACCCAGGCTTGCTGAAGTTAACCCATTCGAAGTCCCAAAACTAGTGCTATGAGTGGATTTTAAGCCAGGGGCTAACAAATTCCAGAGACTACAATTTAGAACAATTTAGAACAAGAAAAAGGAAGATTGATTTATGATTAAATAAACAGAAAGTATTTAGTAAGGATCTAACATCCTCCATTAAGTTAAAAAAATAACAAAAACTGAACAGGGTCATAATAATCACCCCCACTGTTATAGAAATCATCCTCATCACAGTTAATGCCAGATATTGTACTAAACATTGTATATGGGTTATCATTATTTAAACCTCATAATAACTCCAAGATAAGTATTATCAGTATTTCTGTTTTAAAGATTTAAAATTTTCCCCAGTAATATAGCCAAGCAAACCCAAGCAATCTGACTTCAGAACCCACATGCACTTAAAAGCAAATTTATTCGAATTTCAGACTTGGGATTTTTGTTGTTGTCTTGCTTATTTACTTGTTTCCTTAGACCTACAACCTACAGATTTTTAATGACTAAAGTTAGGGGTGGCTCAATTACAAAAAAGAGATTGTAATTTTAGGCTGATTTACTCCAACTGTAATATCCAGAATAGAGGAGTTAATAGTTTCTGGGCCCCTTTCCCTGAAATAGTTAATGTTCCTATATACCTAATTTGGGGAGCGCCTGGGTGGCTCAGTTTGTTAAGTGTTTGACTCCTGGTTTCAGCTCAGTTCTTGATCTCAGAGTCATGAGTTTGAGCCCCCACATTCGGCTCCATGCTGGGCGAGGAGCCTACTTAAAAAAAAATGAAATTCTACATACCAAATTCGGGAACAGGAGCTCACAGTCCCCTTTCATAAAGGGAAAATATCTTTCTGGAAAGAAATCTAGTCATACTTACACCAATAACAAGTTTAGGGAAAGAACTCTCAGAATATGAACTAGAAATCAGATTTCCTGCTATCATGGAGGACACTGCTGCCCCCTTGTGCCTCGATGTTGTAATAAAACACTCAGAATGTTCGAGGCCGGCTAGCTGATCCGGCGCATCACCTGAGCTCTGTAGACCCCTTTGAAGCTCTCTGGGCAGCTGACTGAGAGTAACCAGGTAGGTCCCCAGTCTCCTTCTGAGCCACTGTGCCCACAGTGGGGAACCTAGAAGCATTGCGAGTCAAGGCAGGACTGTCCTCCCTGGCAATGACCCTTGCTAATTGTCCCCTTTAGAGAAGAGCCTCTGAAGAATCACTGGAGGCAAAGAAGGGTAAGACTTCTTAAGTATTTGCAGCAAACAGAATTTAATTAAACAGAATAAACATTCCTCTGACTTGTAGCCAAGCTCCAGAGACTCAGGGCTGCTCCTTAAACAACAACTTGCTGAGAAGCAAGTACCTGAAAGAGGGACAAAGAATTCTTTTCTCAGAATTAAGAACAAGAAAAGAGAGGGAAAGGAATATATAATAAGATGTATTTGAGGGCTGGGTTTGACCGTGTCCTATACCTTCCTCATGAAAGCAAATGAAATGACTGTCCTGCATCTCCTCACCTGTGACATTTGAATTAATTTATGAAAAGCAGTTAGATTTTTCATGCTGTTTTGCCCTGGTGTTTTTTTTTTTTTTTTTTTTTTAATAAGAAAGGCTTTATTTTTAAGACAAAACAAATAGCATAAACACACATCCAAGTGCACGAGTAAGTTCACTGGGTTTTATAAAAGAGAAAGCTGCACTCATGTGTCAGTTATAACAGATGCCCCCTGCTTCTGGTGGCATGGATACATGTGCTTGTCTAAGAAGTCGTTCTGGGGTAGCCATGACAAGAGTGAGGTGATACAAGACAGAGATGCAGGTACGTGAAAGCTTTAAGACCCTTTTCACCACCCTAATGTGCTTTTGTTTTGCTCTGGGGAATTGAAGCAATCAGCAGGTCACCTTACAAAGAACTTAAATATCAAAGAACACTTTCAAAATACCTAAGAGAGATTCAAGATTGTTACTAAAGTTATACAGGGAGGTCAGTAGGAGAAAATAGTTTATGTTCTCAAAACCCAGGTTTCACACAATATGAAGAGACTGATTTTAGGGGCGCCTGGGTGGCTCAGTCATTAAGCGTCTGCCTTCAGCTCAGGTCATGATCCCAGGGTCCTGGGATCGAGCCCTGCATCGGGCTTTCTGCTCAGCAGGAAGCCTGCTTCTCCCTCTCCCACTCCCCCTGCTTGTGTTCCCTCTCTCGCTGTGTCTCTCTCTGTCAAATAAATAAATAAATAAAATCTTTAAAAAAAAAATATGAAGAGACTGATTTTAGTAAAGGCTGGTCTTTTTCATGATGCGCAGGAACTCCTGCCCATTGGCTTCTCCATCTCCATCTCGATCAGCCTCATCGATCATTTCCTGTAGCTCCTCATCAGTGAGGTTGTCATCCAACTCCTTGGCCACACGCTTTAGATTTTTGAATGATATCTTCCCAGTTTCATCATCATTGAAGAGCTTGAAAGCTTTCAGAATTTCTTCTTTGGTATCTTTCTCAGACAGTTTCTGAGTCATCACAGTCAAAAAGTCACTAAAGTTCATTTTTCCTGTCCCTTCCTTATTGATTTCACTTATCATTTTCTTGATCTCTTCTTTCTTGGGTTCAAAGCCCAGTGCCCTCATTGCCACCTTAAGTTCCTTAACATCTATGGTCCCAGTTCCATCAGCATCAAAGAGATCAAAAGCTTCCCGGATTTCCTGTTTCTGCTCTTTAGTAAGCTCTGGTTTAGGACTCATCCTTTTTTGCTGGGCAGATGATGCCATGCTTGCCTTCTTAAAGTTAGAGGCCATTGTCAATGGACTCCGCTGCCTGCCCTAATGGGCTTTAATATGAATTTATTTGTGTGAATATTTGAAGAATGCTTGTCTTCCCCATGGACTGTAAGCTCCAAATGGGTGGGGACCATGCTTGCTGACCTGGGAATATTTGTTGAATAAATGATTAATGATTTTTCTTTTTTGAGTGTGAATTAATAGGTTTGAAAAATATTGGATAAAAGTTCCCCATGAGTTTATTTTTCTTTTCTACAGCCTTTCATGGAGGCAACTTAGTAAGATAAAAGAGCTTTATAGCCAAACATGGGTTCAAATCCCAGTCCTATGGCTGAATATCTGCTTGAACTTAGGGAAGTTTCTTAAACCTCTCTGAGCTCATTTCTCACATACCATGTAAGAAAATATCTACTTCCTTTGCTTATTATAAGGACTTAATGAGAACACGCATCTCCTACACAAGCTGGCTCAGTGCCCAGCATACCATGGGTGATCATTAACTGCTACTCTTTTTTTTTTTTTAATATTTTATTTATTTATTTGAGAGAGAGAATGAGATAGAGAGAGAGAGCATGAGAGGGGGGAGGGTCAGAGGGAGAAGCAGACTCCCTGCTGAGCAGGGAGCCCGATGCGGGACTCGATCCTGGGACTCCAGGATCATGACCTGAGCCGAAGGCAGTCGCTCAACCAACTGAGCCACCCAGGCGCCCCCCATTAACTGCTACTCTTATTCATCCTGCACCCTCTGCATTCCCTCAAAGCTGAATATATTTTAGAACAGATTTTTCTACAATCTAGACAAGTCAAATCAACTGTATCTACATACATAGACACACCCATATGCAATCTCATAGATTATACTTCTTTGTCCAGCAGAACTTCCACCAAATTTGTCAGTAAACAATAAAGTGAGCTCATTTCCATTTCCCCCCTCTGTTGAGAGATATAATAAAATGACAACAGGGTCATTGCATATGTTAGGGTGTTTTTGACTCTAAGTAACTGAAAACCAATAAATAAAAATGGCTTACACAATGAGGAAAATGTATGATCTCACATAAGAAGCCAAAAGAAGATAGGCACAATGAAGTCATCAAAGAGCCAGAATCTAGCCAATGCAGTAGGTCAGGAAAAGAAGACTGAGGATAAGATTGCTGCAAAGCTGCAGAAAAATACATCTTCTTATAATCATAATATATATATACATAAATATATATGTGTGGTGGATGTACGTGTATATCATCATATTGGTGTTTTAGTCTTTCCAACTGAAACATTGCACGATTATTTTAAGTAGAATTTTTTTCTACTTTTCAGTTGTGTTTTCTTTTTCCAATATCAGTAGGCTGATGTCATGCCAATTTGAAAGTGATTTAATCAATTCATAAAATCTGCATAATGACCTTGATGATATAGAGCAGAAAAGAATAAGGACAGGACACCCCTCAGCATATGGAATACGATTCATAGCAATATTGCGTCATAGCAATCATGAAAAGAATATTCAATTTTGCAGTCAATGCTGGTCCTGTGCACTCCTGAGCACAGCCTTGACAGGGTGGATTCCTTTCAAATCTAGTTAAACTAGGGTTCCAAGTAGTGAATTTTACTATAGAAAAGACACTTAAACAGAAACTGCTATGAAAACTGAGGTCAACTCATATTGAGAAGAAGCAGACTGTAGTTTTCAGACCTCTAAAGATGGCCCACTCATGATTCCTGTCTCCTAGTTATTCAACCAAACACTAATCGAGGTATTGCCTTAAAGAGATTTTACAGGTGTAATTAAAGTCCCATATCAGTTGAACTTAAGATACAGAGATCATCCTTGTGGATCTGATCTATTCACATGAGCCCTTTAAAAGATAAGTGAAATCAGAACTTGTGAGAAGAAAACTGAGCAAGGCACCCAGCAGGTAGTCCACCATGTAATGGGGACCTCAGTCCTACAACCAAAAGAAACAGAATCCTGCCAACAATCTGAATGAGCTAGGAGGAACACGGCCAGGTCCACAAGAGAACCAGTCAGCTAACATGTTGAATGTGAGACCCTGAGTAGAGAACAGAGCTGAGCCATGACAGACTCTTGCCCCACAGAACTGAGATAATAAACTTGTGTTGTCTTAAGTCACTAAGTTTTGAGCAATTTTTTGTGCAACAATAGAACTAATATATGGGACTTTTCTTCAGTCACTGTTGTCTTTCCCCCTCACCCCCAATGGTTTTGGATACCTGAAAAACTTAACTCTATTGTAATTGACAAAATGAGTTTTGACCAAATAAACCCTCTCTTTGCATAAAGTTGGAGAAATCTTTTTCTGAAGACTCTTTAAATCAAATAACTACATGCATTTTAATAAAGGTTTAGGACTTGGGCCTGATCCCAGAAAGGCTTTTCCTACAGAATTTGGACAACTTCATTCTGCAAAATCAGCATAAGTGATAAGTGACTTGAGAATATTAAAAGACATCCAACATTTGTAGAGTTTCTAGAATAGTGCTAGGATCTTTATATACATATTGTAGATGAGTTATCATTTCCTCACTGTAAAATTCTATTACTTTCTACATTTTATAGACTGAGACTCAGAGGCTGGACATTTCAATGATTTCTTTGTTAGTAGAGCTGGAACTTGAGATTTTTTTTCTTTTCTTTCTTTTTTTTTTTTTTTTTTTTTTTTGGCTGTAAATCTCATGTAATTTCCCTCTTCCTTAGAGTTGGAAAAGAGAGTTTGAGGTGCAGAGAAAATTTGCCTTGTGCCTGGGATTTCTCCATCACCCTGGGTGACTGGGGAACCTCACTGGGCTCAGGATGTGCCTGTACCCTCACACTCAAACAACTGAACTGAATCTTGATTATCACCCAGCACTTGTGTCTTTTCCAATATTAGGGAGGGAAGTCTTTCTCCAATTTTTTTTCGATATGAAATTTATATTTAGCCCAAAGAGTGTATTAGAGAATGCAGAAGTTTCTTAATGCAAATTTTGGAAGCAGCAAAATAGACCCATCATGTTGGTTGTATCCAGTTTTTAAAGTTTTTCTTTTTCATACACTATTTTAATTTTCTATTGTTTTTTACATGTGATGTCAGTGTTTCTTAGAGGCCATTTTACAGGTGAGGAAACTTAGACTGGAAGAAAATAAATGACATTAGAATAGAAATTTAACCCAACAATTACACTACTAGGTATTTACCCCAAAGATACAAATGTAGTGATCTGAAAGGGCACCTGCACCCCAATGTTCATAGCAGCAATGTCCACAATAGCCAAACTATGGAAAGAGCCCAGATGTCCATCAACAGATGAATGGATAAAGAAGATATGGTATACATATATAATGAAATATTACTCAGCCATCAAAAAGAATGAAATCTTGCCATTTGCAATGACATGGATGGAACTAGAGGGTATTGTGCTAAGTGAAATAAGTCAATCAGAGAAAGACAATTATCATATGATCTCACTCATATGTGGAATTTAAGAAACAAAACAGAGGATCAAACGGGAAAGGAGGAAAAATAAAACAAGAGGAAATTAGAGAGGGAGACAAACCATAAGAGACTCTTAACTATAGGAAACAAACTGAGGGTTGCTGGAGGGGAGGTGGATGGGGAGATGGCATAACTGGGTGATGGGCATTAAGGAGGGCATGTGATGTAATGAGCACTGGGTGTTACATGCAACTGATGAATCATTGAACTCTACTTCTGAAACTAATAATACACTGTATGTTAGTTAATTGAATTTAAATTAAAAAAAGAAAAGAACAGAAATTTATAACCAGTTCTAGTTCTTAGTGATCAGGTTTTATGTTCTGAAAACTAAAGGGCCAGTCCTCTTATTTAAATGAGCTTTTTACAGCCCAATTGTTGAATACAGTAAAGATTTTAAAATTTTTATTGAAATAAGAAATGTTTTTTTCTGACCCTGGTGGTTTCCTCTTAATTTCTATGAACATGTTTATGATAAACAGTGATGAGGGTAGGGGGTGGAACCAAGATTTTGACCTCAAAAATTCTTCATAACCATTTAATGGTCTTTAGTGGTGGTTAGGGACAGAGATATATATATAAGAGAAAACTGGGACTTTGAATAATACAACACAAGGCATCTGGGGCTCCTGGGTGGCTCAGTCGGTTGAGTGTCAGATTCTTGGTTTCTACTCAGGTCATGATCTCAGGCTCTTGATCTCAGGGTCCTGAGATTGAGTCTTGCTTCAGGCTCCATGCTCAGTGGGGAGTCTGCTGGAGATTCTCCCTCTCTCCCTCTCTGTCTCTGCCCCTTCCCCTCCCAAATGAATAAATAAATCTTTTTCAAAAATACAACACAAGTCATCAAAAGTGTTCCTCAGCACAATTAAATAGAGAAGAACAGCAAATTACAGAGAAAAAAGTATTTCGGAATGTATGGCATTTCAAAAATTTGCCCACAAGTTTTTCAAAGAAGCAGCCAGAGCAAATTTATTTTTTAATTTCTTTTTTTTTTTAAGATTTTATTTATTTATTTGACAGAGAGAGAGAGACCACAAGTAGGCAGACATGCAGGCAGAGGGAAAAGGAGAAGCAGGCTCCCTGCTGAGCATGGAGCCTGATGCTGGGCTCAATCCCAGGATGCTGGGATCATGACCTGAGCCGAAGGGCAGACGCTTAACCAACTGAACCACCCAGGTGCCCCTATTTTCTAATTTCTTAAAAGCTAAGAGCAGGTTGAAGGGGTACCTGGCTGGCTCAGTTGGTAGAGCATGTGACTCTTGGTCTCAAGGTTGTGAGTTTAAGCCCCATGTTGGGTGTAGAGCCTACTTAAAAAAAAAAAAAAGCTAAGAGCTGGTTGAGCGTTTATCCGTTTCAGATAAACATTTGTAATACTCTCTGTTCTAAACACTGTTGGGTTCTATAAAGATCAGTCCCTGCCTACAGAGTATTTACCAAGTCTAAGAGGAACAGAGAAATCCACATACCGAATCTGGGGATATTAGCAGTACAAGTCATGGCATAGCACCATTTAAACTTTCAGAAATTCTCCCATAATTGTGAAATGCAGGCCGTGTTTAAATTTTCATGCTACTAAGAGAGTGACTTTTCTGAGCAACCCCGTTCCAAGCGAGGGAAGTGGGGAGTAGAATTTAATTTAGAAGAACCTATGCTTTCCCAATTGGATTAGGTATTAAGCAGGGTGGAATAATATATAAAGCCAGTCATGCTTTCCACTTGCAGGTCTCTAAAAATGAAACACTCCATCCTTCATTTTTATTGTATCAGTGAGTTCACTCTATCTGTCTGTGAAAGTCATCCCTACTGGAGGTGGTGGGCTGTTTTAACAATTTAATCAACTAATGAATTGAAAATCTGAAAGAAAAACTCAAAGGATAAAAAGTTGTCTTGGCTATGAAATTATAACTCAGCTTGATATGCTCATATCTTGAAAATTAAGAAAACAAAAGCCGATATTTCCCAAATGTTATGATATATCCGTAGCAAATAATACAACCAGACAAAAATACACTTGTTAAAGAATCCTCTGTGAAGAGACTTCTTATCTGATTTGGGGACACTGCAGACACCAGAATCTTAACTATAATAATTGGATAGAGTCCATGTGGTATACATGAGGGTTGCTGGAGGGGAGGGAGGTGTGGGGATGGGGTAACTGGGTGATGGACATTAAGGATGGCACGTGATGTAATGAGTACTGGGTATTATATAAGACTGATGAATCACTGACCTCTACCTCTGAAACTAATAATACACTATATGTTAATTAATTGAATTTAAATTTTAAAAAAAGAACAGAAATTTAAAACAGCTTCTAGTTCTTAGTGATCAACTTTTATGCTCTGAAAACTGAAGGGCTAATCCTCTTATTTATACATTTATGATAAATAGCCCTGAAGTCTACCACACATGAAATCCTGTTTTCCCTGCCTTGTCTGCTTCAGCTGTTTCCTTTTGGTGTAGCTGATGAGTTAACGCCCCACATTCTTCTAAGTGTCCAGGATGCTTTCTGGTCTCTGCTTATGAACTTGCACACAGCTCATTGTAAGTATGGTCACTAACAATTGTAGTGCTTAAGAAGGTAACTTCTTCTAAGAAGTGCCAACTTACCTGCCACCTTCTTCTTGCCAGAGGAATGAATGGATGCTCACCTTATTTGGGTAGGGATGTGAGTCTTCCTCTTTCTTTTCTCTGATCTGAGTGTCTGGTGTCCAGCCTTTGTGTTCTCTTTGGTAGTTCTGTCCACAATCTGCTTGTGCTACTTCTCAAACACGTATCAGTCTACTTCCTTTGTCAGGGAGAACAACTGAAAGAACAGGCATTGGGCAAAACATGGATGGCATGACATTTCTGTTGATAGAAACCTGGGATTTGCAGTGTAAGCACCTCACAACCACCATCATGTATACTCTCCTTAGCAACAGGAGTGGACGTAAGAGTGGATGAAATACATGGATGCTTAAAAAATATGACATCATAGACATCATAAAAGGGTCACCATGGAACTATTTCTTTCACAAGGCCATTTAGTTTTAGTTTTTTCTCATGATATTTTTGTACCATACTTCTTCCTTTGGATTCTTGAAGAGGTATGTCGAAATGTTTAATAAAAGTCCTGAACCTGAGGAGATGACATACACCAGAGCAGGATGATTTATGGGAAGAGGAGATTGCAGCCAGTGGAGTGGACAAATATCACTGAGAAAAGAAATCTGATTTGCATATCACTGCAACCATTGCTAGAGCATTCTACCAGAGTTCTGACAACTTTCAAGGAAATACTGAAAGGCTTTCTTGTGAGGTAAACGTGTAAGGACTCATGATGCACCTCAGAAAATAATTTCTTTAGCAATTTCCTATACCTGCATGGATTTCTTTCGGAGATACTTTCCCAACACTTGTCATGGACTGTTGTATTGTATTTCTTTTCTTTTTTTTTTTTTAGAGAGAAAAAGAGTGCATGCAAGTTGTGGGAGGGAGGGGCAGAAGGAGAGAATCTCAAGCAGAATCCCTGCTGAGCACAGAGCCCATCACTGAGCTCAGTCCCATGACTCTGAGATCATGACCTGAGACAAAACCAAGAGTCAGACACTTAACCACATGAGGCATCCAGGCACCCCTGGACTGCTGTATTTCTAATGTACTCATGTAAGCATTACTAGGGAAAGCTTTCCTTTAAATTAATGAATAAAAGTTTGCTGGGTTTCTACTAACATTTACTTCCAATATGGTGACCATTATTCTTCTCAGCTGTCATTTATAATTGCAGTATTCCCCTGCCTTTGAGGGTATACTGAGATGATATTAGAGAGTTCATTCAACTTATAGTGTTAGAGGAGGAAGCATAACTCATATCTGCTTTATGGGCTCATTGCATTATAGCAGACCTACACTATTGTAGGTTCAACTGCTTTGATGAATACCATTTAACTCTGGTATTGCTGCAATGATGCTATAGTAACTCTGTATAATGGATTTCTGCTTACCAGATTTGAGATTATTACTACTGTACTAACAACTCCAATTAATGAGCAAATAGGATATGCAAAGAGGGGGGTTAAGATAATCACATAACATACATTATCTTATTGATTCTTGTAACAGCCCTCTGATGTCAATAGCTATCCCCATGCTACAGGAGAGAACATTGAGACTCAGATTAAACCATTTGTCTGAAGCTATACAGCTTTGAAGTGGCAGAGCAAGGGTTCAGTCCAGTTCTACTTAAGTCCAGAGCCCAGAAGCAGAAGCATTTCACTAGATTATTCTAATACTGCCAGGCAGAACATGCCAGCTATTGTTTGGACATGAAGGGGTTTCGGAAGTCCATGCATCAGCTTAGACCTTGAGAAACCCAGACACAAGGTAAGGCTCAGCAGCCCACCGTGGGGCTAAGGGGCACTTCCCACAAGCTCAGCCTCAATCTCTTCACCTTTAAAATGAAGCCATTGAACGAGGTTTTCTCCAAAGTTGCTTAAACTTTCAAGTTTCCTGATTCTGATCAAGAGATGACTCTCTGCCACTTTCTAATGGTCAGTTTCTCTCTCAGGCTGCTTGCTCATCTGAAAAATGGAGGTAATCCTAGCATCTATCCATTCATGGGAGATAATCCATGTAAGGCATGTAAGACAGTGCTTGGAACATAGAAAGTGCTCATGTATTTGCCTATCATCACAGTCCTTCTCATGATCACCATTATCATCATCCTTGTGTTAATTGTCATAAAAAGCACTACTTCATTAGTATTGATATTAGCAGTAGCAAAATAGTCACTGTACATTTACAATGGATTTTGGCACTCACATGCATCATGGCCCTATACAAGAGAACTGAGAAGGATCACCAGGGAATGCATCTGTAAGGCCCCGCAAGGCAAGTGTCTTCACTACCTGACAAATGTATGGCAGTTATGTGCTAAGAAAATCTCATTCTACATTTATTGCGTCCTGATCATATCATAGTGAAGGGTTTAAGAAGCAATAAAGGAAACTCGCTGGTCAGAGCAGATTAATGTGGCAGCCAGCAGAGTGCCAGGAAACTCCAACTCCTTGACATTTGATGAAGTAGTTCATTTAACCTGTCTTAAAAACTGGAACTTTTTCCAAAGCACTTTAGTGTCAAGCCATTCACAATTAGAGTAAATTGTACATGGTGAGGAGGAAGACATGTGCAGGCCTTTCCTGGACTAAAGGCAATAATTTCTCCAAAAAAAAGAAGCTAACAACGTTTTCCACAAATCTCACAAGTACACTTTCACTATATATGTGCATGCATGTGTGTATAGTTGTAATCAGTGTCCCCGGTTTTGATTGAATGGCTTCCTTTCACATGTGGCTGTCTTCAACACAACCATGACAGATGGCTCTGGGAGGAAACAAACACTGCATGTCTTCCCAAAGGAAGTATTTTCACGGATGGATCACCAGAAGACCACTCCTTCAGTCCTAATAGAAAAAAGAAAAAGGAATAATAATCCAGAAAGCAAGACATTGCAATTAAAGGTCAGGGAAGTATGAGTTTGATTCCACTAAACTTTAAACTTTAAATTCCATAAGAGCAAACTGGAATCTTTTAAACTCAGTCCTGTGTCCTCAATGCCTAGAACAGTGCCTGATGCATAGAAGGTACTAAATAAGTATTTGTTGAAAGAACAAGCAAATGGGTGGCTCTGTGAAATACTGTGATTCCAACAAGTTTCTTAGTTTTAAATTCTCAACCATCACTTTCCTCATCTCTAAAGAATCACCACCTTTCAGGGTTAGTGAAAATGTTAAAAGAAACACTTCATGTAAGAAGGCCTTGAATACACACTCGGTAAACAGCTGTGACGGTGGTAACGTGGTCCAACAGATTGCCCTCAAAGCATCCTTGTCTGCATGAAAACAAACACATCACTTTATCCCTTGGAGGGATCTGTGCAAATGCCTTGATGCTCTCTGGTAACTTTCAGAATGAGGGAAGCAAATTATTGCTGTTTGTTTTTGGGATTTGGTACATGTCAAATCCCCATGTGATTCTGGCCAGTAGCCTATCTAGATGCGAAGCTTTCTCAAAAACATGTGGCAGGGGTACAGACCGGTGCAACCTTTCTGGAAAGCAGTGCAATCGTGCATGTGAAGAACCTTATGACTGCTTAAACCTTTAGGTCTTATGATTCTTCTTCTGGGTTAGTCATAAAAAAAGAACCCTAGGTGCGATCAGCTGTATGTGCTGGACTATTATTTACATCTTTATTCCTATGTAGTCCCCTAATGCTGAAATGCCCTCAATAGCCAACAATATGTTAAATTCACTGGGCACATAATTCTCATGTCATTATGAGAATTGAAATGTTCAGGATGTATTGTTGAGTTAAAAAAATAATAAGATGCCTCAACACAGTAAGATAGAGCATCTTTCAAGTAAGCCTCTGAGACAGACACTGCTAACCATTCACCAAATCCACAGTCTGGTCTTCTTCCTGGGCAACAAGACTGCTCTCTTTGTTTAGGGTGGATGTATTAAATGATTTCTAACCAACAAAATGAGAGTGGAAATTATGTGTAGCACTTTGCACTTCAAGACCTGGCCCATAGACACCTCCCATGGACACTCCTCAAGGGTCCTTTTCTCCTTCTGGATTTGAGACCATCATGGAGACTTTAAAAGCCCCACTATGATGGCCAAGTTTTCATTAGCCTCAGTCCCTTAAGACTCGGGAGAACCATTGAGTTAGATGGTTAGATGAGCAAGAAATACACTACATTCTTTTAAACTTGTTATATATTTGGGGGCTTGTTTGCTACTCCTTACTACAGCAAGAGTTAACCTAATATAGCTATAATCAGCCTAATATATATAATATATATATATTATATATATATACACACACAGCCTAATCAAATCCATTCTTGATGGAGAGGTGGAGTTACTATTCCATAAAAGAGGTGAGGGAAAAGTTAGATAATAGATCATTTGTACCATTTCATAAATCTCTAGAGTCTTATAGAATTTGGTTCATTTTTCTCACCTGAAGGTAGTAAAATGCATTGCTTTTCCATAAGAACTCTTTAGAATAAACAAAAGATCATCACTCTCTGGACTTTTATCTCTTTTGACTTATTTTTGAACTTTCTTCTATTTGGATGTAGGCCCCATGAGGGCAAGACCTTTGATGGGTTTATTGCTGCTGCCCCACTTTCTTGAAAAGTTCCAGAAAAATAAGCATACAATATGCATCGGTTAAAGATGTAAATTTATGTAATGAATGCAAGATGGATAAAGACAAGTTCACCTGGTAAGACTGACCACCCTAAAACTTGGCCAGGAGCTTCGAGATGGCAGAGAGGTTTTTGCCTGACACAGACATGTGATTGAATATAAACACATCTGAGACAATTTCTAAATTTCATTTCACATTATAAGATGTATCTATCAAACATGGCTGGAGATCAATGGCAGCTGACAAGTTTGTTGAGGGCAGATGTCCCTTTATTTCCCATCTTCACCTCTTGCAAGACTCATTTTACCTCCCAGGTAGGTTTCCAGCTTGACCTTTCACACCTGATGGCAGAGTCATCTAATTGTTCTCTTCTTACTATCCCAAGCAGATGGCTCAGAGTTAAATAGCCAATAAATCACCATTTCCATGTGTCAGAGGCTCACTACAAAGTGCTTATTTGCTCTTGAATTTGGTTCTGTTGCTGTCAACTAAGAGTCATGTAGTCAAAACTTTTGAGTGATTAGCTAGTACATGCCATCTTTTTTTCCTTTTGAGGTTATAGCTGGTGGTTGTTTATTCATTTATATCTTAGGATTCTCTAGAGAAACTGAACCAGTAGACGTATCTCTATATAGAAACAGATTTATTTTAAGTAATTGGCTTACATGATTGTGGAGGTTTAGCCAGTTCAAAATCTGATGGGCGAGGCAGACAAGCGGAGACTCAGGAAAAAGTTGTAGTTCGAGTCCAAAGACCATCTGCCATAGGACCAAGAAAAGCCAGTGTTGCAGATAAGGTCAGAAGGTAGTATGCTGTGGGATTCCCTTTTGTTCAGGAGAGATTAACTTTTCTTCTATTTAGATCTTCAGCTGATTAGATGAGGTCCACCCAAATTATGGAGAACAATCAACTTTACTCAAATGTTGTTGATTTAAATGTAAATCTCATCGAAAATTCCCTTACAGGGCACCTGGGTGGCTCAGTTGGTTAAGCGACTGCCTTCAGCTCAGGTCATGATCCTGGAGTCCTGGGATCAAGTCCCACATCGGGCTCCCAGCTCAGCGGGCAGTCTGCTTCTCCCTCTGACCCTCTCCCCTTCCATGCTGTTTCTCTCTCTCTCACTCTTTAATAAATAAATAAATAAATAAATAAGAAAATTCCCTCACAGAAATATCCAAAATATTTGACCAAATACTTGGCCATCATGGCCCAGACAAGTTGACACATAAAATTAACTGTAATAGTTTGCTTGCTTGCTTTTCTTCTCATTTGTTTTTGATTGCCTTTTCTTTGCTCCAATCCTCTTAGGTCCTTGGAGTCATTATTTTTACAAAGGTCATCTAATCCCAAACCTTGAGGTGATCTGGAGAGTCTCAAGCCCACATTCCAGCTCCCCCCACTGGTCAGAACGTGACCACAGAACTTCCAGTTCTGCCTCAGTGAATGTAGACCCCCTCAGTCATAGGTCAATTATAATGATCAAATGGGAGAAATATACATTGACAAGCTCTGTAAACACAAGTTCACATGGAAGCCATTATTTTAAATTGTGTTCATATATCAAAGGTCCTACCTTTCAAACCAATGAGTGAGAAAATAGAAAACTTCTCATGTAAGGTACCTTATAATTGTGAGTAACTGGCTCATTGGAATAAAGAAAGATCAAGTTAATAAATCAAGTTTATTCATGAGGGGGCAATGATTTTAAGGGTTAAGAGAAGCTTTAACACCACATCAAATGATTTTTTTAAGATCCCAGGAACAGTGTCAAATTTCAAGTACACAGAATATTTGTGTCTCAGGGCAGGGAAGTTGGCACACCCCTGATGTTCCCCAGTGAATTCTGGGGAGAGCCAGGCAGCATGGGAGTACCATGACACCTAAGGCAGGGGATTTCAGGTAAGGTGGGTCTGTCTGTTCATGAGGAGCCACTCAAAAAGACTGGAGAGAGCTTATCACCTCCCCACAGTCAACGTATAATTAACATCCCACATGTGACTTGACGTTGGATTGTTACGTGATTGTTAGTCTCTTCACCTCAGACTCCTGACCAGAACATTCTTTAATTCCAGAGAGTGGAGGAAGTTTTGATCTCATCTTTGTCTACAATTCTCTTACTTAGTCCTCCTTTTCAGCACCAAGACAGACCTCTTCTAAAATTTTAGATTTCAGTTCCTTTTGTAGAAAATGCCCAATCCACTCTGGGGCGGGTAGCCTTGCCCTCTGTCCCACCAGGTCAGTGGTCCAACATTAGTGGAGTTCCCAAGGTCAGTATCCATCAGTCTTAAAAAGTAACTCCAGCCATGGAACAAAAATGGGAATTCTTTACGTTCAGGCCTCTTTCTTTTCAGACCCTCCACTCCAGAAGTTAAAAAGATCTTGCGGTCCTATCTCACTCAAGGTCACTTGTCACAAACCATGCTGTTATGCACTCCTGAACACACTGGGAACAGAAATTAGTAGCTATTCCTGCTTGGGCCACTCCCAGGTGGAGCACACCATTTTCTCACTGAACTAAAGATAATGTGGGTCCAGCAAATCGCCAGAGGAACATGGCACCAATATCCAGCAAAGAGCACATCATAAGCATCTTGCAATACCATTGCTATATGAAAAACAACGTAATTTCCTCTTACTTTGTTGATAATAAACATTTGTGTTCTTAAAAGCGACAGTGTGTTTTTTCATGTGTCAGCCCAGCTTTAATATTTATAATATGCAAAGATTTTTACATCTGTAATTTTGTTTTCATTCTGTGAGAACTGGAACAAAGAAGAGTTTATTGTGTGCTTTTATTCTCTTTGAAAAATGGATGGATTGTTCCCTTTCCTTGGTACAGCTTTGCGCAGTAGACAGTTCTGTTTCAAAATGTGCAAAAAATCAGTTTTATGAACACTTTGCTCATATTGCTTCTCTACCACTTTCTTTAGGAATGTCCCAGTGGTGTTGTTAATGAAGAAACCTTCAAAGAGATTTACTCACAGTTCTTTCCACAGGGAGGTAAGTGCAAATGTGGACTTGTTACCGTACTGTCCATTAGAATTATGCTTGCAATCTTGAATTTGGCTTAATCTTTTATGGCATGATTCTACATTTTTAATCGCTATGTAAAAGAATTAATACACAGCATGCAAGTGCATATAATTTCCAACATATCATAAAAGTGAGCTCCTTACAAATTGTCAGATAGCCAGGATTTCTCCTTCAGCTGAATACAAAAAGCAGTATTACTGTGTATCTCATACTGTGGCTCTCAAACGCACAGCACCTTTGGACAATGATGGCTTGGTCCAGGATATGCCACAAAGCTCTTTAGCGTGCACTGTAGGTATCATTTGATTCTCCCTACTCTCAAATCAGGACAAATATAATTATTGTCAATTTTCAGATGTGAAATCTGGGCTTTAGAGAAGTTAAATGGTTAGCACACGGTCATGCATCCACCAAGTGGCAGATAATGGCTTAGAACCTAGATTTTGCTAGAGCCTCACCTAGTGTTCTTTCTGCTCTTTCTCTTTTAGGACCTCTTGCTATCACCCCTCCCCCCCCATCTGAGAAAGTTAATACCACTCTAAATATTAATTTAACTGGAAAGGAAACAAAGAAAGCATAATGATAACACATACCTTTTAGAGATGAGCGAAGGTATCTATTTGTCCCTGGACCTTATAGGTTCTCTTTCATTCAACAAGAGGCCCAGCTCAAACACAGTCTCCTGTGTGCCCAGCTATGTGTTAGGTGCTGATAATGAAAGAGGAAGAAGATGTGGTACCTGCCCAAAAGAATGTTCCAGTTTAGTGCTGCAGATGGGCAATGTCAAAATAAGGCGTTAAGTGTGAAGATAGGGGTTTAAATCATAGCATTAACGAGAGTACTATGCAGACACAACTAGACCAGCTAAAGGACAGGGTGGACATAAAAAAGAAGGCATCCAGACAAACTGACCTGAGCTGTAGTAGCGGCCACTCCTGAGGCATCGAATATGTGCCCAGCCCAGGCACGCAGTACCCCCTCGCCTCCCAACTATCCTAGCTGTGACTCTCCCCTTTTAATAAATGTGGAAACCAAGATGCAGAGAAGCTCACTGTTTCCTTGTCATCCTTTTTGACTGCTTCCCGCTTCAAGGAGCCCCCATCCTTTCCCTCCAAAGTAACTGCAATAGTTTCTAAACTAGTCTTTGATTCTGACCCTTCCCTGCTCCCCCAGCGTGGTTTCTTCTCAACAGGAGCCAGAATAATCTTGTTCGGTATAAGCCAGCTCCTGTCCCTGCTCTACTCAGAACGTTCTATTCCATCAGAGTCTAAGCCACACCTGTAGAGTGACCTGTAAGCTGCGATCCCTGGTCTCCTGGTCCCTCTCTGTCTCCTCCTTCCCCCACCCTCCTCCCCCTTTGGCTCCCTATGTTCCAGCCATAGCCACCTCCTTGTAATTCTTCAGGCACACCATTCAGGCTGCTGCTTAGGGCCTTTGAACCTGTTCTTCCCTCTGCCTGGGGTTCTTGTTCTCCCAAATAACCATCTCAATAGCCCACCACCTTTGCTTCTATTCAGATGCCACTTTCTCAGCAAGGCTTTCCCAGGCCACCCTATATTAAGCTCCAACCCCTTCGGCTGTCTCCATGCCAGCTTTATGTTTCTCTTTAGCACTCAAGAGCACCTAATAATACATATTTTATCTCTTTTTGTTGTTGTTTATCGTCTCTTTCCTCACTGGAATGTCTTCTTCCAGGGACCGAAGGGTTTTGTGTGTTGCTCATTGCTGTGCTCACAGGTGGTGGAAAAGTCACTGAGCAGTTGGACTCGACCGCACTGTATAAATGAGCGAAAGCAGGAATGAACGAGTGACACGAAACCGCATGGTGGTTGGGACAGTACAATGGAATAATATCTGCAAAAGGCATTTTGAAAGTATACAACACTTAAATATTAGTTTCAGACAAAAATTAGCTTCTCTTTTGGTTTTTAATCCATTTGGTTTTAGATATTTCAGCCGGTTGAAGACAATTCTGTGCATGAATTGCCAAAATAGACATTTTCATTCATGATGACCTTTAAAAGGAATTAAATTAAAAACAATTTTTTTAAAGAATTAAATTCTTTAAACTTTAAAAAGTTTAAACTCTAAAACTTTAAAAAGAATTAAATTAGAATTCTGAGAGGGTGCCTGGGTGGCTCAGTTGGTTAAGCGACTGCCTTCGGCTCAGGTCATGATCCTGGAGTCCCTGGATCGAGTCCCGCATCGGGCTCCCTGCTCGGCAGGGAGTCTGCTTCTCCCTCTGACCCTCCCCCCCCCCCCATGTGCTTTCTCTCTCTCTCTCATTCTCTCTCTCTCAAATAAATAAATAAAATCTTAAAAAAAAAAGAATTCTGAGAAAACACAAGGTGACCCATTATTACATGAATTTGGATATCTCTTGGGTGACAATTCCCCCCCTACCCCATCTCATTACTAACAGCCCAAAGACAGCTATTGGTCATAGGGCTTGATGCCCAGATTGTAATGGGTCCGTTGTCTGCCTTAATAAAGAATTTGGAATATCATTTGATTAACTCATCTATTTCTAAATTATTGAAAAAACATGGCATTTCTGAAGAAAAATCATGTTTACATTATAACTAAGTATCTGTCAGCATATTGATAAACAAGAGTATCAAAGATCTAGCACAAGTAGAAGTCTTTAAGTTATTTTTTTATTATCTCAAGTGAAAGTTACCACATGCTACAAATGGGATACAGCTTCACATTAAATATTTATCTTTATTTGAAAAATAACATTTTGGCATTAGAGAACATCTACTTAAGCACAATCCTTTGCAAATGATTCTTGTTGCAAAATCCAATGGGATTTGAGGGGAAAATATCACTTTTGCTTTCTTAAAAATTCTTTGATTATTCATGTTAATTGAATGGATAAATCTAAAAGTACCAGGCACTACTGAAGGAAATGACATATTTTAAAGAACGATGACTTACAATTTAAAAAAATTATATCAAAACAAAAAAAAACTCATATTCAAAACCATACTCCAATAAAACATTTTTGGAAATAAAAAAATAAAATAAAATAAAATAATAAAAAATTAATATCACACATGCAAATTGTATCTTGCTGTGCTGCTAGAAAGGGGGGAAATGTCCTGAGGAAGAACACAATCTCCAATGAGAGGCAAATTCATGTCATGGCCATCCTCACACTTCTATGGAGTCATTTATCTAGATCTGAAAGCAACAGGTTTCTCATTATGAGCACGAACAATGATGGGTCCATAAATCACCACATCTCACCAGTTCCTCTAGGAAAAGACTTTGTCTTCTCTACAGAACTTCGTGCAATTTGTATTGTCAGGCTCTTAGTTTTCTCTACTGCTTAGCCAGATGGTTTACCAAGCACAACCTGTTTGATGTTCTGGATGGCAGCACAAATGGAGTGAGCAGAAGCTTCTGGTTTGTGAGGGATAAAGTATGCTGAGAGGAAATGAATGGCTGGTTGGTGCCCTTCCTGATATCGTTACAGCAATACTTTTTCAACGCCATGTACAGCGGAAGCTTTAGCATGGACACTCTTAAGTTCACTGAGCATTTTTAAAGCTTGTGAAACTTGCAGTTTCCTGGGCTCCTCCTGCTCATGCTGTAGGGATTCTGCACTTACTTTGCCTGTGCCAGGCACCTACTAGCTATGGAAGGAACAGAAGAATTAGCTCCAGCCAGAAGACTCTAAGTCAACAAACACCTATTGAGCTGTCACTGTGTGCAAGGCACTTGAGGCACTTGGACGGGGTCAAGGGCATAAAGATTTTTTAATAACACCACCCACGGAATATACTTCTTGTCCTAGAACAATATTTCTAAGGATTTTCAGGGTGATTTATAGAGGCCTTATCAAACAGAAACTATTATTCATGTATACGAACCTGCCTTCCCGTAGCAACAGTGTTTTGAATTGTATATTCAAATGCATTAAACTAATTCTGTACCTTGGGCTTGAATTCAAGTGGGAGTAGGGATTTGTAGTAGGAAGAAAAAAATCAGCCAGATTGATTTCAATCCACAGACCTGGATCATGATAATCAAGTGTATTTGTTCAAATTCTCTGAAATTTATGTGCATTGATAGCTTTTTCAATCAAGGGGTTAGTTGGTATTATCGATGGGGGTTGGAAATAATTGGGTTAAAGTCATTGGACTAAGTTGAGTCCTGGGTTTGTGAGACTGTAAGACCACCAAGGCAGGTGACTCAAATGGCGTATTGCTGTGGGCCTCAGGTTGTTCCTCTGTAAATTGTGGAGCAATACTTTCATATCATCTATAAAATGTAGAACAAAAATTCCTGTTTTCTTTCTACTCTACACATCCTTTATTTCTAGGAGCTGATGTTGGAATGTCTTGATTTCATGACCAGCTCTATCATTAACCAACTAGGTAATCTTAGTTAAGTCACTGAATTTACATGCAACTGTTTTCCACCTTTGTTAAATGTAGATAAACAACTAAATGGTATCTAAGATCCCTTCCTGTCCTAAGCATCCATAAATTTTGTCCCCCAACCACAAAATTTCCACATTTAATTTTCTACTTCACAAGTAAGATTGTAAGAAACTGAGGCAATCTCAGCATATCAAACTCAGGAACTGTTTTTGCTATGTGTAAGGAAACGTGGTCAGAGAAGACTTTCGGGTAATGTGGAGAGAAGAGAGATCAATGTTCTATCTTTGAGCCCCCAACTGTACTGAAATCTAGAATCCAGGATGCCAGTTATTCATTGTGTAAGTCAATATGTACTGAGTATCTAAAAAGAACAACCATCAGATGAGACCTGACCATAGATGCTTTTGTGGACAGTTTCCCTTTTGTTCATGTATCTACCTCTGTGCCCAGCCAGATACTTCCAGTGCCTTAGCTCCTTCCTCTCATCCAATCAAAGCTCAGAACATCACTCCCCTTCTTCAGAAACTTTCACAGTCTCCAGATGCCTGTCCAAAAAATCCATACTCCAGCAGAAGCCACAATAACCCTTCATGATACAATTCTACTGGTCTTTATAGAGCAGGAAGAACTCCAGTCACCTAGACACACAATAGAGATTTCACAAAAAACAAAACAAAAACAAAAAAACCACAGGAACTTTTTCAGGTGGAAATGTATTATATCTGTAAAAATTTTACTCACATTTCTTTAAGGTGGTTGTCTGTGAAACAATAATTATAATAGATAATATTTATTGAATTTAAATTTAATATGTGCTTAGGACTGTTCTAAGCACTTTGCATATTAGTATCTCATTTAATCTTTTTAGGATGACCCTACAAAGTACATACTGGTGTTATTATTTTGTAGATGAGGAAACTGAGTCCCAGAGAGGTTAAACAACTTTCCCAAAGCCATGCAGTTGATGTTTGGGAGAGCTGAAGTTCAAACCCAGGCAGTCCAATTTCACTACACTAGTAACAACTGCTGTCCACACAGTATATCTGGGCTGGAAAACTGGTTTAACTTCCAGGGGAATTGCCAAGGTACGTTTACAGGAACAAGGAGTCCTCTATACCACATCAGGGCAAACCCTGAGAGTGTCTGTCCCATGTGTCAAGCTTAGAGTGACCCCATTTAAGAAGAAAGCTAATTACTGTATGTTCATGTTAGTTTATTTTTTTAATTTAAAAAAAAAAATTGCCAACATTGTTTGTTCTGAGCCATTATTCATGTTGAGTCCTGCTTGCTAAGGTAAAGGCATGTACACTGATTTTCAAATAGGATACCAAGAGATCTGCTTAATGAAGCTCATTGTAAAATATGCAAAATCTCTTTTTTTCTCCCTTGGAAAGTAAGTTTAACATACCATCTGTCAATTCCTATCACCACAGGGCACTAAATAGTTCAAGAAGTCTGTGTAACAGCACTGTTGAGAGCAAAACAACTATGTGAATAAAAAAAGGCTGCCAATTCTTGACAACTCTATAATGGAACTTCCCAAGAATGGCACTAAATTGTTTATAATCAAATCCCTGGTAATAACCCATATTTAAAAGGATTTCTTTCTGCAACTCATCAATACTGTGTGGACATTCACTCTAGGTACAATTATAAGACATATTGTTTAGACCCAATTGTGGTCCCTGATTAGTTCATAGAGAACAGTGTTAATAATTCCTATGTTTAAAAACAAGTGGTTTCGGGCGCCTGGGTGGCTCAGTCGGGGCGCCTGGGTGGCTCAGTCGTTAAGCGTCTGCCTTCGGCTCGGGTCATGATCCCGGGGTCCTGGGATCGGGCCACGCATCGGGCTCCCTGCTCAGCGGGAGGCCTGCTTCTCCCCCTCCCATTCTCCCTGCCTGTGTTCCCTCTCTCGCTGTGTCTCTCTCTGTCAAATAAATAAATAAAATCTTTAAAAATAAATAAATAAATAAATAAAAATAAGTGGTTTCATATATCGTATTTAAAGGTAAGAGGTAAAAGACAATGCCACAATCATTTTGAGAAATTGAGTGTACAGTCTACCTTGTAAAATATATGGCCTTCAATAACATTTACCACTGGGTGAAGCATTCAGGAAAAACCATCCATAAGTGGGCCATGGGTGCTTGAGAGCTGGGAGGGAAATTTCTATGACCTCTGACCTCCCTTATTTGGGAAGGGCGATTCTCTCCCACTGCTACTATGACTTAGTTTCTTGACAGCCTTTAAAAAGCAATTTATAAAGTAAAAGGTGAGTAAGAAATTTTGTTCAATCCCAATAAAAAATAAAGGTTAAAAGTTATAAAATAGAAATAGATGAGATTTTAAACAGAAGATAAAAGGCTGGAGCCAATGAGCTAAAAGGTTACAATTTTTTTTTTTCTAATATAAAAAAGGTTAAGGTAAAAAGCTAAAACCATGAGATGAAACATCTAAAATAATCAAGTAAATTTGATCAAGGTCAAGCACAGAAGCACTGAAAAATGAAAACTGCACTAAGAAAAGAAAATAGCAAGAAAAAATATACTTTTAACATGAAAAAGCAGAAAGCTCAGAGATGAAGGGAGACAACAGAGAAAAAGTAAAAGAGGAAAAATGGGAAAACCCCCTAGAAGCAAGCTCAGTGGATGTGTTGGATCTCAGATATACTCCGGGGTTATCAGGCGGCATTGCAAGGTGCTGGAGAATGAGCCCCGTCCCAAACTGCCCAGGGTTACCCAGAACCGTGAATCCCACCCAAGGCCCAGGGGCCCTCAGGACCCCACACTCCTACCATGGCCACAGAAACTTCCCAAGTGACCCCTGTCCTCAGTTCATCAGACCACTTCACTGGCTGTGGGCTAGCCTAGTTTTCCAGTCAGAAGGACTCAGTTTCATCCCTCTTTACTAATTGACTGTGTGACTTTGGGCAAGTTTCCTAACCTCTCTGAGTCCCTATCTTTATCTGAGTTGTAAAAATGACGAACAACCTCATAATCACAACACTAAAAGTGTCAATTCATGTGTGTCTCACTATTAGTATTGTTTTTAATTAATTTATTTATTTGAGAGAGAGAGAGAGAGCAGGGGAGGGGCAGAGGGAGAGGGAGACAGAATCTCAAGCAGACTCCCCGATGAGCGCTGAGCACACCTGGGTACTTGATCCCATGACCCTGAGATCACCACCCGAGTGGAAATCAAGTCAGATGCCCAAATGACTGAGCCACCCAGGCATCCCGCACTCTTAGTATTTTTATTATTTTACTTGTAAAGATAGCCCCTGCCAAGCACTAAACAATTTCCAGATGCATCTCACTTCATCCTCACACTCATCTATGGTACCATTACTCATCTCAGTGCCAGGAACATCACCCAAGACTCCCAGATGCTCAGAGCATTTCTAGCAACAACCTTACAGAGAATGTGTATCATCAATGGCCTCTGTGTGAGGAGTTCACTCTCATGAATCTCAAATTATAATCCTCTACTGAACAAAGGTGCACAGCCAGGAAGAAAGCACAAGTAGAGGAGACGGAGTAAGTTTTCCTAACTAGAAGGAGGCTTGGGCATGCTATGCCAGTCTTCAGTAGGGTATTGAAATGCTGCCTTAATGATATTCCCTTTTCAACATTTCAGACTCGACAACATACGCGCATTTTCTGTTTAATGCGTTTGATACGGACCACAATGGAGCTGTGAGTTTTGAGGTAAGTCATAGACTTTTTTTTATATATGATTTGACTTTAGACACATTGCAAGAAATTTAGTCTATTTATAGGGAAAATCTGAGTTTGGGTGGTTTAATAACATTTTTTTTCTTTCTGAGACTTTTTTCTTTATTATTATCACTGTTGCCATTATTGTAGAACACTGAGCATTAGATCTACCTTCTTAACAAAATTGTAAGTGTATATTACAATATTGTTGACTACAGGTACAATGCTGTACAGCACATCTCTAGAGTTTATTCCTTTTGCTTAACTGAAACTTTACGCCCATTAGTCACTGCCCATTTCTCCCTGCCCCAGCCCCCCACAACCACCATTCCACTCCTTGACTCTAGGAATTTGTCTATTTTAGATACCTCATGTAGGTGGAATCATGCAGTATTTGTCTCTCTCTGATGGCTCAGCATGTCCTCAGGTTCATCCATGTTGTTGCATATTGCAGGGTAGCTGTTGTGAATAGAGCGGCAATGAATATGGGAGTCTAATATATCTTTGAGATCTTGATTTCAAATACTTTTGGATAATTATCCAGAAGTAGGATTCATGGTATTTTTATTTTTAATTTTTTGAGGACCTCCATACTGTTTTCTGTATAGTGGTTACACAGTTATGATTCCCATCGACAGTGTGCAAGTGTTCCAATTTACTCACATCCTCAACACTTTCTTTTTTTTATAAAGATTTTATTTATTTATTTGACAGAGAGAGAGACAGCAAGAGAGGGAACACAAGCAGGGGGAGTAGGCGAGGGAGAAGCAGGCTTCCCGGAGCAGGGAGCTCGATGAGGGGCTTGATCCCAGGACCCCAGGATCATGACCTGAGCCAAAGGCAGACGCCACCCAGGCACCCCTATCCTCAACACTTCTTATCTTTCATTTGTTTGTTAATAGCCATCCTGATGGGTGTGAGGTGCTATCTCATTGTGGTTTTTATTTGTACTTCCCTGATGATTGGGGATGTTGAGCATTTTTTCATATACCTGCTCGCCATTTGGATATATTCAGAGTAATGTATATTCAAGTCCTCAGCTCATTTTTTGGTGAGTTGTTAGATATTTACTATTGAGATGAAGGAATTTCTTATATATTTTTGAGATAACCCTTTATCAGATACATGGTTTCCAAATATTTTCTCCCATTTTGTAGGTTGCTTTTTCACTCCACTGATTGTTTCCTTTGCTGCTCAGAAGTTTTTTAGTTTAGCACCTGTTTATTTACTCTGTTGCCTGTGCTTTTGGAGTCCTATCATGAAATCATTGACAAGACCAATATCATGAAGTTTTTCCCCCAGGTTTACTTTTAGGAGCTTTACAGTTTCAGGTCTTATGTTTAAGTCTTTAATCCATGTTGAATTGATAATTGTGTATGGGATAAGGTAAGGATGGAATTTCAATCTTTTGAGTGTGGGTATCCAGTTTTCCTAAAACCATTTGTTGAAGAGACTATCCTTTCCCTTTCCCCATTGTGTATTCTTGACACCCTTGTCAAAGATCAGTTGACCATATGCGCATGGATATACTTCTGAGCTTCCTATTCTGTACCATTGATCTATATGTCTGTCTCCATGCCAGTACCGTAGTGTTTTGATTACTATAATAACTTTGTAATATACTTTGAAGTCAGGAATTGTGATGCCTCTAGCCCTGTTCTTTCTTAAGTATTGATTTGGATATTTGTGGTCTTTTGTGGTTCCATATGAATTTTTTCTATCTGTAAAAAATACCACTTGGGATTTTGATAGGGTTGTAGTGAATCTGCAGATAGCTTTGGGTAGTATGAATATTTTAACAATATTAAGCCTTCCAACTCATGAACTTTCCATTTGTTTGTGTCTTCTTTAATTTCTTTCATCAGTGTTTCACAGTTTTTAGTATGCAAGTTTTTCACCTCCTTAGTTAAGTTTATTCCTAAGTTTTTTATTCTATTCTTTTTGGTGCTATTGTAAATGGGAACGTTTTCCTATCTTCCTTCTCAGATAATTCATTGTTGATATATAGAAACACAGTAATTTTTGTATGTGATTTTGTATCTTGCAACTTTACTGAATTTGTTTATTAGTTCTAGCAGTTTTTTGGTGTAATTGTTAGGATTTTCTATGTATAATATCATGTCATCTGATTTATTTTTCTTACCTAATTTCTCTAGCTACGACTTCCAGTACTCTGTTGAATAGAAGTGGCAATATTGGGTGTCCTTGCCTTTCTCCTGATCCCAGAGGGAAAGCTTTCAGTTTTTCATCATTGAGCATGTTGTCAGCTGTGGGCTTGTCATATATGGCCTTCATTATGTGAAGATGCTTTCCTTCTATTAGTTTGTTGAGAGTTTTTATCATGAAAGAACGTTCAACTTTGTCAAATGTTTTTTCTGCATCTATTGAGATGATCATGTGATTTTCTTCTTTATTCTGTTAATGTGGGATATCACATTAATTGATTTGTATATGTTGAACCATCTTTCCATCAGGGGGATAAAGATTACTTGGTCATGTTGTATGATCCTTTTAATGGGCTGTTAGAATTTGTTGGAATTTTGTTGAGGATTTTGGATGTATATTTATCAAGAATATTAGCCTGTAGTTTTCTTTTCTTGTGATACCTTCATCTGGTTTTGGTTGCAGGGTATTGCTAACCTCATAAATGAGTTTGGAAATATTCCTTCCTCTGCAATTGTTTGAAAGAGTTTGAAAAGGATTGGTATTAGTTCTTTAAATGTTTGGCAGAATTTACCAGTGAAGCCGCGTGGTCCTGGGCTTTTTTTGTTGAGAGATTTTTGATTACTGATTCAATCTCCTCATTATGGGTCTGTTCAGACTTTATGATTCAGTCTTGGTAAGTTGTATGTTTCTAGGAATTTATCCATTTTTTTTTTTTCTAGGCTATTCAGTCCATTGGAGTAGAATTATTCATAGTAGTCTCATGATTCTTTTGATTTCTGTGGCACCAGTTGCAATGTTTCCTCTTTCATTTCTGATTGTTTTATTAATTTGAGTCTTTTATCTTTTTTTCTTAGTCTAGCTAAGAGTTTGTCAATTTTGTTTGTCTTTTCAAAACCCCATCATTCAGAAGCACAGGTGACAACCTGGACTTGCAATTGGCATTTGAATTGGGGAAGGTCAGTCTTGTAGGCCTGAGACCTTCACCTGTGGGATCTGGTCAGAGCTGTGAAAAGGTCAGAGCTAAGTTAAATTGTAGGACACCCAGCTGGTGTTAGAGAATTGCTTGGTGGTGTGGGGCAATTACACACACATGCACACACACTACATTGGAATTGGACGCAGAATTTTTAATATATATCATGGAGACAAGGTAATTGGGGGTGGTACACTTTTGGGGAGTAGGGGAAGGTGCATGTTACATGTAAGCAGAAATTTCAGTGAGTGCCATGATAAAGGGCAGATGATGAAATGGGATCAATAAGGAAAGGTACTTATAAGGCTGTATGAAGGAAGCCTGCCCATGGATTTGATTAACTAGGTGTGAAGGACAAGCACGAGCTAGTTAAGAGAATAAGAGCTCAGGATGAGAAGCAGTGGGGAGTGAGTCAGAGGCAGAAGCCTGGGAATGAAGAGAAAGCATTTGTAAATCACCTAGAAGTTAGAATACAAAGGGAAAAGGCCAACAAGGAAGACTAGATGAGGAGGCAGAGGCCAGCTCCTGACCTGTCTGAGGCAGGATGCTAAGGAGGCTGGATTCTCTTGTGGGAAGTGAGTAGTCCTTGAGGAATTTTCAGCAGGGAAGTCATGGGATCAGGACCATGTTCCTAGAAACAAGAAGTTCATTTAGTAGCTCTGTATTCCAAGAATGCTGAAAGGAGCTAACTTAAGCCAAACTACAATTGAGGCATTGGTGATGAGAAGGAGGAGACAAGTTTAAGAGATATTAAAATTAAATTGATAGACTTATATTTCAACAGAATTTGCCATGTTTAGAAGGGGGGAAGTCCAAGTAGACATTGCCAGCTATCTGGGAGCAGGGGCTTCGTTGAATCAGGATAAGAGAAGAAAGCACCACCTTCTGAGCTATCACTCAGTCAGTGGCCCCAGGAGGCAGAGTTCCCAGGGCAGCAAAGTGTCTCCACGCATGTACTAGGTGCTCCTGCAACTGAGTGCACCTAAAATAAAGACTCCAGGCCAGGAAGCTCAACATGCCATCTCTTTTAACTTAACCAAGAAATAGCACTGCGGAGAGAAGAGTAGAAGCCGGCAATACCGAGTCAAAGGTCCAGTAGACCAAGAAGCCTGCAGTGGTGAAGGCGAGGGCAGTTGGGTTTGTCCTGGATATGGCAGTAGCAATGGGGGACATGTGGGAGCGTCACAGGTAGCATCTGTAACATTTCTTCCATTGATGGCAGTTTAGGATCACCCCATGATAATCTGGTGTTAGCGTTTGCTGCATTTCACCAACCAAGATTAATTCCAGCACAGCCTTAATGTAGCAATAACATCGAAGTCAATGGTTCCAGTTCACCTAATGAAATCTTTCATAGCTAGTTTGCAAAAATCGAGTAGGGTAAAAAATACTAATGATTTCATTACTTGAAATTACTTTTGTATCAGAAATGTCCCATCAATTACCTATAGCACATTGTATCTAATTTCAACATGTAAATTTAGTCTGGTGTTAATGATATGGGACCATGCATAACATTGCCATTACAATATTTATGTAAAATGCTGGTAATTGTGATGAACGTTGATTATAATTTGGAAAGTTAGTTGTAATGACTATGTATTATAAGCATGTTGGTAATATGTCTTTTCCTTTAAAAGCAAACTAATGGCTGAATTAATAAATGTTAAATCAAAATCAAATTTAACACTAGGCTATTGTAACTGTTTTTCTAAAATAATTAGCTAATAATTTCTTTTTTTTCTTTTTGACTTTATTTATTTATTTTTAATTTTTATTGTTATGTTAATCACCATACATTACATCATTAGTTTTTGTTCCATAATTCATTATTTGTGCATAACACCCAGTGCTCCATGCAGAATGTGCCCTCTTTAATACCCATCACCAGGCTAACCCATCCTCCCACCCCCCTCCCCTCTAGAACCCTCAGTTTGTTTTTCAGAGTCCATCGTCTCTCATGGTTCGTCTCCCCCTCCGATTTCCCCTCCTTCATTCTTCCCCTCCTGCTGTCTTCTTTTTTTTTTCTTAACATATATTGCATTATTTGTTTCAGAGGTACAGATCTGTGATTCAACAGTCTTGCACAATTCACAGCGCTCACCATAGCACATACCCTCCCCAATTTCTATCATCCAGCCACCCCATCCCTCCCACCCCCCACCACTCCAGCAACCCTCAGTTTGTTTCCTGAGATTAAGAATTCCTCATATCAGTGAGGTCATATGATACATGTCTTTCTCTGATTGACTTATTTCGCTCAGTATAACACCCTCCAGTTCCATCCACGTCGTCGCAAATGGCAAGATCTCATTCCTTTTGATGGCTGCATGATATTCCATTGTATATATATACCACATCTTCTTTAACCATTCATCTGTCGATGGACATCTTGGCTCTTTCCACAGTTTGGCTATTGTGGACATTGCTGCTATAAACATTGGGGTGCATGTACCCCTTCGGATTCCTACATTTGTATCTTTGGGGTAAATACCCAGTAGTGCAATTGCTGGATCGTATGGTATTAGCTAATAATTTCTAAAATCAATTAGCTACCTCGAAAACCTCTAGAAAACAGAAATGATTAGGCAATGAACATATTTTGAGTAACAGTAGCATTCTGGGAGGTATAGCAGAGACCATTCTGATTCTACAATAAAGAGAAAAGGAAGTTTTCTACTTAATTTGCTTAAACCCAAAAGGGCAGAGTGAATAAGACAGGGGAGTGAGGTGGCACCTGAATCTAGCCCGTGGCTGGGCCTAATCCCCTCCTTGCCATTCAGTGGCTGTGAGACCCCGGGCTGAGAATTTAAACTCTCTAGGCCCCTTAGTGTTTTCATCTCTGTAAAATATCAGCAAGCAAAGCTACTTTACAGGGAATGTAAGACTGAAAATGTACTAATATCAGTAAAGGGCTTGGCTCAGTGCCTGGCACCAAATACATGCTTGATATTTATAAGGTGTTACCAAAGTAGTTATTACACGGGACATTTTTCTAA
Organism: Phoca vitulina; assembly: GCF_004348235.1. Classification (NCBI taxonomy): domain Eukaryota; kingdom Metazoa; phylum Chordata; class Mammalia; order Carnivora; family Phocidae; genus Phoca; species Phoca vitulina. Next base: position 11,570,730 of record NW_022589706.1, on the reverse strand, counting down.
CAAAGCCAATTAATAACAACATTGGTCATCTTGTTAAACAGTAATCTTCTATCATTGAACATATTCATTCAACGGCTACATGATCGCTCTGTCCACGATGGTATGAAAGATAATTCTGCATCTCACCATATAATAAGTACTTCCTGTGTGTCAGTCACTTATACTAAGTGTTTAAAAATAGTATTAGCTATACACAGTAATAATAACTGACTCTTGTTTAGAACTCATTTGAACTCATGAGTCAGGCAGTTGTGCTGAGTGCATTATATATACCAGCTTAGTTCATCTTCACAGGTACCATTATTAACTCCTTTTTAGCAAATGAAGAAAGGGAATCATGGACAGGTTTAGCAACCTGCCCAAGGTCACACAGCTAGAAAGTAGGAGGGCCAGGATTCAAACTCAGGCAGTCTGGCACCAGAATGCATCTCTTACCAACTGTTATCCTGCCTGAGAGATGTATATAGATCCCCAGCCCCTCATCTGAAATTCTCAGAGCCAGCTGAGTTTTGTCATTCACAGCCCTGCAGATTTAGACAAGTAATACCCTGCACACACTAGTCCATATTATTTAATGTCTCTGGTAGCGTCCGCAGCATGCTATAATCAAATGTGTAATATTCATGCAGTGAAATATGATACACGATAAACATGGCAGGGACTGCTATTGATGACCAATGTCCATGTGCTCTGCTCGGTGATCTCATGAATAGGCCATAATCCCAGCCTCTCCTGCAGTTAGGTGGAGCCATGACTGAGATTTACCAATGAGATGTGAGTAGAAGTGACCACATCTCCTTCTTCTCTCTTCCTATCTGTGGGGACTATGAGCTCACATATTTCAGTTGGCCCTGCAACAAAGTGGAAGGAGCCCAGATCTCTGAATGACTGCATGGAACAGAGCACTCTCCCCATTTCACTGTATGTGAAGTTAGTTTATATGGTGCCAAGTGACTAAGATTTGAAAGTGTTGGTACAGCTGTTAGTGTCCTCTGATTAATATGATAGAGGCAGATTAGATGATAGATAGATGATAGATGATGATAGATCATACGTAGACTGATAGATGATGGATGGATAGATAGGTAGATAGGTAGATAGATAGACAAATATATAGATAATTAGAAATAGATTAAAAATAGTTTTATGTCAGTTCACTTCAAGTTTTGGCACTAATGAGTTTGGCACTCAAATTTACGAACCAGGATTGAACCGCAGCTCTGCCTAAGTCTCTAAAACCTATGGTTTTAACCAGAAATCATCAAACTTTTCCGTTCAGAGCCAAATAGTAAATATTTTGGCTTTGTGGGCCCTACAGTCTCTATTGTATCTACTCAATTCTGCTGTGTAGCCACACACAAATCCTAAGTAAATGGGCATTGCTGTGTTCCAATAAAACTTTGTCTACAAAACAATATGAGCCCTGTTTGGCTCCCCAGACCATAGTTTTCCAAACCCCATTCTTAACCATTACAATAGATTGCCTCCTCCTGAGGGCTTGAGCCACAGTGTTTGCTAGATGACATCTAAGATGGCATTCTATGATCTGATTACTGAATATTATCACCAACTTTCACAATTCGCATTCAATCCATCCCATCCACAAAAACCACTGGTTACTGACACAATTGTTGGCTACACGATCAACTCTGAACCTTTACCACCATTTCAACAATTACCATCTGCCAAACATTATCACCATCAGGGCAATGCATACCTCTGAGCAGGTCCCGAATGGCAAGTTTACTTGAATTATTGAGGCTGACTTAAAATAACATTCTGGAATAGCTATACCTGCTTCCTACAGGTGACATCAGAGCTAGGGTTCAAAGCTTCAAGAAAACACCATTCACTGACAATCCAATTCATACTGAATGAAATGGGAGTGGCACTGCCTGGAGACGTTATAAATCAAAAAAGTAATCTCGTCGTCATTCACAGTGATAAGAAAAAAATGTTTTTCTCCCAAATATCATTTATGGTTATGGCAAAACTTTCTTTCTAGGATGAATCATTTTATCAAATTAAATAGCTAATTCAGGGCACCTGGGTGGTTCTGTTGGTTGAGCACCAAACTCTTGATTTTGGTTCAAGTCATGATCTCAGGGTCCTGAGATTGAGCCCCACATCAGACTCTCTGCCAGAGTCTGCTTGTCCCTCTCCCTCTCCTACCCCACCAGTTGTGTGCTCTCTCTCTCTCAAAATAAATACAATCTTTAAAAAAATAAATAGCTATTTTCTTTTGAGATGTCAGATACCAGTGGAAATTATTTAGGCAATGTTACCAATAAGTATAAAATTCTGATTTTATCACATTTATTAATCATTAGGGTTTATCCTTCTTATATCTCTTAACACAAACACACACACTTACACAACCTGTACACATAATTCTGTTCTTGTCTAGTGCCCATTGCAGGGAGCTATTGAAAGGAAAGTGAAAGGTAGGTTCAGAAGTCTTCTCATTTCATTTATGCATCTAACAAATACTTACTGAGCATGACTATGTGCCAAACACTCTTCAAAGTGCTGGCTGGGGACACAACAGTGAACAAAAGACACAAATCTTTGTCTTCATGGAGCTTATAGTCTCCCATTTTCATAGAATCCAACTGTTTTCACAGTTGGGTCTGTTGCCCTGGGCCCCATCCATACCTTTTTGTTGATTCCCAGGGAATCTGACCAGGCCACATGTGTCCTGGTTTTTGCTTGTCGTCCATCATTCTGGCCTGCTTCTTCCCTGTGGTCTTGCCTAGTCTTGCCATGGGGGTACTCAGTTCCTCCTGCATTTGCTTACCATTTCCTGTAGGCCCTAAGGGCGAGTCCTTTAAACCTCTCATAGCACATGCTACAATGTGGGGTAACAGCAGATTATTACAAGACAGACAAGAAAAGAATACAATAAATATCTGACAGACCACAGGTCAGATTTGTTTTTTAAAATTCATTTTTTAAATAAAGTTTTTTTAAATTTTAGACCCGATATACCTTTAGAGAAAAATTGCAAAGATAGTACAGATAGTTCTCATATACCTCTCATCTAGTTTCCCTATTATTAGTATCACATTAAAATGGAATACTTGCTACAAGTAATGAACTAATATTGATGCATTATCCACTAAAGTCCATGCTTTCTTCAGATTATCTTAACTCTTACCTAATGTCCTTTTTTTGTCCATCCTATGTAGGATACCATATTAAATTTAGCCACTAGATCTCCTTAGGCTCCTCTTGGATGTGACAGTTCTTCAGATATTCCTTGTTTGTGATGACCTTGTGAGTTTTGAGGAGTATGGGTCAGGTGTTTTGTAGAATATCAGATTTGCTTGATTTTTTTTTCTCATAATTAGGCCAGGGAGGTATGTTCTGGGGAGAAAGCCCAAAGAATTAAAGTGCCATATTTTATCACATAAAAGCAAGAGTACGTTTTATCAACATTGTTGACTTCTACGTTGGTCACCTGGTTGAAGTAGGGTTGGTTATTCCTCTACTGTAGAGTTAACTCTTTTTCCCCTCTTTCCAAACCATACTCTGGAAGAAAGTTATTATGCACAGCCCACACTTTAGGCTGGGGGAGTTACGTTCCACCTCCTTGAGAGTAGAATATAATTTACATAATTTACTTGGAATTCTTCTGCCTGGGATATTTGTTTCTTCTCCTCCACTGATGAATTTATTCAAGAAGTCATTTATATCAGTATGGACTAATGGAGATTTATTTTGTCTTTTGAGTTGTAATCCAATATAACCCTATTTATTTTGTTGCTCAAATTGTTACAGTTTGGCAACTGGGAGATGTTTCAGTCAACTCCTGTGTCCCTTCAACATTCTCCTATCATTGTGGTTGTTTCTTCTCTTTTGCTGTGTTTCTTTCATCAGACCCTTATTTTCTGGCATTACAAGATGCTTCAGGCTCATCTTTTGTCTTCCCTGCCCCAGTCCTGAATTAATCTCCAACTTTAACATCCAGCTTCTGTGGAAGCTCCAGAAGTCTCTTCTCATCTAAAAGAACACATGCTTCTCAGTCAGACACAGGGTTCAAATCTAGATACTACCACTTCTAGCTCTGACGCCTGGGCAGGTTCCTCATTCCCTCTGTGCTTGAATTTCTTCAATGTAAATTGGAAATAATCATGATAGATACATCACAAAATTGTTGTATGATTAAATGATGGATTTAAAGAGTTTTGAAAGTTTCATGGCACATAGAAAATGCTCAGTTAATGTTAACCCTGGCTGACATCTGGTCAGTCTCAGAGAGTTGATCTCTCTCAGTCTCAGTGTTCCTGGACATGTAACTCTTGGGCTTCTTAGCTGATCTTCTTACAGCTTTCATGGTCACACATATATTTGCATACTGACACACTTTTTTTTTAAGAAGCTAAGGCTATTTTATAATGCATTTATGAATTAATTTTATAGCAAGAATTATGAATTCCTGGCATTCCTAATTTTCTACAAATGTTATTAGGAAGTAGATGAACTGCAAATCACTATGAGTCATTATTTCACATCACCCCACAATTCTGTCCTATAGTAGCAAGAGAAGAGATATGGCCTGTGTTTATATCATACTGTTGTGTATAACCACAGCCCATTGATTCAATTCTAGTCAAAATGAGGCCTGGGCTTTGAGTCAGAGGTCTGGGTTTGATTTTTAGCTCCCTGCTCACTGACTATGCCTTGGCTTGGTCACTTGTTTCCTCTGAGCATCTCTCTACAATATAAAGACTGCAGTACCTACTCCCTATGGTTGCATGAGGCTGACATGAAATAATGCACAGAAATTGCCTAACACAGGGGCCCACACACATCCATAAACTGTAGTCATTATTACTATTAAATTTCAGTGCTCCCAGGACCCAGGACTTATACTCCTTTCCTAAGGAAACAAGTCAAAATGATGGGAAATAGAGAACAATGTTTACACAGCATCATTTATAATAAAGAAAAATTTTAATTTATTTACATAGTCACCAATAGAAAGTATGGTTAAGTAAATCACAGTATATCCATATGACAAAGCAGTGTTTTAAACTCCAAATTACAATCATTAATACGTGGTAAAATTAATTTAGAGATTAATGATAAGAATGTTTAAAAAATTAATAGAAGAGAAATGGAAATAATTACTTTCTGGTGTACATGTGTGTGTTTGTGTATGTTCTAGGTTGCCATTTAATATGTAATTATTGTGGTTTGGGGTCCAAAGTGTTCAAAAACCACTGTGATAGTATCATTAGATTAAACCATATGAAATTAATATTCTTGCAAATATGATAAAAAAAAGTCAGCAATTTGGGACTCCTGGGTGACCCTGTTGGTTGAGCATCTGACTCTTGATCTCAGCCCAGGTTTTGAATCTCAGGATTGTGAATTCAAGCCCAACATTGGGCTCCATGCTGGAAAAAAAAAATCAGCAATTTCATAGGGTTCAACCTAATATGTAGTAATTTAAATGATGTCACAATGAATTTTCAGTGATGTGGGAAAATGCTTGTAATTTTAAGTGAAATATACATTATTATATATACATACATGACCTTTACTATAGATATGCTATGCATAAAAATGGAAATGTTTATTTTGTATAAGTGATAGGATTATGTGTGATTGCAATTTTCTTCAGTATAGTTTTCTATAATTTTTTACGTAAATCAAGCATATTTATGTATACATTTGTTATGTATTTATATTCATTTTTGTTTAAAAGTTTATTAATGTTTAATGGCCTCTAGTGAGATCGAACCAAAGAACTTTCCTCTAACTTAACGTGTCTGTCATCACCTTTTAAGACACTAAAGTAGCTAAATAGACAATATTATATATCAAATGAGGTAAGTACATTATCCCTTCTGCATGACAAAATCAGGCCACAAATCTTAGAAAATTTACTTATTACTTTTTAGACAGATTGATGCCTGATGCAAACTTCAGATAGTACCTGAAATTGTGTCTTTCAAATACTTCAAAAAGTGGTTCAACTACTGTGGAAGCTTAATTCCAATCACAGGAGGTCATACCAGAGAAAATAAACAACCTTTAAAAATTTCATGAAAATACGTAAGCAAGCATAAAATTAGAAATATACCAAACACGTGTATGATTGTCCATACCGAATCTGTCACTAACTAGCTAGTTAATATTTTTAACCTTTGCTAAGTCACTTAATGTTGTTTTCCCAACTATAAACAGGACTATTTATTGCAAATACCCTAAACACATGATTATAAGCCATATTGCTCTTTGAGTGGCAGGTAGGGGGGCAGGATGTTTGTTTTCAACCTCAGTAGTTCCTCTGGTGAAATTCCAAACTGGCCCCCTGCACTCAGACAGCAAAGAGAGACTGAAGAAAGAGGCCACTCCAGAATGGTAGGTGGCAGGTGTAATTAGTAAGGGAACTTACCTATGAGGCTTGTCGTGGGCGACTCCAAGACAAGTAAATCTCTGTACTGCCCACCAGAACCTTAAAAAATTTTATGGAGGCCTTAATGGGATTCAGTCACATATACAGTCCAGATGGTCTCAGCAAGACCTTACTTTCTCAAGACTACATCCTTGAAGTGGCTCCTTGTCCAGAAAGGGTGGGCAGACCATACATTCCAAGGACAGGGAAGGGGTAAGAGCCTTGGATTGCCTGGGCCAGCTTGTGGGTCAAGCAATGGTCATGTCCTCTTGATGACCTCCTCTGACAGAGGAAGACTAATGTCCCTGTCATAGCAACCAGAACTAAGGCACGAAGCAAAAATTTGATAGATACCAAAAAGCTCACAACTGAACAAGGCTGGGATATTATAAAGTCAAATCTTTATGCCTTTTTCCTTCTTTTGCTTCGATCATAAGAGAATGGAAACCACAATTCAGTACCGATCATTTTTGTGCATTAGGGAACAGATGCAAGCTTTTTTCACAGATAAAAGGTAATTATGCAAAGTACTCCGAGAATTGTTTTCTTTTTCCTTTTTTTTTAAGCATTGTGTCTCCTAATCAATAGATTTCAGTTACCATTCAGAAAAGCGTGGAGCAAAAACCACATAAAACACACTGAGTTTCTCATTTTTCTTTTCCACAAGTAAGGAATCATTCTTCTTTTGAAATAACTGTTTATTGATATCATCCTGCAAGATGGTATATCACAAGGTAGAGGGGTGCTCAAGGTCCACAGCCATCTTTTAATGTAAGTAGTTTCGGGATACATAGTACTTAAGAGGAAGATGTGAATCAGCTGTCAGCTTGTAAATCAGGATATTTTTGTTTACAAATAATAGAAAATCACATACTAACAAAAACAATGTGATGACTTCATCGGCTCACAGAAAGAAAAAGTCCAGAGATAAGGATGGCTACAACTAAGGGTGGGCTCTCCCGTAGTCACAAAAAATGCCAGCCGCTCCTTGGCTCCAAGCTTGACTGTTCATGTCGAGCAGACGTGGACTGAGTTCAGTTGTATGCCGACCCAGATCCAATTGCCTTGACCAAAGGGATAATATGAGCCTCTTGACTTTGCTCAGGTCACAGCTCCATCACTAAAGCTAGAGGTGGAGAGCACTTCTGAATTGGATGAAGCACCAAGTGGAAATTAGTGGGGGCTTAGTAGGAAGGCAACCAACAAAAGTCCATATGTGACTTTAAAAGTGCTTTTCACTGATGCTCTTGTCTGCTCCATTTGGTGATAGGGTCAATGCCATTGATGATTTCTGTAGGCCAGTTGTTTTCAAAGTGTGATTCCTGAATCAACAGTATCAGTATCCCTTTGGAATATGTTAGGATTATATATTCTTGCACCCCAACCTAGACCTAATGAATCAGGAATCCTGAGGGTGGAGCCCAGCAAGCTGTGTTCTAGCAAGCCCTCCAGATGATTATGTGGCAAGCTAAATTTTGAGAACCAATGCTCTAAGCATGTCTTCAAAGACTTTGTATCCAGTCCCCCTTTTCAACTAAGAGCACATAACTATTACTTAGTGATTTGAAGCAATGGATAAGGTTTATATTGATAGTCATCAACCTCATCTGGCCTCAGCAATCTTTCTCTGAGAAGCCTACCTTCCCATACTCGGCAGTGACTATTTTGTAGCTTCTAATAAGCCAAAGCTTATAGTTTACCAGTTGTACATTGCACATTAACTCTTGATTATAGTATGTTATATATTTCAGATTTATATATATTACAACAACTTTCCAGGAGATAGCATGAAGTATTTTGAGGGATGTCCACCTTCTCATAATTGGCACAAGTCACCTGTCTAGTACCATGGCTGCCTCCTTATTTACTTAAACCTTTGATTCTTGCCCTTTCTGCTATATCTGTCACTCCCAAGCAGATGACATCCATTGAAGCTGTCAGGTAGGGACTCACTCATCCTCTTGCTCTTACCAGCTGCTGGCATCCACAGCATGTCCCCCTTCTTCTGTGTTAACTGAGGAAATGCACCTCCTCCCTCCAGAGCTCAACCCTCTACCTGCACTTGGGTCCCAGAACGATCAGCCCATCTCTTGTACTCCCTCCTTCTCTCTCACACACACCTTTAGTCATCTCTTCATAGAGAATTCCGTCCAGTAATCAAAGTGCTCATCTTCAAAAATCTCTCCTGTATTCCCATATTCCTCTTCAGATATAGCCGGCTCTCTATCATCGTGGCCAGCCAAGAGTCATGAGTTTTCTTCTAATCTCTGTCATTGTTTGCTTCTTCTACTCCTCGGAAAGTTCTCGCATCACTCATTGGTGACCTCCATTTTGTTGATCCAATGAACATTTTTCATTCTCCAGCAGCATCTTGTATCACCATGAACCATCCTTTTCTAGGAAAATGAACTCCTCACTTGACCTCTCATACTTCCTTAGCAATTTATTTTCAAGATCCCTTGCCGGGCTCTTTTCTCTCTGCCTACCAAATACTGTAATCCTTTGTGGCCTTCTCTTGAATTCTCTTTTTCTCTCACTTTACATTTTACCCTGAATAAAGATGGGAAGTAGGGTATGGTTATCTGATTGTCACAGCACCATTTGTTGAAAACATGACTCTTTCCCCATTGCATGATCTTGGCACCCTTGTTGAAAATCAATGGTCACAGATGTTTATTTCCAGATTTGCAACGTTATTGCACTGGTCTATATGTCTATTCTTATGCAAGTGCTACATTGTAGATTTGTAGTGAGTTTTGAGATTGGAGTTTGAGCTCTCTAACTTTGCTTTTTTTTTTCCATATTGTTTTGGCTATTTGGGGCCCTGTGCAATTCCATATGAATTTGAAGATCAGCTTTTCCATTTCAGCAAGAAAGTCAATGGTTATTCTTTTTTTTAAAATTTTATTATGTTATGTTAATCACCATACATTACATCATTAGTTTTTGATGTAGTGTTCCACGATTCATTGTTTGCGTATAACACCCAGTGCTCCATTCAATACGTGCCCTCTCTGAAACAAATAATGCATTATATGTTAAAAAAAAAAAAAGATAGTAGGAAGGGAAAAAGGAAGGGGGGGTCAGAGGGGGAGACAAACCATGAGAGACCATGGACTCTGAGAAATAAACTGAGGGTTCTAGAGGGGAGGGGGTTGGGGGAATGGGTTAGCCTGGTGATGGGTATTTAAATGGTTATTCTTGATAAATTTTTTTTAATAAAATGATAACTGTACACCTTCTTAGCATGATTAAAGTCAGTATCATGCTTAAAGTAGAAACACTAGAAACAGTCTTATTAAATTCAGTAACAAAATAAGGATGGCTATTATTATTGTTATTATATAATATTGTCTTGGATATATTATTCACTACATTTAGAAAAAAAGAAAGTAATTAAAAATATAAAAATTAGAAAGAAGAGGTAAAACTAACTCCATTTGCAGCTAATATGATTGCATCCATGAAAAACCCAGGAGAATCAATTGAAAAACTATCATATACAACAGAAACACTCAGTTAGTTGGCAGCATACACAATTATTATAGAGAAATCAATAGCTTTTGTATATACAAACAAAAGTAATTTGGAACATGTAATAGAAAAAAATACCTCATTTAAAACAGCACAAAAGGATTAACATACCTAGAAATAAATAATACTAAGAAACATGTAAGAACAACTTGGAAAAAAAACCAAAAAGGTCTAAAACATACCAGAGTTTGGTATGCTGAATAATAGCCCACCAAGTGTCTACATCCTAATTTCTGGAACTTGTGAATATGTTACCTTACATGGTAAAAGGAGCTTTGTGGGTGTGATTAAGGATCTTGAGATGGGGAGATCATCCTGGATTACCTAAGTGGGTTTAATGTAATCACAGGGGTCCTTGTAAGAGGGAACAGGAAGATCAGGGTAAGAAAAGAAAGATATGACAAAGGGAGCAGAGACTAGAGTGTTGTGCTCTGAAGATGGAGGAAGAGGTCACAAGCCAAACAATGCAAGTGGCCTCTAAAAGCTCAAGAAAGCAAGGGAGCAAACTCTCCCTCTACATCCCCTGTGCTCCCCCATCTTGATTCCAGCCCAGTGAAACTCATTTCAGATTTCTGACATGAAGAACTGTTAAGATAATAAACATATATTATTTTGAGTCACTAAAGTTGTGGTAATTTATTACAGTAGCCAGGAGAACACTGATAAATAGGTTCAGTGACAAAAATGATTTGGACAAGGGCAAGGTCTCTCATAGTCTTGATTAGGAAGACTCACCAACATGCAGTTGTCAATTCTGCCAAAGCTGATCTGTAAATTTACCTCAAACCCTTCAAAAGTCATGTGCAGTATTAAAGCAAGAGAAAATAGCTGGAAAAAAAAGATTGACCAGGAGGAAATAGCCCTAACAGCCACTTTCATATTTGGGCCGATGTAGTAGAGGTGGATAAACAGATTTACTAATGAAATAAAATAGAAATTTCAGAAATATAAACAAATATATAAAAGATTTAAGGATATGATAAATCTTGCATCTCAAAACAATGGGTAACAAATAATAGTGTGAAGCCAGATAATTATCTAAAAACAGTGGATAAATTCCAAATGGAATAAGGATTTGAATGTATCAAACTAAACTTATGAAGTAGTAGTAAAAAGCATGGGAGTATCTTTCTATAACTTCAAATGGGGGAAGCCTTTTCAATATGACATAAACCAAAAGACATAAATTAAAAGACTGACAAATACTAGAATATAAGAATAAAAAAATACCTACTTTGCAAAAATCAATATAAAAAAAATAAAAAGAAACGACAAACTGGGAAACAACACTGGAAGACATATCCCAGACAAAGGATAATTTCACTAATACGTGAAGAGTTTCTATAAATCGAGACATTTGAAAATTTATTTAAGATACAAATATAAGTAATTTGAGAAAGAAATAGCTTCCCATGAAATTGGAAAACATAAAAGTTTGATACTATATAGTATTGACAAGCTATAATCTTATACATAAAAAATTCTCATATATAGATTTTGAGAGGGGAGTTTGGAACACAAGTTGGAAATAACTCTAAAGTTTACAAATGTTCAAATCCTTTAACCCAGAAATCCCGTGTCTAAGCATTTATTCTACAGATATTTTTGTTCAAGTATGAATTATGTACATATAAGGTCATTCTTCATAACATTGTTTTTAATAAGGTTGGAAATCTTTCAATACTCATCAATGGAGAGTGGTTAAATAAACTATGGTGCATTCATACACATTATGTGAAAAAGATTGGAATTATTTCTAAGATTGTTAAGTGGGGGGGGAGTACAGAACAGCCTCTCAGACTATTTGTGCAAAGGGATATGGAATATATATAAATAAATATGCCTTATACTTGTATATGCACAAAAATTCCATGCCAGCTGCCCGGGGAGAAAGAAAGGGTAGCTGGGGTCCAGGAACAGAAGATTTTTCACCAAACATCTTACATATTTTTAATTTTGAACTATGTGAATATTACCTACTTTTCAAAGTAAAAAAAAGAAAACATTAAAATTAAGAAAACTGGGACAGGAAAACAGCTATAAAATGATGGAATGTAGAAATGCAGAGAGAAAAAGCAAATTCACCCAGAAAGCCACTTCTGCATGCCCTTGGGCTCTTCCGTTCCCATCTACCAGTGGATTATCGGATCTGCGTGAGCTCAGAATTACCACATTGTGATGGTATCTCTGCTCCACAAGACAACAAATATATAGGAATTTGATCAAGTTCAATCAAACCAGCCTAACCATGATACTGGCTAAGGGCTTCGTTTACTTGGTAAACACATAACCAATGCCCTTGCTAGACATTGTTATAGCTTAACTCTTTTAATCCTCTCAAAAACTTTTAAGAAGTAAGTATTATTATCCCCATTCTACAGATATGCAGATTGAAGCAAAAGGAGGTTAAATGGTCGGAGGACACAAAGCTGTCAAGTGACGTAACTGGAATTTGAGGTCAGGCAGTCTGGCTTCAAACTCCAGGCTCTTCACCACTGCCCCATGTGTGTTATAACTTGATTTCTAGGTAACAGTTACAGTTGGCCCATATCTTAAAGACAGACCATATTTCTTGTTAGCAGATCTTTTTCATGGGAAGTATGCTATGTATGTGCTTGTATTTCTTAAGATAGTGTTATCAGATTCTTTTCAGTAAAAGAAATTGTGTGCAGTTGTGGTAGAAAGCCAATACCACTTAGAGCATCCATCTTGCTGTTTGGGTGTCTGTCCTCATAGCATTTCCAGTTCCACAGGTGATTTAAGTCAGTTCCCAAGTCAAAGATGAGAATGTTAAAGCTAAGGAGTGGTTTATGCCCACAGAGAACTCTAAGAAACAGAGGACCAAGAACACATTATCTCACTAAATAATGGTTCAAAAACCCGGAGGGTTGTAACCCTTGCTTCCATCGTTTGAGAGAGACTTTTATCATAGTTGGTGTTTTATTTTTTTTAGAAATGTCATATCAAATTATACTTTTATTTCTTTTTAGGATTTCATCAAGGGTCTTTCCATTTTGCTCCGAGGGACAGTTCAAGAAAAACTCAACTGGGCATTTAATTTGTATGACATAAATAAAGATGGCTACATCACTAAAGAAGTAAGAAATGCCTCACCAACACAACTCTCCTTTGGACTCTTTCCATTTTTCTAACTTCAGATGTTAAACAATTGAAACTATTAATTTGAAAATTGCATTTTTAAGAAATCTGAAGTATTTTATGTGGTGGTGGTGGTGAAATACTCTTAATAAAAAACTTGCAATGGCTAGGAATAATTTATGGTACATCTATCTTCAAAGTAAATATAAAACACATAAGGATTGTACCCCTGTTTCCTAATGGCATTCAAATAAATACTGTAAATTGGATAAAGACTATGGTTGGAATCAGGAAGAAAATGTATACAAATCATGCTTGAATATTTGGCCTGTGACCTTTTTTTCTTCTAATATAATGTGGAAAGAAATACAATTTTAAAATTGCAGAGACTGCAATGACCTGTATTGTGTAGAACGTGACCTGATGGGAGTGGTGGGGCCCCCAAACACTGCCAGGCAGGCTATGCAAGAAAAAAGGCCCACAGACCAAATTAAGAAGCTCATATCAAATGGTTTATTAAACCAGTATAAAACACCGTGAGAAGGGAAAAGGGATGGGGTAAGTTAACAAATTTAGGATAGGGTCCAAATGGGGTTGAAAGACATTACATGAATCCTGGGGGATCCTCAATGTTCATATGTCCCTTCTCCCTGACTCACTTTCTTTTCCGGAAGTTTGAGTTTTGAGCATGAGGACCCTCAAACAAAAGGTACCCAGGGTTACTGACCTGACCTTACTCGATGAGAGACATAGAAAGTGCACCTGGCCACAGGTATAGTGTGACAATTAGCCTGATCAAAGGCCATAGGTTTTGGGTTTTTTGAGCGGAAGATACATAGGGCCAGAATGTTTTGCACCAATGGATGGCTGAAGACCTCATGAATATTAAGTGTTTATGCATACTGAATATATCCTGAATAGCTAGTGCCTCTTGTAACTGGTGTACAGTACTACAGTAAATATTTAGTACTCGGATGCCTTGGAAATATTAGGTACCTCTTGGCCCTTCCATCCCTATCTCTATGTTTAACACAAACATGCTGGTCTTACACATAACACATTTCATGAATTCTGAAGTCAGACAAACTTCTTGCTACTTAGCTAAACTCAAAACATCTTAAAATGTTTTACCTATGACTTACATGCTATAAACTACTTTATCATTAATAAGAGAATTGAATAATCTCAAAAGTAAATGTATATTACATCTGTATTATCAACTTAATCTAGACTTTTATATGGAAATTTCAATATGAAGGAAACAAATGTGAAATAATAAATCTGAATGTTTGGATAATTAGATATTATTTTTACTGAGATTGAAAATGACAAGTCAAAAACTAGATTTTGTTTTAGTTAAAAAATTAATGAAATTTCAAGGAATTCCCAAGGAATTTCAATGAAATATAGCCATACTATTTTGACTAACCTACATGTGCAATTTCTTTACTTAAAGCTATAGTAGGAAAAAAGGAAAATCCTAATAAGCTTTGAAATTTATCAGTTTTCGTATAATGCAGTTGATATGGAGTTCATTCTCAGTAAAAGGAAATTGATGATCAACATATAAGATATATAATAACTCAATAAAACAAAGACAGTCTATAGGAAGTCTATGGAAATCCAAACATTAAACCAGAGCAATTTTCCAATCATCTTGGATATGTGGGAATTTACTTACTTCATTTTGAAACCAAGATCAAAATTAATTCTTACATTCTGACCCTGCTGCTTTTAAGGCACAAAACTGTTGGCTTCTCCTCTGGGACAACCAAAAGGCAGTTAATGAATAATAAAAAAATTTTGAAATAGAGTAGGAATAATCTGTCAGAGTGGTTTCTTCATACAGCACATGCAGCCTCATGTGTGTGCCTTTTACTTTTCAGGAAATGCTTGATATAATGAAAGCAATATACGATATGATGGGTAAATGCACATATCCTGTCCTCAAGGAAGATGCTCCTAGACAACACGTCGAAACATTCTTCCAGGTAGGAATGCAAGTAGAAGTCAGAGAGGGAGTGAAAAAGAGTAAATTTCCTAATGCTTGCAAAGTGTCATGATAATTCAAAAAAAAGCAAAAGAAAAAAAACACTTTTACTGAAGGGACAAAGCAATAGAATATTAACCATCATACTAATTTAGTAATTTTGATTTTGAATTTATTAGAATACCGATAACTACACTTATTGAACATTCACTATATCCTAGACAGAACACTAAGGAATTGCTGTTTTTTTCATGTTTTTATGTTTGTTTTCAATAAATTCTCAAAAGAATCCTTATGGTTATAAATACTCTTTAGCCTCAATTTACAGATGAGAAAACCAAAACTCTGAAAGTGTCCGCAAACTGCCTGAACTGTCATAGCTAGAGGGCCAGATTTTATCTAGGGCAGCGATTCTAGAGGTCTACCACGTTCTACTGAAAAGGGAACAGCCTAACAGCAGTTGGCCATATGATTCTTTTATTTTATTACGTTATGTTAATCACCATACATTACATCATTAGTTTTTGATGTAGTGTTCCATGATTCATTGTTTGCGTATAACACCCAGTGCTCCATGCAGTACGTGCCCTCTTTAATACCCATCACCAGGCTAACCCATCCCCCACCTCCCTCCCCTCTAGAACCCTCAGTTTGTTTCTCAGAGTCCATCGTCTCTCATGGTTCGTCTCCCCCTCTGATTCCCCCCCTTCATTTTTCCCTTCCTACTATCTTTTTTTTTAACATATAATGTATTATTTGTTTCAGAAGTACAGGTCTGTGATTCAACAGTCTTACACAATTCACAGCGCTCACCATAGCACATACCCTCCCCAGTGTCCATCACCCAGCCACCCCATCCCTCCCACCCCCACCACTCCAGCAACCCTCAGTTTGTTTCCTGAGATTAAGAACTCCTCATATCAGTGAGATCATATGATACATGTCTTTCTCTGATTGACTTATTTCGCTCAGTATAATACCCTCCAGTTCCATCCACTTGTTGCAAATGGCAAGATTTCATTCCTTTTGATGGCTGCATAATAGTCCATTGTATATATATATCACATCTTCTTTATACATTCATCTGTCGATGGACATCTTGGCTCTTTCCACAGTTTAGCTATTGTGGACATTGCTGCTATAAACATCGGGGTGCACGTACCCCTTCGGATCCCTACATTGGCCATAAGATTCTTATCACTAAGAAAGGACTAGCTCGTGCTCTGAAGCAGATCCTCCCTGTAAAACAGGCAGGTGGACTCTTCATCAGCTTCAGCTGTGAGGGTATCAAGGGAGGTTATCAAAGGAGGGTACCAAGGGAGAACGCTGAATGAAGTTTTTTGTTCTTTTCTTCCTGAACAGAAAATGGACAAAAATAAAGATGGAGTTGTTACCATAGATGAATTCATTGAAAGTTGCCAAAAAGTAAGTAATGGTAGTAAAGAAACTGTCCCTTTTGCTTTCATAATAGTCAGACTAAGTAGAGTCAGCTAGCCACCATGAACTGAGCAAAGCACAACGCTGACCTAAGCTTACCACTTGTACACAGCTAAGAGAAGCCTACCACTCTGAAAACAGGCATCAATTTATAATTCAATTAATTAACATTTATAGAGTGCCTACCTTGAGGAGAGCCACGTAGAAAGCCCTAAACATACCAATGTTACACATATACTGCATTTTTGTTTCCTAATTAGAGAGTATTCATCACGGAGGGTTAAAACATATGTGAGATTTGAATTGCTCTTTGCCCAGACTGAGCATATAACATATTATCTCTATAGATTTAGAATTCCAGTACAGTAAAGTATACATCACAGGCAAAGTTTGCATTCAATTTCCGAAGGAAACATACTGCTTTAATGTATGAGCACCAGAAATGGCTTTTCGGTTGAACCAGTAAAGGTCTTCGGTCATAAAAAATAAAGAGTGGAAAATGCAGAGGAGAAATCCAAATGGTTTTCCGTTATCTGGTGGGAGACCAGTTTTAGCTTACCTAAAACTGTTTGATTTGATGCCTGGGTAGAGCCACAATTAAGAATAAATACTTAAGATAAATGTAGAGACAATGAGGTTTGTTGATACTTTAGCTTTTCTCTTTATTTTCAAATTGATATACTTTCCCTTTCTTGGTGCCTGCTTGCTTCTAAACTCCTATTTCGATGTGGTGGTCTTTAAGAGCGTTAACTTGGTGACATCAACCTGCTGATGCTGTTCCTTGGCTTCTAGCACCAGAAGTCAGCACAAGTTTAGCTACTATTTACCATTACTATAAACAGCTCACCAAGTGCCATTCACAATCTCCAAGTGCCTCTATAATGCTCAAAGTCTGTCCCCTTGTTTCTAAGGAATACGCTAAATTGAACACAGCCACTGGCCCAAGGTGGCTCTCAAACAATCCCCTCTCTGGCTCCTGAAGGCCCTACAGATTTAGCCCTAAGAGACCCAAAGAGAGAGGTGAAAGGACTATAGACATGTCTCCCAAGCCCCAACCTCTAATCCTCAATGGAGTTGCCTCTTAGCTCACACACAAACCCTGTTTCCTCCTACATGTACAAGTCTCTGTGACTTGGCCCGCGATCTACCTGGAATGCCAAAATTTGCATTTGCTCACTTATTTTTGGTCTTACCCTTGGCGCCTCTCTAGTTTTCATTCTGCCATTCCAATTTGAGAAATATTTTCTATTAACACCAAGTAAGATTCAAATGAAATATTTAAAGCCTGCAGACTCAACAAAATGTAAAATGGGCTCTCCATACTTATCTATATGGAAAATGGATAGGATGATATTTATATTTGCAAACACTTAGTATTCGAGCTTTTGGCCTAAGCAGTGGTGCAGTACTTAGAGGCAAAAAACAGTGTCCCTTCCCTTACAGAGATACTTAATTTAATCCCACTGTGTTTCTCCCTTACAGGATGAAAACATAATGCGCTCCATGCAGCTCTTTGAAAATGTGATTTAACTTGTCAAATGCATCCTCAATCAAACAGACAAATGTGAACTAATCTACCACACTTAAAGTTGGAGCTACCACTCTTAGCATAGATTGCTCAGCTTTACACTGAGGCATATTATGCAAACAAGCTTTGTTTTAATATAAAGCAATCCCCAAAAGATCTGAGTTTTCCAGTTACAAATTTGCATCCTTTTCATAATGCCACTGAGTTCATGGGATGTTCTAAGTCATTTCATACCCTGTGACTATTCAAAAGTAATAGAATCTGGCATATAGTTTTATTGATTCTTTAGCCATGGGATTATTGAGCTTTCACATTATCAGTAATTTTAAAATATCAGTGTTTTTTGCTACTCAACTGGATGTATTCAGCCCCAGGATTTTAAATGGTTTTCTAAAATATTGGCATCTGCATTTAATTTCCAGAAATTAATTTTCATGTTTGTATGCTGTAATTCCATTTATACACTAAGTAAACAAAACAAGATTACTATAATTAAAAAACAAACAAACACACAGTCCCAGTTTCTATGGATTTGCCACCTTCTGTTAAAGATACTCATTTATCTGGCATTTTTTATAACATGAAACAAATTAGTTCATCACCAGATGTCAGCATATGCCTAATAAAGCTTATTTAATAAGCATTTCTTAATTTTTCATAATACATATTACAGCCAAGGCCTACATGATGTATATAATTTTGGATTTGTCCAATTCTACAGATTGACTGTTTTCTATTGTGTCATTAAGTGGAAGTCCAAGAAGGTGTGGAAGAAAGCAAAGATGTTTATAGGCATATGCAAAGGGTCAAGATATCTGCCCTCCAGTACATGGTAATACTTAATGCCAAGTAATTCCTAACAGCATTGAAGACCTATTCCGCCCCCTTTCCCTTGATTCCTTCAAGGTACCTTTCTTTTACATGCCATTCAGGGCCAGAGACCTGGACTACCCCAATGCCTACAGGGAACAAAGAGCAAGCAGAATTCACTTTAAAACCATCAGTGAGTCCATTCTATCAAGAACTACCATACCAAAACCTCACTGAAAATGAAAATAAATGCCAAGCAATTCATCTGGACTGTATTATGATTTTGCTCATCATAAAACTCCAATAATTCAGATTCTTTTTAATGATCATAAGCCAAAATTGTAAAGTTGCCACAACACTACTAAGGATACACATACCCTCCCTGTTTTGCAGAAATCTCATAAAGACCAAGAGGCTACAGTAGGAGGAAATTTGCAACTGTCTTTGCAACAATAAATCAGGTATCTATTCTGGTGTAGAGATAGGATGTTGAAAGCTGCCCTGCTATCACCAGTGTAGAAATTAAGAGTAGTACAATACATGTACACTGAAATTTGCCATCGCGTGTTTGTGTAAACTCAATGTGCATTTTGTATTTCAAAAAGAAAAAATAAAAGCAAATAAAATGTTTATAACTCTACTGTCTATGTTATAGGTATTTATTCCAACAAATTTTATAAGTACTAGATTAAAAATATTGTTTTCCTTACGGCATTGTAGGATTGTACATATCTTTGCCTTAGAGTGGTGCTAAGTACAATGAAGAAAAGTAAAAGCAAGGCCCGTGGGCAGGCACACATTTTAGCTAATAGGATCTGAGGATGTGACAGGTGAGTAGAGACCTAAGAAAAGAATATCCCAGATAGGAGGGCCAGGAAGGACAAGAACTCTGAGGGACGCACAGGCATTTCTGCAATTATGATTGTTCAGAAATTACTTGTACTCTTTTAAATTCCAGCTGTGAGACTGTATCTGAAATGAGAATTACAAAGAGGTCATTCCACATATTTGAGGGATGGAGCAAGGAAGGTGTTCTTCAGTGGTGCTGAGATATATATAATATGGCTGTTCCCCCAAATAAAAGAGTGACCGCTGATCTCCATCCCTCCAAAAGTATGTCTGCTTTGGATTTGGTGTGACTACTCACGTCCCTATGGCCTCCCTTCTTGCCCATAGGATGGAAAATCTTATTCCTGTTTCCTCTTTCTCACTCTATTCCTCTCTCTTGCAGAATGATCCAGGTTCAGCTTCTATAATGTCATCACTGAGAACTATGCCTGTAAAGTAGGTTTTAAAAGCTTTTTAAATTAAATTAATTGTTAAACATAAGCGAACACAACAAAATCACTGGGTACATTTTAAGAGTTTTAAGATTTTAATTTCTGAATATCTTCATGAAATGAATATCAGACTATGGGTTACAAAAATAACATTTACTTAAGTATAATTAAATATAATTAACACCTAAAGTTCAGGTAGTTTTAATGAGTTGTAATAAATAACATATTTACAAAAGAATTTACACATTTTAAAAAATGTCTTAAACTAGAATACTCTGGTATGAAATTCTTCCAAGTATTCTATATCATAAAATACATATTTACAGACAATAATTAACAGTGAATTCACAAATGGCTGTCCACTACTTTAAATTTCCATAGCCTTGATAAATATAAAACCCAAGAAATGACAAAACATTTAAAAATAAGTGCATAGCTACAAACTGATTGTGAAAGGGATACTATAAATAAAAGGCACTGGAAAATAAATACAAACACATCTACTATAAACCCAATAATGGCTGTTCGCACCAAACTGTAAAAATATGAAAAACCAACCCCACAAAATTGTACTATTATAGAACTGTTTTTAATAGCTTTCCATCATTGACCATTCTTTTTTTTGTTGATGAATAACTTTTACTATGATTCAGTGGAACTGTGTATACTCATCTTAATCTAGGAAATAATGAATGGTGACTGTGATTGACAAAAGAATAAACGGAAGTGAATCTGAAAAGGTTCCCTAGGTACCCACGGACAGCATTTAACACCTGTCACCAGGGAGTAACAAGATTTTTGTGGGCTCCCTTCTTCAACAGCATATGGAGCAGTATGTTGGAATTTTAGATTTGATGATGATAAGGCTTCCCTGTCAACAGAAAAAAAATTAGCTTCATTAGTATTGTGTAGGGTTCCCCTGATAGGTATTACATCTATAAGAGCCTGCCTAAAAAAGTATCTGAAACTCAAAACAAACAAAATGGAATGAGAACAAAATGATGGAAGGAGAAGTGGTACTTTTTTGTGAGTTGAGTAAAATATAGGTTGTATAGGTTGTCTCTTACTAATGTTTTAAAAAAATATTTAATTAGAGAAGTAGTTAGGAACCAGATCACCAGTATATGAATCCAGCTTCTGTCAGTCACTTCACTGTCAAATCTGGGGCTAATTATTTCTGAGCCTCAGTTTCTAGATCTTTAAAAGGGGATAATAACAAAATCTACCCCTGAGAGCTGCAGTGAGGATTCAATGACTTTCACGTCCAAAAAGTACTCAACTGAGGGGCGCATGGGTGGCTCAGTTGGTGAAGCATCTGCCTTCAGCTCAGGTCATGATCTCAGGGTCCTGGGATCAAGCAGGTGTGGGGCTCCCTGCTCAGCGGGGAGCCTGCTTGTCCCTCTCCCTCTGCCCCTAGCCACCACTCACTCTCTTTGTCTCTCTGTCAAATAATTAAATAAAATCTTTTAATAAATTAATAAATAAAAATAAAAAGTACTCAATTGAGTCCCTGACATGTAATCACTTCCCACGTGCTCAATCAAGATTGGGGTGTGTCCAAGTATGTACCTTTTCCAAGACAGATGTGCCTATGACTTAGGATGAAAATTATATCAAGGTAAGAGTGAACTGACTACTATTTAAGGCAGGTAGTAAACTGATCAGTTTTAAGAAAATGACACTGTGCCTGGAGCTGACTTTCCTGTCTTCCCAGAGGCTGAGTGTCTCCATCATTGGTGGACACACAAGCCCCAAGGAAGGAGAAACTGCAATACTGAGAAGACTCTTTTAAAGACTCATCTCTATTTATTTTAAAAAAGAGAAAGATATATAGACATTTAAGTTTTTAGTAAGGAAAAAAGGGCATTTGTTAATTTCATGAGGGATTACAGAGTACCAAAAGCAAGCATAATGGTCATTAGGCCACCAGAAAGTGTGATCAATTATTTTATTAATGGTACGCCAACAGAAAATCTCTGATAAAATATTATTATTAAATTATTAAAATATCATGTAAGACATTAGATGAACAAGAAGAGAAAAAGTCTGAAGGAATAAACAATACTTAACTTCAAAATGTTTTTAATTCTGTGTGTATTAGCAGGATTCAAAACTAATGAGACTGAGTGGCAGTAAGAGTTAACTCCCTTGCTAGCTTACCCTGTGGCCCTGGGCTGGAGATCGACATCCCTCTGTGTTCCCCTCTAAATCTCAGAATGCAGTTTCTAAAGTTTATTTACTTGAAGACTATGCCCTCCTCTGCACATTCACCCTTGGAATCTAACATGTTGGGCCTGTCCCTTTCGTCTTGCCCCATTCCACAGAACGTGTGAAAATATCCTGGGGAGAGTTTCAGATTGAAAGCTGTGCCATCAATATTTAGCATCTATTTACTTGCATTTCACAATGACAAATTATTTTGCATTCCAATTCTCAGAAGCGCATTTGCAAGCAAAAAGAATTTTCTTTCTACTGAGAGACACTGGATTGGCTGGGGGATGGCTGTGTACATCTCAACAAGGTGTCTGAATGCTAATCCTCCACAACAAAGAAATCTGTTATCTAGTGGTCTAGGGACTTACTTCTTCCTCCTAAACTTTATTCTAGGCATTCCTCATGGAAAGAATATAATGTATTTTAACAGTGACCGGAATTGGTCAAATTAGGTAATCTAGACAAAGCCTAAACTAATACATCTGCCATTTTAAAATTGTATATGATCACACAAATTATTTTCTATATAATTCCTTTACCTTTAGAAAGTACCTCCAATGAAACTAAGTTCTTCAGTGTTAAAATAATCACATGCAACCCTATCATTAAGATCTGATTAAATGTAATCTCTAAAACAAGGTAGAATCACTGCTTTACAGAAATACTTCCAAGACTAGATTATGTGAACACTTCTTTAAACGATGAAAATTCAATTAACTTAGTTATTTGACACCACACAGATACTAATGAGAGCTCCCCCATTCTTGCACATTCCTACAAGTCAGAACACTCGGATTCATTCTTGCGTGTGTATGCGTGTGCACACACATGTTCCTGAACATGAACATGTGCACTTCCAGACATGGTATCACAGCCATCTGGAAATCTCATTTAATCTTGGAAGATGGGAAAATTGTAAATTTTTTAGACAAAAAAGATGGCAAATGAAAGAAAAAAAAAGTACGTTCTTCAATGAGCTCTTTTATATTAATCCTTTTGTTTTCTGAACTTTCCTATGGTCTAAGCAAAAACATCCAAAATAAAAAAAAATTGCAAATCCGCACCACATGGAGTGTCGTATAGAAAGCACAGAGAAAGTGTAGGGGCCCAGCGTTTACACAGTCTGGTCTGAATCCCAATGCTTACAAACTGTGACCTATGCAAGACAGAAACTCTGAGCTCTCAAATGAAAATAATATCAACTCCACATGATTACTTGTGGCTGAAATAATACACGTTATACAATTTTGTAGAGTAAAAGTAAAAAAAAATAAGACAAGGAATAATGTTTTACTTACATTTCCACCATGCTGCTCTAGCTTCTGTAAAGCACTGGTGATTGGCTCTTTGAATTTCTTATCCCTCAGTCTCTTGGAAAGCTTTTAAAGTAAGATTGGGAGAATGAAATGATTTGAAAAGTAACAATATTCACCATAGGCACAAGTAAAACTTCACTAAAAAGTATGCTAACTAGAAATAAAACCACTGAGACCTTACTGTATGGAAGTATTTATTAATATATTATTATTATAATATAATAATAATATTAAATATACTATTTAATATGTTTTAGACACCAAGGCTTCTTTTAGAAAATATCTCGTTGAAATTTATATATAATAGACACCATATATTTGTTAAAAGAGAATTCACATTATTTCATTTCAAATTGTACAAATCCTGTAAAACCTGCTACAGTATGGTATCCAGAGTAAGTTTTCTATGAAACTGCGTACTTTTCCATTTTGTATTTTGCAAGAGCACTTGGAGGACCATGATGGAAAGCGAAGCCTCTTAAAACACATGTGTTTCCTATAGTGTAAGAAAGGGAAGAGACAAAAAGGAGAGAGCATTCACATGAACAACTCTGTAACAGTGATAGTTAGGACATTCAGATTACAAACCACAAGACCACCTGTCCCTAGGCATGGCTTGAATGGGCTTCAGGTAGAAAGGTGGAAGTCTGACTGAAAAGGGAGAGCACAAGGTGAGGGAAGATAGAATCATAGGAACAAAGAGGGAAGAACAGCAGCTGAGATCATCAGGCACAACCTATAATAGTGTTCTCCCACCAAATGTCTACATTACTCAACTCCCCCACTAAACATTTCAGCCTAGAGCAGGACGTGCTCATGGCTCCACTTTCTGGGAATATAAATGAAGCCCAGGCAAGAATTAGTCAGTGATCAAATACTTATATGGGCCTGTCCTAGACTTGGTTTCTGGTTCTTCCTCTTCACACGGATGGAAGAAACCCAGGACTGCTTCCCACCACTGAGCACTGAGTAGCAAGCCCTTCAGTCAGGTCAATGAAGATGAGGGAGGGTCAGAAAAACCCCCAAAAGAAAAAAAATGTGATGGGGCACCTGGGTGGCTCAGTCATTAAGCGTCTGCCTTTGGCTCAGGTCATGATCCCAGGGTCCTGGGATCGAGCCCCGCATCAGGATCCCTGCTCTGCGGGAAGTCTGCTTCTCCCTCTCCCACTCCCCCTGCTTGTGTTCCCTCTCTCACTGTGTCTCTGTCAGATAAATAAAATCTTAAAAAAAAAAGAGAGAGAGAAAAAGAAAAAAATGTGAGAAAAGCAACTCTAAATGAGAGGACAGGTAGCCCTGTGGATGGACAAGAAAAAGTGCCTCTTGGGGCACCTGGGGGGCTCGGTCAGTTGGGCTTCTGACTCTTGATCTCAGCTCAGGTCTTGAACTCAGGGTCATGAGTTCAAGCCCCTCACTGGGCTCCATGCTGGACATGCAGCTTACTTGGAAAAAAAAAAAAAAAGAAAAGAAAAGAGAAGAGAATAGAAAAGAAAAGAAAAGAAAAAAGAAAAAGTGCCTCTTGCAAAATCAGATCTCTGGTTTGCTTTCTGTAGACCCCATTACCTGGGAGCAGTGGCTTATGGGCAGATCCATGAAGCACCACCTCCAGGATCACCCGATATACTCATTCAAAAATTACAGATTCTAGGGTCCTACCCGATACTTACTTAACCAGAATCTCAGGGCAAAGGCCTAGCTTCTGCATTTTTATCAAGATTCCCAGGTGATTTATTTCCTCTTTCCCACAGGGTCAGTAGAAGTTGAGCTGAAGCTACGAAAGGATTTGACTTATTTTGAATATGAGTGAAATGATTTGTATATGGGCTCAGTAACTGGTTTTGAAATTCTTTTTCTAGTCAGGGAAACCCTTCAAATAATATCTAATGCAGAGGTCTATAAACAAAAAATATGTAAATCAAAATGGAGTCTTTCTGGCTAAGAGGGGTAAGTGAGGTAAGGAGGGAGTACCAAAGCACCTCAATGGATCCTCAGGGGTGCCTGTCTCATGGTGGTGTGTAGCTAACAGACCAAGATTTAATCCCACATGGCCTATTGCCGAGGGTCTCTCTTCTATGGAATCCAACCGGCATACAAAAGCCAGTGTGGTATCCAGATCCTCCCCAAAGTGTTGACACTCCAGGAAGGTGAAAGGTCCCTTTAAGTCAGTCCAGTGTAAGAAAAAGCAGGGTTCTGGGGAGGAATGTGAGTGACCAAACATTAATGCTACTGCCCCAGAAAAATTAAAACAAACAAACTTACATAGTTTAGTTGTTAATCTGGCCTTTATCTTTCTGCACTGGTGGGTGGGACTGGGAGGCTATTTAGGAAGCAGAGGTTCTTGGCCTTGCTCAACTTCGAGTGCGGGGAAGGATCCAGCGTGATTCCTTTTCTCTGCATATCACATCCCCTTCACCTCATTCCAACCTTCTCAGTGGATATCCTTGCTACTTATTTCTCCAAAAAACAAAAACCAATCTCCACAAGGGCAGAGGGCATATCGTTTTTTGTTCAGCATTATAGTCCTAGTGCCTATAGCATAATACTTGGCACAAAACGGGAGGGCAGAGGGCAACAGATTTGTTAAAATGTTGATTGTCTGACTGGAGCAATCAATCTAAAATGAGTCATTTTATTTATTAGGGTGAAATTCCTGTGGTTAGTCAGGTACAACTTGCTGACCTAAACGTTACAAGCAAAAACCTGCCAGGATTCTCTTCCTTCTCTCCAAAGGCTTCCCACATATTATTTGAGAGTCTATTTCCACTGTGTCTTTTCCCCGCCAAACACCTGGTGCTGGTGGGAATTCATCTCCCACCATTCCTAACCCCAGCATAACAATCCTGATAGATTCACTACCATCCCTACTTTCTATAGGCTTGGCCAGATGTTTCTGGGGTGTATTAGTCTCTCTGAAGAGTAAGAAGTTAACAATACAGTTCTAGGATCTCTCAGATGAATGTGTCTAGGAAAAAACAGTGGAACTATGATCAAAATACATGCCTCAGCTCTGAACTACAGAAGGATGCACATAGAGAAATGCCAGCTGTGGGTTATTCCAGCAAGGACTTTAATGGTTTATCAGTGTGCGCAGTAAAGGATTAACTTCGCCTAAAGAAAGGATTGGCCCTTGTCCCTGGCTCCTAGATGGACACTTCTAAGCCTCTGGTATGACCTGCCAGATAAGAGTATCTTTGTTTCCCCAGGGGGCCTTGGGCCACAGGATCTCAGCTCAACGTCTAGAGAGGCCAAAGACTAAGGTCAGCCATGCAAGCAGCCAGTCATGCTGGCACGGCAGGCCCCTAACGTGAACCCTGGACACCACGCTAACGTGAGTTTCTCAGGATGGTAATACCCCATGTGTGTTCCCACATATCCCTGCTGGAAAAAGCCAGCACTGTCCACACAACTCCGCTGGGAAGAAGGACAACTGGAGGCTCCACACTTGGTCCCTCCCGGGCTCTGCTCTATGTACCTCCTTCCTTCGCTGATTTTAACTGGTATCCTTTCACTGTAATAAACTGAAACAGTAAATAACAGCTTTTCTGAGTTTCATGAGTCCTTCTAGCAACCTAAGGGTGGTCTTGGGAAACTCCTGAACTGTCCAATATCCCACTCTGTACTTGTCCTCAGGATTAAACTACACACAACAGGAAAAAGTCTCATCCTGAATACTATTTATAGACTCACTAAAAAACTTAGAAGGAAAAACCGAAGAAAAAGATGGAACACATGGCTGTGGCGATGCACAAGCACACAGGAGGGTGTATAAGCCGTCCTCATAATTCACGGCTAATCAACATAGGCATAATACCATTGTGCTGTCCATTAATTTTTGTCCATTCAACTTTTGCTTGGTTTTTCTTACAATCCTAAATTCTGCTCATGTAGGTGCTTTCCATTAAAAAAAAATTAAAGAGAATACTGTACATTTGTGAGATATTTTATGAACTACTAGGTCTTATCTATATTTTTTTAAAGAATGATGAGATTTCTTTTAAGATTTCTGAATCAGTTAATGATTAATTTGAAACCACTGAATCATGACGAGATAGTGCATGATACACATACACAACCATTCTCTCATCTTTTCAGTACTTACACTTGTAAGCAGATGTTTAAGATGGTCATTTAGAGAAGGACCGACAACGACACTCAGCTGCACGAGAGCATTCAGTCCTCTTGCAAACACTTCATCATCCAGGTGGACCTGGGGGGTTAGTTGGGACAGGAAAGGAAAGAGGAGAAAAGGAAAGTTAAGTAAGAAGAAAAGTCAAACCAGAAAAAAGTAAGATTGAACATTCAAAATCAGAAGATAAGCAACTAAACCCAGAATCAACCTTTAATGCCAGACCATCTAGAAACAAAGAAAATAAATTTCCGGCTTGACTGAAACACTAGCTAAACCATATTGCAGCATGCAGCAAGCCTGATGTGAGGTTCATTACTTTCTCTAATTACTCAAAATGTCCCCTTTTATCTTTCCTATATCCTCTAAAGGCGTCTTCAAATAAGTAATCATCTGTCCCTGAATAATGGTGGCCTAATTTTGCATGCACATCAAAATCACAGGTAAAGGACCAATTTGCATATAATTTGGAAGAAAAAAGACATAAAATACTCTAAATGTACCACAGAAAGTCCAAAGGAATAGAAGATTACCAGAGCTGCCTTTAGCGCAGGAATCAGTCTTGGAAGCAAAGGTACAGCTTTCTCAGGAGCTCCTTGGACCAACAGTAATTCTCTGAAACCCTCCTTTGACACAAAGGTGTATGGATGTTTAGTCTCTCTCAAACCCTGCCAAAGACAAAACGAACAAACAAGACTTACTACGCACCTGGTTATGCTAACAACAAAATTAAATCCTCACTAGTCTAAATGAAAATCAAGCTTTATTATGGTTTTCCTAATCATGATTTATAATTTCAGTAATTACGATTTCAATTAAACCCAGAAATTGTGGAACAAAGGACATACATGAGACAGGAAGAATTTCTACCCACAGCAAGGAAGAAAAATGTTTTAAAAATGAAAGGAACAGGAAAAAGGAAAGGAAAAGCAAAGGAAAAATAAAGGAAATAAAGAAGAAAGAGAAAGGAAGGAGGGAAGGAGAGGAAAGGTAAATAAATAAAAGAAAAAAGAAAAAGAAACCCTAAGATATTAAAAACATTTTGTATATACTCCCAAATACTGCCTGAAAGCACAGCAACTCAATCTCAAATGCTGGTTTATAACCACCACTTTATGGACATAATTATTGGATCTCCTACCTTTATGGTGACTTTGCAACTTGTTTAATGAGTTTCTAAAGTATTATATTTCCTTCATATTTAAATATTTTACATTAAGGTATTTTAAAACATCTTTTCCTATGTTCAAAAACCACTGTAAGATTTTAAATGTCATTTTTAACTTTGGGATGTGAAATAAAAATATGAAAAAAACCTGTATCATTTCTTTCACCCTAAATGCATCAGAAACTATTAGTACTCTTTTTTATGATTTAACCCACCACTTTGAGTCAAGATAGAAGGGCCATCTGGCTTTTTTTAAAAACATCAAACAAAAAAAGCAACAGCAATACTCCCTCAGTTGGACTTATTATTTTCTGTGAATAAGTATAACTGGCTACAAAGTCATGCCTAAAAATACTAATTTTCAACCAATTTGTCCTTTGGACCAAACTATCTGCTTCCAAATAGTGATTAAACACTTCCTTTCCTGGATGCTTTTGAAAACTGTGCTGCCAAGCACACCAGCACCACTTTGGACCACAGGTTCTAGCATCTTAAGAGTGCCCCTATCCCCCTATCCCGTTCATTTTAGAGATGAGGAATCAGGTCAAGAGGTGAAGTGGATTCCCATAGTGGTGGTCCTGTCAGTACTTCCCCATTATTAAATGAGTAGAGGGGAAGGCTAAGAATCTACCCAACACAGAAATAAAGGCATTGGGTGTTTGGAAAATAATTATTTAAAGGACTGACCTTTATGTGATCTTCACTAAACACAGACTCCCTGTAGGGACTCCCCAAATTAAAGCACTCCCCTCCCCTTGTGGTTAGCTAGAGCATGTTTTCAAAGGTGTCACTATGGTACTGATTCATCTAAAAAACGGTTTAAAATTCTTAAAAGAACAAATGAAATACTGATATATATTAAGCTTTTAATACCAAGTTTAAAAGACTTTAATCAAAATTGAATTTCAAAATAGGCTACCCATAAAAATACACTGCTATCATACCAAAATGATTTTGCAATAAATTAAAAATAAAAGACAACAAAAATGATCCTTAGCTCTTAAAAAAGACAAATATCTATTACTTAAATATAAGACAACAGGTTAATTCATTTCTCAACTTGTGACTCTAGCAAAAGGAATAAATTTCACAGAAGAGATCACTGATTCACCTCAAGCTAATACTCTGCCAACTTTTTCCTGATATAAATGTTAAATAATATAAAGGAATTTATCAGAAGTTTTCCTAAAATCCTCTATCAAAATGATGTCCATGATATTCTACTCAAAATGTAAAGGCAGGCAAAAGTCCAGAGAATTCTCCAAAAGGACGTTTAAGTAGTTAATATCAGTTCCCTAAGAAACATCACGTTCACATTAAGCATGACTGGTTGTATAGAAATAGATCAACCACTCATTGTTATCTGATGTAGTTTAAGTTAAACCGCTACTGTTCTCCTGATAGGACTAGTTCCATATGACTCTAAGTGCTTTTATTTTTGGAATTAAGTATGAATATTTCATCCACTTATCTACAAATCTCTGTGTAGACGAACTTGTTTATAAACCCGATTAATCAGTTCCTAATAAACATATACTGATGATAATTAATTCCTAAGGGAGTGTGGTATTTTAATGACTATTGCATGGCTCTTATTTCAAAAGTAAAGAATAAGATTCACTGGTGCATTAAAAAATAATATCTAATACAATTTTTAAAGTTTTTTTTTCCATAAACATTCAGGAAAAATGGAATATACATTTACCTCAGCTAAAGTAATAAGAAGAGGATCAAATGGAAGATTTTCAGGAGGACATTCCCACTGTAATCTGTGTTTCACTGAACCATGGACCAATCTAAAATAATAAACATCAGTGAACATAACATGGACAATGTAATTACATGCTAAGCAGTAATTATGAAAGGATATTACAAAGACATCTTATGCAGCCATGTCTATAATCCCACAAACTCCTACCCTTTCAGCAAAATTGTTTGATGGCAAAACTAAACTTCATATTTGTTAAGCCTACAGTTTCAGAGTTCAAGCATGCTGCTGTCTGTGAGTCTTAATACAAATGCTACACTTGACATGTTTCAGTCATATTTATAACAAAATAGATAATCTACAGATGTGCAAAGAAATGTGATAATGAGAAATAGTAACTTGTTTTATATGGAACATTATTTTTCAGATATGGATCACTTAACCCTAATGATCTGAAGACAAGCCGGATTTTAGCCCTGCTAAAACAGAGGAAAAATGAGGGCAGGAGGTTAAGTAGCCCACACAAGGTTACAAAGTGGTAGCCCTTTCAATCAGAGTCATTGCTGCTTTTTTTTTTTTTTTTTTTACAGCCTTTACTGAGGCATAACCAACATTCAGTAGGGGCGCCTAGGTGGCTCAGTCAGTTATGCGTCTGCCTTTGGCTCAGTCATGATCTTGAGGTCCTGGGATGGAGCCCCTTGTTGGGCTCCCTGCTTGCTTAGCGGAGAATCTGCTTCTCCCTCTCCCTCTGCCTCTGCTCCCTCCCCCCCACTTGTGCTTTCTCTCTCTCTCTCAAATAAATAAAATCTTTAAAAAATAACCAACATTCAAAAACCTGCACATGGTTATATCAGCACCACGCTCTAACCAACTGAGCTAACCGGCCAACTCTGCACATGGTTATAAAGTGTAAAATTTAATATAAGTTTTGATGTGTGAATACATCAATGAGCCATCATCATAATTATGACAGTGAACTTATACATCACCCTCAAATGTTTCCTCACACTTCTGTAACATTCTCAACTTCTTGACACCTTCTTTAGCATCATTTTCTTCATAGCAAGAGGCCTTGGTAACATTTTTACTATTTTAGCAACCATAATTGCTTGGAGTGGGAAAAGGGGGGTATAAGAACCTTAAAATACAGTTTCAACTCAGAATGTAAATAAAAAAATACTAACAATAAAATGAAGAGTGCTTCTTGAGCTTATTCCTCCAAATCTGCAAATACCATTAAAACTACATTTCTTGAATTTTAGAACAACAGAATGCTGTGATCACTCTTTTCACAATGAAAATGACACTTTCCATCATCTAGAACAGTCTAAAACTGGATATACCTAGAAGAAATAAATGTTTCTTGGTAGTGAAATCTTAAAATGGTATCACTCTATTAGTAACTATAATGTTTTCTTTAAAACAGTTCTGATGTGTACCCTGAAAGGTGGCAAGAACTGTATGAAAAGTGAGCAAAAACAGCCATTATGTACTTATTTAGAAATATAATTTTTTGAAATTTTTGAAATACCATTTCAAAAAATAATGAAACAGTTTCATTAAATTGTCAACTTTCAGTTTACAAACAAAATAGGACTATTTATTTGCAACTTGCCCAAGCCTGTGAAGGCTTATATTGTTTCAGAAACTGGCTCATTCAATTTCTTAAATTATAGATCTATTGGTAATTCTATTTTGGAATTAAAATGATCTTCTTCAGGGGCGCCTGGGTGGCTCAGTCGTTAAGCGTCTGCCTTCGGCTCAGGTCATGATCCCAGGGTCCTGGGATCGAGTCCCACATCGGGCTCCCTGCTCAGCGGGAAGCCTGCTTCTCCCTCTCCCACTCCCCCTGCTTGTGTTTCCTCTCTCCCTGTGTCTCTCTCTGTCAAATAAATAAATAAAATCTTTAAAAAAAAAAAAAAAAAAGATCTTCTTCAACAATGTCCCACGATCTATACCAGTCCAACAGCCAAAGCATGAATAAGTCACCTTTATTTCAACCTCCTTAGTAAATAAAATTTTCAATACATTTAAACTAACTACTGTTATTGGTTTTACTCAATTATTTTGAATAATATGGTCAGTTATAACCTGTATTGATTTTACCTGCAAGGAATACCTCCTTTAGAGTAAATGGCTGCAAATGCAGAAGGAGCTCGTGACTGTTCACCAAACTGAAATAAAAAATGACAAGAATACGATAAATATACTATCACCTCCACTTTGTGATGATACCTAATCAATTTTAATCCTGCTGAGGTCAGAGGCGAATGGACATCCTGACTTTCAGCCCATGACACTGGTATCAGGTGCATCACTCTACTCAGCAACACAACTGAGGAAAATTACCAATCCTCTCAGTACTGGAACCACAACCACACATTCTATATTTCGTTTATACCCCTAACTTGTTTTGGGAGGCTTGAAGGCAGCTGGAATCACATGTATAGTAAATATAATATAGATAAATACTATTAAGAATGAACATCACAAATAAATATAATAAAGGCAATACATCTTTCTACTCTCCACCACTATGATCTTTCAAGGTGAGGGGTCCATGGAGAAGAAGAGGTAAGTATAGGGAAAGCAGATTTGTTTCCAACCTCCAGCACATCTCCTACTTGTCCTCCAGGCAAATACAGATGTCTGGATGGCCAGAGAACCTGTAATTTCCCCAAACTCGTTTTATGCTTCTCTAAAAAAGAAAGGCTTAGAATGGGCAGGGGTGATAGAACTGAAGACAGAGCAAGGCTCTCACAAACATATGCCTGGATGTATCTGCTCAGATACAGAACTTCACACCTTTCAGTTTGTCTATGTATTATCTTAAGAATAAATTAACTCTATTCCCAAAGACCATGTAAGAGGTGATCAAGCACAACAGCTCAACAATCACAGCATACATAATTTCAATACAGTTGATCAGAGACACAGATAAGTTAGGCACAAAAAGTAAGTATTTTATCACATGGTACTTTGAACATAATCAAATGAAATATAGTTGTCTAAATTACAAAACACAAACTTATTAGCCTATTTTAAAGATAAAACTAGCTACAAAATATTTTTAAATCACATGCAGTAATTAAAAAATATTTTCCTCCAGAAAAACATGTTTGAAGTTAAAACACATAGATGAAATTTCAGTATCATACAATATTATAGTAAGATTCATTTACAAACTTCAATCCACATTCTGCATAATAATTCACAGAAATAGTAATGTTTCATTCATCTAATTATAATTCCTACTAAGAAAAGTATGTTTTAAAAACTGTTTTCATGTAATCTTATTAAATAAGGGAACTTGAAAAAATGTTCTTATAATGGGGGCAAAATTAAGACAACTTAGGGCCACAGACACTTTTTTTAGTTCTAGCACCTATTAGCAAATGATCTTACTTTTTGGACCTACAGGTCATGTAAATAATCCCTAAATTTCCAAAACACCCACCATGACAAAATTTCTGATTGAAATTCTAAGCAATTCCTTTCCTTTCTTTTTCAACTCATTTTAGAGATAATCATAGTTTCATCTTCCAGGTTGCACATTATCAAAAATGTTTTTTCTACCAATGGGTTCTTTTTATAAATTTTTACCAAATTTTACCAAAATTCTAATCACACCACTTGTTTATAAACCCGAGTTTATAAGTCAATTGAATACAAGTTTATTCATTGATATTAGGAAGTAACAGAACTACAGTAAATAAAAAATAAAGCTGATGTGCAATTTATTTTATACTCTAGTACACTCATCCATGAATGTGATAGGATATACCACAACTGGTTATTCTCTATACCTTCTCACTTCCACACTCACATCATTATTTCCATTCTTCATCATGATTACCATATGCTCTTTGCCACTAGCTTAAATGTAAGCAAAAAAAAAAAAAAATTACAAACAAAAGGAACTTGGGACAGTATTCAGAACGATTCAACAGTGCACTAAATGTCTATTACTTTGAAAAATCTACTGAGTCAGGAATGTCTTTTGTACCTACCGGGTTAATGGTCTTAGGGTTAAG
Source organism: Phoca vitulina (assembly GCF_004348235.1). Classification (NCBI taxonomy): domain Eukaryota; kingdom Metazoa; phylum Chordata; class Mammalia; order Carnivora; family Phocidae; genus Phoca; species Phoca vitulina. Next base: position 11,536,083 of record NW_022589706.1, on the reverse strand, counting down.
TTTATCACTTGGTCGAGGATGAAGTTTTCTTGCAGTCTCTGGAGAACTGGTTGACGATGAGGAGTTGATTTTTTGAACTGTAGTCCTATGTTTTATTTGTATGCTTGATGATGTCCTTTGATCACAGCTACCTGGAAAAAAACAGAAGCTCAACCAAAAAAAAAAGAGGTGAAAGAGATAAAGCTCTCTCTTATCCATCTGCATAACAATGTGTCATTAACAAACTTCACCTCTTCATTTAAAAAACAATGTTCTGTACCTGCCTTTCTGTTTCTCAAATGTACTCCTCCATGGCACTCTGATTTCTGCATTGCTTCCCTTTTACTCCTGCAGTCAAATGAAACTTGATTTCAGAATTTGGGGAATGAGGGATTCATTAACAACGTAAGACCAAAACAGAACAGAGTAGAAAATATAAAAAAAATACACAAAAAAGGTATGGCATGGAACCAAATACCAGAAAGACCAATGAGAAAATATGAAATTATATCAACTTCAATAATATCAATACAGCAAATGGAAAACAATCTGTAAGAAAGTAAGATGTATAAGAATAAACTTCCTTTTCCATTCATACTGTCAAAATATGCTTTTAGAAACTCAATTGCAAACCTCTGGCTATATTCAGAAAATATGGACTATATGAGAGACTATGGACTCTGAGAAACAAACTGAGGGTTTTAGAGGGGAAGTGATGGGTATTAAGGAGGGCACATACTGCATGGAGCACTGGGTGTTATATGAAAACAATGAATCGTGGATCACTACATCAAAAACTAATGATGTATTGTATGGTGACTAACATAACATAATAAAATTAAAAAAAAAAAAGATTTCTGAAAGGAGAAACTGGTTGGCACATCCCCTAGCATCTCTATCTTCTCTGGCCTCGTATTCCCAAAGTTCCAAACACTAACATCGGCATATCAAGTCCTATTTTTCAAGTGACATAATGAACTCTCCTACTCAATGTACTACAAGCTCCTTAAACTGAACATAACCAAAACTAAGGTTATCACACTGAAGTTATGGACCCCTTGTTAATTCAAGGTACCACCAATCTTCTGGTCCCTCATGCTGAAAAATTTAAGATCCTCTTTCCCTTCATTTCCTGCACTCAACCCTACAGATGTGATCAATGTGGTGTGATAAGGTAGAAGGAGCTGTTGGCTCAGACCAGGGTCTGTATCCTCATCTCTATTATGAATTTAGGCAGATTATTTAATCTCCCTAAGTCTCAAGATTTCTAGACCTATTAAAAGGGGAGAATAATACAAGTCTATGAAGACTGTTCCTGAGGAGTAAATAAGTTGCTCATCCATCCAGTGCTCAACCAGCCACTGATGGTTCACTTCTCCCTCTTCCACAAGTCCCTCTTTTCTGCTAATGGGAGGACTCTAGTTTGCAGTGATGACTTTCTGCCTAATTAAACAGATTACTTCTCAACTTTCATCTCTACCAAAGAACCCTCCATCACACGCACCCAGATTCATATACCCAACTGCCTGCTGGTATTTCTAGGTCTAGCTCCAATCCCAAGTAGCATGCAGCCCTTCCTGATCTTCTTTCTCTGTTTCTCAAATGTACACTTCCATGGCACTCTGATTCCTGCACTCTTTCCTTCTTATTTCTACTAGATCACTCCATTCCCTCACTTGCACAGCACTCCAGTCATTCTTCCACTAGAGCATTTCCCACTTTAAGCCTTTAATATTGTTATTAAATATATAAACTACCCCTCAACTACACTGTAGGATCTTCCTTTAAGGCAACACAGGTGAAGTCTTCTTCCACTTCCAAATGACAGTTTTTCAAATAGTTGAAGACAGACTCTCAACTCCCTAGTTTTCTCTTCTTCAGGATAAACACTGATGCTTTTTCAAGTGATTCCTCATGAGATTATTTTAATCTACTTGACAAATTAGAAATCTTCAAAAGGACGAAACTCCACATAATTCAGACCCAAAATATTTCAAACATGATGTGACCGTTTCAAAGTGCCTTGTAAGGATAAATTAAATGTAAGATTGTTTCATACACAGAACAATTTTAAATTTCAATTTTCTTGATTTAATATATTCACCTAATTTTTCTCATCCTACTACCAGCAGATGACTTACCTCCCAATATCACACTTCACACTCATTCCCAAGGCATTTTTCACAATTATGGTAATTAATGCCTCATTGAATTTGTCAGATAATATTCTAAGATAAGGTAAGGCAGGCTTTAAATATGTCGACCTACACTGCACTTCAGTGAATGTTCAGCAAGTATTTACTATCGCACCAGGTTTCTGTTTTGAGAAGGTCCTGATGGGAATAGTATGATCTAAGTTTCTGTTTAAATAAATAATTGTGTCTCTGCTTCTTCAGCTGTAATTGGGGGTAATTACAGTAACTACTTTTAATGTTGATTAAGACTAATAAATTAATATTTATTTTGATCGTAAATTTTAATAACTGTTATAGCTGAAAAGAAGCACAAAGATCCTACCCACAAACATAAGAAAAGCAGAGTTGGCCACATCAAATCATGATGCACATATTTCAACACTACCTACCAAATCTACAAAAGTTTTTGTTGGAACAACAAATTTCTATCTTCCTTTATCTGAAAAAGTTGTTCCTGAGAGGTACTAGTAGGAAGGTGCTGCATTATTTTTTGAATGAGCTCCAAAAGCCATGGAAACTCTTCATTTGAAAAAATTTTTATAAAACATGCCAGAAAATTGAGCTTCCACAGGTTTTATGCATACAGGGCAGTTTTTACATGTAATATACTTACGTAACTTCCAGCAATAACATCAAAACACACATACACGATGCAAACATTTCTATGTCTACTTTCAAAGCACTCTATATCGAGAGCTTCTTTCCAAAAAACAAGTATTTTTCACTTATTGTTAAAAGTATCACCCTTTACCTTACAAATTAAGTATTCTCAATTTTTAAAAATAATATCCATCTGGCAGGAGTGCCTGGGTCGCTCAGTTAAGCGTCCAACTCTTGATTTCTGCTCCGGGTCCTGAGATCGAGCCCCCAAGACTGGCTCTGTTCTCAGCAGCGTCTGCTTAAGATTCTCCACCACCCCCACCCCTGCGCACTCTCACTCTAAATAAATAAATAAAATCTTTAAAAAAATATATCCATCTGGGAGCATACCACTGACAACAAGACTAGTACATAAGTTGTCTGTAGAAGAAAACTGCTTTATTCATCTTACACTTAACTCTCTTGAGTGCTTTTCCATTAACACATGGAGGGTGATGTAAAGAGATAATAATGGTGAGAGGAAGTGAAGAGCTAAGAACTATTTTGTGCTACAAATATTATCAGTCACCTCTCATTCTTTTACAAAACAATACAAAGATTCTAAACAGGCACTACAGTCCACTTGACCCAAACATCTAAACTATGTCATAATATCAGAGAGCAAGCAGCCCAAGCAGGGTCCACAGTGGGACCCTCACTCTCCCTTAGTTTCCTTAGGTGCTGTGGCCCATCTGCTCATCTGAAAGGGACTGTGGATATCTGTGTCAATGATAGGAAAGCATACTCTTGTTTCATTATTTTGGATAGGTCACATATCCTATTTCTTTCCCCATACGCATTTTCTTCCCGCACCACGCTGAGACCACTGCCCTCACTACAGGGCTTGCTAAATTATCAGGGGGCAGGGCCACGTTTCTTCCTACTCTCTCATCCATTGTTTAGAAAGTTCCAAAAGTGTAAGAGACACCCCACTAGAGAAGCCATGATCTATCCCTAGGGCTCCTTCAAATTCTAAAGTGCAGCGACAGAACCCAATATCCACCTATCTCAATTCCTTAGTTCGTAAAGTAAATCCAAAGGGCCAGCATTAAGAGTCTTAAAATCTGCTTTCCATTTTCCTACCCTCTTACCCTCCAACACCATACTATATTTCCAAATACTTAAGAACAGTTCAAAGCCAGGGTGCTGTCAAAGTTAGAAAATAAGGACGACGTGTAGGGGGGTAACAAAGGAGAGTTTTTTTGTTTTGTTTTTAAGGGCGGGGGGCGTTGACGGGTAGACGGCCAGTTTTCCATTAAGGCCAACGAGGGCTACTCTCCGCCAAAGCCAGACCCCTAGAAAGCAAGGGTGCGCTCTCGGCGCTCTGCAGCTCCAAGGTCCTTGGCAACGGAGTCCGGCGGCCGTAGCAACAAGCCAGCGAGGAAGCCAGCAGGGCCATGACAGCGCGGGCGGCACCGCGGGATCCCCGCACCCCTGGCCCAGGGCACCCACAACCCGTTCCTACCGCGCCTCTCTCCCGCGGCGATCCGCACACCAGCCGCCACGCCGGGTGGGAGTTTTGCCCGGCGCCCTCTCCCAACTACCCCACTCCCGTCACCCGCCTCCGGGATTCGGGGAAAATGAGGCTTCGCGCGGTGCCCGGATCTGGCGGCGCCGCGCAGTGACGTCAGACGCATGCTGCGTCCTCTAAGCCTCTCGCAGGGAGGATGCAGAGGCGCCGAGCCGAAGAGGGTTGCCCTGGCAACGAGGCGCTCGGAGTTGAAAAGGGCAGCTTCCAGCTAGTCAGGCGTTGTGTGGTGACAAAGGGGCACCTGGTGGAGGGTCCTTAAGAACTGCTGAGAAGTCCAGGGAGCAGAGGAGAGCACAAACTCCGAATTCCCTGCACCACAATCTTTCCCCAGTCCGTGTACCTACCTAACTCTTTAACACTTTCTCGCACACTTAAAATCCTGTTTACTCCGCGTGCTCAGGACCATGAACTCCAGCCCCAGGATGTTCAGGGGAGGGAGCCAAAGCCTTCTGCCTGCCCAGCTGTATTTCGTTTCCTGTCTTAACTTTCTAATTCACATGCCGTCGTGTTCAACTACATAATACATCCATATTTCAATAAAGTGCGTGTGCTTTTTAACTAAAGATCATTTTAATAAAACTGATGCTGCAAAAAATGCACGTCTCGTTGTGATTCCACCAAAAGCAATTTGGGTTGTCGTAGTAAAAAGCCCAAGCTCTTCAGATCTGTGCACTGCATTCCTTCTGTTGTCATCCCATAACCTTCACTTTTTGTTCAGGTAACAACTAACTATGCAATTGTCACTGTCCGAGCAGTCCAGGCAGTGTAATCCCTCCCTGTCCTTGTAGCTCCGTTCTTGCTTCCTGAATTACTGCTGTGGAAGCTTCTTCGACAGGCTGTGGGTTTCTTTATGACAATGACTGTGACTTTTTTCCCTTCGATTCTCCTTCTAACACAATGTAGCAGGGACTCAGGAAATACTCTTTGAATAAATGAAACGAACAAATGAATTCTATGTATATCTAATTCTTCAAATGACTTGCACACAAGTCTAAAATTTCAAAATTCATGATGAATTTACCCATCTTCCCCATGTGACTGAAACTGTCTCTATCCCTTTTCTATACCCAATTAGCACAATGTGTGCTTAAGTAGTGTTTTAAAAAAAGAGAAAAAAGATCCTATTTCTTAGCTATTTTCACCTTATGAGCTCTCTTCTCCAGATTCTCCATGCCTTATTATACCTCCTTGCCCTCTTCCTCCCACCTAGCATCCCCACTGATAGACTTAGCAACACCTAGCTCATGGCCTTTTAGGCCCTCTGTCTGGAGTGTAAGAATAATTTGTATTCAGTACTGCAGAGAAGTGAAGCGCACATGTTCTGAAGTTCGGCCACCTAGGTTGGAAACCCAACTCCATCACTTACGAGCTATGAGACCTTGTGCAAGTCATTTAACCCCTCTAAGCCTTAATTTCCTCATCATAATAAGGTTCATGTAAGACTTAAGAGCACAAGTAAAGTTCCTAACACACAGGAAGAACTTGGTAAGTATTTGCCAGTGCAATTGTTGAGGTGAAACCCAGTTAAAGTTTGGGAGTACACTGTGTTGTGGGCATCTCACGCTATGCCTTGGTGTTAGTATGAGACCCTGAATAGTGACATGGATTTTTCAGATTTTTAAAAATAACCACAATTACTTGTGTGAGCCTCTCCTAATTGTAATTAAATCAGCCTCTTGTAAATTTTCTATCTTCATTTTGGAAAGTAAAGAAACAGCTTCAATGGCATTGTGGCTTTGTCTGGATATCATGCAGTAAATGGTGGATACTTTCTTGGACAAACTAATTTGAGAAACCTGTGAGACATCCAGGTGAATGTGACCAGAAGACAGTTGGCTATCCCCATCTAGTGTGGAGGGGCAGGAGCTGTGGATTTTACAGTCATCAGTGAATAGACAGTAACTGAGGCCATAGGAGTACTTAGTGTACTCCAGGGAGAGCATGAAGTGTGTAAGAAACGGAAAGCCAGTAGTAGACTTGGGTCTCTGAATCCTGTTCTAGTTTCAGGGTTTTAATTCTCTATTTGGAGAGAGTATAGAGGGAGCAAATGGTTGACCTATGTGTCTAGGATTATGGCAAATGATTCTGAAAAGACAGTAAGTACTACGTATATCCCCTATGCCCCTACAGATTTACTCTCCGCTCCTCTCCACCCTGCTGTATAAATACTGGGAAGCTGATCACAATGGACTGGCATCAACAAGGCTCACATGCCCATTGGATTACACTTGGGTTTGGCCAATGGGGAAACTTAACAATAAATTGTATTTAATAAATTGAATTCAGGGAGAGTGAAATCAGAAGATTTATTCTTCTGCTTCATCTCTAGAAGTTTCCCTGGAACTGGCTATATCCCTGAATGAAGGTCACAGTTCCTTTCTAAATGGCCAGATTCAGGACTACAGGTACCAAATCTCAGGTGCTATACTAGCCCTTGATTAGTGCACTGTCTCTGCAGTTACCCTGTACTTTAATAAATAGTCCCTTTGTAAATAAATCCTCGCCTAATTATCCTATTTTAATGTATCACTACATGTTGTATAAGATTATGAATTAGATAAGTCTAATCAAAACTGAGAAATCAGATATTTTTCTCATTGTTTTGATTTCTATTTCACTTGTGAAAGTGTCTTAATTATACTTCTTTAGTCACCAAACATTTTTAAGAAAATATCAGAGGTATTATTGGTTTGGCCTTAATTACTTTAAAGAAAATCTTTTCCTTTTTGTACAAATTACAGACCAACTGATCATTCCCAATTATCAGGCAATGAGATATAAGCTATTTTTTAATGTTATTTCTAGTACAACCTGTCAGGAGATGTTAGACATTATCATTATATAATCATCAAGAGCCCACATGGAAAAGTTAATTTTAATTTTAATTTTTCCCATATGGAAAACATTAAGCAGTAATAGTAGCTACTTAGGTGAAAGTAAAGGAGATCAACAGGAATGAGGATACAAGGGCCGCCATTTTCCAATAGAAATATAATGTGAGTCACATATGAAATTTAAAATTTCCTAGCAGGCACATTTTTTTAAAAGATTTATTTATTTATTTATTTGAGAGAGAGAGCACGAGCAGGAGGGGCAGAAGGAGAGGCAGAGAGAATCTCAAGCAGTCTGTGCCAAGCACGGAGCCAGTCACGGGCCAGTCACGGGGTTCCATCTCAGGACCCTGAGATCACGACCTGAGCCCCAGTCAAGAGTAGGACGCTTAACCCCCTAGCAGGCACATTTTTAAAAAGTAAAAACAAACAGGTGAACTTAAGTTTAATACTGTATTTTACTTATTATATTTTATATTATGTTTTCTACAATATTTCATATTTATATAAATGAATATCTTGTTTATATAAAAATGGGCAAACACGTCCAAAATATTAGCAATCTGCAATGATTACAAAAAATATTAGCATGGTATTTTACATTCTTGTATCGTACTAAATCTTCAAAATCAGGTACATATTTGACATTTACAGAGCATCTCAATTCAGACTAGCCACAATTCCTCAGGAGCCACATGTGGCTGGTGGTGATCAGACTGGAGAGTGGGAAGAGAGAGCTATGGCCTAACATAGTTGTACAAACATAGAGCCAAGTAAAGAAATGGAGTGTATTGAATAGTTACAGAGCACACGCTTCGTGTAGAATATACCATTTGATGTTGGAAGGTCAATGCAAAATGTAAATAGAAAACTAATTAATTTTTTATGAATCTCTGTAGAATCCATGCAGTTAACAACTTCCTCTATGATTCATAGTGGAATTTCATTTCTTTTCCAAATTCCCTTCTTGTCTTTGGAGGAAACATAATCTTCTCCTTGGAGATGTGTTGGAGAGGGAGTGCTGAAGCTTGGAGGGGTCAGGCATCGGGTCCTCTGTTGTCCTCTGCCTGTGTCACCATCTGCCAAAAAGTACTTAGACTTTTCTGGTCCTCAGTCATATAGCCTCTGTCCACGTAGACTGTTCATGCATCTCTCTTATTCCAAGTTCTCATTCATAGCCAATTCCACTCTCCTCCTCAGTGCCCAGGAAATAGTCTATTCTTCTATCTGAAGTGAGAAAAACTCATGTGTTAGTTTCCACACAGTGGGGATCATGGGAAACTGTAAGACTGCCTTTGAGTCCTTTGCCTAGGCAGATCACCTGGCTATTTCTTCTGATCCTGTGCCCTACAAGGTTCAGGAGTATCTAGAGGGTGTCGGGGGGCATTAGTTCTGAGACACTGTCCTGGGGGTCAGCTGAAAAGTGGGCAGGGCAGGGCACACTGCCTCCTTACACTCAGCTCTGGACCGTGACTCTGAATGATGGACTATTCTTCCATCTCTTCCAAATAACGACTGGTCCTGGGACTTGGCTGTTGAAACTTCAAGGCCAAGAATTTGACTCTTGTTGTCAGGACTTTTATAATGATGTCCCCCTCTCTGAGGCAATAGGCATAAAATACTCCAGCTGTAGTCTGCACGGAGAAAGTATCATGAGGTAGCAGGAAATACTATTTTTATAGAAACTATTATATTAGTTTTTAATTTATTTTAGGATATTTTAAAAGATTTTTTTATTCTGAAGTGTCAGTCAGAATACTATACCATTTAAAGTGTTTCATCACACTTAGTTCAACTATAGCTTATTAAATTGAGGTTTAGGGGTAGATGAGAAAGGAATGGGCTTCTCACATGTCTATCAGAAATTAATTCTTTTACTGCTATATCTTGGGTTAATGATTCTTCCTTCATAAAGTCATTTACAACAGGGCTAAAAGAAATGCAAAGCCCTGACTTTGTCTCTTTGTACATTCTGACAGGTGTCCATAGTGATGATGTCAAGTTATAATTGAAAACCTGTTCACATGACTTCAGCCATATAACATCAACAGTTAAGAGTACCCAATGTAGTCTTTTGCCGAGACAATTGTTAGTTTGTTAGAGAACTTAATTTCTGATCCATGGCTTGTGGAGGAAACTTTATGTCCTTGCTACTCATAGTGTAGTCCTCAGATCATCACCACCACCACCTCCACCACCACCACCACCATCATCATCATCTGGGAGCTTGTTAGAAATACAGAAGGTCAGGCCCCACCCTAGGTCTACTGAATCAGACTTTACATTTTACCAAGATTCCCCAGATGAGGAAATGTATTTTACAGATTAAGAAGCACTGATTTAGGCATGTGTGAGGGAGAAGCAGAAACTATCCCTTGATGGTAAAGAGTTGTTCCTGTTAAATTATTATAAAAAATACAATATCAAAATGAGGGAGAATGTAACTCTCCATTGAGGTATAATGCATCATAGTTTTATAGGGATATAGCCAAAGATGACACTGAAAGAACATATTGTGAATGTGAGGGCTGTTGAGGGTTGAGTTTTATCTCCCCCCAGATTCATATGTTGAATCAATAAGGGATCAATAGCATGCAGCTATTGATCTGGCAAATGCCTTTTTCTCCATACTTTCCGTAAGGCTCACCAGAAAGAGTTTGCTTTCATTTGGCAAGGCCACCAATATACCTTCACTGTCTTATATCAGGACATAATTTAGTCTATAAGGATCTTGATCTCAGACCAAGGACATTTCCCTTCTCTAAGATAGCATACTGGTCTATTACACTGACAATTAATATGCTGATTGGACCTAGTGAACAAAAAGTAGCAACTACTCTGGACTTATTGGTAAGTCATTTGCCTCGACCTTTGAAATTTCTAGGAGTCCAGTGATGTGGGGCATGTCAAGATATTCCTTCCCAGGTGAAGTTAAGTTGTTGCATCTGACCCTTCCTACAACTAAAAAAGAGGCACAACGCCTACTGGGCCTCTTTGGACTTTGGAGGCAACATATTTGTCATTTGGGTGTGTTACTCTGGCCCACTTACAGAGTGACCTGAAAAGCAGCTAGTTTTGAGTGGGCCCCAGAAAGCAGGTCCAGGCTGCCATGTAAACTTATGGCTTACGACTTGGGCCATATGATACAGCAGATCCAATGTTGCTTGAGGTGTCAGTAGCAAATAGAGATGCTGTTTAGACACAAAGTAATCATTTTATTGAGGTGGATGAGAAGCAGGTTTTAAAGCTTTTCCCAAATTCTCCCATATCCTTCATTTTCCCTGGTGCACACTTCACCTGATGTGATAGTTCATTTTATGTGTCCAATTATCTGGGCCACAGTGCCTAGGTATGTGGTTAAACAGTATTCTGGATGTTTCTGTAAGGGTGTTTTTTTTTTTTTTTTTTTACATATTTTATTTATTTATTTGACAAAAAGAGACACATAGAGAGAGAGGGAACACAAGCAGGGGAGTGGGAGAGGGAGAAGCAGGCTTCCTGCTGAGCAGGGAGCCCAATGCGGGGCTCAATCCCAGGACCCTGGGATCATGACCTGAGCCAAAGACAGACGCTTAATGACTGAGCCACACAGGCGCCCCTGTAAGGGTATTTTTTAATGAGATTAACGTTTATATTGGTGGACTGTGAATAAAACAGATTGCTCTCCGTAATGTGGGTGGGCCTCATCCAATCAGTTGAAGGCCCAAGGAGAATAGATGAATGACCTCTTCCAAGCAAAAGGAAATTCTGCAGTAGACAGCCCTTGGACTTGAATTGCCACATCAGATCCCTCCTGGGTCTCCAGCCTGCCAGGCCATCCTGCAGATGTAGACCTGCTAGCTTCCATAATTGCATCAGCCAATTCCTTAAAATAAATGTTTCTATGAAGAGCTCCCTAAACCCATTGTCAATTGAAAATACAGTAAGTCAAAAAATGCATTTAGTACACTTAAGCTTCCAAACATCATAGTTCAGCCTAGCTTATTTTAAATGTGTCCCGACACTGACATTAGCCTACAGTTGGGCAAAATGATGTCACAAAGCCTTTTTTTATAATAAAGTACTGAATTTCTCATAAGATTTATTGACTACTGTACTGAAAATGAAAAAAGAGAGTGGTTGCATGGGCACAGAATGGTTGTAAGTGTAATTGGTTGCTGACCCTCACGATCCCCTGACTGCCCGGGACCTGCCGCTTGCTGTCCCGTCCAGCATCGCAATAGAGTACTGCACTGCATATCACCAGCCCAGGAAAAGATCCACACTCAATACTCAAAGTACAGTTTCTACTGAATGCACATTGCTTTTACGCCTTCATGAAATTGAAAATTTGTAAGTCAAACCATCATAAGTAGGGGACTATCTGTACATTAACACATCTTCTCAGTTCCGTTTCTCTGGAAAATAATACACCAGATTTCTCCACGCTGTGAAGTAAATTCCAGTTGCCCTGCAGAGCAGCCTTGAAAAGCAGTCTCAAAGCTCTATAAAAAGTTAATCTGTGATCCCAGCCTCTACCTCCCACCCCTAGAATCTCTAAAATACTTGTTCTGTGTTGAAAGGCACTGGCCGAATTTGGTCTCCGGCTCCCACACTGGTTTAAAGAAGGAGATCAAAGCTGAGAATAAATTGAATGGGTCCAAAGAGCAGAGTGAAGGTAAATGACTAAGTTAGCTTCATCAGTGATGTCTATATATTTTCTGATTACAGCCAAATACAGTTAGGATGAAACATTCTTGATTAGCTGTCTCCACTGGGAAGATTATCAGATAATTGCCAATTTTTGCTTTCACTGTTTGGTCCACATTGATCATCTTACCTGACTTAGTATTGTTGAGATATGAATAGTGCAGTAATACATTTAAATTTAATCATGTATTGGATATTAGGGTTGTTATTCAAATATTTAAAAGAATCAAAATACTTTAAAATATTAGATAAAATAGCCCCAGCATTTATTTCTCTATGCTAAAGAAAAGGAAGGTCCAGAAACTTTGGTCAAACTTTGTTTTGCCCACTAGATGGCACTAGCTAACCATCTCTTTTGCTTTGTAGTCTTTCAGTTAACGCTTTCCATTGTCAGCCGGCAAATTGAAGAGAGGAAAAATATAAAGGCTATTTACTGAGGATGTTGAACAAGGTAGAAGTTTTATTAATGGAGAACTGAACACATTTTGTAATTCAATTGCTAACAAAATTATTTTCTTTATTGTCATATATTTGCACGGTTAAAAGCAGGAAATAGGATCAGCATTGAAACATGTACAAAGAGTATGATCGGGCTAAATGCAATCAGCATTGACGAGGAATGTTTATCTTAACCAAATAATAAGTGGAGGGGAATGACGATAACATAATACATCTGCTGAGCTGCTCTGAAAAATTGTTTTTGACCACATATAATAGACCATTTGCATTTTCATGCTTCCTGCTCCCGAGAACACTAGTAGAGCTTACAAATGTCAAGAGAGATTTTTTTTTGCTGCTGAAGACTTTTACCTCAGAGTAAAGAAAAATGGTCCATCTAAGAAAAATTTGCTTGGGGGTCCCAGAATTTAAATTTTAGCACTGCTTGGTTTTTTGGATTGTATTTAACACTAGCCTGTTCTAACCTGTATAAAACCTTCAGTGTGGTTCATAATGGTCTTTCAGGGATGCCCTGATTCTAAGGTAGAGCTACGGTTAGGAATCATTCAAGACATGGATGATATTATGCTATTTTTTTGAGACCTTTCAGAGGCAAAATTCTGAATTTAAAATGCATTAGGGTCTGTGATAATATAAGTGGAGAAGATCTTGGGACTCTCCATAATGAAGCAATCCAAAGAATGCTGTAGACCTTCTTCCCTGAAAGCCTAGACTAAGGAATATTAAAAACCACAAATGTTGAGCAAGGTATTCGTGGGCCTTAAAATCGTACTTAAACAACACAGGAAGAGAGGATTAATGTTCAATAGAGTGCTTCTCCAAAGAGAAGAGGCAAGATACATGGGTAAATTTAGCAGCATCTGACGTATTTGTTGGTATTTTTGGAGATGAGGTAGGGAAGACCACTTTTAACAATCAGGGCTCCCATAATAGCCTTGTGGGAGCAGCCCCCCAACCCCTTGGCTTTCTCTCTGCCCTTTTCAGCGGTGTGGTCAATACTCAGGATATCTAAGGAGCCAAACTTTCCAAGTAAGTTGGGAAACTGTAATTCCCCAGCCCACAACCCCATCCTATTCTTATTTATGAATAAGAACCTCTGAGGCTTCTTTCTCTTTGGAGTGATGAACTCATGCCCTTCTTTGGGATAACAATGAAGGAAACAAATGTATACATATTGGATGCTATTCTCCAGATGCCAAGTCTCTCTCCAGGTGGTAATTAGGAAAGAGTTTTACAGAACCTTTAGCCATGGTGCCCTGGGAGTCTGAAAGAGTTAATTTCTCCCTTTAGACAATTACTACCAAAAGGTTACTTCTGGGAGGAAATCTGTTTTATTCTGTTCTTAAAAGAGATGAAGCTGGAGGCTGAAGTAAGGTGGGGGTAGACGTGCATTGTTAATATCTTTAAAAACAGAAAATAACAGGATTCAAGAGGTCTCAATAAATCAAGGAAAAGACCATTTAAAAACAGTGATAAGTACCAGATGGCACACATAGAAATCAATATTCTGAGTCCTTTAGGGACTGGGTTCAATTCTTTTGGGTCCCATGTAGCATCTGACACAGAGATTTGCACTTAGTGGGTGCCTAATATTTACTGAATGAGATTGAATTGGCCACAGATACACACACACACACAACACACACACACACACACACACACACACACCAGTAGAACACAGGCTGCAAAAGTTGCTAATGCCACAGTCTTAACAGGTATAGGCCAGTAATATTGCAGCTTTATTGCCTAATTTCCATGATGACATTTGTGTTTCATTTTAAACTTAACAGTTAAAAACTTGAGGTAGCCATCAAATGAAGTAATTCAGAGAAAATGACAATAGCATTATGTTAAAGGCATCACTTCACTTATTCATTCATTCATTCATTCATTCACTTAACAAACAGTTTGTGATAACATGAGATAACATGAGGTGTGGAGGACAATAAATAAACTCCTTGAAGGAGTTTATAGAACGGTGGATGGTTCTTCTGGAGCGCATCCATGTGCAGAGAAAAATGACCAAGACATTCTCCGAAGCAGGCTAGGGTAGGCTCTGAGGAACTCCTATATAAAATGGTAGCCTCCCTACCCTGGTTCTGAGGCTCTGTCTCAGCTTCAGTCCCCCTTCCATACTCTCCTTTGTGAAGCTGGGGCTCTGTTCCCTACGCTGGCTGGCTCCCTATTTAACTCCATCGTTAGAGGGTGCTGGAGGGAGGCCGCAAGGCAGCTGAGGTGCGGAGGCCACCGGCCCATTTTTGCCGGCTTGCTGCTCATGTCTGCATTGGGCCAGTTTGTGTGTGTGACCTCAGTGTCCTAATTCCACATTTATAGCCCCTGTCATCCTCCAAGAGCTTGTTAATCCATTCCTCGTATGCCATTCTTACTGTTAAAATGGCTGCTGTGTTTTCTGTTTTCCCTGACCAGACCCTGACTAAGCACTGCCATGTTTTCCTGCACGACTTCTCATCATTGCAGTTGTTAATACCAGATACGTTAGCTATCTTCTTATTTATTGTCCTCCACACTCCATTTGAATACAAGCTCCATGAGAGCAGAGGATCTATTTTGGCTTCGTTCTGAATGCCCAGCCTTCAGGACATTAAGTGTGCTCTATTTCTACTTAGTACGCCCTCAGTACAGATTTGTTGAATGGGCAAATGATTGAATGAATGAAGACTGATGGATGAATGAGTGAACGAAATAGCTAGGGCCATTACCAGTTTATTGCACCTGCCCTTCTACTCTCCACTACCCTATCCTCTTCCCCTTCCTGTGGTTCTATTACGATCCCTAGACTCGACTTTATTGCCACCCCCCAGGCTAGATGGTACAGGCATAAAACTATCACTCTTGGATAGTTTAGCCCACTAGTTCTCAACTGTCCTCCCTGGGGGCGGCGGGGGGAGGGGGGGATTCGGCAATGTCTGGAGACCTTTTGGGTTGTCACAACCAGGAGCTAAAGGGCCTTCAGGCATCCGGTGTGTAGACGCCAAGAGGCTGCTAAACGCTGAACAATGCGCTGGACACCTCCCAAACAAAGAATTATCTGGTCTAAAATGTCACTAGCGCTGCTATTTAGAAATCTTAATTTAGGCATTAACCAGTTGAGAAGCAAGGGATTCCTCTGATAATGTTTTTAGCACCTTTGGTCTTGTGAATTTATGTCTTTGTCTTTACGAGGCCAAATAGTCTCAATGAAAAAAAAAAGATACAACTCACTTGATTATGGCCAAACACCCAGATGTTTTTTAAAAAAACGATACGTGGAATCCTGTAAACAGAATATCCAGATGACTGGCTAAGTATTTGGCTCCTTGGCTGGCCTCTTTTCAGTTCTATAGAGCCAGCCTATGGTTAAAAGTAGAGCAGTGATTGATAGCTAGGGGGCCGGGGCGGAACTTGCCTATGAAGGTGCATAAGAAATGTTTGGGAGAGCAGTGTCTTCTCTTTATCAATTCAAATCCCATAATAATAATTACAAGAGCCAGCTGTTTACTCCCCAAATAATCTAGAGAAGAGCCATTAACTGGAGATACAGAGTTTAAAAATGACATAAATCCCTTGGTATTTGTATTTTGAAGGTCATTTTGGATGAACCAGGTGGTTCCCTCCTGGACTTCAATTATCAAAATCTATTTTCCTAAAAAAAAAAAAAAAAAGAAAAAGGATTTGACCCACTTGGGTAATTGCTATTCTGATGAACTCCAACCTTACAGTGCTGCTTCTCCCCCTACACTTCCTCAAACAAGTTCACTCGATCATCATAGCTACCAAAATATCCAAGAGGTGTATTTTTCTTCTCAGTGTATGGCAGTAATCCCATCTAATTTATCAAACAGAATACAAAGGACTACATGCCTGTCATAAATTTTTCCAGCGCAATTCCCAGAGTCATTACTTAGTGTCATTGTCTTTCCAAATTCTACTTACTAACTTTTCAGTAAACACATGTGAACCTTCATCCGTATTTATTTCCTTTAAATTATAACTCCACTAATCAGATAATTAAATATGGTCATTAAAAGGGCATTTAGTTGAGTTCACATACTTGCTGCTAAGATTACAGTTAAAAATATTAAAGAGTATGTTCCAGAGGGTACTTGTGAGGTTGACCAGATAAAATAGAGAAGTCCAGTTAAATTTACATATCAGATAAACAACACATATTTTTTTTTTTACCATAAGTAGGTCTCATGTAATATATGGGACATATTTGTACTAAAAAAAAGTGTGGTTTATCTGAAATTCAAGTTTAACAAGGTGCCCTGTATTTTTATTTGCTAAGTATGACAACCGTAGTGCTACTCCGGCAAGGGCCTTTCCTTTAATACAAAATTCATTTTAAGTGATGTTACTAAGAACAGTTTCATTTCAGGTGATTCATGGATGATTCTCCTTTAATGAAGAGATGCTCATAAAATAATTAAATAAAATAAATGCGCATAAAATAATTAAATCCACAGGAATGTTTTCATCACTGAAAATAATGCAGTCATGAACTCTCCGAGACTGATGTACTGCCTACTGCACTCAGGAGGTACCTTATGAACTCTAGCTTCAAATTATGGACCCACAATATCCTGAAAAAAGGCTCTGTGATATCGACCATTTGCAAAGTGCATAGTTGCTGATTCCTTTATGCTCTAATGCAGCTAAAACTCAGTCTCTTCTCCCTCCTTAATCACAGTTCCATGGGGAAAACCCAATAATTCCCCTTCTGGTTGATGATCAGTGGACATGGCATGTGAAGAAAATAACTCCTTAGCCATGTCACATATGGTCATTGAACCAGACTCGGGCTCAGCTGATCTGATTACCTGAGTTTTCTCCTGATTAATTCTGAATGACACAGAGAAATCAATCATGAGGACAGCCAAAATAATCATCAAGTCAGGTGATTCACTTATATAAACTTGACCTTAACCTCCTCCTCTCAACCTGTGCTTATTTCAAAGAGATTTTAACAGATATAAGAGAACTTTTAGAGGTAATGTTTTTCTCAGAATCTGCTCTTACACACCAATAATTTTAACTGATTCCATTAAACACGATTTCCTAGCTTTAGGAATCCTATTTTTTTTTTAACTCTTATTTTCCTTTTTACTAAACAAAAGCATACAACACAAAATCTTAATCACAGAAAACATCTACTCTGTATTAAATACCATACTCTAAGCAATTCAACCGCAACTTCACAACTGGAAACACTTAAACAAAATTTTTCCTAACAATATACTGGTGATTTGCATTTGTGAAAAAAATACATACTATTAAAAAATAAAGTGAAATGTCTTGTCTTCCCATTTCAGGGCACTATAACAGTTGTTTTGTTTGTTTGTTTTTTGTTTTTCTGTCCTATGTGAAAATTATGTCTGTTCTTCCTTATATAGATGTAAATATCTTCTTGCTTTAAAATTCCAAAGATTAGATTCCTAAATAAGACTTATTTATTAACTCATTACATAGTGATTGAAAGCCTGCTGTGTAAGAGATATTGTTACTGGACATGAGGTTGTAGACACTAACATGAGCGAGAAGAAAAGGATGAAGCAGAGTTATACAGTGAACCCTAAGTCAGCAATAACCACGATAAGGAAGTTTAAAAATAGAGCCAACAGGAAGATTTGAATAATTATATCTAAAAAGTCAAAGAAGTCTCCTGGATGCACTGCATGATTTGAAGGACAAATATGAGTTAGTGACCTGAACCAATGAACCGAGAGAATAAGGATATACACATCACAAAAACAAAATCAAAACCAAATTTCCTCTTCAGCCTCTGGCCCCCACCAAAAAACCCAGCATATGTGTCACGGAGGTGTGAAACAAATGGTGTATTTGGAAACCCCAGGCATCTTAGGGATGTTGAACACCAAGTGTGAAATGCAGAGTAGGAATGAGGCTACAGAGGTGAGAACAGTATTGACACTTCCCTTTCAAGTAACGATGGGTCGGGGCTCCTGGGTGGCTCAGTCGGTGAAGCATCCTGCTCTGGATTTCGGCTCAGGTCATGATCTCAGGGTTGTGAGATGGAGCCGCCTGGGCATGGAGCCTGCTTGGGATTCTCTGTCCCTCTCCTTCTGCCCCCCCCCCCAATAAATAAAATAAAGTAACGATGGGTCATCGAAGGAATCTGGGCAGGGGCTGAGCTGCCAGAGGGAGCAGACTGGCTCACGGGGCTCAGGGCATGGTAGGCAATCCTTGGGCAAGGGGAAAGGAGAACTAGAAGCATGTACAGAGAGCACCCAATAGCTGCAAGAGCAGAGTCCCTGAAAGACAGAGGGAGTTTGCTTTGTGACATTTGGACACCATTCATTCAGGGGCCAGCACTGGGCTGGGTTTTGGATGTGGAAGAAAACTAAAACATTGTCTCCTAAAGCAGACAGTGACTTAAAACAACACAAACTTATTATCTCACAGTTCTGAGGGTCAGAAGTCCAAATGTGTCTCCCTGGGCTACAATCAAGGTGTTGGCGGGGCTGCGTTCCATTCCCAGGGCTTGCGGGGAAATTCAATTTCTTGCCTTTTCCAGCTTCTAGAGGCTGCCCACTTCCCTTGGCTTGTGGCCACCCTGCCTGCCCATCTTTAAAGCCAGCAATGGCCCATCAGATCTTTCTCACATCCCATCACTCTAAACAGATAATCCTGTCTCCCTCTTCCACTTTTGAGGACCCCTGGAATTATAAAGGACTCACTTGGATAATCCAAGATATTCTTCCCATTTCAAGGTCAGCTGATTAGCAAACTTAATTCCATCTGCAATCTTAACTCTCCCTTGCTGGGTACCGTAACACATTCACAGGTCCCAGGGATTAAGACATGGGCATTTTGTGGCATTATTTTATCTGCCATACTTGTTTTGAAAGTTTATGGTCTAGTTTCAAAAGATTTTGATGAGAGGTACCACCCATGGAAGCCACCTGAATCTTACAACATACACTTGAGAAGAGGAAAATGCCCATTCCATTAACTGGTCTGTGGACAGGGTTGAAGGCAAAGCCCAGTCCATTCAAGGTCAAATGAGTTCAAAGTTGAGCCCTGATACCTTGTGGATTTATTGGAAGAGAGAAGCAGACTTTTTTTGCTTTATTTAAGTCATCCCCTGATAGAGATAGAATAGTCTGCTAAAACTATGGGAGAAAATTCATCATTAGACAGAGTAAGAATAAAAGACCATGCAAGTTTGACGATCTTTTCCAGGTGGGATAAACAGTGAACTCTCGGTGGGCAATGTTTTCCTGTTGCTAGGCCGACTAGCTGTGGTGGCTGAGCTGTTTATCTTTGAGAAAACATACCTATATCTTTCTACTTGACAACTACAATATAATCTGTCTGGGAGTTGTTCATCATTTAAGAAAGGGTGAAAAAAGTCCTCTCCCAGAAAGTGTTCAAATCCGTGAGCCGAAATGATGATAACATCATGAGAGGCATCATAATTTATCTGGAGCATGTAAATCACCGGGGCCCCCTCTGAGGATGCTCACTAAAATGATGAATAGCTCTGTGAGCTGTAAGATCCACCCCCAGGAATTCACCAGCGAGCCTCTGACAGCAGAGCTGCCTCCCTGTCTCCGGGTTGGGAAGAGGCAATGACTTCACAGATTCGAAAATTCAGTTTTTTTAACCACTTGTTAAAATGTTTAGCTGAAGACTTTACCCGCAAAGGCATAGCCTGGAAAGAGGTGAACAATAATCCTAGGCTCTGATCAAAATAGAGGCTGGTGTGGATATGCCGGCTTGGCAATTTTTTTCTTTTTCTTTTTTTTTTTAGTTGGTATGTTCTGCGATGTCTTAACTTGCTGTCTCTTCGCCAGTGTAACTAGTCTTATGGCCAAATAATCCTGCATTTTCCAAGAAAATAGGTCTCTACTGAGTGTGCATATCCCTGCTGCCTCCTGCAAAAAGTTGAAGTAAAAATGGGAAATGTTTTGTGTGTTCGATTTTAGAAAATTTGGCACTTATAGTAAAAGGTTAATAGATAATAGTATATTGAGGTTTTCATTGTATTATTCTGCATAGGTGTGGATGATATAATTTTTTTTTTTTTTTTTTTTAGTTTTAGTAACTATTGCAGGCTGAATATTTGTGTCCCCTCAAATCCCTATGTTGAAGCGTTAGCCCTCAACGTGATGGTATTTAGAGCTGGGCCTTTGGATGGTGTTAGGATCAGAGGAGGTCATGAGGATGGGGCCGGCACGATGGGATTAGTGCCCTTAGAGGAAGAGGAAAACAGAGATCTCTCTCTCCTTCTCAGTCTCTCTCTCCCTCTCTCTCCATGCATGCACAGAGGAAAGCCTATACAAGCACACAGTGAGGAGGCAGCTATCTACAAGCCAAGAAACAAGTCCTCACCAGGAACCTGATTTGCCGGCACCTTGACCTTGGATTTTCCAGGCACTAGAAGTCTGAGAAATAAACGTGTGCTCTTTCAGCTACGCAGTCTATGGTATTTTGTTGTAGCAGCCTGAGCAAACAGGAATTTAAGAGTAAGAAATATATTATTAATTTTCATATTCATCCATCATAGTGCTTTGAATATTGAAGTCACTCAGTATGATATTATTATTCGAATAATTAATGGTAATGATAAAATAATAAAAATAACAAATGATCCTAAAAGTCTTGCACTGGGGGAGCCTGGGTGGCTCAGTCGTTAAGCGTCTGCCTTCGGCTCAGGTCATGATCCCAGGGTCCTGGGATCCAGCCCCGCATCGGGCTCCCTGCCCGGCGGGAAGCCTGCTTCTCCCTCTCCCACTCCCCCTGCTTGTGTTCCCTCTCTGGCTGTCTTTCTCTCTGTCAAATAAATAAAACCTTTAAAAAAAAAAAAAGTCTTGTACTGAGTGCTCACTGTGTCATGTGCTTTGCTCAATGTGGTATACATTTTATCTGAATTCTCACAGAAGCCACATTTGATAGGTGTTATTATCTATCCCTATGTCTAGGGAATTAACATCTGAAGAATTAAAACTGACCTGTTCAAAGTCTCCCAGCTAGGAAGCCCTGAAGCTATGATGTGAACTCAGGTTTCCTTGATTCCAGAGTAAGAATCTTTATCTGTGCTGAACTAATTGTATTAACCTAATGAGTTAAATGAGTAATTGCAGGAAAGGGCACTAATTTCTAAGAAGGAGGCATGCACCAGGTCTTCAGGTACCAAAAAACAAAAAAGAGAGAGAAAGAGAGAGAGAGATTCATCTCAATTATTCTGGAGTTGTAGGGTTATGAAAAGCTTCTCAAAGGTTGTAAAATTCTCACCCAACATGTCCCATATTATGATCAGGCCTTCCCCATACAAGAGCCAATGTTGTTTCAGCAGGAAATATACTCAAGTACCTTAAAATAAGCAAGTCTTTGATAACTTCATTGTGCGTGTCTTACACAGAGCATGTAGCGGGGGGCATTTTTCTAGCACCTGTCTCTCTGGGTTGTTCCAGTGGGAAACCAAATGGAGTCTAGGAGTGTGTATTAGTCTGCTGGGCTGCCATAATGAAGTACCACAGACTGGGTGGCTGAAACAACAGAAACTTATTTTCTCACAGTTCTACAGGAGGCTGGAAGTCCAAGATCAAAGTGTCAGCAGGATTGGTTTCATCTGGGGCCTCCCTGCCTGGCTGGCAGATGGCCCTTTTCTGCTTGTGCTTTCACATGGTCTTTCTTCCAAATTTCCCCTTTATGTAAGGACCAGTCATATCAAGTCAGGAGCCTCCCCCCCCCCAGTGACCTCATTTTCACTTACATACCTCTTTAAAGACCCTATCCCCAAATACGTCACATTCGGAGATCCTGGGGTTAGGACTTCAACATACGAATCTTTGGTGGACACAACTCAGCCCCGCACAGGGTGACACTGAGGAGCTGTGGACCTCAGAGCCAGACCAACGTGGGTTCAAATCTCAGCCCCGACTGTGTGACCTCAGGGGAGCCACCCCCACACCTAGCATCAGTTCTGTCTGCCGTGAAGGAGGACAGATGAGACTTTGCCAGGGGTCTGTGGCATCTAGAGCTGGTGCCTATAGACAGTAGCCACTTGATAAATGGTAGCTGCAACTCCATGGCTTCTTCTCGGTGGCACCAAAGATGGTGTGTGATGCTCCCCTGGCCGGCAGGTTCCTCTCCCATGGCTTCTTCCTTCTGGGCTAAGTTTCCTGTAACTGGAGGACCTTTACACAAATGTTTGCCCAGCAGATTCCTGCCCCTCTTATCAGGACGACTGGGACAATGGGAAGTTTTCTGGTCTCTCTTTTGTCTCCGTGCCAGGCACTGACCATGCACTTTGTGAACTTTTCCTTGACTCTTACTGGAAATAAGAAAAAAAGAGAGAGAGAAGACTGTGGTCTTTGCCTTCCAGTAACATAATGGAGTCTGTTTCCTTGGGGTTTGGCAGAAAGAGGTGCTGGTGGCAACATGACAAGGTCATGCCCTCCTGCCCATGGATGCTGTTCCAGATGAGGCCCCCTCTGAACACAGACCGGGGGCCCTGGGGAGCCCACAATACAACCTGTCACCAGGCAGCCCTGGGAAACACAAATCGCATTTTGGAATAAAACAAACAAACATCAGCCTCTGAATACTCTCACGCCCAAGGTCATTTGTGTCACCCACATGGCCTGTGGGACCCCAGAGAAATATAAAACCAGAGAGTGGTCCTTTGATCTTGCACCTTCTTTGGAACGTTTTATTTAATCAATTAACCATGAAGTCCCTCCACTTCACTTAATGCAGGCCTATATATAAAATGACTTTGGTCTGGCTGACACTTTCCTGCATCCGAGATCAAAGATTGGAGAAAATACCAAATTCAGCCAGGATAATTCTGAGGCTTTCCCCCCAGCACACTCCCCCTCCCCCTCTACCCCACCCCAGTTCTCAGAAGCACTTTTCTCTCAAGGACAGAAAGGGGAGATGGTGGATGCTGATGGACACACAAAAAAAGCTTCGTGAGGATTTAAGAAGCCCATTAGGATAAGAGGCGAGTTGGTGGCCAGTGGAGTATGCCGGGGTAAACTCAGCTAACAAAGTCCATTTTAAAAGTTAAAAATGTGGGTGGGAGAACAAAATGAAATGCACTTTCTGGAGGAATTTTGAGAGTGGCCTCCTATTTAGGAAGTCAGGACAGCGCTGTGAGATTAATTAGATCTATGAGAGCAGGCTCTGAATCTTCTGAACCCAGGCTTGCAGTCTAACCTAATCACCTGTTACTAATGATATATGATGCTGTCATTCTCAGGAAGAAAACTCCTTCCCAGGCATGTGTGCATTCATGAGAGAATACAGGGAGAGAACACTGGTTCCCACCATTTTGCCACAAAGGGAGAGCTGAAAACCAATCATTTGTGGAGAGCCTGCTGTGTCTCCGGCCAGGGCTAGGAACTTTACATACTATCTCAATGTTCTCCATCACAATAACCCCAGGGAAGGCACAGTATATTATCAGCATTCTCAGATGATGAATCCAAATCTCCGAGCAGTTCAAAGGCTTGCTGGTGGTCAGACAGAGACTCCAAAACTCCAACACCCACTTGTCATTGCTCACTTGTATAATTTTTTCACCTATGGGTTTCATCGTGTGAAAGATTCACTCCACTGTATACCCCAAAATAATTTATTTTCTTGATTTCAAGTACAGACATCTATAACTGTTGATCATAGCTTTTGGTCAGCATGAGCTAACCAGTGTCAGGACACTGAGCTCATAAATTCCCAATCAAAAGGGGAGAAAGTACAGACTCATGGCAGGAAAATAAATTATACTGTCCCGGGCTATTGAAAATAATTATAACTCTTTATTAAGCACCTTTTATATGCCAGTTGTGGTTCTGGGCACCTTACTCATCCTCTCATTAATCCTTCCCCGGTCTTGTGACATAGACATTTTTATCCCCATTCTACAGATACAGAACCAAGGCTCAGTAAGGGGAAAACCTTGCTCAGCCCTTCTCAGCTAGTACCTGGGATTTGAATCTCAAGTCTCAATCTCACATAGCTTCTGAATCTTTATTAATTATCTAATTAGAATATTGGGGTTTGAGAATCCAGACTGGGAAGGCTTTGATATAGAAACCACTATTATGGTATTAAAGAAAATGTGATATTCTCTCTTTTTCTTTTTCTCTTCTTTTTTTTTTTTTTTTTTGAGAGAGAGAGAGTGAGCAGGGGCAGGGGCAGAGGGAGAGAGAGAATTTTAAGCAGGCTCAATGCCTAGCACAGAGCCTGACGTGGGGCTCAATCTCACAACCCTGAGTTCCTGACCTGAGCTGAAATCAAGACTTGGATGCTCAACCGACTGAGCCACACAGGCGCCCCAAGAAAATGTGACATTCTTAAAAGTTTCCTCTACAATTTGCTGAGTTCTATAAGATGAAGTGTCCTGACCGATCACTGTGGTCCAGCCCTTGACCTGGATGTGAGTGCCCAGTGGATTTCCAACACGTGGGGCTCCATGAAGCCAGCCCCAAGACACTTAATTGGCCATTAAGGGTAATTCTTACTTCATATTCAAAATATTTCCTAATCCTGGCCCTAGTAGAAAAAGACAAAGGGTTACTTAGAAGCCTTTTGAAATAACTGCCTCTAAATACTGTCAAGCTAAGCAAAAGAAAAATTACGAAGAGTGAAGTAAGAGACGCTTCCAACATAATTTCAAGAAGAGTCTAGAAGCAGGAGAAATACACAGAGTCTAAACGGGCAGGGCTGAGCCCCCCTCATGACGTGAAGCAAAATGGAAAGTTTGGGGTGAGGTTTGGAAAGGAAGAGAGCATGCCTGTGTGGCGTGGGGATTGTGGTCCAGAGGGCTGGACAGAGAAAGGGGCCCCTGCTTCATGTCATCCTTAACAACACATGTGGTAGGGATGAAGATTAGAAGCACCGAATGCGCTAGAGGAAGCAGATGTCCGTGTGGTCAGTACAGCAACTTTGTTGACCAGAAATTCCGAAAAATAGGAGGGTGGTTTTTGTTCATGATCCAGGAGAAAACCATTGAGGGGAGGTGGCTCCAAATCAGCCACCAAAGCCCTGGATGAAGATGCTCTCACGTGTTCGTGTCGGGTTTGGAATCTCCCTTCTGAGGGGAGAGGAGCTCTCCCCTGCCCCCCCCCAAAAAAAATCCATTTTCAGCATGAACACTCTACATAGGGAATGAGACGGAATCACTGATCATAACAGCTAAGATTTGTTGACAGTTTAATAAGTACTTATTTTCAGTACTCCATAATGGTATGCCATTTTACTCTCACAGCAACCCTATAGGGTGGGTGCTATTTACAGATGAGGAAACTGAGGCGCAGAGGGGTAAACGGACTGACCTAAGATTACAGGGTGGGTGTATGCTGGAGTTGGGGGTTGAAAATCAGACCCTGGACATCAGAGGCCGCCCACTAGCCATCATATTACAATGGCAGAGCCTGCATATTAGAGCAGTGGTGTATTCAGACAGCTTCTGTTCACTCAGCACTCCTTACAATAAACTAGGGAACTTCACTCCAGGGGGAGGAAGAGAACTGAGTATTACCTTATCACAGTGTTTAATTTTTACCTGACAGGAACTCTGCTTTCTACAATATTGACTTTAGACATCTTAGCATGGTCCTGATATCATGATGAGATTATCACCTTAACAGAATTATGTTAGCCAAATTTGGCCAAATATTTCTCTGGGGAGAAGCTACCCCAGGGATGAATAAGATGGAGGCTCAGTGATGGAGGTAAAGCAGCCGAGTCCTTAAGAACACTTAAGAAGATGCAAGTGACCTACCCTGAGCACCTACTATGCATCAAACACCCACTTTAGGGCACCACCCTCATTAACATAAATGCCAACCACCCCACCCATGCACTATGTGAAGAACATACGGTGGGGATGGCGTCATCATTCCCTATAGCTCAGGACACTCACCTGTATTTGCCCCTGGTGGTATTTGAACATGACCACTGTATTTTACTCTATTATTGGTGCCTTTTCCACTTATCGTAGTGTCTCCCCAAAGTAGGGGAAACTAAAAAAAATGAAAATCTTATAGGCTCTGGTCAGAGTACGTAGCCTTAGTGGCCTGTTCTGCAATTTTCATTAAAAGATGAAATGAGCAAAAATGAAATTCAGTATTTATGGATGATTAACTGAAACAGAGGCCCACAATGTGTTCTGATCGTATAAATTAAAAAGAAACACTTTTGAACATATTTGACCAATACTGGTACATTCATTTATTAATAAGTTATATGGATGGAGTACTAGGAAAATGCTTATGCTGTGACACAAATAGAAACAGAGTAGGATTGGATAAAAATAAATGCAGCTGGAAGTTGCAATATTTTCTCCTCTTGCCCTCTGGATTATTTTTGCACACATTCTAGGGCATTTGTACCCCCTTTGGGGGGAGCAAAGGCACAAAGGATGTGTTCACTCATTTTTGTCGATGTTTGAATGTTGTCTTTGGGTCAGGTGAAATAATCAGAATGCTACTTGGAGTTCATTTTGTTCATCTTTATAGAATTGGGTGTTTGGTTTTTTTTTTCCTCCCCAAATTTGGTTTGGGTATTGTGCCCATGAGAGAAATTATGACAATAAGAGATGGTTCTAGAACATTCGTTACTCATTTGAGGGCTTTGGTTGAGAAAGTGACCCACTTCCCAAACCATTGTCCATATCCTGAAATTTCTCTCAAGCTTCTGTGTCAGGAAATTCTGGGTTTTTCCAGACAACTGATACGTTTTCATGTTCTATACGTGGGCCGTGATCATATTTCCCACTGCTTTGGCTACCAGGTTTCTTGGGATTTAAGTGCAACCTCTTTACCATTTTTCAAAGTTTTAAGACAGTCATGTGTTAAATACTTTGATTCTCTCCTATTAATTAAACCTCATTTCACCTTATTCTTATTTATCTGATTAGGACAATCATATTAGAAGAGCAACTATTTATTGAGCTTGTACTATGTACCAGGCATATTTTGAGGGACGTTACAAGCATTATATAGTTGTAACAATTACCCAGTAAAGCACACACTACTCACTATAGTTTATCAATGAAGAAAACCAGATTTATTGGCTCCAACGCTAATGTTGTTTTTCCACTTTTTGCTATCAATGTAATTTGGTAAACTACCTGAAGTCCAGTTTAGAAACAGAGGCTTATAAATCAACAAATCAATAAGGATAAACCAAACAACCCCCAATTTTAAGCTTATGTGTACAAGCAACATCATGCGGACTCTAGAGAAACAAAAGATGTCATTTTAAATCCCTCCTCTGATATTTCTAGATCAACTGCAAGAACAATTGCCTGATATGGGAGAGACGAGGTACCCATTTCACCTACTCATTTCCTTTTTCCCAAGGAAACAGCTAGTCTTCCTTTCCCAGCCCCACGGAAGTTAGGTGTGGCCATGAGATTGTCTTCTGGCCAATGGCTGTCATCAGACGTTACAGGCAGTGCTTCTAGGGCAGGCCCACAAAGCCCTCCCTGGACGGTGCTCACCTCCCTTCCTCCAGGGAGATGCGGATTATCACTGCAGCCTGTTGATCATGGCAGAGCCACAAGGTGAAAGGAGTCTGGGTCCTTGCCAGCCTTTGGAAGAAAACTCCATGCTCATGAAGAATACCCCTTTCATTTTACCTGGGTGAGAAATTAACTTCTATTTCAGAAAGCTTCTGAGATTTGGGGTTATTTCTTATCATGGTTCATTTCCTTTTCTATGAATTGGGGTATCCACTCCACGGGATTATTGGGGAGACTAAATGAGACAATGCACATAAATATGGCATCTGGGGTACAGGAGCTGTTCTATTTGTTATGGTAATTACTGGAATTATTACTATGTAACTTAAGTGGAGACTAAAGGAGACAATGCATGTAAATATGGCTTCTGGGATATAGGATGTATTCTACTCATCATGGTAATTACTGTCATGATTACTATGTAACTCAAGTATCATCAGACTGTAGAGCCTTCTGAGTAACATTCCATCTTGCAGGAATTCTAGCCTCCTCTCAAGACTACTAAGTGCCCCGAGGAGAATTACCTTTTCTTGATGACTGTCCTAGATTTCTTCTTGATTGCCCCTGGTCACATCCTTACTTCATCCCCTGGTGCTTTAGCCTTCCTTAGTTTGCCTTAACCACACTTTATTCAAAAGTCAGTGTTAACATAGAGCTAATGGGTATCACTAAAGACTTTAAAATAGAGTAAGTAATAATCAAAATAGAGTAAGTAAGGGAATCACAACACAAAAAGAAGAAAACTTTTAAGAGACATGGACTTCATGTCTCTGAAAGTTTCTCAGCTAGGTTCCATCTCACATATTTCCATTGGGACATTCCTATGTCTAGAGCCCTATCAGTAGCCGCATTCAAATCACAGTCCCCTCTTCTTCCAGTTCCTTCCCAGGACAATTCCCTATGCCAGACCTCCAGAGAAAAATCTAGAAATATCTGAATAATCCAAATGTCTCAGAATAGAAAAAAAGCCCACGCTAACCAGAACCACCACTGCCCTGGGCAATAAATCTGCCCTCCCTCTCTTTCACATGACTAAATAATTAACATTCTTGTGTGCAGCGTTGGTATTAGGATTTTATCATCAAAATGTGGGACTACCATAAAATGAAAGAATAGATCCCTGACATAGGAGCATGACAGCAAGGTTTACCAAAGTGAGCCCTTCTAGAAAGAAGGAAAGAAAAACTTGGCCGCTGCTGTTAGACAGCAAATTCCATGCAAGTTTAGAACCTTCCTTTTGTCCCTCTGTCTAGCGTTCCTTCTATTCCTCCTGCTTTCTTGCTCTTCTTGACTCAGAGCTTCGACACAAACTATCAGGGTAAACAGCCCTGCATTATATTTGAAGGGCACTCTCTGGCATTTGACTCAAATGCCACTTCCTCCCGGAAGAAACCACACACAGCTTCCTCAATCTGCCGGTACCATCCTCCCTCCTTCACCAGCCAGTTATCCATAGAACTTACCATGATCCAGAACAATGATTTCCAATAGAATTTTCTGTGATGATGGAAATGTTCTTTACCTGCACTGTTCAGTAGGACTGCCACAAGCAACATGCAGCTTTGGAACACATGAAATGTGCTGGGTTTACTATGGTGTACACCTGGGACTAATACAACATTGTGTGTCGACTATACTTCAGTTAAATAAACAAACAAACAAACAAACAAATAAATAAACAAATAAATAGAAAGAAATGTGCTGGTTTTGATATCTTACAGGCTCCCTCATTAGCTAACGTGTTAAATAAAACCTGTCATGTGTTCATTTTATACAAGAGACTTGCATTTACCTTTTTGAAAATCACACTGCAACAGTAATGAAAAGTCTACAGTGAATTCATCAGAAATGTTTCTCCTTGGAAACACACATTGCCCTTAATTCCAGACCATGATAATAAATGCTTACAACATTCTCAAGTCAACACAGGCAGCAATGGGGACTTGAGGTGAATCCCAAGGATCATATTATCTAATTGAGCCAGCACTCGACTAGGTATGAAGTGATAATGATCATTCTTCTATGTTTGTGAAGTGGAAGACTCCCATGCAGGTATGAAAGCCTCTATAAAGGGAGATAGAAGAAACTAACAATGACGTTGCCTTCACTAAAGCGGGAAGGATGGGAGCGGTGTGCTGGAAGTCAGCCTCTTCCTCATGCCACCTCCACCCCCTTGGCTACCTTAAGGATTCTACCAACCAGTTGCAATGCATAGGTTGGGGGCAGGGTGTGGGGGGAAGGGCCCCACACCACCAAGCAATTCTCAGGACACCAGCTGGGAATCTTGCAATTCAACTCAGTTCTTACCCTGTCTACCTAAGGATAGTGTCAGATCACACAGGTTAAGGGCTCAGTCCCACAAGGCTGCCCCCTATGCCCATCAGATGCCAGTCACAAGTCCATGTTGCCACCTCTGCCTCTGACTGAGGGGGATCCCACACCCCTCCCCACCTTGGAGTCTATTTATTTGTTCACTAGATGGTGAGTTTATTACAAAGAATATTAAAGAATATAAATTGGTTAGGTGAAGATATGCATAGAACAAGGGATGGGGAAGACACAGGGAACTTCTGTGCCCTCTCAGAGTAGGCCCCCTGAACCCAGTCCTTTTAGTTTTTAAGGAGGCTTTATTATATAAGTATGATTGATTAAATCATTAGCCATTGGTGATTGATTCAACCTCCAGCCCCTCTCCTCTCCCAGATCAGGGGGTGGGACTGAAAGTTCCAACCCTTGAATCAACATGTTGGTTTCCCTGGCAACCAATCTCCCATCCTCAGGTGGGGGTCCTGAAGTCACCTCATTAACATAACAAAAGATACTCTGCCATTCTCATCAACTAGGATATTCTAAGAGTTTTAGGATGTCTGTGCCAGGAACAATGGAGGAAAGCTAAATGTCTGTTATCATAAACCACAGTGTCACAGCCCCCCATGGCCTCAATGTGAAAACTACTGACCTGCATCACCTTATGGGTGCCCACTCAGTATCTCCTACCCACATTCCTAAACTACTCCTACCTTTCCTTGGGTTCTCAAATCAGCCCCATTATTACTACTTCTCCCATTTATTTTAATTTTTTTCTTAAATATTTTATTTATTTTTGAGAGAGAGAGAGAGTGTATGAGCAGGGTGGGAGGGGGGAGGGGCAGAGGGAGAAGCAGATTCACAGCTGAGCAGGGAGCCTGTTGCAGGGCTTGATCCAAGAAACCTGGGATCATGACCTGAGACTAAGGCAGACGCTTAACTGAATGAGCCACCCAGACACCCACTATTTTCCCCATTTATCACATAGTCTTGGAAGTCTACAATGTGTGAAGCACTGAGCTAAATGTTTCTGGCAATCCAAACAGAAATCAGATGTAAAACCTGCCTCCACTACATTGATCCTTTGGTAGGGAAGAAGTCATATATTAGTAAGAGCAATGGAAAAGTAGAAAGTGGTTGAAGCTGCTGGGGTGTGACATATTAGTTCTGATTTTGGTTTCTGAGGAAGCCGTCTAGGCTAGGAATGGAAGGGAGATGGCGGGGGCATGTCTGAACCTCTGTGTCTCTGATCTGGGAAAGTACTAAAACCTTAAATATAACCATAAAATAAAAACTACCATTTAATGAAGACTTACTTGGGTTCCAGGAACTGTTCTAAGTATTTGGGGTATTTTAATTAATAATCTCACAATGACCTGGATGGCAGCAGATATCCTTATCTTCAGTTTACCAATGAGAAAACAGGTGTGGGGAGCTTGAGTGACTAGCCCAAGGTCACAATTTCAGCATGGGTGGGGCTGGGATTTGAACCCTGGCCAGTTAGCTTCTGACCTGCTCCACAATCCCATTTCTTACGAAGGAAATGATCCTCAGGTTAAATTCCATTTTTCACCAAATATGTTGATTCTTTGATTTGACAAATATTTTGAACACTTATCCCATGCCAGGCCTTGAGCGTATCACAGAGAAGACAATACCCTTGGTACTCACAGAACTTGTGGTCTGGAACCGGAGAAAGACAAGGAAACTTTCAGTTCTAATTCAACCAATGCAGCATCATAAGGATTACAATGAGAGTAACCAAGAATGATGAGAAATGGCTAATTTCTACTTTAGTAGTTTTTGCAGTTTATAAAGTGCTTTCACATGCTATAGCCCTTTTCATATTCACATGCAAAAAAAATAGCAATGAGATAGGGAGTGCATGGATTAATATTCTTGTATAATGAGATGGAGAAAAGTGTATTCAACAGGATTCATGTCTGGAAGGGCATTGCATTTTGGGAAAGAAGCAGACTGATTTAAAGAGGAGCCAGAGGAAGGGGCCTGGGTGTGAGGGAAACAGTTTTGCTTCAGACAGAGGAACATTTGCCTTCTCTTTGGGGACCAGCAAAAGGGAGCTGGAGGGGTGGGGGAGGAGAGGAAGGGTGGAAGTGCTGAGAGGGGTGGGAGATAAGGAGGGCCAGCTCTGAAATTCAACCTCCTCTTTTAAGCCCTAGTATATGTAGCCCCTCAAACAGGGTTTCCAACCACCGACTCCAATTCACATATATTATTCGTTATTTTTCATCCTAAGAGTATAAATCTTCAGTGAACAGAATATAGAAAATGCATGCTAGTATAAAATAGGCTCATTAACCAAAGAATCACTTTTTACATTTGACTGTTTTTCTTTCCTACCTTTATCTTTGCAGGGTCTAGTTCAAAATTAGGATAATACTGCTTATGCCATTTTGTTGCCTGCTTTATTCACTTAATAGGTTGTGAGGTTTCCCCAAATGTCTCTGTCGCATCTGAATATTTGCTTCCCTCCATAGGAAATACCACAGCTTCCCTTTTATACATTGGTCTTCATAAGGCAGCCTCACTCGATTTCCTCACTGAGCCTCAGGACCAGCTCTCTGACTTGGGAAGGGCAGCCCCTCTTACCTACCCTAACCGATGAGGAAATCCAGTGGTTGAGAGTTTAGTAAGCCACTCCATGGTGCTGCTTCCCTGGCATCCATTTTGTGTGGCCAAGCTGCTTGCAGGGGCCTTAAACTGACACTAGCCCCTCACGTAGACCCTCATGTGCCCCAGATAGCAGCCCACAGAGTCTCAAGCAAATGTAAGTTCCTGACATGACTTCCCCAATAGCCCTTGTGAGCAAGTCTTCCCTCCCCTCCCAGGGTGACCCCTGGAAGCATGCCGTGTACTTCCTGTGGGTAATAAACTTCTCCATGGCAACATCTCTTGTGGTTCGTTGTGGAATGCCACTCAACATCGGCCACCCTGTGCTCCACTTAATAGTTGTTAAATTAACAAAGTCATAACACCTGTCCAGGTTGAACAACTTGCCTGGGGTATCAGAAGGTCAGTAAGAGAGAAGAAGAAAACTCGGGTTATTCCTTCAAGGTGTTTAATAACCTGGCTCTGAGAGCGTCCGTCTAGGATACATTATCTGGATAGTTTACACAAAATCCACAGGCCACTATAGTCCCACAGAATAGAGATATTTCCAATCCTATTTGCCAAGGCTGTAAAAGGAAAATTTTTCCTGGACACTGGTTAAAAATGTCCAGGAAGACTTCATTCAAGACTCTTGCCTCTGGGGAGAGAGATTGAACTCAACTTTGAATACGACAGGAACAAGGGGGATTCATGGCCACTGGGCAGGATGAGGGGTGGGATGGGAAATTACCAGGTGGAATTTTGTTAGGTACTGCAGGTGGAGGGGGGGTAGGAGATGAAGGGTTTGAGATGAGCAGCTTAATTGGCTATCAAGGATGGGGGGTGTTTTTGATAAACTGGTTTAGCAGGATTCTTTGTTAAAACTGGGATTTGCAGGCACACAAGTCCTAGCGAAGAAGAGGACTTCAAAGGAGCCTGACTAAAGTTTGGTCAAGGAAGAAGTCCTTGTCATGGCCACTGCCGCGAGGTCCTAAGGGCCCCTGGACTCCCCTTGTTTCTTTCCAGCCGAGACTGTAAACTTTTCCCTTTTCTCTCCCTCTTGGAGACTGAGAAATCTGCAACCTGGAGTGATCACTTCCTTTGGCAGTGGTTGCATTTGTCCTGGGCTGGTCCAAGGCCAGGGAGAAGAGGAGTAGAGGAAGGAGAGTGGGGGTGGGAATGCTTGATGGCTGCCCCGGAGAGGGGAGGCTTAGCTGGGGATTTATCCTTGTGAGCAAGTCTTTGGAGCAAGGAAGACTTGCTCACAAGGGCTAAAAAAAAAATTCTGGTAAAATATTTCCTGAGTTCTAAATATCAGAGAATTCACTCCACAGAGTTGAGAGCTGCCTTCATGCTCCCAGGGTATCTCCTTAATGAAAATACAGAGTCCGTGTGGTGATTCTGCAAAACTTTCTCCCTATAAAGTCCTATTATGTTCACATGCATATTTATACAAAGTCATAACCCAGGAGAGAAAAATGCTACTGTCCTGTAGGACTAGATTCATTGATTGTGTGGGTAATGGTAAAAATCAGTACTCTGGCCTCATTCGGGGACCATTACTGTGACTTTAAAATTCAAGATATATCACTTTCCCAGAAAAGGCAGCCTGAGCGTAGACACGAAGTCTTTGGGTGATTAATGATTAGAATCCCCTAAGAGTGAGCTGTGGAGGAGCCAGACAAAATGGAATTAAAATGTTGCATGTTACCTAACATTCCCTCAGATGGCTCAGAAACTCCCCGTACATTTGTCATTTCTCGTATCCTCTTAAAAGTCAGCTACATTTCCAAAATTCTAAAGTTTAGTGAGAATCTTGATTGAGGTAGGGTTTCTTTTCTTTCTTTTTCCCAGACGATAATAGCCTTTAAGATTAATGCTCCATTATTTCCATGGTGTTTGTTTCTCAACAGGAACATTTGTATATGAATACTTATCCCCATAAGAGTGCTATAAGAGTGAATAAAATAATATAGATGAGCCTCCTGGTGCCGGACCTGGCACATAGTGGGTCCTCGATAATGGTAAGCACTGTCAGCATTATAGTATGTGACAGACATTGCTGATTTGGTCTCTACAGCATCTAATGCCTGTAGTTCTTATAGCAACACCTCTAATTTTCTTTGGGGTCCCATTCCTCCCCCACTGAGTTTAAGTGGTCCAGATCATGCTAGAAGATCATACCTTAACAAACAGTAATAATAATAACAAGTAATTATTCACCAGAAATTTACCAGGTACCAGGCATGGTTCTAAGCACCGTATGTACAAGGATTATCTCATTTACTATCCAAAACCACGTCATGAAGGAATGCAGTGGTGAAAATAAGGAAAGGTGCTGTCACGCAGGACTGCAGAATGTCATGGCTTCAAAACACAGTAGCTGGGGCCCCTGGGTGGCTCAGTCGGTTAAGCTTCTGCCTTCGGCTCAGGTCGTGATCTCAGGTTCCTGGGATCTTGCCCTGTGTCAGGTTCCCTGCTCAACAGGGAGCCTGATTTGTCCCTCTCCCTCTGCACCCACCCACCCCCGCTCATTCTCTCTCTCTCTCAAAATAAATAAATAAAATCTTAAAACAAAAACAAACAAACAAACAAAAAACCCGTATAATTTCTCTCTCCTGTAATAATCCTGATTGAAGGGGTCTGGATAGGCTGCCTCAGCTTTGCTCTGTGTGGCCTTTCAGAGGTTCAGGTCCTTTCGTCTGGGTTTCTCAGGGCATCATCCTCATCTGCATGGGTTAGAGCTGGGTCTCTGCTCTGTTTGTGTTTCAGCTGTCTAGATGGGAATAAAGAGCATGGGGGGAAATATGCCTGATACCTGAATTCCCATATCTGAAAGAGGTGCCCATCCTTCACACTGTATTCCGCTGGTCAGAACTTCGTCACTAAGACACACTCAACACCAAGAGAGTCTGGGAAATGTAGTCTCACTGGGCACAAGTCCTTTCTAGGGGTGAAGAAGAGAATAGAGTTCGGTGGGCA
Organism: Phoca vitulina; assembly: GCF_004348235.1. NCBI lineage: Eukaryota > Metazoa > Chordata > Mammalia > Carnivora > Phocidae > Phoca > Phoca vitulina. Next base: position 11,500,365 of record NW_022589706.1, on the reverse strand, counting down.
CTCAGTGTTACAAGTATTAGAGGAAATATAAGTAACACAGGTAATACATTATTCAGTCAATTTTATGAAGTGGGGAAACAGGCTTAGTGAGATTAAGTCATCATAGGGGATTCTGTCTCTACCCCATCCACACACCACACCCTAACAGACAGTTCCTGTACCACTTTCCTAGAATCTCTGTCTGAGAGAGATTTCCAGCCATGGGAGCAGGGTTGGCCAGCTCAGTTAATGGTCCCAGAGCAAGCCTTGGTCAATGAGGGGGCAAGAGTCAATGTATAAATTACCCAATATTCTCTGTCCCTCCATGCCACAGTTCTGAGATGTGCCCCACAAAGTCAGAGTGACCACAGCGTGACTCTTAATTGTCCAGCAGTAACCTGCTCATAAAATATTCCTTATTAACTTCTTTAATTTTCCTCTCACTCTCTCATTTCCCTGGTTCCTCTTATGCTTCACGGGGTTACCTCCAAAATAAACTATTTGCCTCTAAACATCTGTGTCAACTTTTGTGTTTCAGCATTGAAACTAATAAATGCACACAGTTAGCCAATGCTGGGGGAAGAGGAACTTGAAGTTGGCTCGCTGTTTCCAGACCTGCCTTCTTAACCACATGGCAAAACTTTCCCAAGTCCTGAGCAGGAGAACCATGTCTCATACATCATTTCATCTACTGATGATGGGTAATGATGCCTGGCACACAGGGCAAGGGAAAGGAAGGGCTGATGGTTCAGCCTGGAATGTGAGCCTTCCGTATGATAGGCATGGTGCTAGTTACCTTACGTGCCTTATTTCACCTCATTTTACCCCCAGTCCCCAGGCTGTCAATTCACCTAATCATCTTTGGATCTCCAGAACTCAGCACAGGGCTTGGCACAAAGGAAGTCCATGTTCAACAAATGCGTGTTGAATGGCTAAAGTGAACAATTAGTGATTCTTATGAAGGAGGTGCTATTATTAAGTTTTGTCAGATGAAGACACTTAAATTCAGAGAAATTAATACCATTTCTTTTTTTTTTTTTTAGATTTTTTTATTTATTTGACACAGAGAAAGAGGGGGAGAGAGGGAGAGAGAGCACAAGCAGGGGGAGTGGCAGGCAGGGGAGAAGCAGGCTCCCCGCTGAGCAAGGAGCCTGATGTGGGGCTCGATCCCAGGACCCTGGGATCATGACCCGAGCCGAAGGCAGACACTTAACCGACTGAGCCACCCAGTCGCCCCAAAATTAATACCATTTCAAGATGACAGCTAAAAAGGAGGGAGGGGAGGGTAAGAAATGTGATGGTGACTGAGTCTCTCTTGTAAGCTTGGTACTGTGCTGAGAGCTTCACTTACCCTACCTTAGTGAGTCATGACGCCGATACTATGATGTAGGCTGCAAGTACCATTTTTTGAATGAGGAACTGGGGATCTGAGAGCCTAAATAACAAACATGAAATCATTCAATAAATGGGAGATAGGGATTCACTTTGAAGCCAGATCTGTTCATCTCCAACTTCTATGTCTTTTTGACTACAATACATAATCATAACTAATAATAGTAAATATTTAATTACTTATAATAATTATAAACATAAAATCACTTCTCTGGGCTAAGAGCTTTTTCATATCTAACTCATTAAATGCTTGTAGCAATCCTATGAGGGTGGTACTGTAATTACCCACAATTTTCCATTGGGCCAACACTCTACCTCTAGTCTATTCACATTGAATTGAACTATCCCACCTCATGGAAAATTCATTGCCACTGTCTTCTAAATCCCATTATTATCATCGAGAAAAATGCCCTCAGAAAATTGTGAATAATTGCATACCTTGTAGGTAGTCTTTTTTCCTCTGTCTGGCTGGGTTTAGGATCTTCTTATTGCCTTTGATGTTTAACAATTTGATTACAGTTACAAAGTTAATTTCCTTTTATTTATCTTGCTTGGGATTCATTGTGTTTCCTGAGTCAAAGGAATCATATTTTGGACCCATTCTGGAAAATTCTTAACCATTATCTCTTTTAATATTTGCTCTTTTTCAATTCTTTCTTTTTATTTTTCCCAAAAACTTAAGTAGATATGCTAGATGTGAATAGACATGTTCGACTTTCTCATACTATCAACCATTTATCATGACACACCCTTCATATTTCTATCTTTCTTTGTCTCTTTACATTGGTAGTTTCTTCAAATGTATTTTCTGATTCATTAATTTTCTTTGAAGTTGTATCTCCTATGTTGTTTAACTCATATTGTTGCTTTATTTCAACAGTTATATTTTTTATGTTTCTTCAGTTCTTTCTGAAACAAGACCTGCCCGGTCTTGTTCCTCATGCATATTTTAATTTCTTCAATATTTTAGATATATTCTTCCCATATTTATATCTTATAATTCAAATATATGAATGCTAAAATGGATTTAATTTTGTTGATTCTTACTCCTTTTAACCCTACTGATTGGTTTACTTTCTCTAGTGTTTTATACTCTATAATTTTGATTTTCAGCTAATGTTTAAATTGCTGGGATTCCTCCTATAGAGGGAATTTGTGTTTGTTTCTGCCAAGCTCCCTGAAAGCTAGCAACTTAAGACCACTTTAAATTAATTTATTGAGAGGTAATGCAAATTTAAAACTCAACCGTCATGAAGGCACTCCTGTGGTTACAGCTTTTCTCAGCTTCCTCTTTGGTTTGGCTCTTGGTGCTTTCTCTACTTTCTCACATACTCAGCTATGGATTTAAAAGGATAATTGTATATTTTTCTGTTATATTGGGTATTTTGTGATGAAAGGGATTTAAAAGAAATATTTTCTGACATATTGCTGGAAACATAACTGAATTAAAGTCCATCTTCAAAGTATCAATTTCCCACCCTTTCTTAAAGGCACCGAATATATTTACCAACTCCTTCAGGCTACATTTCTAGGCCCCAACTTGGCAGCAGTGATGGGGCATAATGTTAAGAGCTTGGGGTAGGATGAAGTCAATAGAAAGACAACCTTCCTCTTACTTAGCACTTAGTTTTTCTTGGGAAATATGACCCCCAATTAGCCCTAAAAGCACAGACTGGGGCTTCCCCATCTATTTTTGCATTTGGCATCCCCAGGTGGACAACCTTTGCAGTTGCCCTACAACGGGCCTCTGTCCCCACTGTCAACCCCAACCCCAAGGCCTTCTCTTCATCTCAGTGCCAATATGGAACAATGACATCTAACTTCCTTTCCCCATTATTTCTGCCAGACTGAATACCGCCTCCTCCAGGAAGCCTCTTTTTGTTTGTTTGTTTGTTTAAAGATTTATTTATTTACCGGGGCACCTGGGTGGCTCAGTAGGTTAAGCGTCTGCCTTCAGCTCAGGTCATGATCCCAGCGTCCTGGGATCAAGCCCCGCATCAGGCTCCCTGCTCAGCTCAGCCGGGAGTCTGCTTCTCCCTCTCCCTCCGCCACTCCCCTGGCTTGTGCTCTCTCACTCTTTCTCTCTCAAATAAAGGAAGCCTCTTTTAACTCTCTTTGACCCAATTGACTTTATCACTCACTCCCTTGTCTCTCCTGCTAATTATTTTACTTATACCTATGAAGGAAATCAGAATATACCAGTTTAAAATATGCCTCTTTGATATAAAGATTATTTTGAGCTGAAGGCAATTAAGATGCAGCCAATGCAGGAAGAGCTCTCTCTACCCTCTCCCTTTCTGCCCATAGGCAGGATATACATTCTCCTTTTATTGGAGATACCCTAACGACAGCATTAGAGGAAGCTGCGAACACACCTTACTCTATTAGTTTCCTCCCATTTATTTACCTTCCCACAGTCTGCTGCCCTTGGGAGCCCAACACTGCTTTGCACAGTCCTGTCATTTCTCTACAAATATACTGTTCTCTGTTGAAGATGTCATATAAGCTGAACTTCTAAGCCACTGCTTTGAGTTACATTTCCTTGAGGTTTCTCTTGCATGATGTGTGCTCTACCTACTAATAAACTTCATTTTTCTCTTGTTAATTTGTCTTCTTGTTAAAGAACCCCAGCTAAAAACCCAAGATGGGTAAAGGTTGAATTTTGCCTCCCCTACACCTATCAGACTGGGCCATTCTTTATTTCCTAAATACCCATCTCCCTTACCAAACGAAGAATTACTTGATGATGCTTGTCCCAGAGTATTCACTTCTGTTTACTTGATCCCCAGTAAGCTTCCTTGAGATATTTTTTTCATTAGCTCATCTACTTATTCAATTAATATTTATTGGGCATCATCCCGGTACCAGACACCACACTCTCCCAGGGCGACAGCAGAGAAGAGGACCCAGGAGCAAGAATATGTTACTGAATTGAAGAGAATTCTCTCTCTAATCTTCTATGTCTCTTTGGCCATATTGCCATTATGGTACTTACTTACCACTTTATGGGGCAATTATTTGGTCATGTGTCATGTTTCCAATGTGACTATTAGTTCTTCCAAGACAGAGAACAACAGCTTATTTATTTTATATCCCAGTTATCGGGCATAGGGGTCAGCAAACTCTGGCCTGTGAGCCAAATGTCGCCTGCTGCCTATTTTTCATCTGGCCCATGAGCTACAACAGTGTTGATAGTATTAAATGTTTGAAAAAAAAATCAAAAGAATTTTTCACAAAACATGAAAATGAAAATTGTATGAAATATAAATTTCAGTGCTCATAAAGGTTTTATTGGAATATAGCCTCTCTTTATTTACATATTGCCTGTGGCTGCCATTTACATATTAACAAGGGCAGAGCTGACTGGTTGTAAAAGAGACCTTTGGGCCCCAGGATAGAAATATTTACTATCTTGCCAGTTACAGAAAAAAATTTACAGGCTCTGATCTAGCATGTTAACCTTTTTTGAGCAAATGATGCTGGTGTTGACTCCAGGAGCAGGTAAGGTCTGGGCTAGGAGAAGAAAGGAGGAGGAAATCCCTCCCTGTGTTGTGAGGGCACCTTTTGTGTGCCTCGCAGCTGGTGGTACTCATGGGGTCTCTCTAGAGGAATAGGCAACGCTGTGCTAAGACCTGAGTCTGGCCCCCCTGTTCTCCCCCAGAATGAAAGGTAAGCTTTATTCTGCTACCATCTCCATTTCATTCCAGAAAAGCAGTAAGAACATGTGACTTCATCACAGAATACTTGTTCCAAGGGGAGGAGACTTGGCTTGACTTGGTGCAGGGAAAGGAAGGGCAGGGTTCCTGAAGGGAAGGAAATAGATGTTCTCCATAACTTCTCTTAAAATGGGAATATTTGGGGGAGTGATTATACTTTCACTTAATATCCAAACTCTCATTTTAAAAATATTCAATGACTTCATGTTTGACTTTGAATAAAATTGCAAATTCTGCCCCTTACAAAGCCCATCATGATCAAGCAGGCCAGCCCTGGCTACCCTCTGCTATCCCGGTTGGTATCACTTGTCTCCTCTCTGTATCTTAGCTTCACACGTTCTTTTTGTTCCTCAAACACACTTTTCTCACAGCAGGGCTCCATAGGCTGATTCTCCTTCTTCCTGGTATGCGCTTCCTTCTTTGTTGAGCTCATCATCTTCCGTCAGGGGTCGGTTCAGACATTGTCTCTACACTGAAACCTTTTCTAACCCCCTGACCTAAGAAAGGCTCCTTCCTATTATTATTTTCTATTCCAGTATCCCTCATAGAACTGATTACAATTTTGAATTATGCGTATATTTGCTGGTTTACTCGATTTGCTGGTTTCCCCACTAGAATGTACGTTCTACAAGGGTAGAGGCCACTTATCACGTTGGGGGTTAGGGCTTCAACATATGTTTGGGGGAACACAAATATTCCATCCTAATATCTCTCATCAAGGCTGAGACTGGAATCAAATTCTCTCTGGCCTGGTGCCGCCTATGATCCTTTGTGGTTTGTGTTGGCCACAGGTAGGGCAAAAAATGAGCCCAATGCTCTATGCTTACTGCTCCGGCCAATCAGATACTCACATGGAGACGGTGTAGTCAACAATTGTCTAACAGATCATCCCAGAACTTAGTAGCTTAAAACGTCAGTAATCATTTTCATCTTTCACGGTTGCTATGGTACAGAATTTGGGAGAGGGCTAGACTGTTGGTCCTGTGGGCTGCTATCATCCGAAGGCTTGACTAGAAGTGGCTGAGGGCCTGAGGAATAAGCTCTTCATATTTTGAATCCCTAACCCCCAGTGTGATAGTATTTGGAGGTAAGGTCTTTGAGAGTAATTAGTATTAGCTTGGAACATAAGGGTGGGGCCAACACAATGGTTAGAGGTCTTACAGGAAGATGGAGAGAGAGAGAGAGAGAGAGAGAGAGAGAGAAAGGTCATCTGCAAGCCAGTAAGAGTTTCACCAGAATCTGAATTGGCTGGTACCTTGATCCTGGACTTTCTGGCCTCAATGACTGTGACAAATAAATTTCAGTTCCTCTTTAAGCCACCCAGTCTATGGTCTTTTGCTATTGCAGCCTGAGCTAAGACACCAGACAATTTCCTCCTTGCTTTTGGAAGAATGAGACAGCCTGAGTCATAGGACGCCTTTGGATTGCCAAGCTCAGGACCTTTGGGGAAATGAAGCTTAGTTCTCCAGCGAGGGGGTGGTAATTATTTCTTATATTTGGGAGGCTGAATGAAGACCATGCTGGACCTTGCAAGAAGAGTAGGGAAGGGAAAAATACTGGGATTCTGAATCTGTAAGACCAAAACCTGCATCCCTTATTGAGGGGTATGCGAGTCCTATGGCCAAGGCCAAAGGTGAAGGAGGGATCTCTGCCAGGTTCTAGAGCACTAGTCACATGGGGGCTCAAGCAGTAATGACTGGCTCCTTCAAGCACCCTGCCACTCTCATCAGATCTCATTATAGAAATACCACCCATTACCCCCCCGCCCCCCGGTTTCCCTGAGGTGGAAATTTGCCACTTTCTGCACCTCAAAGAGCCATCTCATTGCTCCACTGCAGTCTCCTGTTCACTCCCTAGTGGAGACAGGAGTATCCCGGGCTGTGTTCTCCAGGAAGCCGACACTGCATGCATGATGGCTATGAAGAGCGCTCTTAGAATTGTCACCCATGGAAAGGAAGTAAGGAAGCAGGCTTGGGCAGAGGGGAGAAGTCGCACTGTGATGCAACCTTTTTTTTTTTTTTTTTTTAATTTATTTTATTTGAGAGAAAGAGAGAGTGAGTGAGAGAGAGAAAGCACAAGCAGGGGGAGTGGCAGGCAGAGGGAGTGGGAGAAGCAGGCCTCCCCGCTGAGCAGGGAGCCCGATGTGGGGGCTCAATCCCAGGACTCTGGGATCATGACCTGAGCCGAAGGCAGACGCTTAACCGACTGAGCCACCCAGGCTCCCCACTGTGATGCAACCTTCAAGAAGGATTCGGCTGACCCCTGGGGAGCCCTGCAGCTGGGGTGGTCCTTCACACATGTTCCAAACTGGGGAGAGGGGAGCAGGCATTTAAATGCCTGTGGCCTCTAGGCATTGCATGGAGACCACCCTGGAGAGAATGTGTGACCTTGGAAAAAATGTTTCTCTCATGCAAGGCAAGTCTAATGGGGGTCTAAGAGCTGAGGGCTGTCTACTGGCAGAGGGTCCAGTAGGTGACAGGGTCAGCCCTTCGGGCCTGAAGTATTTCCAGCAGATATGTCATAGCATGATCACATGAGATTGGCTGGGGCGTGCTAGTAATACCCCAAGGACGGGGGTTGGATCCATACTTCCCTTAAATTATAATGTGAAAGAACAAGATCCAAGCTGAGGTGAGGAAAAGGAGCCTAGAGAAGGAAACCCCTGATGTTCTCAGGTCAAGGATATGCCTCCAGATGTGGCATTTTTTTCTGTCACAGACCCACTGGTCGGGTTCCACACTGTGTCACGACAGTCATTCCTGAAATCGTTCTCTTGTGTATGAGGATTCTACTTTTAAAAAGAAAACGATTCAAGTAAAGAAAATGGGAGCATGCAAATCTACAGCCATTATTCCTTTAGATTTGGACCTCCGCCAATTCCTCAAGGAATTTAATATCTTTATTCCTTGAGGAATTTTACCTTTATTCCTATGTGAGGGAGGATGAGATTTCTGGAGTCCTGGTTGTCTTCCTCAGCTCAGGAGCTGACGTGTCAACCAGTCTGTGAGTTGGGCCCTTCAAATGATCTGCAAATGTAGGTTCTTTAGCTGGGGCAAAAGGCTCAGGTGACAAGATATCATAGGGCTTTCCTTAATTGATTCTGACTTTGGAATTAGTGAGTGTGTAAGTGAAGTTTTGTTCTAGGAAATTACAGTGTGTGTGTGTGTGTGTGTGTGTGTGTGTGTGTGTGTGTTTGTGCATCAGGGCTCTGAGGAACAGCTCCAGGTGACTGAGCAGAACTGACTGATCCTCTTGCCTCCTGCGTGTGCTTGGCTGGTGAGTGTCCTCCATTTTGATGCAGCTGCGATGTCCATCGCTACACTCCCAACTCTGTTCTCAGACTCGCTTTCCTCTTGGGACAACCCCATGTTAATATTCTAAAATACAGAAGCATTTAGAAGAAAGGGCAAAAAAGGAAAAGAAGGTTAAATGAGGAGACAGAGATACAGGGATTTCCACTTCCTTTCCTGAGCTATGAGACCACCATGCTTTTGTTTGCCAAATGATAAGAGATCTATTTCCTAATCAGAGTATTGTGCGCGCCATTCAGAAACGTGTTCCTGCTCCTTTCACAGCTCCAAAAGGGAGCTGCCAGGCATCAGAAGAGAAGAATTGTAGCGAACGTAGGAATAATAGGAATGAAAAAAATCAATGTGGAGATGTAATTGAAAGCAAGAACTGGTGGTCAAGGTAATTGAATGGTAATATTGCGAGCAGAAACCAAGTAGGATCAGGTAACTGTGAGATTAGGAAATTCACAGATGTGCATCTCTCTCCTTTCTGGGATAATGCGGGCCTCTGAGACGGTGGACAGAGATGTTATCAGACGCGCTCATTCAAAGAGAAGTTCCTCTCTAGTTTTTTTCCAAGTCTTTTTTTTTTTTTTTTTTAATTTCCTTACAAAGAATACCTTGAGACCTGGAATGAGTCCAAGGCTGTGACTTTGCAACTGATACAGCTGGACTCGGGCATGTTCGATCCTGTCCTTGTGACTATCGTTGCAACAGAATTCAATTGCTCCCTGTCAGCCCACTCTATCAAGGCACACCTGACCGGAACGATGACCAGAAATACTTAAGCAGCCACACAAAACTCATTCTTTCTGATCAGTCTCAGTTCCTGGAACAAAACTGCAGTTAAAATTATTATTTATCTTCCTTTACCCAAGGAGAGATAATGAAGAAGATTTTATAGTGTTTTTTATTGGGAAAGTGAGTGCTATTCATGGGCATTTAAAAAAAAAAACAAAATAACTCCCTTTGAGACATAGTCATTCCTGTAGCATTACCTCATGAGGCCGTCCACAGACGGTGCCTACCAATTTCAGTGAAATCAATATTGCATTATGGTTGGAGTCAGAACTGGATTGTGTGACCTTGGGCAAGTCACTTAATCTCTCTGCCACAATCTATGTAAACACCCTGAAAATAATTCTAGCCACTTCGAGAAAGGAAGGAAGATTAATGATGGCAAGTTTTTGTAGATGACTGTCTCTGTGGTTGTTTCTCCCACTCCTTCGTTTTGTGTATGTGCTTTTTTTATGTCTGATTTTCTTTGGAATCCAAACTCAGCTGCCCACACACTGACACAAAGACAAAGCTGGCTCCAAAGGCAGGATGACAATGCTTCCACTCTGCTGAATTTTGTATCTGTGGACACAGTTAACACTTGTGAGTGTCCTCTGTTTCCCCTTTGTGGGAGAAAGAGGAGGGAGGCAGAGACATTCATTTGGAAAATAATTGTTGCATATACTATATTACTGTCTTCGTTCTGGATGATTTTGTGGTTTCTTGCTCTTGGGCATCCTGCTTCCTCAACCCCCCTGTAGCTGGGCCCCACTTTTTACCTCCCATTGTTTAACCAGCTCACGTAATTGATGACCCAGTTTGCTCTTCCATCTTGGGCCTCAGTAGTCCCTCCAGGACATGTCTGCAGTGGTTGCCCCACCCCTTCACAAGCCGTGACTACAGGGGATAAACTGACACTTACTGACCCGTTGAATGCAAACCTTAGGACCTCAGCAACTCTTCCAGTTGCTATCCTGACTCTCCTCTTCTTTTGCTATCAGACTTAGTGAGAGGGCATCGTATTAGCTCATAAATTCCATTCCTAACCCCTGGCTATCCAGCTATTACCTTATCACTCCGTTATTAAAACTGCTCTTTCTTCATCTCCATTCTGGGACCAAGGTGTCCTAGAGACGTCAGCATTGTCGAAAGATGCATCTTATTCCTGCGGTCAAGTTCACTCTTTTGGGTCTAAATCCACTTATCTATTGTCTGGGCTTCAATTACCATTTCCGTGTGGATAAATCCTACATCTATGGTTTTAGACATCTCAGTCCACCATCTGTTTTAAAATATCCTTTCCTGAGGTGCCTGGGTGGCTCAGTGAGTTGAGCGTCTGCCTTTGGCTCAGGTCATGATCTCAGGGTCCTCAGATCGAGCCCTGTGTTGGGCTCCCTGTTCAGCTCAGCAGGAAGCCTGCTTCTCCCTCTCCCTCTGCTGCTCCCCGTGCTTGTGCTCTCTGTCAAATAAATAAAATCTTAAAAATAAATACTTTAAAATATCCTTTCCTACCATTTTGTCCATTTCACAGCATATATTGTAGGCTTGAAAATATCCCTTCGTGGGGAATCTGGAGCACCGTAGTGAAGAGTTTGGATTTAATCCTATAGATGGAGTTGATTGAACATATCTAAGATCTTTAAAGACATTAAAGACATCATCTGGAGGAATGTATTGGTTTCATTCAGCAGACAGGAGGATGGGTTGAGGGTGGAAAGCTGGGGCTTCCCAAGCAGCCACTCGTCTGTTTCTAACCTCATGCAGGCACCCAAACTCTGCTACAAATACACCCAGATTTCAATTCTTGTGCTTTAGAAACAGCAGAAATAGAGAAGCTGAAAACAAGGAGGTATACGCGACTTCCCCTTCTTCCTTGCCAAACATGCCCAACGTCATCGTGAAATATTAATTCTTCCACCGTAACAGTGCAGTCTCTTCTGTCTTTTCTGATTCATTTGCCATTTTTTTCTTTCCTTTCTTATTCTCGGCTCTTACCTTCTTTTCAGACTTAAGAAATAGCCACCTGAACAATTCACTTTTTATCATGCTATCAACTAAAATTCTTGTAACACATGTGTGAACAATTCTCCTACTGAGATAATCTTCATAGACTTCCATTGCCCACTAAAGTTTCCTGAACTTCGTAGACCTCATCCCCAAATATGGCCTGTAAATTTTCACCATTTTATTAGCTTAATAGTGAGTCAATATAATGCAACTTTTCTCTGGTCTTCTGAATCGGTAAGGTACTTCCCTCTTTCCATACCATTCTTTTTTTTTCTTTTTTCTTTTTTAAGATTTATTTATTTTAGAGAGAGAGAGAGAGAGAGCATGAGCATGAAGGAGAGAGCATCTCAAGTGGACTCCATGCTGAGTGTAGAGCCCTACATGGGTCTCAATCTCATGACCCCGAGATCACGACCTGAGCCGAAACCAAGAGTTGGACGCTTAACTGACTGTCCCACCCAGGCGCCCCTCCATACCATTCTAAGCAAGCATTACTACTGTGGCTCTTCCAGGCTCAGTGCACATCTACAATAATTTATTTACAGGGACTACATCTCTCAGTACTCGGTACAACACAACTGGTCTTCTAGTATTTCTTGCACTGTTTTGGTTTCCTTGACAGGAAGTGGAACATCCTAATAGTTGAAGGAAGATTTTACCTCCTTGGTTGGAGGCACAGACCTCTGGCAAACTCACAAAGTGACACCTAAATGCACGAATATTTTTTGATGATTTTCCAGTTGACTCATTTCCTGAGTCTCTGGTCTTGGTGTACAGAGAAAGGAATGCACACGAGTCTCCAAGCATGGGTTGGCCAGCAGTTGTTTCTTTCAATCTAGCCTCAGGCACTTTTGAATTCATGAAAATTCCTTGGAGATTCCAGAAATATTATCCTTAATTTTCAGTGCTATTTTAAGTATTCATATTCTCTGTGTCTTCAGAGCTATTTCATTTGGAGGTTGAGGAACCACATTAAACAAAACTAACTACTTGTTGTTTTAAAATGGAAATCCATTTTTATTGTGATTTTGAAAGATCACTGCAAACAGATGATCAAAAGAAAAATATAGACTATTAAAGGTGAGTTAATGAAGACAGAAAACGGCCTGTGTTGTATTATACACAGAAGAGAAATCTATGCCTCGCTCTGGCCACACGAACTTCTTTTGTTTCCTTAATCACATAGGAGTTCCTTCCCTCCTCAGGCTGAGACACAGGTTGCTGTCTCTGCATTGACCTCCAGCTTTGACACCCTCACATATTTCCATCAGTCTCTATTCTGGATCCTACTTTATTCTTCATCACTTCCTCACAGAGTCATTCACTGACCTCCCAATATGTATTTAACTGGATTCCTCTGCTCTGCTTTTTTTAGTATCTCATAATTTCCATCAGGGCACTTAACCACAATCTGAAATTATATGTAGTTTGGTCCTTTGTATAATATTTATTACTCACTTTAGCCTCAACTCCAAGTGCACAGAGCCGTGAGCTCTAAGATGGCAGAAGTGATGCCTGGTTTGTCTGAACTATATATTGAAAGTTTAGCATAGTTTCTTGCATAGGATAGGAGATAAAAATATAAAAATGTGTTGTCAAATGACTTTTGAGTATATAGAGGGGATTAAGAATGAATATAGCTTATGTATTTTATATTGTTTTATTGGCTTTATAAAAAGCTTTATATGAAGCTTCACATATTTTTATAGCTTATATCCTTTAACAAACATTAGTTTTAATATAATGGTCACTCTATGGAGTAGAGGACTCCATAATGCTCAAGATCTGTAAGACCTGAATCAATTTCAACAGTCTTTCTTTCAATCATTTCTCTAGAAAGAGCTGCTGCTGACAAAGCAAACCATCCAAAAAACCCCCCAAAAACCAGAATGCTCAGAGCAATTCTAAAACTGAGGTTAGTGTATCATTGCTTAGAAATAATTTCAGGAAAGGTAGGGTGAGCACAAATTCCAAAGATTGAGATAGTTATTATTCAATGAACACACGTCAAATCCCCTGATGGTGCCTCAACTCATGTGAGAATTTAAAGTAAACACATTAGGGATGTTTAATCACTTTATCTTTTCAGATTACAAACATCCATTGCTGTGTGTAATAGCTTTGATTCCAAAATGGGCAAAATGTTTTTTGTTTTAACCTATTGAATTCTGTTGGAAATGCTCTAGATTAGTTTCTTATTTAAAGGAATCCTATGGTCAAAGCTTTATAAGTGAGGAGCTTTTTATAACATGCATAAGTGCCCTTAATTTGTCTCATTTGCTAGTAATTATTTGGTTATTGGATTTTCTCAAAGAAGGGTCCTGTACAGAATGCAGTCTCATCACGAGGTAAACGATCCCCTAAGAAACTTGCCAACTCAGCCCAAATCCCAGGCAATCATAATTCTATTTTGTGCCTTTAGAAGCAGGAAGAAGAAAGGATACAGTCAGGAAGCTACTAAGACTTCACTTTTTTTCCCTTAAAAAACAAAAACAAAAAACCAAACATCTCTAATCTCGACCACTTCAATTGACATGATCGGTAGGGAGAATAATTGTGCTGTGGAAATAAGGTTCCAGGGTTTAATAGTCCCATGTTAGAGGATGCCCCCTCTATCCCCTGAACATGGACCCTGTGGTCTGAGAGGCCCGGGTGAATTCAGCTCTTCTGTCTTTGAGCTCTTTTTGCCTGTGTCAAAATGGGAGCTCAACAATCCCATAGGTGTATAGTGAGAGAAGAGTGAGATATTTCATGTAAAGCCCTTGTCATAGTGCCTGGAATATAATAAGCCCTCAAAAATAGTGGCTCTTGAGATAACACATACCTATAAACACAGATCTAACACCTGTTATCTTTGCAGATGTTTCTTTGCTTAACGAGTGATTCCCAGTCCTTGAAAAAAATGAAACAAACAGTGGGAATAAATAAATGTTTTACCAAGACCATATAATATTTATACAATGAAAATATAGACATTTTAAGCAAAAATGAATAAACGGACATCTGTGTCCATGTGTGCATGCGTGCATATGTGTGCGCATGTGCAGGATTTTCTTACAGGAAAATGAAGACATTCCGGCATGGTGCTTAAGTAATAATATTCCACATAACCCATGCTCTTTCCCTGTTCTAAGCTTTGCCTCCAGTGCTTGTGGAGAAAGGCACTCTTTGTCTTTCATTGTTTTCCATCTGGTTCTAATTGAGGGGAAAGAAGAACAAAAACAAAAATACCGTTTGTAGTTTAGTTAGACTTCACCTTATAATTTTTTTGGAAGAAATTAGTTGGATATGTACTTTTTTCATGGCAAAGGATGTGTTCTATCCACCTCTTTTATATGGCCATTCCAAAGTCCCCCGATCCGACAATATGCTAATCGTAAAACAATTTCTGTCAACAACACAATACAGGTTTTCTTCCCTGTCCATTCTGTATCACTTTGATGAAGAGATTCTTAAGGAGGGACTCTAAATATTTTGTAATTTCTAAGAAAATCACCAAGCTGTTAGTGAAGTAAATATCTGTTTAATTTACAAACATCAGTAGTATAACTGATATTAGTCTGGAGAAAGACAAAGCACACTGAATTATACATGTACATCTAATTTTCTGCGTAAAAAAAGTTTTTGGAAAGGAACATCTGCATCTTCACAGGGTACCCTGGGATTTTCATAAGGGAAGAGCACAGTCCACTATAAATCATTATCAATTCTACATTGTAATTTAGCAGCAAACATGTTAACATGGGAACATTAAGGTAATAAAGGAGCTTTATTGTTTGGAAAAAAAAAAATCACAGTTCTTGACATTACAGCCTTTTTTCTCTGCCCCCCGCCCCTGATAAAAGGGCAACAAATGTCAAGGAAATATTAATTTGTAAAATATCTACTTTTCTAGTGTCGATTGCTACACACCGTTTCTGTTCTGGGAGGACACACTGCAGAGGGGCTGGCCCCTCTTTCTGTACAAAGACCGTCTCACGCATAGACTTTACATACTCTCTGCAGGTGTCCTGAATGAGGCCAGTAGGTCGGTGACACCAGTGGTCAGATGTCAGGGTAAACAAACCGATCAACACATATTTATCCCAATATAACAGCCTATGTTAGTACTATGGCCAACCCCCCCCACCCCAATCCTGATTTTTAAGTTTGAAAAATATACAAAAATATCAGGACAATCATAAATTAATATATATTAAAGCATTGAGAAACAGTAAAAGAATGGCCTACCATGTTAAGTACAATGTCCTTTGATACAATAAATATTTCTCATCGGAACTGCATACTGTATAGGGCTGTTTTGAACTCATAGAAACAAAAATTCATATTATTACTAATTTATTTATCAATAATCTATTGGTTCTTTATCATCTCCTTTATCATTTATATTACAAAAAAATTAATACTGGAAAACGGTAGATAAACACTTCTGTGTGCTGCTTCGGCTAACATGCTGACGTTTAAAAAGAAGATACACCTGTTACGTTAGCTCTCCCATCCCTCTCATGAACAGAACCCAGGTCTTCAAGGACACTGTTTTGCACCGAATATTTCTCAACTGCGTGTTCGGTGAATTCTCGAGTTCCATTCCTCCGCCTTGCATCCTCAACCATCCTCAACCCCACACAGGTGCTCGGTGTGTCCTCGTGAGCCACAGAGATGGGCACGAGGCCACAGGGGCTTTACGGTCTGGGTGCTGATGTCACGCAGCACACAGTAGCTCGGCTCTCCCTCGTCTCTGTGCTTCTGCTCGTCTTCAGCATGTTGCAAAGATGAATTCGCGTCGCAACGCTTCCCACCCGTGGGCCGAGGCCTCCAGGTTCTCTCTCTCTTCCTACTTCTCTCTCACCGGGGAAGCGTTAGTTCAAGCATTTTTTTTTTTTTCCCCAAATGCAGAAAAAAAAAAAAAAAGTCTTTATTCTCATAATAAAAATAAGTCTGTTCTGTATTTTACAATATATTTCAAATATTTCCACTATGAAGCATTAATGAGTCCACCGCGGTCGAGAAGTAGACAACATTCCCCAAAGACACAAGGTGCCAGGGGCGCGATTAAGAGGCGCACCTGGAACAACCACACTTCACCACCTTCTCGACCTCATCCACAAACGAAGACCCATCAGTGCATTCGAAAGAGTATTTCCGCCGCTTGCTCCTCAGAGGTCCGCAGCACTGCCCTCCCGCACACCCACCTCTGCATTCCAACCGGGACACCTTCTTGGTCGTCTGGCAAGCGGCATAGCCCTGCTGCTTTTGGTAATAATCTCGTATCCGCTCCCCTCGACAAGAGATTTCTAGAAAAGAACAAGAAGCACAAGCATTTTCAGGGCAGTCGCTATGAGTACCCAACAAAGGGGCCGTGGATCCACAAGCCAGTTCAGGAGGTGCCGTCTTTGTCTGCCATGGGTAAGTGTGATTGTCACGGGCCTGCTTATACTCCATATAATGGGCGGGGGGCCCAGCTTGCTGTTCCTTGAAAGATACTTTTTGTTGTTGTTGTTGGGGTGGCCTTTATTTTCTGCAAAGTGAATACTATAGATGTGGACTGTAAATACTATGCTGTTGGACTGACAAGAAAATTGGATTCCTAAATCTTTTCCTTTATTGCAGACATGCGCGTCTTCTGTTTTTACACTACTAACAGCTGGTTTCGTTTACCACAAGGAGCCGTTTCAGAGAGTATGCAATTTAAT
Source organism: Phoca vitulina (assembly GCF_004348235.1). Taxonomy (NCBI): domain Eukaryota; kingdom Metazoa; phylum Chordata; class Mammalia; order Carnivora; family Phocidae; genus Phoca; species Phoca vitulina. Next base: position 11,483,511 of record NW_022589706.1, on the reverse strand, counting down.
TTATTAGACCTGGGGTTTAATATCATTCAATCTGTTACTTAATACAAGTAACATTCCACTAACTTCATAAATTACCCTGGTATGAACCAGTTCAAAAAGAGACATGTGCTCAAAGCTTCCACGGGCACGTTGCTCTGGTCTCGTCCCTCCGATACGCCCACCTCAAGGCCTGCCAGCTGGGGGCGAGGCGCCTTCTGGTCACGCAGACAGGGGAGAAGGAGAAAGGTGGGCCAGCAAGTCGGCACGTTTCCATCCCTCTCACCTGCATGCCGAGCTGTGATAAATCAGTTGACTGTAAGGTCAAAGGTGACTTTGTCTTAAACCTAGAGCAGAATTATGAGCTGCCTCTTCTCTGTGCCAGAGACGAATTAATTATATAAATGGATGAGGATGGCAGGTAAAGGTAAGAAGGCAGGGAAGTAAATGTGCTGCACCAAAAGGTAAAAAGGAGTATTTTTCACGGCACGTCACTGAAGGCCGTGTCAATTCCGGCCGTGGAGGTTGAGGACACTTCACATCTGGTGCCTTCACGCCGCTGGGAAATCAATCAACGGCAGCAACTATAGGCCATGCCTAGACCCGGTGTTCCTCATATCACTCCTCTGTGTGTCTCTCTCCCTTTCTCTCTCTTTTCAAAGATGGTGGGGGGGGGGTGCTCTTGCTTCAAAGGGTGGTGCCCAGGCGGGTCGGCTTACCTCGGTCACAGCTGTCTCCAGTGTATCCACTGCTGCATTCGCAGTAGGGCTGCCCCAGTCCCGAGAGCCTGCAGTTCCCATGCTTGCACTTGATCGCCTGGCAGGGGTTAAACAGATCCTCCTCCTCATCACAGAGGACACCGCCGTGGCCCTGCAGACACTTACAGCTGTAGGAGAACGCATTGATGGGCAAGCAGGTGCCGTGCACACATCTACGGTAGAGGAGGAAGGCAAGAACGCACGCGCATTAGGCAGAGGGGGTAAGAATGGAGGAAGGGGATGGAAGGAGTAGGGAGGAGATGGGCCAAGGGGCTGACTTCCTTCTCTTCTCTCTCTCTCCCCTCCCCCTCGTCTCCTTCCCTTCTTCCTCTGTCCCTCTTTCCCTCCCTTCCTGGCTTTTGCTTTGAGGGCTGGCGTTTATGTGTTTGTGTGCAGCTCGAACTCACTTATTTCCAAGACAGGGGTCATTGGTCCTCTGGTCACAGAGGGGCCCAGTCCAGCCTTCTTCACATTCACAGGTGAAGCCCGACTGGCTGCTGGGTCTGCACGTGCCGTGGGTGCACACCTTCTTGTGGCATGGCTCACAGCCGGGCAGAATGCCGGTCTGCATGGGCACCTTGCGGAAGTCCTGCAGCTCGCTGTTGATGTAAAGGTTGCGGAGGCAGCCGTGGAAGCTGGTGCCGTTCTGCCCGGGGGCCTGGCGCAGGGCCGCGGCCACGTTGTTCTTGCCTGGCATACCTGCAGAGGGACACCGGGTCAGTGGTTTGGCTCTTTGCCGGGGGGATCCTCAGCAATTTGCCCGCCACCCCCCCAGACCCTTTGAGCTCTGCCAGCAAGGCAGCAGTCAGGGTGACACTCCTTTAGGACAACCAGAGATCATCAGCCTCCAGGCCTGTGGTTCTCCCTCCACCTGGCTGCACGTTAGAATCACCTGAGATCTTCAGAGAAATACTGAAGCTTGGAACCTCTGCCCAGACCTACTTCATCTGGGCAGCGTGGGGGAAGGGAGAAGAGACGGCTGGTTCTTTGTTTGCATTTGATTTTTGGAAGATGCTCCAGGCCATTCTAATGCACAGCTAGAATAAAGAACTAAGTTCATTGGCGGCCAGTCTCTTAATTTTTCACATTTGTTTCAAATAAAATCTTACACGGAGGCATCAATGTATAAAACCTCAAAGCAGACCTATTGTAGCTAGAGGCAAGATCAGGAATTGAGGAGAGATCTGGGCTCCGCCCTCTCTCCAGCCACCTCTTCAGCCTGGACACACGCCCTGGAAGCCAAGCTCCAGAAAGCACAGTGATACCTGGGGCGACATGCTCAGTGTCACCCAGTAAGACCGGGCTGCAGATCAGTGGATGAGTGAGCCTCGCAATCTCTAGGGTCATGGTTCCGTCCATCCAGTCTGAGGGGGTGAGATCTGGGTTCACAGTGACCTTCCCCCCCAGCCCTGCCAAATTCGAAGCTGGCAACCAATCCGGCTCACCCCCGGCAACATCCTGAGCCCAGCAGTGCTGGTCGGCGTCTGAGAAGCTCACCCATGCTTCCTATCATGGCAGCACCTCATTCACGTCGTTTTCATTTTCTTGCTAATTGAGAGTGAAACGTTCATATGCCAAGAAATCAGGAATACAAAAGAAATTCCTCCAAAAACAGAATTTGCAGTCTTTGCATATGTAAGTTCCACTGGTGACAGTCATCTGGTAACCTTCATTTGGCAAAACTGAGGAAACTTTCCATGGCCTAAGCCAGACCCTGAAATAGTTCCTGGATGGGATCCTACCCGAGGCAAACATCCAGACTGCAGTGGGGTAAGAGGAGGGAGCCAGAGGCCTTCAGGGTGGCTGATGATCCCCCCTGGCGCTTACCCCCTCGCTCTGCCTGGGCTCTGAGCTACTGGCTGGAGGGTACAGGCTGGGGAAGACTCTGTTCTCACTCTCCAGAGGGTTGGCTGGTTGATTCTAAAGACCGGGACCCTCAGCAATGCTGGGGCCTGCCCTGTGGCTGTATCACCTTCTCTGTTCAAAGGAGCCGTGTTTGGGTTCTAGCAGCACCAACATCAGACAGGTAGATGTACAAAACCACCAGGTAGGCTCAAGGTCAATGTCTTTACTGTTGGTCTGTGTAGGCACGAGCCAGTTATTCCCAACCATTGTGGGGCTTAGTCTTCTCATCCATAGCGTGAGTGGGTGGACCAGAACAACTGTTTCTGCGATCCACCGAAGGTCCATGTTCAGAAGGCGGCTTTCCAGGCCAAATTCTCTTCCTGCCTTGAGAGTCTAACTGGTAGGAAGGGGTGGGTGCAGGAATCTAAATGTTAACACGCAGCTTGGTTGATTTTGATGCAAGTGCTCCCTGGTCACGCTTCGACAGGTACCGAATTAGGGGTCTTGGCTTTGAACTTCCATGACCTCAGACTTTCAGTCCATGTCCGTCTGGCCTTGGGAACAGAGTTGCTTTCTAGAGCGGGCTCAAAAAATCTGAAATGTACCATTTCCAGGAAAGCCCACGTAAAAGAAAATTCTTTGTTCTGGGATAAGTTCTTCTAACTCTATCATATCCATTCATCATAAATGTGTGGACTTTAAGTCCACACCAGGATGGTCTTTTTTTCAGACATGTGCGTTTTCAAATTTGGAGAAAAAGATGAGCTTAGTTACCGAGGTCCCTCTCCTTTGCTAAGTCAGGTTCTTCTGCCTTTGCCACCTCGAATTCAGGGCTGGGATCTTATGATTACATTGTATTTTTTTTAATTTGAATTACCCTGCACTCTGATTTGGAAGGAAATGGGCCCACTATGTTCTCTGGCAGTGAGGCTTCCTTCAGGCCTGGATGGACAGAGGTACTATCTGGATTCTTCCAGACCCTCTATCCTAAGAAAGATTGGCACTTTTCAGTTTGGAATGTAAAGCTCTTTTTTTTTTTCCTTTTTTGAGAAATGTTCTGACCTAAGCACTCCCATTTTGAAGGGTCCCCCCACCCCCCCTCACTGCATCGTAAAGGAGTTTTAAAAGATTCAGTGAAATTGTTTCTGATGAAAGCACAATAAATCAAGTGAAGGACAAGTCCAGAAATAAACAAAAAGCCACAAAACCTAGATTGCTTCCCTTTCTGCTTTATGTTAAAGAGTGAGTGGCAATGCAGATAGATGGCTTTGGGGTCAGACAGACCAGACCTGGACTCAAATGAGGTCTCTATTACTTCATGGCTCTGTGAACTTGGACACGTTTTGTAAAGTCCTTGCAGCTGTCCCTCCGGGATCATGAAACAAAAAATCATACCTGGTGCCTAAAGTCTCTGAGGATTAAGACTGTAAAGAAGCATTGTGTTGGACACATCAAATGTGTTCAGTGAGTATAATTTCTTTTCTTTCAAACCACAGATATATCTATGTGTGACTTGCTTTACCCATCCCAATGTAATGGCTGTTAACAGTAGTGCAGGCAAGAAATGGAGGCTGCTGTTTGTAAATGCATCTCCTAGTTGTGATTCCCATGAAGCAATGAGATCAGTCAACTTGCTGAGCAGACTTAGTATGCAATACTTTTATTCCAATGCACTATGGTTCCTTGAAGACATGTCGGCTTTTCCCACTCCCCTGGGCAAAGAAGGGATATTTCTTTTTCAACGTTGTAACCTTTATACCTATGTTAACTTCATTTCCAGCACATGGTAGGTACTAAATAAATATTTATGGAACTGAACCAAGATTTTTAATGGTCTCTAAAAATCCAAAATTCTTTCAAAGTGTTAAGATCTTCAAATGCTGAAAATTACAAAAATATGGAAGTGCTCTGGACTTTCAGGATAATTCCAAAAATGCTTTCAAGGAAGTCTCTGAAGGGATAACATAAATATGTAGAATCCCAAGGTTACTATTTTGCAGAAAATTAATGCAAACATTGTGAAAATGCCTGTCCTGCTGAGCAAATCAGTTACACTGACCTGTGCAGAAACTTCAGCTTACTTCTCTGTAAAATGAGTTAATTTTATCACTCAATTCACCTCAATCCAATGTGATTTAATTCAATGCTACTCAGTTCAACATCATATGCTTTCTTGCTCCTTTGCCTGAAAAGTGAAATTCCGGATCTCCAGTTTACATTTTCCCTCCTTTCCCCCAATAGAGGAAAGCTCTCTCCGTTGCGGGTCTTCTCCTCTGGGCTCCTTCAGAACATTGCCCACATCTCTGTTCTTCACCTGTTCCTCAACTGCCTTCTGGTTGGTTACAAATAAAGTCCAGAATCTTCATTCTATCATTCCAACCCCTAGTCCACCTTCCCAACCCTCTGTCTTGTTCACTCACCTTAATGTCTTAGCTAACCAGAAGTACTTCCTGTTACCCCCAATACAAGCTGAATATTTAACTCAATTGTTCATTCATTCATTCATTCATCATTCGATTTTGTTAATAATCATTCCTACCATCTATGAGTTGACAACTGGTAGCACAGACAATCTAGAATGGTAAGATCGGACAGAACTTTTTTCTTTTTCTTTCTAGCATGACACGATAAAAGCAGCCCTCCAGGCCTATGTGTCCCTGCTCTCACACGTGCGCTCTCTCACTTCCTCTCTTCTTCCTTAAGACCTTGCTGTGTGCCACAGGTGTGCTGTGTAATTTTCAGGTCTTGTAAGTAATAAACCTCTAATTTTTCTTCAAAGTTTCCTGATGCTTGTTGCTGATGGGTACTTTGCAATCATCATAAGAACCACAAGAACCTGTCCAACCATGACATTGGTTATTAATAGGTTGAGACAGACACAAAACAGGTTTGTTAACACACATCCAGGGCTCTTTCTTTTCTACCCTTGCTGTCCATCTTTCAGTGATTGATCACTATGGGTCGACGGCCATGACACCAGGGATCAACAATTTCAGAGTTAGTCTATGATGAGAATCACAGGGTTTTGGGGACTTATTGGATTTGGAACAGAGCTTACCTCCTACATAGAGGGGAGAGTCAAAATTCAGAGTGGACTGCTTTGACAAGTTGGTGATGATTTTGGGGCTCCCTCCATCCACGGAGAGGGAGAGACTCTGATCCAGGGCAAGTAGCTCCACAATGTGAAAGTTTCCGTCATTGATCGTCTCCACACTACAAAGAAAAAGTAACTTAGCTGATGCTTCAATTTTCCTTTTATGAACCCAAAGAAGTTAAAATACAAACTCCAATAAGCACTTCTTAGGAAAAGATACACCTACCTAGCATTAATAAAGATAAAGACCAATAGCTGATTTAAAAATAGAAGATATTTCAGGGAGATACAATCAATTTCTACTTCTTAGGAATGGATACAAATTAAGCTTGTTTTCCTATTGGGAGAAGTGGAAATGGGTACATTTAATCACTATCCAATCATATTCTTCCAGGGCCAGGTCTAGCAGTCATTCTAAAACTTGAGAGGGCTTATGGAAATTCATAAAACGCATAAAAACAAAAAGATTAAGAAACTGAGGTAAATGAAAAATGGGGATTGAAAATAAGAGGAAGTTGGGCACAATTAGCAGGAAGGTTCTATATGGTTTTGAAGTGTGGTTATAAATCTAACACGAGTGTTAACAGCAGGCAAAGATGAGCACGGGACCAACGCAGAAAACAGGATCCATACACAGCAGTGTCAGGGATATACTTACCTCTCACCATGGAGGCAAAAATACGGCAAAATGGAAGTTGGGGTCAAAAATAAATAGTGAATATTAAAGAGCTAGCATACTGGTATATTGACTAGGCAGTCTGAAAAAAAAAAAAAGGCTCAAACATGGAAATATGGGAGCATAGGATAAAGAAACTGTGAATACCTAGTATTCCCTACATAAGATGATGGCTTAAATTTCTGGGTGCCGATACTTAAATTTGCAAATAGGGCAAGCCTGGAAAATAATAGAAAAATGTACTGACATTTCTGTGTGGTTCTCACCACAGGTGTCTAATAATATTCCTTTGTTTGCCAACAGAGATTAAAAAGGTTTTTGTGATTCGACCACAGTATAAACCATTCTGCAGAACTGTGAAAACATCTGAAGTTCGCTGGTCTTAAGTGGTTGTAAGAGTCCACATGTACAGGGATCTTTGATAACCTGTCTCAGATATCATCTTTTTTAAATGATAAATACTAATATGCCAATGAATATTTTTACCCTCTACAAATTTAATTATCCCAACACTTTATACCAGTAAAACCAACAGAGGAAACGATATACATGAAAATCATTTACTAAATAAAGTTGCATACCAACTGTCAGTGGTCTTAAATAGGACTGTCTTCTAAGGGAAGATACTGGATGGGAATATCAACGAATTGTTAAGCATGCAGATTTTGGAGTCAGATAAACCTGGATTTGAATCCTGGTCTTGCATTTATGAAATGTTTGACCTTAGATAAGTTACTGAATTGCTTACACACTTCAGTCTTCTCTTCAGTTAAGGCTAATAAATATTTCTCCCTCCGATGATTAATTTGAGGTCTGTATAAAATGATTTTTAAGAAGTGCAAAGTGAAACATCCAGATATAGAAAGTGCAAAGTCAAGTGTTAGATGTCAGTATCACCATCACTACCATTGTCATCATATAAATAATCCAGTATTATTTCAGTATCTTCAGGAAGAAATTAGTTAGCTTGATTTTTGATATGAATTATAAAATAATGCTGAAGACTGGCAGAAATAGAATAACTTCTTTGGGGGCATATCTTGTTCAAGTTACTAAAGTTTTAAGCAAAATATTAAAATGAAGATATATATAGAGGGGTGAACAACTGCTTTTCCTTTGTGATCATATACAGCATGTAAGTGGTTTTATAGGACTGCTCTATGAACACTGACCTTGATTAAATCGTAAATATTAATAATGGGACCTCTTTTTTTCCTTTACATTTGCAAAGAAAAGGCCATTTGTACTGGAAAATGGTTTCTTGGTCACACATTGGTCTCGACCATCAATCTTGGTATGTCATCACTAATGACAGTGGTTTGGTGCAGTACAACACAGTAAGCTACTTTATTTATTTATTTTTAAAGATTTTATTTATTTATTTGACAGAGAGAGACAGTGAGAGAGGGGACACAAGCAGGGGGAGTGGGAGAGGGAGAAGCAGACTTCCCACGGGGCAGGGAGCCTGACGCAGGGCTCGATCCCAGGACCCAGAGATAGGGTCTCTGGACCCGAAGCCACGCAGGTGCCCCAAGAATAACATAGAGTTTTTTTAGTAATTACTAGCCAGTTTACAGTTATAGTCAAGAGGCTTCAAGCATGTCCTTAGGGAAGGACATCTAAAATATGCATTTTATTTAAAAATTTGGATTTTTTCAGTAGTCATATCCTAAAGGCAATGCTGGGAGGTACATCTTGTTCAGCCTGTCCCAAGTCTCATTAGATGTGTGACATTGGATTAGTGTGACACTGGATTGGTGTGACTTAAGGTCATTTTTCTCTGTGTTCCTCATCAGGGAAATGCAAATACTAAGACCAAAGAATCACATAACACATACTACAGGCCAGGTAATGTTCTAAGAACTTTATGTGTCTTAACTCATTCAGAATCACAACAGCCCTGGGGCGCCTGGATGGCTCAGTCGTTGGGCGTCTGCCTTCGGCTCAGGTCATGGCCCCGGGGTCCTGGGATCGAGCCCCACATCGGGCTCCTTGCTCGGCGGGAGGCCTTCTTCTCCCTCTCCCCCTCCCCCTGCTGTGTTCCCTCTCTCGCTGTGTCTCTGTCAAATAAATAAAATCTTCGAAAAAAAAAAAAGAATCACAACAGCCCTAAGAGTTGGGCACTTAGGGTACTCAAGGTGGCACAGCCAGTGGCTAATGAGATTTGAAGCCGGAATCCCTGTTTCTAGAGTATGTGTTTTTAATTATTGTGCATTACTTTTAGAATAAAAAAACCTGAAAAGTACCTAGTACTATACCAATGGCATGTGTTCTCACCACTAACAAGCCTTTAATAGGTGATTTTTCTCCCAAATAGCCCAAGAATAAAGTTCTATGGAAAATAACCTTATATGGGGCGCCTGGGTGGCTCAGCTGGTTGGGCGACTGCCTTCGGCTCAGGTCATGATCCTGGAGTCCTGGGATCGAGTCCTGCATCGGGCTCCCTGCTCGGCTGGGAGTCTGCTTCTCCCTCTGACCCTCCCCCCTCTCATGTACTTGCTCTCTCTCATTCTCTCTCTCTCAAATAAATAAATAAAATCTTTAAAAAAAAAAAAAGAAAATAACCTTATATGATAGTTGCACAAATTGGTACATTTACCAGAAATCATGGAATTGTAAAAAAAAAAAAAAAGGTAATAATTTCATAATAAGTGTTTGAAGGTTATGAGAATACATATAAGGTATATAGAATTCAAATGTGGATTTGGATTCTATTTTCCCAATTATAAGTGAAATTTAGACTGATTAGATATTTTTCCTTCCCAAAGTTTTAAATGTCTAATCTGATCATTCCTGAACTTGGCCGGAGTTGTCACTAAGCCTGATTCCATTTATATTTCCCTGGAATTGAGGCCTCACCATGGCTTCTGACAGATAGGTATTATAAAATTAATATTTTTAGAGTCTTTGTGTTTTAGGATAATAGCATGTGTATGGGTCTAAATAGAATATTTGAGAACTAAGAATATTCTAAATCGGTGTTTCATGCTGTCTTCTAAAGCATGAGATTAAGCAGGGGATGTCCAGAAATCCTTTGCCTATATGCCCTTTAAAATAAAAGCAGCGGTTGACACACCAGTTGTTACATGATACAACTGAACCATCCTCAATTTTACAGTCTATCACGGTCATTCCTACCTATCCACTCACAATGCATAACATCCTTTTGGTTTCTGAGAAATATTGATAAGCTCTCTTTCACTACTCCCCAGGGAACTCTAAAGCTGATGACTCAGGAGAGTTGCAAGTGAACCACTTAACACTGAGCCTTTCCCCTGGGAATGTACATTGAATTTATTACCACTATTATGTATTTAGTTTTACTACACTTACCTATTAGCAGAGATTTTGGTTTCTTGAATTTCTAAGTGGATGTATGAAAACAAAGCTTGGTCTTGTGGTTGGCTATAGAAAAAGAGCTTAAAAACTCAGGGATTAAAAGAAGAGGGGCTCTAACTTGCCTCTGATTTTCTTTCTTTATGCAGGACACATCAACAGTGGCATTTTTATCATTCTGTCTCAGGCATAAATCTTAAAGTAATTCAGTAGTTTAATACAGAGAAGCAGTTCACTTGGCTTATGTGAGCTCTAGCTTTTCACCTTAAAAATTTAAAGTGTCTGTTGGCATATTCTGTCAGACACCAGACAAATTCAACTGGTCATCTCATTTTGATTACCTCCTGGATGAGGTGAAGTGGGGATGGTAATACAGCATTTCCCTGCCTACCTATTCAAATCAAAAGGAATAGGAGGTCAAAGGGGATTAAAGGTATTAATTGCATGTGCATAAGAGTTTTCAAAAGGATGTTTTACAACATGACTGATGGATCAAGTCAAGTTACATTTTAATAAGTACTTTTGAGGCAAATTACCTCATTTAAATAAAAATGCACTAAAATAAAAAGGGACTTGTACGTTTGAACATACAGTAAGAGCGCCACATAAGGCAATAACATTTGCATTTATTCTTCATTATCTGGATATCTGAGCATCAAGAATAGCCATAAACCCGCAACATCACCAATTACTGTGAGCCTACTCTGTGCCGAGCACGACAGCAGGGGCTTTATGTTTGTTACTTCCAATTCTCCCAGCCACATGTAAAAAACAGGTATGATTCCAACTGCTTAGGGGAGGAAATGGAAGCGCTAAGAGGTGAAGTAACTTGCTCAAAGTTCCAAAGCTGGCAAACAGTGCTGCCTTCCCATATGGCATCTCAAGAATGGCTGAGTGTGTGTCTTGGACATGAGACCAAGGGTATTCTATTGTCTGTCTCTCCAATGAGACTCAATTCTCTTCTTCTGCTTCCTCTTCCTCCTCTCCCTCCTTTTTTTTTTTTTTTTAATGTAAACCTGTAAATTGCATAACCCAGAGACTATATAGCCAACCAAACCTAACAACTGGCAGGGAAAAGTCCCCTGATGTTGTACTGTTCCCTAAATACCAAATCTGTTCAATGAATGGTACAGTCCTGCCCCTTTGTAAGATGGTTCATCTCTTTTCCACATTTAAAAACGTTAATTAATTTTTAAAAATTGAAGCCTAGTTGACACAATGTTACATTAGTGTCAGGTGTACAAAACAGTAATCCAACAACTCTAAACATTATGCTGTGCTCACAAGTGTGGCTACCATTTGTCACCACACAACGTTATTATAGTAACACTGACTATACTTTCCATGCTGTGCCTTTTATCCCCGTGACTTATTCATTCCATAACCGGAAGCCTGATTTCCTCATTGTTAAACAGTAGTTGACCGTGTTTCCAAAGAAGCTGTCTGATTTGGAAAATTACATTAATCTGAATCTAAAGAAAGAAGCATGCCATTTTTATTAATTTTTTTTAAAGTTTCTGCCTATTTAGATGAAAAAAAAAAGTCACTTTGAAAGGCAATTATTAGTCTACTTGAGAAAAAAAAATGTGTTACTCCACCCCTGAGGGCTGTCATTCGTTCATGGCATTATTACCAAGTTGCTCTTTATGCTATTCGCTAAGCACTATAAAAATTTGGCATGTGTGTGATATTCTACTTTATTCACTTGTTAAGTAGCTTATGTCATCTCTGTTTTTGCTGATTCTTTAGACAGCAGGTGCTGGCAAATCTATAACAACTGGCTCTCTGAGATAAGAAAAAGAGCCCGGACTCGGAGCATTTGCGGACTTCTGCGGTGGACGTCTTCCCAGCAGGGCTGGTTTCAAGGCCAACCTCAAGCATGAGGTCTTGGAATTTGGATATGTGAAGAGATGCACACCACGGGCTCTCAGAGCACAGCTCAAATATATTCCTTTTCTACAAGTGGTTCTCAAATTGTGCTCCCTTGACCAGAGCATCACCTGGGAACTTGTAACAATGACACTTTGGGGCTCATCCAAGATCTGAATCAGAAACGAGAGGTGGACCAGTCATCTGTTCTTTAACACACTTTTCAGGTGATTTTGATGCACGTTATTGGAAAACAATAGCTTCTCACCCCTGCCTGCAGAGCTGGCCTTGTGAGCAGTATGCAGGTCTGTAAGAAATGCTGGGCTTCTGTCAGATAGAAGAAATAAAACGAGAAAATGTGCACATGCTACTTCAGTTCTGGGAAAAAGGAATAATTACTACATCTTGGGTTCTCTTAAACACACTTAGAGCTGTGTTAAGTACTCTCTCTAGACATAATTCCATGAAATAATGGTTCTCACGTCAATTCATTTAACACACTGACATCTAAAATGAAGCCTTTTAAAAAACAAAAAGAATAAAAAATAAAAAAAACATATAGAACTAACTTAATGTAGAATTATTTTCCCCTAATTTTATCAGATTTCATTTACTAAAATAAACAAAATCCATTTCCATCCATGTTGAAGAGTAACCAGGCAACTGAAAAGACAACCTGATACACAAAATTATTCCCATATGCAATTTTCCAACAGCACATTAAATAATGCACAATTTGGAAAATGAGTTTTCACTAAAGTCAATGTTATATAACATAAAATCATGCCATTAAACTGAACAAATTCTCTGGTGTAAGAATATGTAAAAAATACTCCCTTTTAAAATATTAGTGTACTTTTAATAATGTTATGTAAAGCAGAAACACATCAAGATTCGAACATTTAATTCAACCAAACATAATAATTATTAAGCAATTTATGGGAAGCTGATGGCAACATGTTATTGATGGGTTTCTCCATAACGATGGAGAGGTAATACCTGTCATCAGAGGTCACATTTTAGTAAGTCCTGAGCAAGGTCAGAGGCATTTGAATAAATACCAGAAAACAGTAGGAGCAGAGTTAAGACTTGGAACAAATTTCAAGTTGGAGGTAAAGGAAAGAAAAAGAGTAAGAATAACTCCATTACACTTATGTGCCCAAGAAGATGGTGCTGCCTCTCAATGAAATTAGGAATGTGACAGGGACATGGGTTTGGGTGAAGCAAAGGAAATGAGCTCCATTTTGGACATTCTAACTTTATGATCCTAATAGCTAGCATTGTTTAATATTTGGTATGTGTTGTTCTAAATATTTTCTCGTGTATCAAATCATAAAATTCTTACCACAATCGTACAAAGATGGAAGTATGATTTACTATACCCATTTACCAGGTGAGGCCCAGAGAGCTTATGCAATTTACTCATGGCACGCAGTGAATCGATGGCAGAGCTGAGACCTGAATCAAGGCAGGCTGTCTTTAGAGCATCTGCTCTTTTCTATTCAATTTTTGTTTTTGTTTTTTTTTTAAAGATTTTATTTATTTATTTGACAGAGAGACAGAGAGAGAGCACAAGTAGGCAGAGAGGCAGGCAGAGGGGGAGGGAGAAGCAGGCTCTCTGCCGAGCAGGGAACCCGGCACAGGGCTCGATCCCAGGACCCCGGGATCATGACCTGAGCCCAAGGCAGCCGCTCAACCGACTGAGCCACCCAGGCGCCCCTATTCAATTTTCGTTTTGAGTGCTAATGACATTCAAATGGTTCAAAAATCAAAATGATGTAAAGTGGTATTCATATACAAATCTTGCTTCCACCCCACTCCTTCCTCTCTATTCCTAGTTTTTCTTTATGCAAATACATAAAAATAAAAAAATATATATTTATCCACCTTTGACACTGTTTCACCTTTTTTTTCCCTTTTCAACTGAGCAATATACCTTGAAAATCTTCCAGTATCTTACATAGAGAACTTCCTCCTTCCCCTCCTTCCTCCCTCCCTCCCTCCCTTTACTTTTTAACAGTACATTCCATTGTGTGGATGTACCATAGTTTATTTAGATAGAAACTTGGGCTGTTTCCTAACTTCTGTTTTTACAAGCAATGCCACAGCGAGTACATGTGCACATATCAATTATCTTCAGGTCCATCTGTAGCATAAATTCCCAGAAGGGGGATTTCATAGGTCAGGGAGTAAATGTATTTGTAATCTGGATAGTTATTTTCAAACGGCGCTCTATAGACATTGTAAACAATCTGTACTTCTCGTGTTATGGTATAAGGCTAGAAGATCCACTTTCAAGTCCTCTGCTATACTCCAGAAAGAGATACCAGAAAAATTTTCCTGCCTTGCTATAACATAGATGAGAATGAGGACAATGTGAGTGGAGAAATGAGCACGGAGCTGAGTTTGGAATTTCATCCTCAGAGGGACCTAACCAGGTATGTGCTGTATTATTGTTTATAGACAGGATTTCTGAGTCACAGAAAGATTAAGTATCTGCTCCAAGTTTATCCACTAGTAATTGGCCAAGCCTAGATCTGAAAACATATCTTAGCCACTATGTTTTTTTACTTGTCAAAGGTTAAATCTCCTAGTGTGTTGAAATAATTTAATTGTTCTCTATAGCTTCTATTTCGAAGAAGCATTTTTTCTATTCCATAATGGTGTATGAATATATCTATATATATCTCTCTATATGTAATACGCACATTTTATATACATAATCCATATCAATCAATCATCTCTCTACCTGAGTCCAAGTAATTGCTACTTTTCTTTTACTTAAAAATAATGTGATGACTTTTCTTGGTTTCTGTGCCATAAACCATAAACCAAGATGTCTCCATTAGATGATCTGCAAACAGAGAACTGGACTTCTAGTTCATAATGAAAAGCGTACCATGTGATATTAATTCTTTTTTTGTAAACATCCCATGGTACGCTCTACTGTTTGTTAAGCAAAAATGGTAAGAATATAAACTCAAAACTCAAAATAAGCTCTTTATGGTAACTTCTCATTGTGATATAACCATGTGGGTTTCTACAACTTATCTAGAAACATTTTAAGTATAATTTTATGTGAACACTAACTTTAATAAGCCAACCTCAAGAACCTTTACTATGGTTTCAGAGAGTTCTATGCTCTTCCGTTGCATACAATAGAACAAAAAAGTAAAAAAAAAAAAAAAAAAGGAGCACAAAATCAATATTCTGAAACTTTTTGATGGGCTGAAACAAATTGAGGCTACATAATTTAAGGCCTAGCAATATCTAAAATGTTGGCATTAATTCATCACCATTTGGAGATGAAATTCATATTCCATTTGGAAACCAGTAATTATGTGTTTGTTTCCATGCTCTATATATTCCCAAGTGGGTTAGCTCACCACCAAAAGGACTCACCAATTGGCATCTACTTTCCTGGAACTGTTATAAAGGCTCAAATAGGATGAGAAGGCTTTTGAAGCACATCAATACATACGTCAATAATGTAGAGGCCAGTTTCTCCAACTTTATGTCCTAGTCAATGCCCCGAAATTTGTTGCCGATCATGTTTGGCTTACAGATGCATTTTGTTCACCACATACGGTATTTAACAAAAATGTCAATCAATACTTAAAGGATGGAATACTTTATATTAAAAAAAATCCAGATTTATGCCTTTCCTTCAAAAATAAGAGTTCTGGTAAAACTGGGGCCCACATTTTCCCATGGCAGCATTCAGGGAAAACTGGGTGGATGCAGTCTGGCCCTGTTTTGACAAAAGTTTGCTTTTAGTTCACTCCAGACACAAAGGCTCCTATTATGTTACCAACCTCAATGTAACTTAAAAAGTTAGATCTTCTCAAGAGTCAAATGATGAGAACATATTCTTCTGTAGCAACTGGCCTGATTAGTTTATTTAAGCTACCTGCCTGAAAAGAAACTGACCGTATATGACTTGGTGACCTTGCTCTAACTGGTGTGAGTTACTTCTACAGGTGGATAAGTAAACTAGGTAACTTGGTGTAAGATGATGGTGAATTGGTGTTGAGATCCAACAGAGGGCTCTGAAGGTTAATCTTATGCCAAAAGCACATTTCCAGCAAAATTTATGTCCCATGGCTACCACTCCTTTCATAACTTCAAAATATCACCAATCTTATTAAATTATTAGAAAACTTACAAATTAAATAACATTACCAATCACATACTGTATGTGTCCATTGGCTTCTTCTGTGTAATCTCCCTAAGAGCAAGGTCTTTGTTCCTTAAAGCCTGGATCCATGCCTGGCACATAGTAGGTGCTCAGTAAATATGCGGTGCATGAAAGGTAATGTTAAATGACTCACTGTGCTGGGTATCTTGCAGGTTCTTCTCTAGAGCTACTCTCCACCTGTCTTCACCCTGCTTTGGGCCCTGGGAGGCTCATGAGCAAATTATATTATTGCAATCAGCAGATTCCTTTTTTTCTGGAATCTGATTTGGTCAAAGGGGAGCCCGGGCAGGGCCTTGTTGGGCAGAAGAAGAGTGAGGTTGGATATTTAAAACCCCGGTGCCTTCTCTGAGGACTGACTTCATCCCTTCATTGAAGGTCACAGCGGCTGCCAGGCAGTCGGAGACACAAGTCCTATTCTGAGCATGGATTTCCATAACTGCTGCCCCCACTCACCCCTTCAAGCATGGGGAGGGGAGTAGCTGTATCCCTCGTTACTGGCCCCCCGGTTACTGTACGCTAACAATCTTTATAAGAATTTCCCTTGAGACTCTCTCCTCCATTATCCAACTTGAGCATGACATCTGTTCCTGCCAGGCCCGTAAGTAATACACTTATCATAACGGCTGCTGTGGCCCAATTATTCCCTCCGCTCGCCATTACAGAATAACAGAGGAGCCACGGCTTCTCACTGAACCGCTTTTCGCCTCTACCAGTAACTGAGAGACCTTCACCTGTAAATGGCAGAAGCCGGGTGTGAACCGGTGTCGTAGCTCGCACGGACCCGTCCCCGGTACAGTTCGACGGCAATATGGTCCTTGTCGCCCTTATACAGGAGGATTCCGCTGTCTTCATCTGTGGCAATCTGGTAGGAAGTAACCCTGACATTAGCAGGATGCACAGTCACCAAAAAGCAGCCAGACTGCTCAGTGCAGGGTTTTTACTCTTAGCTGATTTTTCCCTTATGCTGTGAGAAAGTAATAATGCAAGGCAGACGGAAATGAGGACTTGAAAGGTGACCTGTTCCTAAATTATTTTGATGCAGATAAGTTCATAAAGAATTAAAAAACAAAACCAGTAACAGATACTTAAGGAAACACCTTGGGACGTACCTAAAACTTTCTCTGCTGGAGGTTTTCATTTACCCGGTCTTTTTGCTCCTATTCGTCACTGTGAGGGCATGAACAGGGGAAAATCTCTGTTTTTCTCCTGCTTTTTGGCCTTTTTGGGCTTTTAAAGGACCAATTTGTTAAAAATTGGGACTTACACCTGAACCCCGCTAGGTACTTCTTGTAACAATCTGGTGAGGCAAATGTTGGAAGGGAGGGAGACAGGCTTTTTAAAGAAAGCCTGCCTGTCTTCCTGAGTCCCATTCCTCATGACACTGGGGTGTCAGGGTAAACCAAATAAGGGGTGGCATCTATAGGAAATCTGCTAAAGTCATTTGAATTCAAAATACATTAAAATATTTTTCTTACCAGATTAAAAAAAAAAAAAAAAAACATGCAGCCCCAATATGCCCCATGTGTCCTGAATTCATAACTCCTCATCTAGTCTCACTTCCTCGGCACGGGTCTGACTAACTTGCTCAAAGGGACAGGTGACTTGGTGAAAAGTCTTACAATAACATTTGAGTTTGTTCAATTCATGTCACTTTTTTTTTTTTTAAGATTTTTTATTTGAGAGAGAAAGAGAGTGAGCGAGAGAACCAAAGCCGGGGGGAGGAACAGAGAAACAGAGGGAGAAGCAGACTCCTGGCTGAGCAGGCTCAATCCCAGGACCCTGGGATCATGACTTGAGCTGAAGGCAGACGCTTAACAGACTGAGCCACCTAGGTGCCCTCATGTCACTTCTTAAAGGTTCTGCGTAAAGAGTTCAAAGGCGCTGGCTGAATATTTTGTCAAGGTGTGGTCTCACCTGTGCTCTCCTCACCTGCAGGTCTCCTAAGAAAAGCCCCCACCCCTTGCAGAGCCCCTGCCCCATTCACCAGAGCACAAAACATGTTTTGTTGTTCTCTCTGTGTTTCACAATCAAGTAGTGAATAAAAATACCTGGTTCCCCTGTAGTTTTGAAAAACACAAATGTTGGAGAGAAGAATAACTAAAGCTTTTCACACAGAGAGCATTTTCTTTGTGTTATGAGGATGGTAATTGTCTCTTTAAGAAAGAATCACTCATGAACTACCACTGATATTGATGATTTGAAGTTGAAGGTGGTTTAGGATGAAATCAGCTCTTGCTCCCAGGGGCACAGCTTACCTGTAGGGTGATGTTCGTTTGAGGCCGGACCTTGGCTGAAGGAATTTGAAGATAAGACTCTTTGTTGACAAAATTCACGCTGACCAACTTTTCACACTTCTCTCCCTGGTAGCCCGGCAAACACTGGCAGATGGGCTCATTTATCCTGATGATGCACTGGGCTCCATTCTGACAATCAAAGTTATCACAGGGGCTGGTTCGAGGGAGGACCATGGGTGGAGAAAATTCACAGAACAGGCCACTAAAGAAAACAGAGCAATAGCACATTGTTTTTACTTAATTGCCGAGATGAGTTGAAGCCTTTCTGTGAGACCGAACTCTAAATACAAACCTCTGTTTCTACTTTTACCTGTAACCTTCGGGGCAGATGCACGTATAGCCGTTCACTGCATCCGTGCAGTGGGCTCCGTTTCTGCACTTGTGATCTTGGCAGTCATCAAAGTCAATGTCGCAGTGCTCACCCACATATCCTGGTGTGCAGTCGCACCTGTTTGAGCAAGCACGTAAATAGTTTCACACCCAACTGAGCCAAAGTAAGTAAAAGGGTTGCATTTCATCTAGAAAAATAGGCACTGTCTTTACAAACCTTTGAGCACCTAAAACCACTGTAGCATTGTGTGTCAACTATACTTCAATAAAAATAAGTGAAAATGAAAGCAAAAAATGCAAAACTCACGTGAACAGACTGCTAGAGCCCTGAAATTAATGGATGCCTAGAAAAGTTATTCCATGATTTCTCACTGTGATCTGTCGGAGGGATGGTTAGGACTCTGATGATAGTGAGCATCCACAATCCCAATGAGCACAGAATTGCATTGCACCTGTATTCCTCCTTCCCACCCATCCTTCCTTCTTTCCTTCTCCCTATCATGTTTGCTTTTCTGCTTCCCTCCTCCCTCCCTCTTCCTTCCCCCCTCCTCCACCTTCCTTCCCTTCCTCTCCCTCCCTCCCTCCTCTATCCTCTCTCCCCTCCCTCCCTCTGTCCCCACTATTTTTGCCTATAGTGTCCTCTGTTTTCATTTGCTCTGATTCCTTTGAACAGTGGAAACCAAAAAAAAAAAAAATGCTATGTTGTAAAATTTACTAAGAATATTAAACATATTTTAAAAATAATTAATGTTTTTGTTTTCTCATAGAGAAGGGATTTATTGGAATAAAATAGAATTTTATGAAAAAAAATTTATGTCAACATTGGACACCCTAATTCATAATGAATCCAGATAATCATTATGTCAGAGCTGGGCTGACCTAATGGAGTAGGACAGGGAAAAAAATTAAAAAATTCCTGGGGTCAATTCCACTGACAGCTCTGAGCTTGTTTGTTTACTCTAGGGGCAGAAGGGAAGAAGGGGTCCCAGCCTCATTGATGGTGAAGAACTAGAGATAATATACACCTGGCGTTCTTGGAGCGCATCCTCCGTGCCATGCCCTGTTCTAACCACTTGGCATACATGGATTCACTGAATCCTTCTCCAGGGTCATGGATTCATTGAATCCTTCTTCAGGGTCCACTATTTCACTTGACATATGAGGGAACTGAAGGACAAACTGGTTAAGGACCTTACCCAAGGGCATTCAACTTGTAAGTGCCACAGCCAGGTAGGAAACCCAAGCAATCTGGCAAGAGAGCCTGGATTTCTAACCACTGAAGGATGAAGCACTCTATAGTTGCTGGAGGAAAAAGCAGTGTGTCAGGTGCAGTGGTTTTCAAAGGATGCTCTGAGGAGTGATAAGGGACCAGAGAAGGGAAGGAGGCTTTTGGCAGCTTCCTGCTTCCCTCCTTTCTCCTGCAACACTCTCCTGTTGGATTTATTAGTTTTACATGTTGGGCTTCCATGAGCATTTCTGTTTGGGGTTTAAGAGAGGGCTCATTGACTCTAGAAAAACAAACAAACCAGGAACCTACAGTTTATTTAAAGCTTTATAGAATTTGGACTTTGCAGTTACACAGAACTGGGTTTGTATCCTGGCTTCATCTCTACATTTATGCAATCCTGACTAACTTTACTTAAACCTAGGTGTTCATATCTTCCTCATGGTACAAAATAATTTTCATCTCATGGGTTTGTTAAAAGATTAAATAAAACACTATCTGTAAAAGACTCAGTATAGTGGTTTGATATATAATGCATGATCAATAAATGGTAAGGATTTAAACAATAATTCTATTAAGTCTTCATAATTCTATAAAAGTCTTTGTGGTTTAGTCTTGACTAATTTTCCAGTTTTCTATTTCAAAGCCATTAGGATTTAAATGAACGAGGATAATTAAAAATGCCGAAGTGAATGTGGACATTACTGAACACCAAGGGTTTTCTCTGAAAAATGCAAAATCAGGATTTAAGAGTTACCAGAGGGCTGATGAATTAAAATAAATGGGGGTATATAGCCTCTAAGGAGAATAGACTTTCAGCTCTGCATGTATGAATTAGGAAATAAAATGAGCTCACTGCAGAAGCATGCTTGCTCGAGAGCCAGTGGTTTTAATACTAAATCATAACACAGCAAAGTAAACAACACATCTGAAGTTAAATGGATCTTAAGTGGCCATATATGTCCTCAAATAGATGGACAAAGTCTGGGGAGAGAGCTTCCATCAATGTTAATGTGAGCAGAACCACTGAAATGCCAGGCATTAAAAGAAAGAAGAAATGCTTTGAAACACTCTGAATTATTTATCTGAGAAAAGAAATCAAAGTAAAAGATAAGAGAACCACACACTCACCACCAGTGGCTAAGAGCTATTTTATATTCTCTTCTCAACAAATACTATTTTTCAAGCCCATTAGAACTTGGAGTCACGTTATGACCACCATTTTTTTTTTGTCTTTCTCTTGCTCCTCAGATCAAATTTCAAAACAGAAGAAAATATTTAATTAAGAATTCCTTAAGGTTTGTATTATCAATAAAACCTCTCCCACTCCCTCAACTCTATTATCTGCCAAGGAGTGAGGAAGAAAGCAAAAAGTATAAGTTATTCGGTGGAAAAGCCCAACAGCTGACTAAGAAAGATGCATGCTTGAAAATACTGCTTATGGCAAATCACGGTCTAAAAATATCTCAAAGTAATTTAGGAGATTTATGAGGTATATAATAAAGCAAGAAAAGTAAAACCAGCTCTGTTAGCTTAGTAATAAGAAAATGAATTTGAAGAAACAGTACAGTTTGTCCAAACAACATTTGTCAGTAGAGGTTTCTTTAGCAGCTTCATATAGTTTTGGGTTTTAAGCCCATTTTCTTTTTTGCAACTCCCTCTCTCAAAATGTGCAGTTGCTTATAATATGAGAGTAACAGCATACACCGTGACTTTACCTGCGTTCTGTTAAACTAATACAGCTATAAAACAAGCTCACAAGTAATTGCTGAAAATAATGGGTGTCCAAATCAGCTTGCACATAAGCCAGTAAGATGCACTTCTGCGTGTGTAATTTAATCGATGGTAAAGAGAAGATAATGAATTAAGGAGTAGTCTTTTAGAAGACAAACTCCCTTATTTTTTAATAGTTTCCTTTAAGTCCTACGGATTCTTTATCTTATAATTATGATGCACAAAGCCCTGTGACATGTGCATGGCAGATAAGCAGTTCTGGAAAACCACTTGCTTTCCTGACGAATTTCTCTGAGAAATGATAATATTTGTTATATATGTAAGTGGTGGCTTTTCCTTTTTTTTCTTTTTCCTTCTTTTTTTTTTTTTGTAAGTGGTGGATTTTCATATTGCTAAATTCAATTGTGGGCAGATCAAAGACATTAGGAGTTAAAATAATTTACGTACAGTACTTGGATGAACAAAATGCAATGCAGAATCTTGTATAAATAAATATTTCAATAAGACCTCAGGTTTTTGCATAGGGTTGTAAACTAAAATATAATGGAAAGTAGAATCAAAGATATTCTTTCTTTTTCAATAAGGTATCAAATGGAATCAATGGGTACTGAACTATATTTGTTTATTTTTTTTTTTTAAGATTTTATTTATTTGAGAGAGAGGGAAAGAGGGAGGGAGGGAGGGAGAGGGAGAGAGAATCAGAAGCAGACTCCATGCTGAGTGCAGAGCCTGACGCCAGGCTCCATCCCACCACTATGAGATCATGACCTGAGCTGAAACCAAGAGTTGGAGCTTAACCGACTGAGCCACCCAGGCACCCCTGTATTTGTATATTCTAGAACTGTGTTTGCATATTCTAAAACCATATTTTAAACCAAAGTGAATAAAAAATATTCTGTAAATAAAATGAGAATAAGCATTTTATTCAGATTGATCTCTGAAAAGCAGGTCTGGAGATACTGACCCTACCTCCCATTCAACTTAGAGTATGGGATAATCTGTGGACAACTATCAAAATATTAGAGTTCCAGCTCAATTCCCATCTTATAAAACTGTTCCCCACCCAAGCAATCTTTAATTCTTTGAATCCTATGGCAATTATGCCTGGGTCATTTCACTGAGAAGATAAAGTATGTGAATGTGAGTAGCTATAAAACACTACATAAGATGGTGGTATTACCACGTACCCTGACCCATGGTAGGTGCTCAATCAATACTGGGTAAAAGAAAAAATCATTCTATTTGCTAGTTGTCTGATATAAGCACAGCTCCACTCTTGAACCCAATTGTGTCATTCCTGAGAATCCAACTTACCTTCTATAACAAACCAACAGTAATGTTAATAAACTACAAAATGTCTTAGAGGTAACCTGTATTCGAAAAATCACCCAACTGGGAAATAGAAAACCCAGCTCCCACGTCTGCCAATGAATAACCTTGAGATCTTTGGACAGCCACCGACCTGTCTGGGTCCTGTTTTCCTCATGTTTAAAATGAAGATTTTGGACCAGATGATCTCTAAACTACTGTCCACTCTAAGAAGAGAAGTTGCTGTTGATAGACCCTTAAACTATTTCAGGATTGTGGCAAAGGAATAATTTAATTTGATACCAAACATATTTCAGGAAGATTACTGAGGAGGAAAAAGAAGTAATTTTAAAGTTCTGGGTTTACTTGAGGGAGCCCTCTATCTAGAATGACTGTCTGCTCTATCATCCCACACAAGACAAATGTAGGGTGAAAGGGGTACTATTAATAACAATGCTGAGACAATAAGCATAAACTGGGACTGTCCCCGGGCATCCTTGGACATACGGTCGGTCCCTCCACCTTCCTCACCTTGGATAGTTAAGAATTGGTGCTGGCCAAAAAAATCTCAGTTTCTTTCAATTAAACTTCCTACTTACCACAAACTCACATTCAGATAATTAAGCACCTAGTATATATTACAAATTTATTTGGCTTTCAAATACATTTAAGTAAACACAGTCAAAGGCTACTTTATTTCATGTATGACTTCCCAGGAAGAGCCAGGAAACAAATGGAAATGCTGTCTTTTATTTTCTTTCCTGTACTAAAAAAAAGAAAAAAAAAGTCCATGCTGTATAGGAATGTTTATAAAAATGCCACTGACACTGGAGGATGTTCCTTTCATCCTGAGCAAAGGTGTGAAGTGAGGTCCTAAAAGGAAGGTGAGGAAGACAGTTCCCTGAAGAAAAACAGTGTCCCGCATTGTGAGCCCCAGACAGCTCTGACTTACTTAAATCCCTTTGGCATCAGGATGCACTTGGAGTCGTGTTGGCAGGGGTTCAGGTCCTGGGCACAGAAGTCCAGCTTCTCCTCACACAACTCGCCTGTTAACATGGCAAACAGTGTTAGTTCACAGGGAAAGGCTAACAGGCTTCCTGCCAGCAGACTGTCATGGGCCTCAGAAGTTAGCACAGCTTGTGACTGGGGAAAAAATAAATCACAAGATAGGGAAGCAGAAGACCCAAAATGCTGGTTATGCTGCTAACCAGGCTTATGATTTGGGACAACACAACTATTGTGGTTTGTAACTAATATGAGCCCCTTTAGAATATACTATTGGAATGAGGAAAAGGAAATCTGAATGCTTTTCATTTCTGTTGTTTTATTTATGGTGATTTGGGCTTTTTATTGAGGTATATAGCATATACCCCAAGGATAAATGAATAGCTAGTGAATACTTACAAACTCACCCCACTCATGTAACCAGCATCCACATCCAGACACACACCATTCACCAGCATCCCAAAAGTCTGACCCCAAGGGTAAGTAACTATCTTAACTGGACCAAATATTAATTGTGTCTGTTTCTGAATGTGACATAAATAAAATCATTTGGTAGGTACCAATTTATGTCTTGCCTATCCTGTTGTTTTACATTTGGAAAAACAATCCTCATATCTTCATAGTCTCCAAGGTCTTATAAAGTCTGGAAGAAAAAGGCTTTGTTTCCCCCTTATGACTTAATTGCAACAATTCAACAGAATACTCCTTAGTTATATCCACTAAGATGGAAAACAGCAAAAGGAGAATCAATGGGAATAAAGGACATATACTTTTTTCCCCCCGAGTATCAGCTAGCTCATAAAGAATAAATTTTATCAATACATGAGAGCTGAAAGCATAACCATGCAGATTCTAGACACTTTATGTTGAATTACATATCTGAAAACCTCTTAAATGTCTTCAGTTACAAATAATATGGTCTATTTTGTGTTAGGCCAAATATGATTTTCAGTGAGACTTTCCCAATCATTGTGTGAGATAATAACTAGAAAGATATAAAATTTAAAAGTTCCCCCTTTGCTACCTTAGCTCTAAATCACTTTTTAATTGTGTTATATATAGTAAATGAATGAATAAAGTGACAGAGCTACACCGAGCTGTTCATTTACAAGGAACTATTAGAATTTTCATTCATTCAAAGTGTGTGGATTTAAACAGTATTGGTTAAAAATCAGGAGTTTGCAGCTCATTCCTTTGTTGTAAGACTGTCCTTTTAAGGAAAAACTTTGCTACCTGGTAGAAAGAGTTGCTTAGCAACTCAATGTGGCATATTATTTATACTTCAAGATCTGTATCCATGATGCAAATATGTAAATGTACTCAGTTATTCTATCAGTTTGGTGTATGGTAAGTTAGGTTTTTTTCTGTCTCTTAAAGTGAACTAATTACACCAAAAGTCTCATATATTTCTTCAAGAAGGCTATCTGCATCTCTAGATTTGTGATACAACAAGGTTTTAACAACATCTACATGATAAGCTATTTTTAAACAGCATTTATTTAAAGCTTTTCACTTCCAATTAGTTTTACTTTAAGTAATACCCCTTGATGGAATTCATTCATTGTAATTTATCAGCCTACCATGATGAATTCATATTTAGTTTTCTAATCAAATCTAATCGGTTGGATACAGGCTTTTTACAGTAGTAGACAAAGGAGCTTGTAATAACTGATGATAGAGAGGGACCATTTAAGATATATAATAGATAAAAATACTCTATGTATTTTTCACTCTATACCCAAATAAGAAATTGTTTTAAAAATTATAAGAACAAGGGAAATGTTTGACATCTTATTCACTTGGATCCAATCCAATCCAACCCAACTCAATCCAATCCAATCAAGCCGACCTAAGCCACAGTTTGTTAAGGATTTACTATATGATGCTGGGCTAGATTCTGAGGCTACAGGGACAGATGTAATGGACTCTGCCCTCAGTCAGCTCCCAGTCAACCAGTAGAGAGTCTGAGCTGGAGATAGAACATAGAAAGAGAAATTAATCTCTAAGAGAAGAAATTAGAGTTGACCCTTTATTTTCCATTAGGTGTTTCTCCATAAACTTGATGTGGAAAGGAGTGAGAAAGGAGATGGTTCTATGAAACTGTTGGCTAAACAGATTGGCCGTTCTTTAGTCAACAGCTTTAAGACTAAACATGCTAATTTGTATATGTGCTGCCGAAGCGAGCACTAAACATGCTAATTTGAATGCAAAAAACAAACAAAAAAAACCCACAAAAAAAACTATTGATAGCTTTTCCTTATAAAATAAGTATACAATATTTCTTATAAAATAGGTATTCCTTATTTTATAAGGAATTTATCTTATAAGAATAGCAAAGCAGCAATATTAACCATTGCTGAAGTCATGTATGATAGTTCTTTGTTACCAATACATAGTTACACATTTGACTCTGGTTAAGATTGGTTGATTACTTCAAAAAGGATTTGTCTCCCGTTAAGTGTCACCAAATATTACAATACTAACAAATATTACAAAAGCATCCTCTACATCCCACTACTGCCTAATTCACTTCTAAAGCCAAATCTTGCAAGCTATACTCATCTCCTATGTCTATTTATGATTTTACGAATTTATCTCAAGTTCATGTCTGGATTAATGATGTTTCCTTTTGTTTTAGTAACTTTAATAAGTTCTGTTGTCAGTTTTTCCACCCATTATATATCCCTTCTTTATGAAATCTTCCTGGATCTTTTCAACCATTTGTTATCAATCTACAATTTTTATATCAATCTATAATTTTCATGTTTGCCTGTGCCTATCTTACGGCACACATATTGTATGTATGTATTTATTGACTTAATAAATATTTGTATAGTGTTTACTACTATATATCAGATAGTTTTAAACATTATACAAATATAGAGTCACTTAATGTTCATGAGAACCATTTAATAAGGAAAGGTAATAAGGCTGCCTTTTTTTGGATGTCATGGATATTATGGCGTTTACCTCATTCCCTTTCTTTGACTGGAAGATCACTGAGAGCAGTATTCTAGGGCATATTTGTCTTCATAACTCTATAAAGTATGATCTTATGACATACTAAAATAATAGTTATTGAAAAAAGATACTAGAGCTCTATCCTATTGACCTATATTCAACTTGGATCTCATTTTAGCATTTAGATATTTTTGTTTAATTTTTGCCTAATAATTAATCACCCATCTTAATAATAAATAGCTTATAACTTTCCTTTAAATATTACTTTAAATTTTCTCTGGCCAATTATTAAAACAAATGTTTTCACTGGACTATTTCTTTAATGTTTTTGAATTATATTGGATTCTGCTGTATTTGGGGGAAGGCAGATTTTAAAGTTCAAATACTGTCCCACAGTGGTGAAACTCAAGAGCTCAATATAAGATGGGAATTGTAGAAAGCTCCACAGATGAATGGAGAACTTTATTTATATCTACTTCTCAACCAGTCAAGAAAGTTTGGATATTTGAAAGCTGCATTGGTTTTCCATGAAGAATAGAAATAAAATTCACCAACAGTCATTCACTCATACGCTTTTAGTTACTATTGAAAAATTTCTCCTAAAACTCACAATATTGAGTGAACATTATGCAATCTTTCTTCCTTCTTTTCTTTCTCCCTCCCTCCCCTCCTTCCCCCTCCCTCCTTCCTTCCTTTTCTTTTTCTTTCTTTCTTTCTTTTTCTTTCTTTTCTTTCTTTTCTCTTTCTTTCTTTCTTCCTTTCTTTCTTTTCTTCCTTTCTTCTTTCTTTCTTTTCTATTTTTTTCTTTCTTTCTCTTTCTCTTTCTTTCTTTCTTTCTTCCTTTCTTCTTCCTTTCTTTTCTATTTTTTTCTTTCTTTCTCTCTCTTTCTCTCTTTCTTTCTTCCTTCCTTCCTTCCTTCCTTTCTTTTCTTTTCTATTTTTTCTTTCTTTCTCTCTCTTTCTCTCTCTTTCCTCCTTTCTTTCTTTCTTTCTTTCTTTCTTTCTTTCTTTCTTTCTTTCTTTCTTTCTTTCTTTCTTTCTTTCTTGTGTATATATGTAGTTACAGCTAGTACCAAATTAGTGAAAAAAAAAATCAGGGGAGAATAATAGGAAATAAGGCAACTGTATTTGAGCTTTTGATGGTCCAAGGCCTGCCTGAGACAGTATCATCTGTGTCTAGCTTCCTTCCTGAGATAATAAAGCATGAACTGATAGAAAGGAAAGGTGGGAATGTTCTTTATTCTACTATACATGGTTAATGTTATAATCGATTATCCTGTAAGCAGGTCTTTATATTTTTAACATGGCAGCAGGAAAGATAAGTCAGCTCACTGGAGTGGTTAAGGGCAATGGAGTTGAATACTGGTTAAATTTCAGTGCCCATGAACCCCTCAAGAGACAGGGGTCTAGACAAACATTGATTCCATAATTTAGCTCCAACCCACTCTGCTAAATCCCAGGAAATCCTATTTTTTATTTGCTTTCAGCTCTATACCCTTAGAAGTTCCCAGTGTGATTTCGCCTTATGCTTGGAGTTTTAAGCTTTTTTCTTTTCCTTTTTTTTTTTTTTTTTGCGAGAATTAAAAAAAAGATGTGTGTGTGTGTGTGTGCTTGCGTGAGAGAGAGAGGGGGAGAGAGAGATCTATGTTTTGGAGAAGAAATGGAAAATGGTCCAACAGGAAGCCTACGATTATTTCTTCAGAGTAACAAAGGCTAGTGAATGATCTGCTATAACTTGTGAAGAAAAGGTATCACATCTTCTAAACAGGTGTCTTTTTTGTAAGAAAGTGACATCTAGTTCTTGGATCACTTCCTCCTGATTGTATCTATCAGGTAAGTATAGCAGAGGGTGGGCTTGGAAATAGACAAGTTCCACAGTGATACTAGTATGAGCTGTGAGGGAGCAAGGCAAGAGTGATGCCTTCTTCTCTAAAAGGGAATGGCTCCTCAAAGCCCACTCCTGAGGAGGAAATATGATCGCTACTTACTGAACACCTGTAAATGTGATTTTTCTGAAGAATTTTATATAATGGTCATGTGCCCACATATC
Organism: Phoca vitulina; assembly: GCF_004348235.1. NCBI lineage: Eukaryota > Metazoa > Chordata > Mammalia > Carnivora > Phocidae > Phoca > Phoca vitulina. Next base: position 11,454,852 of record NW_022589706.1, on the reverse strand, counting down.
CTGGCTTGCTCAGGACTGTCCTGGTTTTTATCTGTTGTCTCAAGGTAATTATCAGTAGTGTCCCATGCACTCACACAGATGCCCTGACTTGAATGATAAATGTTACGGTCACCTTGTAGGTGGAACAGTAGAAGGAAGATCATCAGAATTAATGCTCTGTTGGAGTGAGGAGTGAGCCAGCATAGAGATCCTGGGGAGTAAGTATTCTTAATGGGTGAAATGATATTTGGGTTGCTGAGTTATTGTTTAAAATGGCCTTCTGTGACTTATTCTGTATAAAACAGTGGCTTGGTTGCAGGAAAGTGAACTATTTTTTTGTTGTTGTTGTTGTGGGCCCCAATTCTTCATTGGTAAAATTATCTTCAGGAATGGAAGTTGTGCAAGGTCAACTGTGGCTCTAAAAAATATTTAAAAAAAAAAAGGGGGAAGAAGCTTCTACAAAGATGGATAATGTAGACAGGAAGTTAGCAGAGGGAGCATCACCCTGAGCTGCACAAAACATTATTGCATTCAGTGGTAAGAACAAAGTGTCAGCATATGCCCAGAACCCTCTGAAGTTGTGATACTGTGATATTATTAAAATGAGGCAGAAATCCCAATGCATTTCAGTGGTTGTTATGGTAAAGGGTACCTGCAGTTGGCATTGGCCTTGCCTCCTGCTTCATCTCAGATCTATGAACCTAGCTGATCTTAATGTTCCTTCCTTCTTGGGGGGGCCCTTCCTTTTATCTGCATTTATACTTCTGGCATCTTAACTTATCCTTTTGTTTACATTTCTTATTTACCAAACTTACTGAAGTAGTTTCAGAACTATTCCACAAACTTCTTCCATGATACCATATGGAGTGATCTCCCTATAGCTTTTTTTTTTTTTTTAAGATTTTATTTATTTATTTGAGAGAGAGAGAGAGTGAGAAACATCATGAGAGGGGAGAGGGTCAGAGGGAGAAATAGGTTCCCCGCTGAACTGGGAGCCTGATGTGGGACTCGATCCCAGGACTCCGGGATCATGACCTGGCCTGAAGGCAGACGCTTAACGACTGAGCCACCCAGGCACACCTATAGCTTTTTCTAATGATGATGGTAACAAATCAGATTTTTAACATCACCATACACTGTGAGTGTCAACTCTGTACGAGGACTTGTGTTAATTCTAGGAGTAAAATGGTGAACTGTGACTACAACGACAAAATGATATTTGTATTCTCATGGAGCTCATACATGAAAGGGAGAGGGGAGAGATATTAGTCAATAATTTCTAAAGTAACCATAAAATTGCTTGTGTGATAGAGGCTAAGCAGAAGATGTCCTGGTGCTCTAGGAGGGGGACAGACCCTGCTGGAAGTGTTTCAGAAGAAGTGAGACTGGGAGGTGAAGGTGAAGGGGGAGTGCAGAGCAGTGGCAGAGTCTCTGTGCAGGAGGCTGTATGCACAGAAAATCTTAGCTCTGACAGACTGGCAGTGAGCCTGGGGAAGCAAGGTAGCAGAGAAGGCCACAGAGTTGGCAGGGGCCATGTGGTAGAAGGTCTTTACTCCATAGGCAATGGGTACCATGGAAGGGTTTTTAAGTTGGGGGATGATCAGATGATATCTGCACTTTGAAAAGATAATGGTATAATCTCATTTGAAAAGAACATTCTGGCTCCATTGAAGGATGGACTACAGAAGGGCAGATAAAAATGGACATGACAGATGACTCAGCTTGCACTCGGGCGATGGTAGATGAGATGAATGGCCTGGGGAGATGTTTAGGAAACAAAATTTGTGGGAATTTGTGATGGGTTGGATGAGAGCAGGGGAGAGAGAAGGAGCGGTCTCAGACTTCTAGGTTTCTGGTATGTATAGTAGGAAGTACCTTTCAGTGACATAGAAAATACTGAAATGACCAGGTTTTCTGGGGCAAAATCAAAAGTTTAAAATATAGTGATGTGGTATTATGGGTTGACTTGTGTTCCTTCTCTCTGTCCCCTAAAAAAAGATATGTTGGAGTCTTCCAGCAGCTCAGAATGTGACCTTATTTGGAGATGGCGTCTTTGTAGGGGTAATCAAATTAAAATGAAGTCACAGGGTGGGCCCTTATCCATTATGGCTGATGTTCTTATAAGAAGGGGAAATATGGCAGAGAGAAAAGACTGAAGAGACACAGGGAGAAGATGGCTATCCACAGGCCAAGGAGAGAAGTCCACAAGGGATCCTTCCCTCAGGACCCTCAAAAGGAACAAATCTTGCTGACACCTTGATTTCAGACTTCTTACCTCCCTAAATTACTGTTGTTTTAGCCACCCATTTGTGGTACTTTGTTATAGTAGCACTAGAAAACAAACACAGGTGGTAAATGCTAAATTATTAGAGGATTATAGTGGGGAACAAAACTTTCAATCTATGCCATTGTTTCTTTTCTTTCTTTTTGGCTCTTATGTCTCATTTCTTATTTCATTTCATGTGGCTGTCCTCTCCTTGGCTTAAAATTTTCTTTTAGGTCTCTGAGATTCTCTAATAGAGTTTAGAATAAGTGGTGCACAAGGATAGGAAGCAACCCATGACCATGACCTCTGCACTGCAAGAGTCAAGGTCCAGCAGAGCACAGCTGAATAGGTGGGCTCTACATTTGCTGTGGGGGCTGGAAGTCTATCTGCAAAGCACTGAGTCTGGGTGGACCTGGACCAAACCTTTCAGTCTCTCTACAAGGGGAACTGGTGTTAACAGTTAGGGTTTGCAGGACAGATGGACCCGGACTGTAATGAAGATTCTCCTCCCCTTAGGGTATTAAAAGTGACAAAGGTCAAGAGAATCACAAGCAACTGTGTCTTGTAGAGAGGGAGAAAAGTGAGTCCAATGTCTTGTTTCACCAACTTTACAATGAATACAGAGATTGCCTTGAACTTGCAGAGAGCTACAGTTAATAACTACCAACTATCTACATTATTATTAATTTAAAAATAATAATATGTTTTATTAAGGAAATCAACCACTAATAACGGGAGTAATTCACATGTACTCTGGAGTGAGAATTTCTTATTTGATCAAAATACAAAGCTGTTTTAGTTTAATAATTTTCATAATAAAATGTTGGGGAGAAATATTTTGAGATAGTCCCAGCCAATGATTAAAGGACATGAATGATGATGCATGATGAAGTCCTTACTCTGGAGAAGTTACAATCTGGATAAATGAGAAGAAAAAAAGATGCTTAATTTTCCAGTATTCCTTGGGTTTCATTTAGTGACTAAATTATGGACAGCATCCTGGCTTAGAAACTGGCTGAATGACTTATTATTTTAATTTGTTATTAAAAACTCTACAACACAGTCTCCAAATCCATTATTACCCCTAAAGGGATTCAAGGTAAACTATGCTTTCAGGAAGAAGATATTTATGAAGAGTTAGCAGATGGACAATTAGTTGATTTCTATCTGCCAAGAAATTTGAGCAACAGCATGTCTCACCTGGGCTTATTCAGTCCTCAAAGCCTGCTGAGCAGAAAAGAGGTTGGTTATTTGGTCCCTGGATTAGGATTTCTGAAATTTTTCAACTTCAAATCACTCTGTTTAAAATATTCATTTGTTTTATACTGATAAAGCAATAGGAAAAAGTACACTTGATTTAATAAGTATCATATTTTAATTTTTCCAAAAGTTAAGAGTTATAAATTCAGGTTGAGGATTTCTACAACAAAAGCAATGTTAGATATGGGTACACAGCATTGCTGGAACACTTAGACATTGTTAGTTCTTGCTAACGTAACCAGATTTCCTTTTTCTGTGAATGCCCCCCCCAAAAAAGGCTCAGAGTCCATTCTGTGATTCATGATGTATGAAGGGGGAGGGGAGGGTTCTGGGGCTGACACTGCAGGCTGTTCTTGTTCCTATTTATAAATTCTTAACCAAACTTGTTTTCTTTTAAATACAAAAGGATCATTAATATTAGTAATAATAGAAAGGGAACTTATGACAGCAATCTGAATAACTGAACCAGAATTCTAGTGTTAAACTTAATCTGTTATGACATTTTCAAATATACTTGTAACAGGGAAGGAAATCTGATTGCATCCCCAGGACACAGAGTTTTGGAGGGTCAAATGCATCATTCTTCAAATATCTGCATTTAGATTTCTTGCTTGGCTCAAGAAAATCCTGAATAAATGGTACTAATTTTACCTTACTTGAATTGGCACAGCAAGGGAAGGTATCAAAAACAGTAATCTATTGGACGAAATAAATGAGATTTAATTTCTGATAGGTATACTACTTGAGGGCAAAGGATGCCTTGATTGATATTTTTACATGTCGTCCTTCCCATTCCATCGACTAGCAAATTGCCTGGCACAAACTAGATACTCGATGGCTGCTGAATAATGTGAAAGACAGCACTTACTTGATTGCTTTTCACAGGAAAAAAAACTTTAAAAACATTAATGAAGAGACCCAGGTGGTATAAAGAACAATGTAAGGAAGAACAGAGAATAAGGAAACTCAGCAGCAGATCTGTGTTCTGAGACCTCAGCCTGAGGGGCGCCCTTGCAAGCTGGACTAGATGCACAGCCTGTTGACTCTTTGATATCCCTGTAATCCCATCTACCAAAGAATGACCGCTCCGATTGGAAATGGGGAGCGTGAATTCAGGAATGGTAGAAGTCTCTGTGTCGGCACTCAAGTGGCATGGTTGAAAAGGTAAGATAAATGGACCTGAATGTTTCTCATGACCAACATTTTTAAAATTCCATCCAATTCCTGTAAAAAAACTGTGCATTTCCCATTTGTTCTTTATTTGTATAAAGAAAAACATTCTCTTTCCTCCCACAGATGTTTCAGTGTAGCAAGGACATGGATGAACTGAGTAGAGGGCAGGATGGGATGATGGGAGTCATCCCAGGAACTGTTAACTGAACTACACCTGAAAGAAGTGCATTTCTATTTTCTCCTCTTTTGCTGAACTAGTCCAGCCCTGTTTGTTACATCTTCTGCTCAAGGTGAGAATCCCAGGCACCAGAGCACATTAACATGAACAGATGCCTTATCTCCAATCTGAATATTTGGTATCCTTATCAATGATGATGGTAATAATTGACTTTATTCCTCACTAAGAGTGTGTTGTTCTTCCTTCCTTCCTTCCTCCCTTCCTCCCTCCCTTTCTCTCTATTTCTCTCTCTTTTTCTTTCTTTCTCCTTCCTTCCTTCCTTGCTTCCTTCCTTCCTTCCTTTTTAAAGAGCCAACTCTTTCTGAGGATCCTTTTTAATAATATGATGCTTTCTTATTTGTGTTCACTAAACTGAAATTCATCCTATCAATTAGAAAGTTCACTGACCTCCAAAATATGATCAATAAACTACCCAGATCCTCCCCACTTCTCTAAACTTAATTAATTCCACTGGTTATATTTCTATATAAGGAAATGATCTTGAGGGGCCGTGAGTTCTTGAAGATCCAATAGACACTGATAAATGTCCTCTGGATGTAAGAGGTGTGCAAAATGGGCCACGTGCAGAAGGGTACACTGCCACAGAGTAATCTCATGAGAAAAAGTTAATCATAATTCAAAATAGGAAGGCTCAAGAAAATATTCTATAAATGTGGATAATAAGATGTTTCAAACAAGGAAAATAAAGTAACTATATTATGCTGCTAACTTTCTTGGATATGAGAGAGGATGGCTTTGTACTGGTGAAATAACTGACCCAAACTGAACTCGAAGTGAAGAAACAAAGCCAAACAGTTTGCCTGGTAGACAGGTTAATGTTTTATGCATTTAACAAAATCATGTTTGATGCTTAGCACAGTGTCCTGCATAAGGTATTTTCTCAATAAATATCTTTTGAATTTTTAAAATGAAAACCTTACTTCTCCCCAAACTAAACAAAAAAGGACGTATTTCTTAGCACTTCCTCATTGGAACATCAGGGCTAAATAATGTAGCCAATTCCAACATCTACTGAAACTGTAGAAATGTTTAACTCTGTTTTCTTTTTTTTTTTTTTAAAGATTTTATTTATTTATTTGAGAGAGAGAGAGAGCACATGAGAGGGGGAGGGCCAGAGGGAGAAGCAGACTCCCTGCTGAGCAGGGAGCCCGATGCGGGACTTGATCCTGGGACTCCAGGATCATGACCTGAGCCGAAGGCAGTCGCTTAACCAACTGAGCCACCCAGGCGCCCTAACTCTGTTTTCAAAATAAATAAATCCAAATTAGATTGAATAAGGCTTGGTTAAGCTAAACTGTTGTTTTGGGCTCAGTGGGCCCTGCCTACTAACTAAAGAGCAAATAGGATCTTTAAAATGTTTTCTGAGATTCAAATTTAAGAAGGCTTTGAAAGGTAGGAAGATGAAGGCAAACCATATTATCTTGTTAGGCTCCCAGAATTTTCTCTCTAGTTAGACTGCAAGCATGATTGTAGCTATATTGACTTTGACATAAAGTGTTATACATTTTGAGGCAGAATTAATAGAAAGAGTCACTGTTAATTAGAGATCATAACAATTTAAAAATATACACAAAGCCTAAAAAAAAAAAAAAAAACAGTGAAATCCAAGAGTTCTTCAGCATTTAATATTTTCTTATACTTCAAAGTCGAGTAAGGGGGTAAAGAGAACCAAAGACATTTCTAAAGTCTTTCTATTTGAAATGTGCATGGAAAATGGAATTACAAAATAATAATTTAGAGAAAGATATACTGAAAAATATTGGGAGAGAAATTTCCTTCACACATATAATTTACTTTAGGTAGGATTTTCTCCATCAAAATTCCCTTAAGGATTCTTATGCCATTAGAATGGCAGCCACTGGTATTTCTGAAGTATAGAAATTTAACACTGTAAGATGTTTTCCCATACATTCTTCCATGTTATTCTCAAACACCTATGTGAAGTGGGACAGATGTCATTATCCCTGTTTCCTGGGGTTGGGGGGGAAAGATTGCAAAGACTGCAAGAGATTCCAGAGTTGATAATATTAGTGCCAGGATAAGAAACCTGAGCTTTTCCCATTAACTACACAAATTCATCAGTACCCCACCTGCCCTACATGATGGAAGGTAGTCTAATCATCAGGGGAAATAATTAATTAACTGTGCACGTATTGATTAGGCACTTCCTTTTTTTTTTTTTTTTTTTTTCATGTGTAGATAAAATAGATTGTTTGCCTGCACCTGAATTTTGTGGCTATAGCTTTACTCTTTTCAAATGTACATAAAAGACAATTATATACAGCAAGCTGAAGAGACAGCAGAAGAGCTTGTTTACCATAAACGATTAGGCAAAGCTACTGTAGGATGTGAAAACATTCCAACTGGAAGATAGCAGCAGATAAGAAGGGACTGATGCCAGTGGAAGGTCCCCCCCCCAAATCACAGTGTATGCCTTGGGGTCAGTTAGACATTGGTTTGCATTTGGATCCTTACTTAAAAGGTATGTATCCTTGGGTTAATGTTTTCTCATTTTATACAAGTTATTGCTTAGATCCTTATTGTTCACATCTACAGTGTTCTTTTAAATTAACAATATGTCACTTAATTATGGAGTTTCTTTTTATTTAAGAAAGCTACTCTCTGCTATAAAGAAGTTGAAATTTAATTTCTAGTTAAGTTTTGGATTAAAAACTAGAGAAATTTGACTGCTTTTCAAACAAATTCTGTCAGCAGCAGAGTCTTGGAAATAGAAGGCATCTTTTATAAACATAAGCATGAAATTTAGTCAACATATGAAACCACATGGTGATTTAAAACACTATCACACTGCCAAACTTGTTCCTGAGAGTATATATAACTATTTAAGGACATAATCCTATAACAGAACAATTGCCATTGTGTTTCTGAGATAGAATCAAACCTTAAACATTCCTGTCCCAGACTACCAATTGCTTTACTTGTAAAAAGAAAAGAGGACATTTGCCCAAGAATAGTATTGGATTCATTAATCCTCTGAGAACTGTACAGGCTATATTTTAAGATTCTAAAATACACAGCCATTTTTTTTTCATGTTTTTCAACTTAACTCTGTACATAGTAAGTGACAAAACACAGCATATCACCTGAATAATGCAACAGAAAAAATAATGAAATCAGTAGTATGCAGAGACAAAGAGAGCTGCTATATAATGCATTCCATGTTAGCCCTATCATCCTACTGCAAATGCTTCGCATACAACCGGAAATGTCAAGACAAGCACATGTTGTGCTTCTCTTAGGATGCCGTGCCTGCACGTGACACATGGAGATGTCTGGTCAGCTGAATAAGCAAAAATCCAATGTTATTAGTAATAATTCTGAATCTTCAAGATGGAATTTCACAAAGGTTTCATGATAATTCCCCAGAAATGCCTATCACTGTAATTACTCTAGGACGTCCTTTCCTGGGCCCTGATGTTTTTGGGGAGCTCTATGGACCATGTTGATGTCAATGATTAGATATGGTTCTTTTTATGATTTGAAAATACTGCCTAATACTCATGCTATCCTATGATGTTTTGACAATGTGATTCTAAAAATCAACCTCTTTGGCTTTGTCATTACTTATTTTATAAAATGTTTTAATAAATATATACATCTTCCAATATTTTCCATGTTTCAAATTACTAAAGATGTTAGTTTAGAGTTATAGGAAAATTCCCACTATTTAAAAATTTTTCTATCTAAAACTATACTGAGTGACCTATGTTTTTCATTGTAAAAATAATTCCTGTTTGCGATATCTTTAAAGCATACAAACAAGTAGGAAGTATAAAGTATTAGTCCTTCTTTTTAGCCACCCCATCTTCCCACTCAGAGAATTTCTTTCATAGATTTCTAGAAATTGATAAAGTGCACTTCAGATGCCCTTTTTATAGTGTTTGGCATAGCTATCCATATGTCAAGGATCCAAATGCCTGACTTGACATACTGATTTCAGATTTTGCCAACATTCCTTTTACCATGTACACGCAATGAAATCTATGTAGCTTTAAAAGAAAGAGGGAAACTAAAATGAAAATCATAATAGACTTAAAAGGCAACTAACCTTTTTCCACCTCATTCAGATTATCAGCTGGCAGCGACAAAGACAGAAGAGACAAAAGACTTTTTACATTGCAGTACAACAACGGAGCACACGAAGCCAATGCGCAGCAGTAACAACAGAGAAGCCAAGGGTGAGAGCAAACTGAAGCAAGCCTTAGATTTCTTACCTACAGCCGGGCCAGACGCACAAACATGGAGTAAATGAGGCAAAAGGTAAACGCCATCACAGGGAGCCAGAGGTCTGTGTCTAAACCAGTTCATTTACCCACCAGCAGCTCTACTTTTTAAGATGTGCACTTCATGGTTTGTGTGTGGGCGTTGGAGATTTGGAAAACAAAGGAATAATGGTACAAAATGGAAAAACTAAAATGGTCTGGATATTTTTGACCAAATACATTCTAAGTCTTTACATGCCCAATTTGTATGGAAGCTTTCATTCACTGAATTTATATAACCCCATTAATACTACCGTGGTTTATCCTGTGATCAATTTTGTGTCATCTTTGTATATGGTCCCATGAGAACAGTGTTAGGAAACATCATCATGACAGAGTTGATCCAGGGTTCTGACTTGCGAAACTTGCAAAAACATATTTTTCGATTCAACACCTAAAGTTCATACCAGAGCTTCAGAGTAGGTGTCAAGTTTGTCAACATTGCAGGGATGCCATATTTACAATTTTCACTTTTATAGGTTTTGAGCTTAATTTGAGGGATTCCTTGAAAATATAGCTCCAAGATATGTGCTGTTTTTAGGAAGGATATACTAATGGTTAAAAACAAAAACAAAAATAATCTTGCAAGCTAAAATTAAAACCCTAGAGTGAATTTTTAAATTATTTGTGTAATAATTCCAGAGTCCTACTTCCTGAATCCTTAACATAGTAAGGTTAATTTAAAATCACAGTGAATTAAACTTTCCAAAAATTAATGTTATCTGAAAAATACTAGCAACCAACGGTCATATTATACAACCAGAAGGACAGATAATGGGTTGGGTTAGGTAGAAAAGAATAGTTTCGATAGCTTGGGTGGGGAAGGCATAGCAAGGATTAGATAATAAAAAACAATATTGACCCTTAAAATTTATGTTGTCAATCCCTGCAGCAGGAAAGAATAGCGAGTTTTCTCCTTTAATAAATCAATAACTTTTTACTGTGATGTTTTGGTCACAAGGGTTTAAATAAATTTAATTTCCCAATGGTGGTTCATTTTGTTTTGAGTATTTTTAGCTCTGTTTTATAGCCTGCCCATCACATCATGAGTTCTCTGTCGGACTGCTTTCAGATCTCTGAATTTTCTGTTAACATTATGTCCATTTCTGACTCTTGACATGGGTGCCAAATATAAAACCTTTCACCATAATAATTTACAACCTTTTCCCATGAAGTTTTATTTGTTCCTGCTAAACAGTTCCCTTTCTCATTGTTTGCCTTTGGCAGTATAGAGTAAAACATCTCCAAACAGAAAAGCAACTTATGACTTGAGTGATTTTTAAGCAATGACAACATGATTATATTCCCTGAGCACAGCAGGGGTTTCTTTTCCCAGGTCTCCTACTCATTAATCAGATTCCAATCTTAAATCTAAAACATTACAGCCACATTATTAAAAAAAAAAAAAATTCCTCCCTCACTACAGACTTGGATGAAGCATGATATGAAACTCTAGAGTCCAATTCATGCTTTCCTATAATTAAAGGCCACTTATGCACCACTGATTTCAAAATCTGCAGATGGTTGCTTGATATTTTGTAAATGAGCTCATTTCACATATGAACAAAAATACTACAGCTAATGGATGGGTTACAAATGTGCATCGTATAGATATCTGCTCTGATGCCAAATTGTCAAGTTCTTTGTTGCCCACAAGACCCAGCAAGTTACAGTGGTAATATCTTCATGTATTGTATGCTGTGAGCTTGCTACTGAGTTCAATGTTTTTGTTTCTCCTTTGCCCAAATTAAGGCAAACCGGTATTTGCAATAGCTATGACTAAAAACATGTCAGCCTCAGTTCTTGTTGAGAGCCAAATGACTCTGGACAGATAGTCATGGCAGATCCCCGCATGATGGCTTTTATAGATGTCATATTTTGGTTAAAAAGTGTTTTTGCTAAGCCTTAGGGTTTTTAAATATGTTTCAAAGATCTGACAGAGGGAAATGAGACTTCATGATACTTCTCAGAGGGAGGGGCATTGAACTGAATCACTTGGGATGGAGAAAATGTGTTCAAGAGGAGCAGGTATTAGAAGGAAGCTTGGAAAATGAAGGGAGAGAAGGTAAGGCTCAAAAGAAATGGATTAGGAATAACATCTAGCAAATCTAAAGCCAAAGCAGGTGCACCCCTCCAAATCAACCGAGAAGAGTCTGCCACCTGATGCAAATCATCATAAAAAAGGTGTGTAAGAACTAAATACACAGTGCTTTCAAGCCTAGGGTTTCATCAGGGGATATACATAAATTCTTTGTTTCTGTGCTCAGGAGCTCATTGGCTAACCCAAGTGTGCTTGAAATGCTTGGGTCCAATTTGTCCGGGTCAGTGTGGGTGTAGGTTTAAAGAGGCTTCCAAAATTAAGTGAATTAAGCCCTTTCAATAATGATTAGAACAATGATCGGAAAACAGAATTATTCCATCCTAAGAAGGTACTAGGTAACAGATTTTAGTGCAAACATTGGGTTCTTGTACAAGTCTAACTTAGCTCAGCCAGTAATTCTCAGGGTAGCTCCAAGGGCTCCAGGATCTGTGCGTTCAGGCCAGTGGCAAATGTCTGAGGTGTGACACAAGTAATATTAGTGTGAATGTGAAAGCTATATAGCACTTACACTTCCCAACAGTTTTAGGATGGGTACCTATTGAATATACTTGCTATCCTTTATTAATGCACAATATCAAGGAATTCAAACTAGCCACTAAGGGGCCCAAGGGCTGCATATATGTAATAGAACAATTATGATACAACATGTTCACATTTCTCCTAGAAACTCAATATATTACATTATATGCTTCACTGGTGTAAAAAAAAAAAAAAAAAAAACATATCATGGAAAAGACAGGTTTGAAGGCACTCAAACAGATCTGGGATGTCAAAACAGAACACTTTTATTTTACCTAGCATTTTCCTACCAAGAAAAGTACTTATTAAAATGCAAAGTTTGAGTACTCCATAAAAGATTAAATTTCAATGCTATTCTGACAAATCCCTGGGAAAGTGAATCATACAGATGTGCTCTCATCTTTTCATGTTTAGAGATGTTAACCTCAGTCATCTACATAGTTATTTTACCCTCTGATATTCTTAACTATGTATTAAAATTGTAAGGAAATATATGGTTAAGGAAAAATACCCATGAAAATGAAAATGGTAATTTTGAATAGAGTGACAGAATCTACTTCCCCACCTTTTCTTACAAATAAAATGTGTAACATTCTCCTTTTCTCTATCAACTGTAAAATGAAGTGGTTTATTACAGTAACAAGATTGTAACTATTCTGCTTCTTATTCATAGCCCCCAAAATCAATCAAAACAGATATTCTGACATAACAGGTAGGTCTAAACTTGACATGGCCTTTACAGCAAATTGGTTTGTGCAGGGAAGTTTACCAGCTCAGAAAGACTTAGGAAATTTGTTACCCCCAGATACAAAATGTCAGCAAAAAAAGTGATAATTATATGATTATCCAAAGTGCTTAGTATCCTCCTGATTACATTTTATTTTGAAGGACATGAGTTATTAGAGGAAAACACTCACTAGTGAAGAAACACATGGACACAAGTAATCTCAAATGCTTAGTTATGTTTCGACTATGTGAAAAATATGCCCCTCTTTTCACCTGTGTATTGGTGGGTTGGTTTGCACAGGACAAATTCTTTGCATGAAAAATGTTATGCAACCCTGTGATGAAAAGCTTCAGAATGATAACTTCTTTTTCAGCTGGATAGCATGACTTTATGTAGATGCCTGCTTGGTCTTTCATTTGGTTGGCTGAAACCCTCTTAACTCTGTTATTCACATTACATCTAATTTTCAAAACACCTACCAGTTATTGAATAATACAATGGCTTACTACACATATACAGCACATTGGCAGTGATGCTTTCGAACAGATACACTATTGATGGCACAGAATTTCCTACTCTTCCTACCTGTGTACTCAGGTGGACAAAGGCACGTGTAGTTATTAATTCCATCCACACATGTAGAGTTATTTTCACAGTCATTATCTTCACAGTCGTCAACATTGACTTCACAATTTTCTCCTTCAAATCCATCAGCACAAATACACCTGAACACCAGGGGGAGAAAAGGCAAAAAAAAAACACCCCATGTTCATGTTGCATTTTAAAGCCATATGGTCCAAAAATTGAAAAAAGCTAAACACACTCATCAACTACAGAGGTTTTAACTGTAAGAAACTGAACTTTAAAATGTTTTTAAATGACAGGGGCGCCTCGGTGGCTCAGTTGGTTGAGTGACTGCCTTCGGCTCGGGTCATGGTCCTGGAGTCCCGGGATCGAGTCCCGCATCGGGCTCCCTGCTCAGCGGGGAATCTGCTTCGGGGAGTCTGCTTCTCCCTTTCCCGCTCCCCCCTCTTGTGCTCTCTCACTCTCTCTCTCTCAAATAAATAAATAAAATCTTTTAAAAAAATGTTTTTAAATGACATGTAGTAAGCATGAATTTAAGGTAGTATCCCCTAAATCAGAAACAATTTGAAAAAGAAAATTTATGCTGGCTGCAAGAGGGCAAATGGCTCCGTGGTCTTGTAAGTCAATAAATCCAATGTATTGGCAGGTCTAAAACACAAGCAAAGCTTACAGCTCTAGGTATCTTAATCTCAACTTGTGCTCTAATAAAATGATTCATGCTTCTCTGCTCATAAATAAAGAGGAACTGGTTCTGACTTTAAAAATTACAATACCTCCTACCCTAACTATACTGTCTTCCATGTCTCAAAACAAAAAAGAAATATGAAAATAAAATTACATCTTCCTTGTCATTATAAAATGTAAATGTTCTCGTTAAGTCTCAACAGATACAATTTTTCCATGACAATAACACATTGTACACTTGACCTTGATAGGTATCAGAATAATCTTTGAGTAGCCTTACTGAAAAAGAGACCATTTCATGACAGAATGCAGAAATGAAGAATACTTATTATAAAAAGTGGTATTTCCAACAAGCTTTGTAGTAGATTAACATTCTTATGTGAAATTATTACCGTCATTATAAGAACTGTGTTTCATAATTCATGAAGTACATCTGAAGTAATTGTACCATATGATTAAATAACTCCAGATTAAAAATGTTCACAGCATGTTTGTCTACTCATTTTGTGTCCTGGAAATAAATCATGAATTTTCTGTTTCAGTGGGACCTACATCTTATCATTACAAACTGTCTGTTAAAGCAATACACAAAGCAACAGATGAATATATGACTTGAAGAGGAGACTATTGGCTATTAATTAGCATAACAGAGCTACTACTTTGTCTTGACCTAATCTGAGTGTATGAATCATAATGCACGCACGTACGTTTTAAAAACTTCTTGATTTTATAGCATCCTGAGCTGAGAATACTGTAATGTCTTGTTTTTCATATTACAATATCTCTGAGAAGGACTAATACATATTGTCCTTATGAATAAATTTCTGGCTTCTTTTAAGAATAACACCTTTTGATTTGAAAAGGAACACGAATGTTTACTTAGTTATTCTTGCCCTAATGCTTCAGACAGAATATTATAGACTAATGACCTACCAGAATCCATCTTTTTCTCCTTCCTTTAAGTGGCAAGTTCCTCCATGTTGACATGGGTTACTGATGCATGCATGAATCGGGACATCACAGTCCTGCCCCTAGAGAAGGAATGGCCAAGTAAAGTCAAGTGTAAATAAAGGAGATCTCAGTACAGAGAGAAAACACAACAGAATAATGAGGACCCACCAAAGAAAGCTATGTTTTCAGATCAGGGCTCCCTCAAAAGCTTCTACTGACCTTGAAACCATAGGGACAGGTACAGCGATAAAAGTCAACTGGATCATTGTTACAGGTGCCATCATTTTTACATGGGTTTGATAAGCACGGATTACATTTAGCTAGAATACTGACATCCACGGGACCTGAAAATTAATTAAAACGTATAAGAAATTGATGCTTTGTACTTTTCGTTCACTTAAATTATTTAAATGCCTTAATGTAACAGTAGATTTTGTATAAAAAATATTGGTCACCTATCTATATGTGTATGTCTTCCATGAATAGAACAGAAATCAGCATCATCGTATAATGTTCAAGAATGCAACGGGAGACCATCTCATTGAGAGGCATGGTGAGAGTGCCCAATGTCAGAATGGGACTATGGGCTGTGAACTTAAGTGGTTAGGATCTGATGTTAGTGATGCCAGTGTCCCAGGGTCAATCCCCCCATGGCCAACTAGCCTGTGTGGATGCATTCCATGGCCATTGTCACCATCTTAACTTCAGCCAGCTGTCATGGAAATGCATACCTTTGATCCCAAAGAGGACTTTATGTGTGTGCATGTGTGTGTGTGTGTATGTGGGGGGGAGGTTGGGGGATGTGTGGACAAGTTTAATGCATAAATAGAAACAGTCAGTGCAATTAAAAATACAGTAGTATGCACCTGCTCGCCTATCATTAGTCCAGTAGTGTTACTTTCATACAGGAGATAGAAAACAGTGCCACTTTTTTGCACCTGGAAATAAACCAAAAAGGTAATTTCCATCATATTCTCCCTCATAGCCCTTTGGTTCAGTATGTTAACACATTAGCACAGGCCTGTAGTGGGTGAGATTTCTATTTCTTCCCCTCCAAGAAGAAAATACTGTCGAAATAATCTTCACTTGCAATCTCACCTCTTGGGATACACACTTTAAAAATCTCCTGACCCATGAAAGGTTTAGATTAAAGGCAGATTCATTTGCAGCCATTTTCCTTTGTTGCACATATTCATTCCATAAATGGTTAACAATGTGGAAACTGTACTGTCTTTGATAAAATTATGTTCCACTGAGGCTACTTATGGCCATATTTCTGAGAGCTAATTAGACTGCCTCTTGGCAACCAATGAGGACAATATCAGGGTGACATATTAATATATATAAAATACACATATTTTATAACATAAATATATTCATTATATTTCTGTCATCAGCAATATTTCTGTAGTTCTTTATCCTCACTGGAAAAAGCAGCGATAATCCCAGCTGTATAGTTCATCCCATGCAACTTCCAGCAAAGCTATCTGAGTTGACTGTTCAGCATGCCCCCCTTCCCACTATCGCTGATCTAACTTTCTAAGGTAGCTCCACCCCACAATTGTAGGATTTCTGCTCATATAAACTATCGTTCATCAGATTTTTCTACAGATTAGAGTTTATGTTTGTGAGTTATTGGTGTACTCACAGAAACAGAAAGAAAATGTGAATTATCATGGTAGGCATAAGAACTCTTCATATCTGTGTATTCCTTTACCCCTGAAAAATACCAGTCCACATTGATTTAATGGTTATGGAGTGAAATCCAAAAGAGGATACTGTTCTGTGTTGGTCAGTTTTTCTATTAACAAAACCCCTGAAATCTTTCTACAAAGAGATTCCTGTTTCTTTTTTTTTTTTTAAGATTTTATTTATTTATTTGACAGAGAGAGAGAGGGAACACAAGGAGGGGGAGTGGGAGAGGGAGAAGCAGGCACCCCACGGAGCAGGGAGCCGATGCGGGGCTCGATCCCAGGACCCTGGGATCATGACCCGAGCCGAAGGCAGACGCTTAACGACTGAGCCACCCAGGCACCCCTCCTGTTTCTTTTTTAACCATCTGGAAGTGGACGACACTCCTGGGGATGACCGCATTAATGGAGAGGGGTGGTGTTTACTTCTAGTGACACCTCAGTCACTAGAGAGGCCTTGCCAGTGTCCCCTTCATTTTTTCTGGGTGACCAGAGTAACTAATGGATCAATACCAAAGTGATGCTCAGAGACATTTAATTTCTCACCCCTGCCCCAACGTGTTTATCAAGTAAATTTAGCTATTTCAGCAAATTGGA
Organism: Phoca vitulina; assembly: GCF_004348235.1. Lineage (NCBI taxonomy): Eukaryota > Metazoa > Chordata > Mammalia > Carnivora > Phocidae > Phoca > Phoca vitulina. The sequence goes on along the minus strand of NW_022589706.1, from coordinate 11,437,798 downwards.
GAAATAAATAGTGGCAGTTAGTTAAAGCAGTAAGTTAAATTAAGATAATACCACACCATAAATAGCCTTGTGTCTGCTAACCTTATCATGCTTGGAATCAGCAATAGAAAAGCAAGTAGTGGGTACCTCAGCTCGGGTAGAAGAGAGAAGAATCTAACTTGGAAAAAAGGCGTAAGGGGAAACAGCTAAGAATGTACACAAGCAAAAGAGAACATCAGCAAATACGAGGACTGTAAACACTCATCTGGCCACTTCCCAAGACCTTGAGGAAAATTGTCTCTTGGTCTATTTCTGTGCTTTCAACCTTGTAAAACTGCCGTTTGAATAGAGGAGTTCAGGGTTGGCAGTTTCTATGTTTATTCTCTGGAATGTGACATTTTTCAAAAATTATGTTTGACTGTTTAGATGAGAAGCCAGAGATTGTTTCAAGAAAACCAATTAAATACATCTTGAAGAATGTAATAGAGTATGCTGATAACAAAATTGCCAGACTGAAGTAATCCAGTTTAGCACAGAGCCAAAATTTATTTAATAAATATCCACTGAACTATACCTAATATATTAACCAATAAGCACTAACTTCTGCACTTTTTTCCAGGACCAAATTTGGTTTCCTATATAATTAATCCTGCTCAACTGTTTTCATTACCTGGAATTTCTTATGGGTAAACCACATGAGATCATTGCTCCCTCATATATAGTCAGTTTATCTAAAGGAATCAAAATAACAACCTCTCCCACATGCACAGGCTTTTCTTGATCTATTTCTTAAACCTGCGAACTGTTTTGGTGGCATCAAAATTAGGATTGTCATTCTAAAATACTGAGTTCTAACTTCTTCAGGTTTGTAAAGTTGACTACCACAGCTACCCTTCTACTCACTTTTTCTTTTACAAACCCTTCTTTTAAAGTCAATGCTTCATAAATGATTTCTTATTTCTAGTTCCTGAGGTTGAATGAAGGGTAATTCAAAAGATGTTTGTGAGTTATCAATTCCAAATAGTCTCTAATATCCCCAAATACCTTAAAAATTATATAATTCTTATTTATTTTATTTTTATTACTTATTTTATTTTCTTATTTAGATTATGATTCCACCTAACTAAACATCCTTCCTATAATGTGATTTTAACATCCACTTGGTTTATCTAAATCTACTCATTTCTATATTCTAAACCCTCAGAATTATATCCCTTGTATCTGGCTCTCTCCTCTCATTCATCTTCCTACCAATATATTGTTCCTCTTCTAGGTCTACCTTCTATTTTCTCTTTGCCTTCAATTTGTGATTTATTTTCTACCCAGGACACTTTCTCTGAGATCCTTTCCTGCAAAGTTCTTATTCAAGGGGAACGACATCTTTAATCCATTTCTATAACGAGGAGATGATATCAGAGCTAAAGAGTGATGCTAAAGTCATAACAAAATGGTAAAAGAGCACAGCTCTTTAGGAAAAAAAACAACACAGGTACAATTTTGCACACTTGACTATTCCCAGATGAAAGATGTTCAGGAATAGGAATTAGACAAGTCTTTTATCATAATGCAAGTAATCTTGGACAGAGAATCTGAGGTCCATCAAACTAAGTTAGTAATCTAGATTTGTTAGTGTGTGGAGTTAGAGCAATGGTAGCCATCTCAATGGGTTGCTTTAAGCATTAAAGGAAATGTTCATGAGTTTTGAGTACAGAATACAGTGAGAGCAAGCACAGAAGCCACAGCAAGTTCTGACAGTCTTCCCTAGACTTCCAAAGAAGGTAGGTAGCTGAGGAGAACATGAGTGGTTCACTTAGAAGGAGAAAGGAAGTCTTCCTCTGCTTGTTTGCTCCAATTTTAGCATAGACAAAGGCAAACCAGAGCTTGCTATTCATTCATTCATTCATTCATTCATTCATTCTAGGTTTCACTGAGTACCTTCTGTCCATGCCAGGAGATGCTGAAATTTGGGAAAACTGCAGGGACTATTATTATCAGAATCATGGGGGAATGGCTGGGAGCACTGAGAGATAATTATCCATTGGGTAACAACACCAAGAATTAATGATTTTATGGGTTTAAGGACTGCAACTGTGATTTGTAAATTTGGCATGGACAGCCACCAGAAACATTACAACATTATGAAGGAGAGTTTTTGTTCTTACACTGCTGCTTGGCAAGAAACTACAGCTTGCTTGCTGAAACAACCTCACCAATCTTCAATCTTTCCACTTGCCCAAAGTTAACTAGTCTCAAGAAATTTTAAATTCTTGCCAACCCATTAGCGCTTGTAAAATGTGTGCCACAGAGGAGAAAAAAATCTAGCTTCAGGAATACAGATGTTTACTAATGTCACTGAAATGAAGGAGGGCAGTCTAGGATAACTAGGTTGATTTAAGACTTGGTCTTGAAGAGCCCTCTTGCATCAGCTGTATGGATTGGAAGTGTGTTTAGCTTAATAATTCAAGGGGAAAATGAGCCAAAAGTTTGGTTAACAATTTGTCTTTGCCAGTTACTCTAATCTTTAACAGACAAACTGCTGGACCTCAAATCTATTAAAGCTTGTAGGCAGACTTGCTTACTTGACTGAAATCACTAGCTATACACCTGACACCAATATCACCACCCACTGAGAATTGCATTCTCACTTTGATTTATTACTAAAAGCTCCAGACACAAATTTCTAACTATATCCCAGAGTCTGCCTTCATTCTGGCATCCCTTGGAAACATAAGTCAAATAAGAGAATCCTCTAGCACTGCCCTTGTATAAAGTCAAAGGTACATCAAAGACAGCTCAGGAAAAATATAGGGGGTATTTGATGTTGGGCATAATTAACTAAAAGGAGGTTTTTATTTAAAACCCCCAAACCCTAAGCTCTGCTTGTTATTACATTACTGCATTTCTTAAGCACTAATATCAAATGCATATTTTTAAACAACATTCCATCATTCGGTCATTCAGTTATCAAATATTTATTGAGGATCTACTTTGTGCCAGGCAGTCAGCTAAGTTTTGGGAGTTCAAAGGTAAGTGAAATGCCAAAGTTTCTGGAAAAACTTACAGTTCAGTATTAGAGACATGTATACATCAACTACAGAATGCAGTTGCAAGAGGATGTGGGAAATGAAAAGGCATGTTTTGGAATATGTGTTTTAAGTTTCTACAAGCCTACACAGGGGAGGAATTCACTAGTTGCACGGAAATACTAAATCTGTAGTTCATTAGAAAAATCATGGCTGACGTTTGAAGCTGTGGGATTGGAATCAATTAATAGGGGTAGGGAGAGAATCCGCTATATGTCAATATTAAAGAATGTAAGAAAAAGATGTCAGCAAAGGAATGAAGAAAGAGCAAAGAGAATGTACAAGAAGGAGCAGTCGCTACCAACGTCTAAGATGAAAAACAAAGAGGACTAAAAAGAAGCCATTGAAATTAGCAAGATGCAAATTGCTGGAATCCCTGTAGTTTCACTGTAGAGTTGGGGACGGTCAACAGATGATAGGGGGTTAAAATCTTATAAATTTGAGTTACATAAATGATTTAACAAAAACACAAATGTTGCATATTACACCTCTGGGATCACTAGGCTTGGCTATTTGCTATATACACATGTGACCTCAGGCCAATAAATGAACTTCTTGAGTCACAGCTGAATGGAAAAGGGCAATAATTATTTTATGGAATTTTATCATACCAGATTGAATATGGATGTACAGTATTTAAGAACAGAATATGAATTGTTGGTTCTCATCACCTATTAATATTAATGTCTGTTAAAATTTTTCCAGTGTTTTAAGTTTTCAAAAGTATAATGAAAAATAGTCCTTAGTAAAAGAAAGAAAAGAAAAGAAAAGAAAAATAGTCCTTATTTGTTTTTTAAAGATGGTGCTTTTGGTAAATAACTACGTACAAACCTGAATATTTTCTTTGGCCAGTGAGCAATTCATAATCCCCAAAAAGCTAAGTTTATTTCAAAATTATAATTATGTGCTGGTGGTAATAAATCTGAAAATGTAAAAAGGATTTGACCAAGTTCTAAATACTACTTCAAAACTGATCTAGTGAATTTTTCATTACTTCTAGTTTGGGCTATATTTTTATTATTTTTTAATTCTTTTTAAGATTTATTTATTGGAGAGAGAGAGAGAGAGATAGAGAGAGAGAAGGGGCAGAGGGAGAGGAGAGAATCCCAAACAGACCCCTGCTGAGGGTAGAGCCCGACGCGGGGCTCAGTCCCATGTCCCCGAGATCATGACCTGAGCCAAAATCAAGAGTCAGATACTTAACTGAGTGAGCCACCCAGGCACCCCTGGGCTATATTATTTAATTGCCTAAATGACTAAAGACAATATCAACCAATAATTTTGAGACACAAAACAAAGACCTCAAGATTGTCAAGAACTTCTCCAAAAGGAAGATGTTGATCCTGCTGAAAAAGGTGACAGCATTACCGTGTTACTGCTGAGAGATGTGGAATTTTCCCCAGGAATTCCAGAATCTAGAGGAATCTTAACATATAATATTAGTGGAAGAGATTCATGTGGTGGTGAAATGTTGATAATCTTGAGATATGAAAAGGTCCCGGGTTTTCTGACCCTTTATCTAACTTTTATAAATGAAATAATGAAGTATGTTGAGCATCATATTCCTGTTTGTTTAAGTTCATGGCTACCAGACACCTGTCCATTTGGGCCTCTTCCCCTCCATTGTGTTCCATTCTTGGCTCCTCTTGACTCACTATGAGACTCTCCTGAAGCCCTAATGGACCTGGGGGTATCAGTTACAATTCCATGATTGTTTGATTTGGATATATGTTATTAGTATCTTTTTTAAAATTTTAATTATCTAATTTGTTTATTTTTGAGAGAGAGAGACAGAGAGAAAGCGAGCACAAGTGGGGGGAGAGGCAGAGGGAGAAGGAGACTCCCCGCCGAGCAGGGAGCCCGATGTGGGGGCTCGATCCCAGGACCCTGCGATCATGACCTGAGCCGAAGGCAGACACTTAACCGACTGAGCCACTCGGGCACCCACATTATTAGTATCTTATATATATTTCTATTGCCAAACCTCCATATTGTTTTGAAATCATCTATTTAAATGTATTTATCAGTAGAATATAAACTCCATGGAGACAAGCATCTTTTTGTGTCCTGTTTATGACATGAACTAGATTCTTAAAACCTCGGAACTGTGCCTGGCGTGTAACAGGAACTCACAGAACATTTGGTGAATGAAAGAAGGAATATATCATTCATTTCCACTAGACTGTTCATTCTTTGGCACATTTAAGTGTTTAATAAATGTCTATCAAATTAAAGGTGAACAACTTAGTTATCTGTATAGCTAAATCTTTTTGAACCAAGAGCAATAAAGAGAATATCAGAAATTAACAATATTTTGCATTCCACGGGGAAGGCAAAAATCTCTGTTTTACTACAGACTGCTTGATCATTCTAGCATCACCTGATATTTAAAAGATGAAGACTAGAAATCTGGGTTATCAAGAGAAGTCACTTTGCTTCTCACTCAAGAATGTTCTAATCTGGGTATTAATTAAATATTATCTGATAATCTATTTCATCCAATGTATTTATTTGTTGTGCCCTGAAACTATGATAATATACCATAAGGAAAGTACTCTGAAAAATGTAGGATAAAAATTGTTAACTGAATATATTACTCAAAATAATGGCCTAGCCCTTCTTAGCAGAGAAAACATTTAAATTGTATTTATATATAGCTATATAAGCACATCTTCAATTAAAGGATAGTCATCTTCCTGCTGTAATGTGAAATTACATATTTACAAATCTTAATATTAGGAGCATGTACTTACATGATTTTCATGAATAAAATAAAACATATTAAACTGGCATAACTATGGGAAAAGTTAAAATATTAAAAAGCCAAATTATAAAATATTTAAAGAAGTGTCATTTTACTGCTTTTAAGCTCATAAGGCCTGATAGCTCAAAAACTCAGTACCCAGTAGATTTCTTTGAGTGAATTATTTTAATTAGTAGATCAGAGTACTTTGCCTTTTACCAATCCACTTATTATCAATAAATACTTCTAGCAAAGCATATGAAAGTGGTCTAAAACTTTCATTTTCTAAGTATGTTTCAATAGTAGAATGGCACTCTTACTTATATTGATTTGTTTTGAGAATATTTTTATTGAAAATTATAAAGTAAATTTTAGTGGTAAGCATTGGAGTCAGTGAGTCAAAAATTCTGGCTCCTTGTCTTAGGAGCTGAGTGATTCTGAACAAATTATTTAATCTCTCTAAATTATAATATTTGCATCTCCCAAATGGGGAAATAATGGTACTTATTTTGGGAATGCTATAAAAGTTAAAAGAGATAAGGATCTATGTAAAATCCTCAGCATAATGCAGACCCTCGATATAAGCTGTTGTTAGTTATTATTACTGCTATTATTATTCTTGGTAATAGTAGTGGCAAAGATGCCGTATGAACTGTCATAAATCTTCAACTAGAAGAGTCTTAATAAGACAATGAAACTTCACAGTATTTTGACAACTACCAAGAAATGCTGGCAAAAGGCATTATGAGTTTCAACATCTGCTATCACTCTAAAAGCAGATTAAGTTATAGAAAAACAGTAAATCTTAGTCTGCTAAATGCAATTACACTCTATTTGTTGAGTTCTGAATGTCTACACTTCTTGTCACCTGCCCTACACCCACGTTATCTGCTACCCAGTTTAGGGTATGGCTTGAAATATATGCAGTCTGTTGACTTGAGAACTTCATGAATACTAAACTAAACCACAGTTCCAGCATTTTCCTACAACACAGCTCTGTTCCCGTGGCACCATCCTCAGACTTGACATCCCGCCCCAATAACTGGCTTAGATACACCTGCACTAAACTGTTCACAGCCACTCTCCTCTGACACAATTTCTTCCTCTGAACTTTTGTAGCAACCACGCTCTCCCACATGGGAGCCGGTAGCTGAGCCTGGCTCTTTCAGGTTAAACTTAAATTAAATAAAATGAAAAATCCACTTCCTCTGTTGCATTAGCTACCTTTCAGCAACCACACACGGCCAGTGACTACCGTATTTGATCGCGCAGATACAGAACATTTTTATCACTGCAGAAAGTCTTATCGTGCATCACTGATCCAGACTAATTTTCCCTCAGGCATATTTCTATTCATGCCACACTAACAACTAAGCAAGAGGCTATTAAAGAAAAAAAATGTCGGGGTGCCTGGGTGGCTCAGTCAGTTAAGCGTCTGCTTTCAGCTCAGGTCATGATCTCAGGGTCCTGGGATGGAGTCCCACATCCGGCTCTCTGCTCAGCGGGGAGTCTGCTTCTCCCTCTCCCTGCGTTCTTCCCCTCACTCGCGCTTAATCTCTCTTTCTGAAATAAATAAATAAACTTAAAGAAAAAAAGGTCAAATCAGTTAGCTATATCTTGAGTTAAACAGTCACTTAGGTATGTGTGTACGTTTGTATGTGTCGGACTTCTGAGAACATATAGTAAATGACTGTGAACAATGTCCCTCAGAGAATTGAATGCAAGTATGTAGCTTTTCTCAAATTTATATTATCATGAAATATTTTTAAAAGAAATATCTCCAGGGAACTCTAACCTTTGAGAAACATACATAAGCACCAGCATTTTTCAGAAAGAACAAGCATCCCTGGTTACAAAGAAATATAACAAAATCAGTTTATAGTTTCTCAACTTCCCCATATCAGCTTTCTTTTAAATTTTTTTTTTTTAAGATTTTATTTATTTGCGAGAGAGAGAATGAGAGACAGAGAGCATGAGAGGGAGGAGGGTCAGAGGGAGAAGCAGACTCCCTGCTGAGCAGGGAGCCCGATGTGGGACTCGATGCCGGGACTCCGGGATCATGACCTGAGCCAAAGGCAGTTGCTTAACCAACTGAGCCACCCAGGCGCCCCCCCATATCAGCTTTCTAAAATACATCTGCCCGATGATGATGCCTAAGAGAAAGTTTTAATGCCAGTTTCTCTTTCCCTATCTCCCATTTGACAATCTCCTCCACTTCCCAAAACAACGATATGCCTTTCAGCACACCAGAAATTTGGGGGCACTGCCCCAAAGAAACATCTGCGGTTACAAAAGAATAATTTAAAACACTGATTATCTGCAAAGCCTCTTGCAATCAGTGCACATAATCCTAGAGAGGCATTTCCAATTAAGTTTACTTTCAATTTTTAATAAAAATATTAACATGCTGATAAATAATTATGCTGTCCCAAGCAATGGAGCCTGAGTATTAACAGCAATTCAATTTTAAGAAAAATTTAAAAACTCAAAGATTTTTGGTTGAAGGACATTTTAAAAATTCAAATTATATATATACTTTTGGAGCAAAAAATGAGACAATTCTCCAAGGTACTGGAAATAGAAACTCAAGGAGAAAAACAGAAGTTCAAGGAAAAAGAACAATGTAAAATCTAAAGAGGATCTTGTTTTTGTCTCTTTTAAGTTAGCTGTGATATTTAGATTCCATCAAATATATTTAGAAGAATAATGGAAGAGTTTTGTTTTGTTTTGTTTTTTCTTTAAGGGTGGTGGGGGTGAGGGGCAGAGGGAGAGGAAGAGAGAGAATCCTAAGCAGGCTCTGTCCTCAGCGCAGTGCCTGACCTACACTCGATCCCACAACCCTGAGATCATGACCCTGAGTTCATGACCTGAGCCGAAATCAAGAGTCGGATACATAACTGACTGAGCCACACAGACGCCCCTGGAAGAGTTTTGTTTCAAAATGTCAATATTTACAACGCACTTCAAATACATCATTTGCAGCCATTTATAGCTCTGAAAAAAACATCAGACGCCATTTAAAAAAATGCTTCGAGGGAATATGGTTTTCAGAAATTCCTTCTTTGGTCAGTAAAACATTGCTTGTCCTACATCACAGTGTTGTTGGTGTTCTAAAGTGTTATGATAATAAAATTGTCAGCTAACCTATACCGAGTAATACTGTGTGCAAGGCAAGGTGTTTTACACACATTAATTCAACTAATCTTTTCCCCCAGCTGTACTGAGGAGTAACTGACAAATATAATTGTATATATTTAAAAGGCACGATGTGGTGATTTGATATATACATACACTGGAATGATTAATAAGATCCAAGTATTTGGCATATCCACCTCCTCATATAGTTAAACCCTGTGTGCTTGTGGTGAGAACGCTTCAGATCTATTCTCAGCAACTTTCCAGCGTAATATCGTATTATTAACTACACTCATCATGTTGGACATTAGATCCTCGGAACTTATTCTTATCACTCAACATTTGTGCCCTTTAACCTATATCTCCCCATTTCCCCCCTCCCTCCACCCCTGCAATCTATTCTATTCTGTTTCTGTGACATCGGCATCTTCTTTACCTTTTTTTCTTTTTTTTTTTTTTGATTTCACACGTAGTAACATCTAATCTTAACAATAACATTTTCAGGTATGTACTATCATCATCTCTGCCTACACATGAGGAAACTGAGGCACAGGCTGGTTAATCTATTAAACTCAGGTTATCTAACTATCGGAACGTGAAGCTGGAAACTCACACCATGACCCAGTGCACAGTATCACCTACTTAGATGTTTTTCCTACCTAAAATGTTCAAGTGTGGAAAGTTTTTCTTCAGCTAGGTTTGCAAGCCTTGGAAGGCAAGACCATACTGTACACCTCTCTAAGTTCCACAATACCAGGATATAGTTTTACACATAAAACATATTTAATAAAATCAAGTTCAGTAGTGGTTATCTCTGGGTATTGTGATTAATGCATAATTTTAGCTCTCGAAGACATACAATGTTTGTTGTCGTTAACATTTTCCTATTTGGATTTTCTATATCGGGCACGGATTATCTTGTAATAAGAGAAGAAAACGTATTTGTCACGAAGGCACCATTTAGAATCCACAGATACATAAAACAAGGGGAAAAGAGAGGGATGCAAACAAGCAAGAGACACCCACATCAACATGGGAGGCGAGTCAGAGGGTTTGGCCTGACCACTTGGGAGGGCTTGCTTCTCCTTACCTGGCGTCAGGAAACCACAGGGCCCTGGCAGCCCTGGGAGCCGGGCACAGGTTCAGACAAGCCAAAAGCAAAATATTGTACTTGTTAGAGGCTATGAGAGAAATTTCCAGAAATCGCGTACTCTTCATTTCGCCATACATTTTAAAGAAAACTTCGACATTTCCAATTAATCACTTCTGCAGTTTTTATTTGAAAAGCCCAGTTCTTTACTGGGGCTCCTCAGGGAACTGCTCGGTCCTGTGCAAGCAGTCATTAGTCATTAGCCATGATTTATTAGGGGCTTTTCAGCTGTACCTTTGAGGTCTAGCAGCCATGTTTTTCCTTTTAAATGAATACAGTGAACTTTTATTTACAGGAGGGCAAAGGGTTAAAAATCATACCTTGGCATGTAAATTTTTTGGAGGGAGTCGTGAGTAATAATTTATCTGCCATTTCTCCAGGACCAGCGCAGCGAGCAATTCCGGGTTCTTTGTATTCCGACTTTACCCAGTCCGATAACCACTGCATGTTACAATCACAGTAAAGAGGGTTGGCTCCAATTGCCCTGGAAAACAACACCACAGAAGCACACACACACACAGTATGGATGTTTTGTTATTTCCTAAAGGAACATAACTCAAAGTGGTGCTCAGGAGAAAAGCCCTACAGATGTATTGATAACAATTTAGAAGAAAATGGAGACATCAGGGATTCCTCATTTTCCTGAATTATGGGCAGCTGGGACTTAGAGGGTTGTCACTAGCCTTAAAAATTTACCTGGGCTCCACAAGGTGTTCTTGTATTTGCAGAGACAGGTTTATATTGGGTACATGCATACCCGACGCGCAGATTAATACTTCCTTCATTCGCTAATGATTTACTGAGGACCCAATCACTATGCCAGGTTTTGGGGCCCCAAATTATAAATAATACATTATTTTTAACACCAAAGAACTGCTTCTGGGAAAGTGATTAACACATTCTCAAACATGCAAATAATTCGCATTAGTAAGTGCTACAGTAAAAGTATTTACGAGGTGACTGTGAACAGAGGGGTAAATTTTCTGGGAGACTGGTGGTTAAAAACCTGAGCTTTTACATCGTTAGATTAAGGAGGTGGAAAAGGTTGGGAAGGATGTTTCAGGGTAAAGGACCAGTAAGTGTGAAGGGACCAAGATAAGAAAGGGCATGAGATAATAAAGACACATAGAGCTAGTTCACTAGAGTGGATCTGGACCTTCACTAGATGTCTGTCCCTTTACAAAGTCCTTCATTTTAGAACTTGGCTTCCCACTCCCATAAGCAGTAGCAGTAATAGAAAAAGTAATCAAGATGATAGCTAACATTTATTGCAGCAAAATGCAGGTACTGTGCTGAGCCACTTGATATGAATTACCCCATTTTACCCTAAATAACAACTCTAGGAGGTCAATAGTATTAATAATTCATTTTACAGATTGAGAAACTGAGGCCAGAGACGTCAACCTATGGGTTTTGTAAACTTGCCAAGCTTGGTGCAAGTAGTAGATGCATAAGGTGGCATTTAAAAATGGATTAATTCTGATTTAATTATAAATATAATTAACTTGTGATCAGTAATGCTTCTAGGTCTGTAGTCCAAGCAAAATTAATCCTATTCTTTCATGAGGAAAATCCCAAAATATACTTGTGAAACCATAATACTTTATATGGTAGCAGTTTTAATGCCCAACTCTAATCAAGAATTGGAGTGTAGTAAATGTTATGCTCAGATTCAAACTTTTCTATGAAATTGAAAATGAGCAAAATGATGTTTTGGAGTCATTTAATGTCATCTCTACTGACATTTGCTAAGTCTTTCCTATGTGAAGGGACGCAGTGGAAAAAGTGAATGGAGCAGAGCTCTTTATGATCTAGAGAATCAAAGACAAATGCATAAAAGAAACACAGGACAGACAAGACACATGGCAAGGACAATTCGAACTGTTCCTACTGTTGGTGGGGGGCGCTCACGGAAGGAAAAGATCTGCTCAGCTCGGGCAGCGCCTTCCTTAAGCTGCCTTTTCGGATAAATCACCCAAACACTAACAGAATGACTACTTTCTTCTTAATGTTGCAAACTTTCCCAGACAGTGCCGAGTTCTGCACCCCTGAGCTGGAAGGCTTAATCACACTGTATCTCATGCAAATGACATCCATGGAATTTGTAGAGGGGTGGGGGGGGCGATGTCGCCTTTGAGGTAGGTGCTGGGGTTCACACACAAAAAAGTGGAGGTTTTGCCTCCTGGGACCCTAGAGTTTAGTGAGAGAGATATTAACAGTAGGCACCAAAGAGTCTGGTAGACAGATGTACACAAAACCTACAGTGATTGCCAGAGCCCCATAAAGCACGTTCAGATATGGCATGATTGACTCCTGGCTCCTATCCTCTGCCCATCCCCTTTCTCAATTTTCTAAACGTATCTTCTTGGGATTTGTTGGGTTTTGGAGGGAGGAGAAAGCCAAGAGAGAATATGGCAGGCAATTTCTGGGGAACTGGTAGGCAACTGATAGCACCTGCTATTTAATCTGAAGCATAATTGCCACCAGGGGGCACCAAACTGGACCTGAGCTAAGAAAGTTTTAGATCCTAAATCTGTTCCTGGATCCTCCTTCTAGGTTTGCTGTGGTCTCAACACTACCCCTATAAATAATGGAATAATGGAATTTGACCCAAAAGAGTGTATGACATATTTTTATGTTGTTTTGTTGTACTTTCCAAAAATAAGGAGATACAAACAGGCTGTTATGAGACAGAGCACAAAGAAAACAAACAAACAAACAAACAAACAAAAAACATTTCACCCAGTATGAGGATTTGGCAGTTTCCCCACTATCATACTATAAAGGCTTAAACCATCTCTAATTTATTTTTCCACGGTGCCATAGCCAGCACTGAATAATATTTGCTAAATAAATGGATCCAGTTTGAGCAAATCAAGATAGGCTTCATAAAGGACATGATACTTAGAATGTCACCTGGAAAATACAAGGTTTGGGCAGACTGAATGGAAAGGGAGCTGGTATTCTAGAATCAGAGAACATTAAGAGAAAAGGCATAGCAAGGAAGCTGGAGAGCCATGTTTGTAAGAAGACAATTTTAGCTAAGCAAAGAGAATTCAACTCCATTAGATAATAGAGAGTAAGGGCCAAAAGGATAAATGAAGGCTATCTTGCAGAAAGCCCTGTAGCTAGGTTGAAAATCTTCACATTTTCTTTAAAGATGGAGCCAACCACATCTCATGTTGTGACAATAGAAGGGATGGCAGAGGACTGTGTGTGAGTTTGACCCTAAACCCACATTCACGAACTAGGTACTCACAGGTGTGATAACGCAGAAAGATCATTGAAAGCACCTTCAGGCACAACAGAAATGTCATTTCCATGTAATGAACTAAAAGCAAAAAAAAAAAAAGCAGTATTAAATTTCTTACATGTCAGAGAGTTCAGAAAAATTCTCACACGTGTGAGACTTTAGTTTACAATAAGCATTTTAAGTCAGTACAGAAAATATGATCTATTTAATACACAGTCTTGATGTAACTGGGTATCTATTTGGGAAAACAAAAAGTTCCTATTTCACATCATATGCATAAAGTCAATTCTAGATTGAAGAGCTAAATGTAAAAACAAAACTAAAAATATACGAAAAGAAAACAGGAAAGAGCTCCTTTTTATAAACACAGAATGGGAAAGGGTTTCTTTCTTTTTTTTGAAAAGATTTTATTTATTTTTTGAGGGAGAGAGAGAGATCAGGAGTAGGGGGAGGAGGCAGAGGGAGAAGCAGACTCCCCACTGAGCAGGGAGCCTGACATGGGACTCGATCCCAGGACCCTGGGATCATGACCTGAGCCGAAGGCAGATGCTCGACTGACTGAGCCACCCAGGCGCCCTGGGAAAGGCTTTCAAAGCACCATATAAAAGTCAGAAACCATAAAGGAAAAGAGTAACACATTTTTGACAACACAAAATATATCCATAACATGAAAGATAACATATAAGTAACAGAACGGAAAATATTGACAATATATATAAGATACAAGGATTAATTCATTTGTAAAAAGACCTGCAAAGTTAGAGTCAAATAGTAGATGCATAAAGACATGTATGTTAATAAGGAAAAAACAAGGTACCCAATAGAAAATCAGAAATGATATGATCAGGCCCATGGAATAAGAAACACAAGTAATCAATAAAAAAATAAAATATACACAAATGCTCTAGTTATTAGAATTTCAAATTAAAACAGGAATGGAAAATAATGTTCAACCTGTCATAGAACTATTAATATTATTCCATATTTGCCAGAGTGCTTTGAAATAGGTACTTTATTAAAATCGGTACTCAATCTGTCATAGAACAAAAATGAAAGAATACCATTCAATATTTTCCAGAGTGCTTTGTAACAGTACTCTATTAAAACAGAGTTGGTGGAAAATAAGTTTGTAAACTGACAAATTCTTGTTTTGGAGGGAAAACCTCACAGTTACTTTTGGTATCCTCACAACACACTTGACAGTACAATGAATGTGTAGGATGTTCATTCCAGCACTGTATGGAATAATGAAAATCTGGACTCAAACCACATGACAGTTGGGGCACCTGGGTAGCTCAGTCGGTTAAGCGTCTCACTCTTGATTTCAGCTCAGGTCATGATTTCATGATTGTGAGATTGAGTCCGTGTCGGGTTCTGTGCTGGGCATTCAGCCTGCTTAAGATTCAATCTCTCCCTCTGCCCTTCCCCCCCTCTCTAAAAAACAACAGAAAACTCCCCCAAAACCCAAAAAACTACCACATGAGAGTTAAAGATGGGGATGATTAAGTAAGCTATGGTTCCTTCATCCTATGGAATATTCTTGTATGAGTTAAACAGCTAAGGAATATTTTTATATGATGGAATGGAAATACTGTAAAGAATATTGTTAAATAAAAATTAGCCGATGACAGAACAAGAACAAATCCTATTTACGCTTGTTTAGAAAGTGTAGAGCTGTGGGCATACGTGTATCAGCATCTAAAAACAAATGCATATAAAAAAGGACCAGAAGACAACATAGAACTGTTTATTAATTCTGGGGGAGGGGATTGTGATTGGGGATCATGTCTCACTTCGTATATTTAAAATACATTTTAGGGGCGTCTGGGTGGCTCAGTCGTTAAGCATCTTCTTTCGGCTCAGGTCATGGTCCCAGGGTCCTGGGATCGAGCCCCACATCAGGCTCCCTGCTCAGTGGGAAGCCTGCTTCTCCTTCTCCCACTCCCCCCTGCTTGTGTTCCCTCTCTGTCAAATAAATAAAATCTTTAAAATAAAATAAAATACATTTTAATAGTAAAAATGTACTCATTGATTATGTAATTTTTAAAGAAATTAAAATTTCTTGTATTTTGTCCAAAGTGAGTTGGATCTGTATAAAACATACATCTTACTATTATCTATTACCAAATCAATGACTACAGCAACAATGTGGTGTCGTCCAAATAAAGGCTGCAGAGTAGTGATACAGGAAAAGATGTAATTTTCCTATTTCCAAATTTGTAGTAAATCCTAATATATATGTCTGAAAATGCCCAAGAATCAAAAAAGCAGTTAAATCGGTAAAAAACACAAGCCCAAACTCAGATCCCTGAGATAAGAGATATTTTGTTGACCATAAGATGCTTACAGTAATCGGAGAGACTTCAATCCATCGAAGGTTCGAGGAGGAATACATCTCAAACGGTTGTAACTAAGAATTCTGAAAGCATACATAGCAGATTTGTTTTACTCAGATACCCCCAAATGGCCAAATGTCATTTTAAAAATAAAAAGACTAAGAAAAAGGTTGTTTCAGCATTTTATAAACTGGGAATATTGATATATAGTATTTTGTGACTGTTTGTGTTTTCAGTAATACAGCCTATTTCTTTCTAAATACAGTTTAGAATGCTTCCTGCCCCGGCCGATGCTAATGCCTCAACTATTCCCTCCCTCAGCTGACAGACTTCTTAAGGATCTCTCCCAACCCCACCACAAACGTAAATTATTCTTTGTTTCTTTTCTGGAACCCAACAGGTTTTTAAAATATCTGTAGTTGTTTGTTAATTGAAGTTGTTCTTGTCTCTTTCTCCCAACAATATTTATATTTCCTGAGAGCAGGCTCTATCTGTCTTGTTAACAGAGAATGTCCAAGTGCCTGGAAAATGCATTTTGTCCAGTGAATTAATAAATACTCAGGACCAGATTTTCATACTCACAAGGTGAGGAGCTGGGTCATGTTACTGAAGCTCTGATTAGAAAGGGTGCTTATCCGGTTGTTACTTAAGTCTCTACGAGAGAAAAGAGAAACAAATGGAGTGAACTGTTACCAGAGGAGGTGAAATATTAGTGATTCTTCCAAAGAGAGCGCTCTTCTTGCTGGGTCACAGGAGCACTGGCAGCACTCAGCTTTTACCTGAAAATAACCAAACGCTGGATAACGCCTGGGATGGACTGTAATAGGCATAATTATCCACGCCTCTGCCTGTTGAAATTAGAAGTGAGAATGTTTTGCTTTGGCCAGTGAAGGAAGTACGGCCACCTCAGAACCGAAGGTTAGAACAAGCTCACGCTTCCCGTATCGCTCTCTGCTCGCTCTTCTGCAAGACCAGGGCCTACGTCCTGGTCCCAGAGCGAAGACATGGGGAGGCCCCTCACAATGGACCCATTTTACGTGTGAGAGATACACCTTCGTTCTTGAACGTTCCATTGGTTGCATATTCTTCAGCTTCCCTGGTACACACAGGCAAATTTGATAACTAAAAGCATTCATTTGGTTACATTTGCAATGCCATAATGAAAAATTTTGCCCTTGGCAAAGTCACTGGCACACAATACGCAGGTCCTCAATAAATATCGGTTTAATTAATAAGTAAATAAGAGAGATGTGGGTTTTATAACCAATGCTATATGGCTATTTATAGCCGAGTATAACTGGTACTATGGGCTGTGATTTATATTCAGTGAACTTGATCTTCTTTTTATTATATATATCTGTGACTATATATGATATGACATATGTAATACATATTGTAACTATAATTATATTGCAATATAATGTAATATAATAATATATAATATATAATGGCATATTATGTATCTTCGGCAATTTTGCAATAGGAAGAAATGAGTGAGTATATAAATACACATAGTCATAGAGTGATATGTATATATTCACTAATTTTTCTCTACTGCAGAATGCTAAATACATAAATAAAAGGAAGATTTATGAATAAATGAAAAATTCTAGGTCATGGTTTATGATCACTATATGTGTGTATATTCACTACTGTTTCCTAAAGCAAAATATATAAATAAATGTAAAATGCAGAAAAACCAAAGATTATCCATTCCTTTATTAAAATGACCAAAATATCAGTAAAATGAACCTATACAACTTGAGAAATGATAGGAATGCTATAGTAGCTTCATGATCCATCCTCTCGGCTGCTGAAGTACTATCCCTAAATTCAGAAAGTAAATAAGTGTGTCTATATGAGCAGCAGTTATTTGCCTAGAGTAGCATAATGAGTCATTGGTAAAGCCATTTCTGGATCTACAAATGCTCATTTTTCATTTCCAAACTGGTCTTAAATAATTGCATACTGTCCCACAAATGACCCAGTTCTGCCGAAGTGACCCTCTGGAAATTGCAGCAATTTAATGGTTTATTTAACAGAACAAAATGTATGTAATCAGTTCCTGCTGCTACTAAATAAGTAACGAGAGGCAGGCAGAACAAGACATCTTAGGGGATGTTCTCTCTTTCTTAATTTAATCATTTGTCATTTAAACAGTCCTACATACTTTCTACAAAGTGGTTTTCTTACATGTTTAAGGGAAACTGAAAAGGATTAACAGTGTTTTAACCAACCACAACCTTCCTAGGGCCGAGATTACATTGAGAAATGTAACACTTTCTGGGACTTACATTTCTAGAATTCACTAATTAGGGATCAACCTCCTTGTTGTAGGAACACTAGAAATTGGCCTCCTCAGCCAGCCATATTTACTCTAAAATAAGATAGGACTTAAACTAAAGATAAAGTATTTCCCTTTATATTTACTCCTGTTGCTTATTTTTGTTTGTTTGTTTTTTGAGAAGCTTTATCAATTATCAACAAGGCTACTCTAAGTATGACATTATACACAGTAAGATTATCTCTTTAAAAATATTGTGCATATAACTAGATCGAAATGTTGGTATATTTAAATATAACCTTGTATTATCACTTAAAAATCATTTACATTGATGAAAGAGATGTTATTTTACGAGGGCATCAAAGCAAAGTGAAAAGTCAGTGTCTGAAATTTATGCTCAGAATGTCAGCATCTTTGTCAAGTTTACTTAAATACTGTATAATTAAAAATGAATTTTATAAAATTAAATTTGAATACTGGAAGTCCATAACTTAACTTAGAGTGTATTATATAAGAAAATCAAACCTAATAAAATGTATTATGAGTAAAGTTATTATCATCCACAATCTTTTGCTTAAAGTCAAGAAGAATAAAGCCATTACTTTCTTTCTTTCTTTTCTTGGCTTGTCATAAAATAGCCCATGTTCATTATCAGTAGAAGTGTCGAATTTACTGCATTTCTCTAGTTCTCTGATACTTAGACTTTATCATATTTGTACTTTGAATGGAGGAGGTCCTTTCTCTAAGATGCCTGATTGATATTCAATGAAGATGCACCTAGTGATCCAGAACCGCAATGAGGAAGGAGGGAAGCATCTAACTGTAAATGATTTATATTATCTGAAAGGTTCACTAAATCTTCTGCCCCTTGCTACCCCCACTTTGGTGAACTAGAATAAGTCAAAGATGGAAAAAAGTACAATACGTTACTTACATGAGTGTTAAATGTTTGTAGTTATAGAACTCCTTAGGCACCAGTGTAAATTGGTTCCCATCCAGATACCTAAAAACAAGGAAACAATATTATCTTTTTTTAAAGGAACAATGGTGTGGCATAACTTAGTTTCACTTTTAACTGAGGCAAGGAAGCACTTTGCAATTCTGGCTTTAAGACATCATGTTCGCCCTAGCTGGGATTGTTATTTAAAAGAAGTAAATGAAAAAAAAGTGCAGTTGTCCAATCCAGTAGAATTATTTTGTGGAATCACTTAGTGTAAATTATAAAACCAAGGAGAGACTGGTAAGCCCAATTCTTCGTGGTTTATGTAATGACGCGAGTCACGTGTCCAACCATTTGTGCATCAAGAAGAAGGTTCATTCAATCAGCCATATTTTCCGTCAGCCTCCCGTCTGCTCTTATTTACGTGGGGAAAATACCATGAAATGCATTCACTACTGACAGAACCTTGCTACTGAGGGCGAGACCACTCTTCACCACCTTATTGGGATCCATACACTTAGTAAATAACAATCGATGCTTTAAAGGAGATACTTAGGATCTCGAATTAGATTTCAGTTAAAAATAACCTAAAAATAGTTTTTAACCACTGTGTATCTGCTTTGTGATAATAATTTTAGAAGGTTTTACAGAAAATCACAACTTTTATCAAGGGCACAAATATAACATATATGTGTAAAAGTAATAATCAAATAACCACATATATGTGAAGTTTCCTTTTCTGATTAAAGTCAGCAGGATAATCTGAAAATAGATAAGACACTGGGTTAACTACCAAGGCATAAAAATAAATAAATGCTTTAGGTTCCGTCCATAATGTCACAAAAAGAAAAATAAACTCCATCTCAAACAAGGCTGTATTTTCCCAGAATATAGACGATGAAGGTTAAAATGTCTTTCAGCAACGTGGGCTGTCTGGCTGTAGATGTGCCCACAAACAATTCTGACCCACTGGGCAGAGGGCACCTCCTCCCCCAGTGTCATGGGCCATCTTGAGATCTAAGGTTGAGGTTATTTGTATTTTTGCTGGATACAGAAGTAGCTGAGAAATTGCCTCAGATAATAATCTATTTCGAATAGTTCAAAATAAAAAGTTATATAAAAGGCACAAGTTATCAAAATATGTAGTAAATATGGGACTAAGAAGAGGGCATGTGTTATGACTTCTAACTTATGCCCGCTCAAATTTTCTGCCTTCGGATTTCTTTGACTCCTTTCTTTCCTCCACCTACATATTTCTTGGTACCACTAGAGGGAAGCATAATCCCATAGACTTCAGTATTCTCCCTTTATTTTGGAAAATGTCATAACAGAAAGCTAAAAGGATTCAGAATGTGTGCTATGGATGTTTACATGTAAAACAATCTAAGAGGGAAATTATATGGAACTGATTAAAAATAAGAGATACCATTTGTTCAAAACTGTCCACTAATATGTCCTCATTTTTGCCAAATTCTTTAGTAATTTAATATAATACGCAATGAAATTTTTCTAATACATGCATGTACCTGATTGTAGAGAAGGATCCTGTTGACTTGGTATGATTCTAAGAATAAGCTCTTGGGGAGGTAAAACTAGAATTCACAAGAGATGAGTTAATATCTTCCTCATCTCTGTAACATATTTCTTTAGAAAAATATTACTTTTTAATACTTTGTAAAGAAACAGATTGAAGAGTCAACTGTCTGAAAGAAGAAACATATGGATGGCATAGACAGGATATGAATCAAAAAGGTTCTCAGATGTAGTTTAATAAGGAAATTAAAGAACGTTTAAAATTATTTGATAGGCATCGGGGGGAGAAGCACTAAGGTATGGGCCAGGTAAAAAGAAGGGATTCCGAGTTCAAGATAATCTGGTTATGCTGAGTGTTGTGTTCTTGGCTGGGGTGTTCCCAGAATCAATGCTTTGCATACAGAATACTCTAAAGGCATCTAGCTGGATGGAGAGTAATCTTCTGAAATAAATAATTATTAAAATAAGAATTAAGTATTTAATTACACACAAAGTAGTGCTTATAGTCAATTAACAACTGTGACTGGCAGTGCAAGAGAGAAACGGAACACTTCACAGCTGTTCAAATCTAAGAGGGACCTTCTGTGTATGTGTGCTAAGATCACACCTTCTTTTCCCCTAAGTGTTCAATTCAGGACCAAATTAGGGTTCACAGAACTGCACATGATTTGCAAATAAGTTCTCTGATGACTGAAGTGACATCTTCTTGAAAGTCATTACCTATGTTCCATGTTGCCAAAAGTTTATCAAAGCTGCTCATTTAGAATGCTTGCACACATGGGCATGAATTACAGGGACACATCTGCACAAATTACATTGGAACTTAAATCATTTTTGATGCATAGTTCCACGCAGAAAAAATATAAACAGAGGCAAAATGACTCAACTGCACTCATACCAAGCATTTGTTCCTGGTACATTAGTATACAAGTTACGTAATGGAATGGAGCACGCATGCATCATATTATTCAAGCAGCTTGTTCTTGGATTTATTCCATTCCACATTTATAACACGAGGCAGCTAAGAAAGTGTGCATGGTGCTTGGTATCTAGATGAGTATACACTGACCAGGTCATCTGTGGTCATATATCAGATATGAAAATGTTAGGGATAATTGGCTTCACACCCTTCATGATCTAAAGGATTCTAATTCAAGTCCAAAGGGCAGTACGTCTTTTTTAAGGATAAAGATTATGCCAGTTTCTTCTACATCCTAGATATTTATGTATCCCATGTGGGAAGCTATTCTCCCAGCGGACACAGTGGTAAAGAATAATTAACCATATGGATTATCCCAGACAATGTAGATAAACTAAATAAACAGCATTTCCCAAGGTGTATTTGATGGAACATGAGTCTTGCAAGATGGTCCATGAGAAAAGGACTATAGGGACAAACAAGTATGGGAGCTATCTTATATTTTACCACCCTCTCTTGGAGCTTCATAGTGCACCTTAGCATAATATAGACACTGAGAAATCCTACAATGAATAAGAGAGAAACACACACAACCAGCATTTCCCAAGTGTATCTAAACTGGCTATTATATTATCTGTTTAGGGTTTTACATGATACTATTTAATGGCCTGTAGAATAGAATTTGGAAATAAGACTCTGAAGATTTTTGTTTGGTTTCCATTTCCCCTGTTGAAATATTAATTGTTAAGGAAACAGAAAGGCAAGCTCTACTTACAATTCAGTGACGTCCCTGGGAATACCTTTGGGCAAGACCTTCAAGGCCTTGTTGCTGCATCGGACCACTGTATCCAAGCATGTGCATTCCGTGGGGCAGCGAGAGAGTGGAGAACAGCTACTCTCATCATTGCCTGATTTGCCAAAAGAAATACAGGAAAACCCAGATGTGTGGCTTTGAAAATGCAAGAAGGGATGTTATGGTTTTAGCTTAACAAACACAAGAGTCTTGAGCCACAAGCTCACTTCAGTACACACAGCACATGGAATGTTTACAAACTGATGCCATCCATCGGATACAGCACCGCTTTCAGATTGCCTAGGGCCGAATTCCAGAAAATAGCTCAACAATTTATATCATCCCTCCAATCATAACAGTAATTTTCTTTGTTAGGTTATTTATACAAATTACACTTATAATGAGAATATGTAAATTTACACTGAATTATGGAGAAATTATAAAGACACAGACATGCAGCGACATAAAGGGGGTAGATTAAAGTGTTTAGCAGAAAATGTACAGGCCCCCCCATTTTAAAATATAAGGCTCAAAGGGGCTCTCCATTCCCTGGCAGTAATAACAAAACCTGCTACCTTACAAGGCTATTACGAGAATCAAATATGGTGATACATACAGAGCATTAAAAAGTGAAAACTGTTATTTTCGTTAGGTTTCCTAGAATTTCTATTTTTTTAAGTCAATTGCTTTTCTCCTTTGAAAATGGCAGTCACTAAAAGAGAGGCATAGAATAATAAAGTTAAAATGAAACTACATAAACAGTACCAACCACAAGTTGGAAACTGGAAAATTTAAATAAAACATTCAGAAACACAAATCAAGGGGACGTGGATGTAAAAGCAAGTCTGAGGAAGTATGTGCCCTGTTTCTAAAACAAAACAAAACAAAACAAAAGCAAAAAATGCACAAAACTATCTGTTGCCTGAACTAGGACACACTGTTCTAGCCAGGCCCCAGAGCATCAGACTGGTCACGTGAACGCCTGGTGCCGGAAGATTTAGCAAGGCTTTCTTACCATCATCACAGGTGAAGTCTTGAATGGCGACATCCTGGATGGGGATTTCTTTGAGGAAGTATGGTTTCTGACAGCGAGGATTTCCGGTTACAATTCTTTTCTTCCTTAGCCATTCACCCAGCCAAGCCAGGTAGCAGTTGCAGTTAAAAGGATTGGCCAACAGGTTTCTAAGAGCCGCATGCAAACAAGGCAGGGTTGAGTTTAGGGTTTCACTTTGTTCCTTCTCAAAACACCATGCTACCATTTTTCCCCACACTTCTTCTGCTGGAATGATTCATTCTTATTCTTTGTATTCCCCGCGCTCCTCCCCATCTCTTTCCCCCATTCATAATCACACACAACATATGGGATGCATTTTTTTTGGCTAAAATATGTATGTTTGGAACTTAAAAAAATAACAACACTTTTACATAAGAATTCTTCAAATAATTTCATGTGGAAAATAAAGCAAAGGCAGCGATTTTGGGGTTTATGCAGTGGATCCTGATAGAGATCTCATTTAGAGATAATTTAAACTCATCAGCGATCTGACTTGCTGTCAAACTTCCCTTCACTGATAATGCAATAATTTAATATAAAGATGAAGGCTGATTACCTTATATTATTGAGTTTAACCTGACAACAGCTATTTCATTAATTTGTCATTTCAAGATTTCCATCTCTTATTTGCTCCAGAGAATAGGTTTCCCATCTAAACTGACAGCTGAGTTGATTAAATGCCAGTTATAAAAATGAATTTACTTCTACAAATCTCAATACTTTTGGCATCTCACCACTTCAGCACAAACCTATTGACAACCTTATTATTTATAAACATGCTATCTTTAATATGCACAAATTAGTCACTCGATGTAAAGTGTCACATTTTATGTGGAAAGAGGATTAAGTACTTTACTGATGGATGGATGCTTCCCTCAAATTATTTCTTCAATGACTTGAGTTATGTTGGACATTTTTTTTTCTAACTACCTTTTGAGTTAGATTAGTATATTTAGATGCCATCGTTACTAGGAAGTCAAATCCGTTATAAGATTTATCATCTCAAATATCGCTTTTTAGATACTGACATTTAAGAGAACTGAAATACATTGTTTAGAGGGCTTTAAAAAAAAACAAACAAACACCTTCTGAGTGTCTATAGACCAACAAATATTCTTTATTTTCTAACTGTCTACATAAAATGTCCTCTTGGACAGGCTCAACCTATTTCTTCAATATTTTCCTAATATCATAGTAAATGCCCTCTAGTGAACAGTTTTTATTGTTGGTCTGGGTCATCCTAATGTAGCTCCTGTCACCGCGAATGATCCTTCTGAGCATAGTTTGTTGGCAATAACCCTATCAAGCTCTGTTTTTATGATACTTGGGCTGAAAAGACTCCAATGTGAGAACACCAGGGAAAATCTACAACATTTCTGTGATGTGCAGTGCCATCAAGTTATAATAAAATGAAAATTTATAAATGACGTCACATCACATTATTATAGAAGAGTCAATGGAAAAATAGTTAAATTTTTGCTAAATTTTAATATAAAATAGTAGGTAATATTTTTAGAAAAATTAAAATAAGCTGAACATGGACACATTTTGTCGATCCATAAACACTCAATTACATTTTTGTGAAATGCCTAATAATGCATTAAAATGCTATTAATAAAAGTAAGAAATATAATACACTGGGTCAGTCATGCATAAATGAACACCATCCTTCATACTTACAGAGTAGATAAAGAATGGAGAGTATCAAATGCCCCTGGTGCAATGGTAGTAATTTGATTATCATATAAAGAAAGCAAACGCACAGAGCTCAGTCCTACGAAACTATCATTGCCAGCACAGCTTATACGATTACTTCTCAACATCCTGAGGGAAAAGAGAACATGGTTATGGAGAGAAAGCATCCAGCAATCCGCTTTGCCTATCCGAGGACCCAAATAACCCCTCTTTGCAAATGTGCAACATTCGTTAACTGGTTTCTGAATGATTCCTTGTCATTAGGAATCACTGCAGATGTACACCAACAACTGCGTGAGAATAAAATGCGTAGCTTACAATGATCACACTGTGCTAGAGAAGAGACCAGCGAGCCTCGTGTGGACTCCTGGCCCCATCTCCCGTCTGATGAGGGTAGAATGTTCTTTCCTCTGATGCTGTAACTGTGTTTGCCTGATTACATAATGTCCCAATTCACCTACAGCTCTCTGAGCCCTTGAAGCCATGTGATCTGTGTATTCACGGTAGCATTACATCCGAGGTTTAACAGAGAGGAAGCAGAGAAGAATCAATAGTCACAGCAGATGAAGAACTGAGGGCACCTCAAGGACTCACAGGCCAAGTTCATGTTAGCACGAGCTGGGGAACCCAAATGAGATGGAGCACCCACAATTCTTGCACAAATTATTTTATTTATGAAAATTATTGTTTTAAAGTTTGGAACTTAAAAAGAGGCAATCATTAACAGATTCCAGTCGTTCACAGTGAAGTTTAAATAGGCTTCTCTTGAAAGAATTCTGACCTTTTTAAAACATTTTTTAGTCATTGCCATTAAGAGGATTAACACTTGTCATTTCCTCATCACTGCTGAAGTTTTGGCTCCATTCTTAATTCTCTGTTGAACTATTTATTTGTGGGGCTTAGAAAAGGAGTGAAAAATTCCTTAAAAACCCCCATGTAAAAATGAATAGTTGCCATGAATCTTATTGAGAAATAAGGCTGAAAAGTTATTTCCCTTAATTTTTCTAGACATGTGTGGACCACCCTACCCTACTAGAAGATTGCAGTATATAAAACAGGCAAAAAGAAATGAATAACAGAGTGTTCCTTTAAAATTCTAGAATTTTATCTTATCTATAGAAATAAATAAGAAATATCAATTTTGGTGATCTGCTAAGTCACAGATAGAGAGAAAGAATGATGCCATCCTTATCAAAGCATCATTTTATGTTCGGAAGCAAATGCAGAACAGAAAGGTATTTCTATCGGCACTATCATTTGCTGTAAGTGACAAAGAATACTTGGTCTTAATCTTGGTGAAGTCATGGACCCCTGGGAGAAGCTGAAGAAAGCTTTGCTTTCTGTTGCTAGAAAAATCCAGAAGCACACATAGGTACTACATTATGCCTGCAATGTCAAATATTCAGCCTCACTGAAATCTGTGCACATACTACTAAGAGGTTTACTAGTCCTACAGAGTTAAGAAGTCTAGGGATAGTGGGGCGCCTTGTCACAATCTTCACAGTTCCAAGCTGAGAGATAACACTTGGAGAAATATATATGTCCAGACAAACCTACTTTTGTCCTTTGAATACTCTGAGCTTGGCTCTAAAATGCTCTATTATTCTTGTGTAGCAGAGTGGCTGAAGGAGACAGCCAGGGGCATCTGTCTTACGTGCCAAATATGAGGCACAATAACATCTCTAGAAATATAATGAAGGAGGACTTGTCTCAGGGAGAGTCCTGTAAATGGAACTAGTCCCCAAAAAACACTTTAATGAGCTGCCTAGTTTGGTGTTATGAACTTGACTCTGTGCTCTAAAATTCATACGTTGAAACCCTAACCCCCAAGTGACTATATTTGGAGAGAGGGCCTTGAGGGAGGTAATTAAGGTTAAATGAGGTCCCAAGGGTGGGACCCTAATCTGTTAGGACTCACATCCTTGTAAGAAGAGGAAGGGACACCAAGAGCTCACTCTCTCCGCACACATGGAAAGGCCATATAAGAACAGAGTGAGAAGGCACCATCTACAAGCCAAGAGGAGATCTTGCCAGAAACCAGCCCTCTCAGCACTTTGATCTTGGATTTCTGGCCTCCAGAACTGTGAGAAAACAAATTTCTGTTGTTGAATCATCAGTCTGAGGTATCTTGTTATGGCAGCCCAAGGCAGACTAACGTAGGTGGGATACAGACTCCTTCCACCTCCTTCCCCACCTCTCCCCATCCCTCATGCTGCCCCTTCCAAAGAGAAGGTTCCCGTAACAAGTAGTCCCCCAACTAGTATCCAACAAAGGAGGTTTCTGCTTGCTGGATTCCTGTTTTGCTGAGTTGCCGGAGGCAGCCCTGTGGGCAGAGGGGGAGCAGGAGTAGATGAACCCACCTGGGGTGCATTTTCTCTGCTCTCCCCTCCCCTCTCCTCGGTATCTCTTCCATAAAAAGGCTAAAGGAATATTTGCATAACATTTTGAAGGGGCTCAAGTTAGTCTGTGGAAGGGTTGCAGGCAGGACCTACTGGAAGTTAAATGCCACGCTCTCCCTGTGAAGCTCAAGGAGCACACGTCTACGTTCACGGGCAGAGATTTTTCAGGAGGATTTGAATTTAGGAAGCTATGAACACATCCACACTGGCTGGGGAAATGGTCTTCTCCTTCTGCATCTGATATTGAGCAGGCAGGGGGCTTCTCGGCTACAGTCACCCTGATTGTGGCTCTGAGGGGCGGGGTGATGGTTTAGAGACATGGCGGAGCTTGGACCTCTCTCCACTGCAATCACCATCAGCAGCTTCTTGGTTACAAGTAGTTTCCTTCACGTCTTCCAAAGGCTTCCAAGTTTTGGGTTGTGTCTCTTCCAATTTTTAGGTTGCCACTTTTGTCAAACATAATATATACTTTAGAGATCATAAAAACTAAACATATGCACTGTAGAAAATTCAAGTAACAAAGTGTTGTTTTTGCTATTCAATCCAATCCCTGTCCTCTTTGGACAACAACTTTTTTGGAAACATACAGAATTTCTTTTTCCTAACTTCCCTACCCCTGAACAAGTAGACATACCTCTTAGCATGTTTCTTTGAAATAGACAGTACAAGATCTACCATGAGTCAGTCTCTCTTTTTCACTAAGACTTCACAGGAGTGAAAGAAGGTGGTTTCCAGATAAACTGTTAGTTATTCTGCCACAGGGTTTCGACTGGATTCTGAAGCTCAAGCCCGGGGGCCAAAAGCGAATGTTAGATGGAGGCTGAGGAAAATGCAAGAGGATGAACATTCTGAGGCAGAAGGGGCGGGGGGGGGGGGGGATCTGTACCAGCATTGGAAGAAGGGCAATCTTTTTTTGTTGAGAAATCAGCAGCAGCCAGGAGACATTTTTGATCTTTGTAAAGCAACACACTGAAGTCAGGGGTATTCGAGTCAGGGAATGTTTGCATGCCACAAAATGTGTGTGTGTGCATGTGTTTTGTGTTTGTGTGTTTGTGAGAAAGACACAGAGATGGGAGGGTGAGAAGTCCGCACTAGTCCCCAGCCCAGAATTATAATGACCAGTGAACTACAACGCTGTGGTAAAAGTCACGATGCAGATCAGAATACTTACAACGTTTTCAGGCTTTCTAATCCCTTGAACATCTTATGCTGGACATTTTCCAAACGATTGCTCGTGAGAAGTATTTCATTGACGCCCGAAGCTCCTTCAAATGCGCCTTCTTCAATGTCTGTAATCTTGTTGTTGCTAAAGTTTCTAAATGAAAAAAATCGTTGAAACAAGATTTTAAGCTATTTCTAACAACGAGGGCACTGAGACAACATGTTTGGTCCTTTTCTTCTAGGGAGCAAGGTCTTTCATAATTTCCAAGCTCTTCACTGCCCAACACACCCAAGGCTCTGTAAAGACACCACTTTCTATTCTTTTATCAAGTCAAACTGTTGATAGTACTGAGGGAGAAAGTGGGTGGTGAAAAATACCAGCCAAATCCATGTCAAAATGACCTGCAAGAGTCCCCAGGAATATAAAGTTCTTGAGGTCTGGTATTGAGTTGTATAAACCTTAATGTTCAGCACAAAACTTGATAAGGAACTTTTAAAATAAGTGCCCCTGATAAAAATTATTGAATGAATTAATAACTAAAAGAAGGCAGTTGTGTAGAAAGAAGAAGGATGGGTTAAGTGTGTGAGCACTTAGATCACATCAGAAATGTATCTGAATATGGGTTTGTTCCCAGTTAAACCTCTCATTGTAAGCATGTGTCAAAACATCCAACTTAACTGTCCATATTTTGTATGATACAAAACAGGACAATGCTTGGCCAAAGGGCAAAAATATCCAGGTGAGGTAACACCTTCCTACAGGTTCTATTTTTTCTCTTTCTCATTGTTCACTCCAAGACCAGGAATGCCCCCAGAACAAGGGTCATTTTTATGGATCATTTCATTCCTCTCAGAGCATTGCATGCAATAGTTGCTCCATAAATATGTGTTGAATCGAAAGGTATGAATAAAACGAAAGAGCAATCAATGTCACTGAAAATGAGAACAATCAAACAATAAGAAACTCTTTGGGAGGCAGTATAATAAGGGGGTCAAGTGAACAGGACGTAGTCTGCTCTGCCACGGATAGTCAATGTGACCGTGGGCCATTCACACATAGAAAAGCACAGATATTATAAAGCAACACTCCTTTTCTCCTTTTGATGTTTTCTCTTGTATGAAGGTTGTTCCATTGGCCTGACATGCTTGACCTCTGTTCTGTCCCTCCCTCCCTCCTCCTCAGGGGAGAAGAATACTGTCTGATTGATGTTGGAACTGCTGAGTTTATAAACTTATTTTAAAATATGAGTTGTGGATATGTAGTAACACAGATGAGCTATCAAGCCAGTTTACCAATCATTAATTTTGACTATCTTCTAATGAAAGTTTAATGAAGCAAAAAGTCAAATAGTTGACATGAATGTGCTGAAAGAGATATAACAGCATGGTTTAGGGAATAGTAAAGGAAGTTACAAAACACTATTGAACCCATTTCTAATGAGCTTAGATTGCCGAATTCCTGCTGTGGCCACATAACAAACCAGCTGTCTGAATTAAAGTAGGATGCGAGGGCTTTGCTACAGAAAAGGTTGCTGGCATCCTTGAATACACAGAAAAGAGGTGATTACTCAGGCTCCTCTCAGAAATTACCCTAAATTCATGTCACAGGTAGTCACTGTACGGAAATTTCTCCACATCTTTTATAGTTTCCAATTTCCAAAGAAATCTGAATAAAACTGCACAGGGATTTGAAAAACACAACAGAACACCACAGAAATTTTAAAAGGTGGCTAATGCACAGCTTACATTTTACGTAACTGCGGAAGTTTCTTGAAGATTCCGGTAGCTTCCAACACTGTGAATTCATTATTATTGAGACGCCTCAGAGAAAAAAGAAACAAAAGTCTCATCACCAACAGCCAGGGATTTTTATTTCTCATACAGAAATGTAAGATCATTTTGTGATTATTCTAAAGTAAAACAGAATACATGTCACAGAAAATCTGTGGAAGCACTAATTTTTTCACCATTTCACTCAAATTTTAATGCTCAAAATAAAATATTAAGAAGTACACAGTAAAGAAAACCAATAATCAAAAATCAAAACCAGCTCTCATTCAGTAATCTGTAGAACAAAGTTTTTCAAACCTTTTTTCCACTATTGCCCCTCCTCCAAAGGTATTTTTACCCCAGAAAGCATTTTAGACCATTTTTTCCGAATCACTTGCTCTATATATTTTTTACTAATAGCTTTTATGATATGCAATTTATATGCCATAAAATTCACCCTTTTACAGTGTACAATCTTGTGTTTTTTAGTGTATTCACAAAATTGTGCAACTGTCCTTGCTACCTAACTTTAGAACATATTCATCACCCAAAAGAAAAATCTCATACCCATCAGAAATCACTTTCAATTTGTTTCCCTCCCCGCCTCAGTCCTTGGCAACCACTAATCTACTTTCTGTCTCTATGGAATTTTCTATTCTGGACATTTCATATAAGTGAAGTCATAAAAAAAATGTGGCTTTTTTGCCTGGCTTTTTTCACTTTGCATAATGTTTATAGGACTCATCCATGTTTAGCATACATCAGTACCTCATTCCTTTTTATGGCTGAATAATATTCCATAGTATGGGTATACCAATTTTGTTCATTCATCTATCAGCTGATACATATTTGGGTTCCTTCCACTTTTTGATTTTCATGAATAATGCTGCTACCAACACTGGCGTAGAAGTTTTTGTAAGGATGTATGTTTTCAATTCCTTTGAATAGTTATACTAGTGTAAAATTGCTGGGTTACATGGTAAAACTATATTTAATAATTTGAGGAATAGCCAAGCTGTTTTCCAAAGATTTGTCATTTTTATATTCCCCTGGCAATGTATGAGGGGTCCAATTTTTTATTTGTGTGTTTGTTTTTGTGGCTCTCATTGTGGTTTTGATTTAGGGTTCCCTAATGCTTAATGATACTAAGCATTTTTTAGCTTGATGATAATAAGCATTTGCTTATTGGTCATTTGTATATCTTCTTTGGAGAAATGTGCATACAAATAATTTGAGCACTTTTTGATTGGGTAATGTACATTTTTATTGTTAAGTTGTAATAACTCTTTATATATTCTGGATATAAGTCCCCTACCAGATATATGATTTACAAATATTTTCCTCCCAGTACTAATTTTTAAATGCATAATTTACAAAATCCTTAATTTCTTAAAACACACACACATTTTCCTGAATAATAAATTAGATGTTAGTGCTGTAATTCTTAATTGACAAGTAAGCCTATTTAAGCTGTTATCATGCTGAAAGATATAAATTGCATTATTGTTTGTAATAATATTGGAAATAAACAAAACTCCCTGCATTACCACAGCAATAGAGTTCAGGCCTTTTACTGCATGCATGGTCTCCACACATTTCAAAAAACCCTGGTTCTTAATCTCAGGAAACAAACTGAGGGTTGCTGGAGTGGTGGGGGGTGGGAGGGATGGGATGGCTGGGTGATAGACATTGGGGAGGGTATGTGCTATGGTGAGCGCTGTTAATTGTGTAAGACTGTTGAATCACAGACCTGTACCTCTGAAACAAATAATACATTATATGTTAAAAAAAAAAAAGAAGATAGCAGGAGGGGAAGAATGAAGGGGGGGAAATCGGACAGGGAGACGAACCATGAGAGACTATGGACTCTGAAAAACAAACTGAGGGTTCTAGAGGGGAGGGGCGGTAGGGGGAATGGGTTAGCCTGGTGATGGGTATTAAAGAGGGCACGTTCTGCATGGAGCACTGGGTGTTATATGCAAACAATGAATCATGGAACACTACATCAAAAACCAATGATGTAATATATGGTGACTAACATAACATAATAAAAAAAAAAATTCCTCAAAAAACAAAAACAAAAACCCTGGAGCTTTTAAATAGATTCAAAAACTAACAGGAATAATAATAATAATTTTAAAAAAGTACCACTATAGCCACAGGGTAGTTTCTGTCATCTCTTTGAAAGCATTACATTATTTTTAATTATTCAAATTGCTTAGGATTCATTAAGTAACAGGCATGAGTATAGGCACAGTGGGAGATAAACTATAAAACGCAATCCCCATCATCAAGGAATTACAAGCTAGTTGAAGACAAAAGGATTATACAAGCATAAAAGGACAACCAACTTTGCAAAGCAGTTAATAGCAAATACCAGATGGTGCTATACATAAACGTTGCTAAGATGTTCAGAAAACAATGAGATTTCACCAAGTTTTTCTTGAATTTTTAGAAAACTAGTATGACTTTTATAAATAAAATCACTAAAGGCAAACCATACTTGGCATAGAGTCTATAGATGATTCAACAAACATTTTAGCACCTAGTATGTGCTAGGCTCGAGGTAGGGTTATAAATATCAATCTGATCTCGTTGTCCTTTCAGCTTTTCCTGCAATGCTATCCATTGTTCAGGGAAAAAGTATCCTCTGTGCTTTAAATGCCTGATAATCACAGAATCCTACCACCTTCGACTCAGTGAGGTAATAAAGCCAATTAAGGCTCTCTGACTGAATTCATAATTAACAGAGATTCAAAATGGTGATTCACCAACTATTTTATGTGGTTGCTGCAAAAGACTATATGCCTTAGAAATCTATTACATGTTTAGAAATGGGTGCGGGCATAAATAATACCCAAGATATAAATATCAAAGGAATGCTCTTATTATTAGCATTATTAAGAACTAACTGAATTTTTGAGACATAAATTAATTTCTGTAGTCATGTCTTGGACCAGAAAGATGAAGTAAGATAGCTTCTAATATATCCTTGTACAAAGAAGAGTTATGGCCATGTGTGTTATTTAAAATCAATGTAATTCTTAAAAATAAAAGGGAAAGACAAAAATTGCAAAGCTATGATGCTTTCATTCCCTCCCTCCCAACCTGGATTTTATTGGGAGATGAACTCACAGCTCTGCAGTGTACTGGGGAATGTGGTCTGGGATTTTGGTGAGTTTTTGATTGGAGCAATCTACTGTGGTTCCTTCACAGCGGCACTTTTCAGGGCAAGCCAAATCTGCAAAGCAGTCCCCACTTAGTTTTGATCGATAATCTTCTGTACCTATTGAGGATTCAAGGCAAAAAAAAAAAAAAAAGATACTGAGTCTAAAGGTTAGAATAGTCATTAATTTGTAGGAAGAAAAATAGTAAGATAACTATAGATTATGCAGCAGGGAGACAACTTGGGGAATTTTTGGTCAATGGATGTCAGGAGAGGGTTAAAACAAGGGCTTGGAATTTGCTGGAAAAAAGAGTAACCAGATTCACAGGACAGGAAAACATTAATAGAGATGAGCTTTTCACAGCTGTACTTTCTGCTGATCCAGTTATGAGCCATTCTAGCCTAGTTGACAGCTAATCATACAATGGCTATTAATTGTTACAAAGTTTATTTTTTTCTCTGAGTCAAGAATTTAAAATGTATCCAGTAAGAAACATATTCCTATATATCATTTTAAATTAGGGCTTTCAAGGCAAATAGATGTACTCAGGTTTTTAAATTTTCTATGGTCTTATATTATTCTCTCCCTCTCACATAATCTTCGGAAATGCCTAAAAAAGCCCTCTTTTTTCATTTTGATTTTATAAAAGGAGACAAGTAAATCCTGATTTAAGCCTCAGCAGCTTGTCATGCTGTAGAAAGCTGCGTGACGTTCCATGGTGCTTGACGGAACCATGTTTTACTCATACCTGGCAACCACATGGTTAGATCAAGCACAACAGAAAATCTCGCTACATAATCACTACACCATCCACTAGGCCAAGGGTAAGACCGAGAGGAAAGATGAAGGGAAGCAGGAGAAAAAGCTACAGACGCTCTGGAAACGTAATACTGTTTACATGACATGCATTCTTCCCGCAGAATGTTTATGACCATAGTAAGAGTATTACTACCGAAGATTTCCTGGAAACACAAAGAAGGGGCTACACTGAAAGGTGCCTCCACTGTTCCTCAGAACGGCAGAATGGAAACAACAGCTTTCGGGAACAACATCCAGGAAGAAGTTGAAGGTGAGCTACAAGGACAACAGAGAAGCTCAAAAGATCTGTGGTTGCTTCTTGGGAAAAAAAAAAAAAAAAAAAGGTGCAAAAGACCGAGACTAGAAGAAGTACATCAGGATTGAAAAGGGAGGGCATTATGTTTCAGATCAGACACTTTTACTTACAGCCAAAATGGTGAATTCCTGCAAAAGTAAAGATCACCAAGAAGGAAAGAAAGAGTAATCCCAATTAAGGTTAATCAACACATATACAAAACTAGTGAAGGTCTCTTCCTTCTTTCCTTACTATGGCAATTATAGGGGGGATGGCAGAGTATGACAGCCATTGTCATGCTTTGCAAATGTTTGTAGTACTTTTTTGAAGCACAGTGCTCTTACAGGAAAAGCAATGGCATACGAGATGCACAGCACAAATTAAGTTCTTGTCGATTCCTCTAAATGATGAGCTCTCTGCAAGATAGATTTTCTGTTGAGTTATCACTATAATATCTAGAATGCCATATAGAATGGTGGTAGGCAAGTAAACATGCAAACGTAAGTGAAAAACTAATCATGGAGATCTTCAAAAACAAATACATCTGGATTAAGCCTTACTGTTGTGGCTTACTTGCTTTTTAATGGCCTTTCCAACTTACAAATAATGTCACTTAGTGGAAATGAAATCAGAACCTCATACAATCTCAAAGCTGAATATAATCATTTCATTAGACTTGACAGTTAATGCCAGGGCATTTACTGAGGAACTGTTTTCCTGTAGTTTAAGCTTTCGTTTTAAAAGTGAAATGAAGAAATACTGGGAACAAAGGGCTAAATGACAGGTACATCAGGTATCTTATATTTAAAATAGTCTGCATTCATTGTAATGACAATGATGTTTCTTTTATGAAGACTCTATAGGTAAGCTAAAATTTTAATATAATCTAGGAAGAAAAAGGAGAGAAGGACCAAAGAATCCTTCTGAGTCCTGACTTCTATTGTTATTGCTTTAATGTAAATTGAATGATCAGAAATAATTGACAATTAAGCCATGATATCACATATACAGTGTGTTTCCAAAAAAACCTATTTTGACTGCTGTCAATAATAGGCAAAACTCTATCAGAATTTATGAAAACAATCTGATGTTGGATCTTTAATTTGTGAATTAGAAATATTAATTTCTAAATTATTAATGCATTATATTTAAATGTAATTTATTGAATAATTTGATAACAATTCTATCAACTGCCATAATTTGAAGATTTTAGTAATATTAATGTTTTATCCTATAGGTGTTTTGGTATTTAGAATATGGCTTTTTTCTGGATAAGTAATAGTTATCAGATGACTTTCTGCTTAACAATGAGGTAAAAATAATGAATTTTAAAGATTGCCTCTGAAGGCCAATCAACTGTTCTATTCAACATGTTTTCTTATGCAGCCCATGTAATATACAAATATTATTGATCACTCAAGCTCAAAATAAGTAATAAAACAAAATCTGTCATATGCATAAAATTATTCAAATTATAATTCAATAATGGCAAATAACACATATCTCCTTAAAATAGAGACTAAACCCAGAACTCTTCTTTAAAAAATCAGTAAGGTTTTTGCATACTAACACCATATAAGTATCTTCTTATTGGTAGCTGTTAAAATATAGGATAGTCTAGAATATCCCCAGGAGATGGTAAATGTAGCCAATCAATTACTAACACATATTTTTATATAATGGTTTAAAACAAACAAGAGGCATTTTACACAATTGGCAGGCAAGGAAAAAAATAAGTAAACATGTTTCAAAGAGCTAGTTCCAGAATCATCAGCCTTGAGAGTGTCAAGATTGTAGTGGTAAAACATTTCAATTACTTTTCTAAAAAACTTTTCATTCATCTGCCTAAATTATTCAAGGCATTTAGTGCCCAGGAACATCTGAGGCTTTCAGGATGTAGGGCAGTATTGTTTCTGTGGAGTTATACCATCACCCCAGGTCTGCAACAATGTTACAAATAATGTATAATTGGATGTCAACAAGCAGTAAGTTGCTGTTTTTGTATAAAAAGTGAAGCAACAGTAAAGCAAAATAAAGCAAAAAGTAAGGGACACTTTCTTAGTATAAAGAATTATATTAAAAAAAGTAAATTTCATGGTCGACAAGAGAATTCCGTGTGTTTGTAACTGATTTCATGCAGAACTAGTTCTTTGACAACAGAAAGGTCTCTGTCTTTAAAACCAGCTCAATAAGCTATATTTTAAAAACAGGTTGAAAGATCAGATATACAACATAAGGAGAGAAAATGATTTAAGTAGAAGGCTATAGGTTCAAACATTTTAGCTACTGTGAGAAATTTTAGATAATGTGCCAAAGTGAGAGAGGAAAAAAAAGATGGGGGTTTAATAATATATATGTCTAACATCAGAAGCTGCATGCAAAGGTCAGGTTTTCAGGAAACAGCTACAAGTGATCTATGCAGAAGTCAATCTATCTACAGAGTACCCACTGTACTTTCAAACGCATGCATATCAAAGTTTCAGAAGCTATATTTTATAAGGTGAGGAAAGGGTGTCTGCAGTTAGTCCTACTACCGAGCAAAACCTACCTGGAATGAAATACTGTTCTTTAGCTAAATAAAAAAAGAGAAAAAAAAATAGAAGATGCACCTGAATGTCAGCAAGCAGAGATATGAGTTATATTAGATTAAGAATGGACTATAGGTACTATAGATAATTAAGTGAATTATATTCACAGCAGTGGCTGAAGTATAACAATGTACAGTGAGTAGTAAATGTCTCTAGAACCATGGACAATAAACAGCTTTGTTTTGATATTAGCTTTTTAGTATGAATTAACTGCCGAATGTGAAATACCCCTGGAATAGTTAGATAGCATACTACTCAAAACATACAGAATGTATTTTATCATAAGAACACAGAAAAGATGAGACCAAAGTGAACAGAAAATTTCAATGAGGTAAGCCTTTTATATAATAGTAACATAATGGATCTAGATTTGGCTTTTTATAAATAAATATAATATTCCCAAATGCTAAAGGATGGCCTTTTGGCAAAAAAAAAATTATCCAAGTCTTATTTAAAATAAGAGGGTGAAAAATAAGTAAACACATTTAGTGTGCGAAGCAAGGGATCGGGAAATTTTTCCCCCCTACTTCTGAGCCTGAGCAAATCACATAACCAAGTCTCAGTTCACTTTCTGAAGAAATGAGAACATGATTGATTACCTTAAGTTTCTCAGTGGAGAATAATACAACAGGCATGAGACTTAACAGACATAAAAAGGATTCTGAGCTTGCTAAAAGGCCCCTGTTTAGTTTGAACCCTAAAAATACAGTATGAAATATCCAAGCATCATTTTTTCTTGGCTGGTAACCTATTTGTTATGCTGGATATAGTGTTAAAATATTAGCTATAGGAGTGCTATATGAATTGTGTCTATAGCTCCCTTTATTTTGTTCTTTATAGACAGAAGAAAAAAGTATATTCTACAATGTTTGGTAATTCATCTGAAGACCAGCAGTCTCTAGGTCTCCGTAATCACTGTTTTTGGTAACACAGGGGAAATATCACATGAAGTAAGAAATTACCTGAACAACGGAATTTCTTGCTTTTGATTTGTCCGATTCTTTTGTTTGCCAGACGCCGGGGGCTGGTGCAGCGGGCACCACTGGTCTCAATGGGGTTGGTATGGAGATAATCCGCCAGCCACTTGAGATGGCAGTCACAAATAAAGGGGTTCTGGGCCAAATGCCTTTCAGAAACACAGACAGAACACTTTTATACATGACTTGCAATGAACTCAACTCTCAAATTCAGTGAGGACAGCAGTCATCATATTTGATCCAAGCCATATATACATACATGGTTTGAATGGCCCGGAGAGGTGAAAAAGTCCCCTTGGCAATGGTCTGAAGCTTGTTGTCGTACAAGGAGAGAAGGTTCAAGTTGTGCAGATCCTGAAAAGCATCTACCCGAAGGCAGTTTATCTTGTTGGCATTCAATAATCTGTTTGATCAAATAGTTGCAGAATTAAAGTGTAGCATCTCGTTAACCCACCTTCAAGATTCTGTCCTTCTTGAGAAATACAAGAAATCAAGAAATAACATTTCTCTGAACCTCAACACTAGCATTTTAACTGGAATAATTTAGGTACCACAGGTGGAAGATATTCCAGATAAAGCAAGGGTCATGCGGTTTAATGAATGCCTAAATCTAGTGGTACTTACACATTTATTCAATAAAAATTATTCAACATATTCTCTGGAAGATGAAGAGGTAGGGCAGTAGACAAAGGTGGGTGAGACCGAACGTCTCCTGTCAAGGATGCCATAAAAAGTGTCATAGAACATTAGTCTCTCTAGCTGCTCTGTGAAGAAATTCAGTCTATTTTCAAAACAGAAGCCAGAGTGGCCTTTTAAAACACAGGCCACTTTCTCTCAAAGCCAGGCAGCAACTCCCAAATTGTTCTGAGGGAAGCCAAGGTCCTGACAAATTGCTTCAATGCCCAGTAGGACCATTAGCGCCCCCTTCTGAACTCCTAATACCTCTAATACCTCTAATATAATACCTAATTATATTACCTCTATATACCTCTCCCCTGGCTGCTTCAGCTCCAGCCACACATGTCTCTTTGTGGGGGTCTCTGCTTGGAATGTTCTTTCCCTTGAGGTCTGACTATTCTGCTTCTTTGAGTCTGTTGCAATCTTACTGTCTCAATTCAGCCTACCCTGACTCCTCTCTTCAATACCATCACCTGTGTTTGCCCCACCTCAACCTCTAGCACACACAATTCCTTTACTATGATCTGTTTATTTTTTTCTATTTTCTTAAATACGTATTTCTCTCTGTTACATATGATTTACTTATTACATTATTGCTGCCATTTGTAAGTTCTCCCCAGATAGGCATTTTTGTTTGTGCCAAGCACATACAAGGTGCTCCAT
Source organism: Phoca vitulina (assembly GCF_004348235.1). Classification (NCBI taxonomy): domain Eukaryota; kingdom Metazoa; phylum Chordata; class Mammalia; order Carnivora; family Phocidae; genus Phoca; species Phoca vitulina. The sequence goes on along the minus strand of NW_022589706.1, from coordinate 11,398,405 downwards.
AAATATGTTGTTGAATGAACACTTTATGAACCTCTTAGAGAGTGACATGATTCATAACCCTATTAAAGGCCCTGGTTCTGCAGTATAAATACCCATTTAACTTGGTTTAACACAATATGCCACAAACTCATTTTTTTTCCAACATGCTATCAATATTTGACTTCAATATTCTATGGAACTGTGGTTTACAAATCATACTTTGGCAAACGCCATTCTTGTAGGTTGTATGGGATCGTGTCTGGGTTTTTATGCATGTTGGGCTCCCTTTGGGAATACACTTGCCTTGCCCTCCACCTTCCTCAACGCTCTGGCCTATCATGGCTGCACGGTAAGCTCACCTTTTCCAGAAGCTTCTACCCAACTAAAGTATTTCTTCCCCTAGGTCCCTAAGGAACTTATTCAGTGCTACTTAGTCTTGGCACCTCCTTTCCGTAGGCCTACGTGTTTGCCCAAAGGTGGATTAGTGACCTCCTTGGGCAGAGAATTTTTTTTGATACTTTTATCTCTATTAGCATTTATTTTACTGCTTTGATACTTAAGACTTAAACAAATATTTAGTAGCTCAAAAAATATGTGCTCTGTCATTTGGATTTGTATGCCTTCTTATTTAACACACTGAAAAATGTTTTCCCTTTTGCCCACCAAGAATCTCTATTTTTAATTAACATAGGGTATTTCTTCTGCTTTACTTGCTTTTTTAGGTATCCACACACATGCAAAGCTGTGACTTCCTCGGGATAATTCTCTTCGCTCTTTTTTTTTTTTAACCTCCCTTTAGGACCTGACATTTTAGTCTTCTCTGTGGTCCTCATAATGTTTCTTAAAAGCTTAGGAACTGGTTTCAGGTATGGACTGGTAATCCCATTTCTCCACTCTGCGCCACAACACAGGTCACACTGACTGTGTTCCCCAATCTGTCAGCTAACTGAAGGAGTCAGAGAGCAGAAATAAGGAAAAGGAAAAAGTGGGGAGCATTGAAGACAATTGACGAAAGTGCTGTTTTGAGCATTTTGTACTTACTTTAAATTATGTGGTCAGCAAAGTAGGAGAAAGAAAGTGTTGCACACACTACTTCCTTTTGCTCTTTCCATTTACCTTCTTCTTTTCCCTAGTACCTCATCTGTTCAAGCAAATCTAAGATGCTTAACCAAGTTCTCAGCTAGCCAGAAAGAGACAATTGTGTTGCTTTAGCCCTGGCAGGCTTAGGAACTGGCCTTCATCTAGAGATAACATATCAGGCTGAGGGACAAAGATAGCTTTTTAAGTAAGATTTATCTGTATACAGATCCCATGGTTTATTAACTTGGTTGTTACATCAGCCACCAATAAGTATGTGTGGAAGGAAAAAGAAGGTACTATTTAAGTGTTAGTACTAGACAGGCAAGCGATAGCAAGAGATTGCAAGTAAATGGCAAACATAATAGTGCTAGGAAAAGGTAGAAGAATGACAGAGAAGCAAATAACACACAGGCAATACCTGGCTATAGTATCCAGATATACCTATAATGTGTATAATGTATATAGAGTCATTCTATTAAAGATCAGAAGCAATATTTGCAGAGCCCACCTCAAAGGTTAAAAAATAATTTGAAACCCAAATAAAGACATTAGGTCATAAGGATCAGTATTTTTCATGACTTACTGGTCTGTTGTAAAATCAGTTTATTGGGTTGCACAGTACTAAAGAGACACAAAAAGAGAGACCAGAGCGAGAGACAGAGAATGCAGTAAAATGGAGAGTACTATACATAGTAAAGGTAAATACTGTTTTGTTAACAATTTGCTTCATTTGTGTGCATCTGTGTGTTGTGTAGGAAAACTGGGTTGTGATATAAAATATGTTTCTGGATAATGATGAAAATTTAAAACATGAATATTAGGATATAATTATAACTTACATTGATCAAGTAAGGAAAAAGATCTACAATTGGGAAATCTGTGGGATTAGGAGTAAATTTTTGCCAAATCAATGATACAAATCCCAACACCAACAAATGTATACACCAAAAGAGAAAATAATATTTTAAACTTGAGAATTTTAAGGTAGACTGACTATGAACTAGTTGAGAGATGACAGTACATCATACTCATCTTTGTATCCACAGCAGCCCCAAAGGAGGAATTCTATGTATGTTTGGTGATTTGAAGAGAATTTGATGATCTAACACTAACCATCTTAAGACTAGCGTTTTCCAATTTCCTTTTCATATGAGCATTCACTAAAACACCTATGTTCAAGTTTTGTTCTTATACATATATGTATGGTGCATTCTTCTTTTGAGACAAAGAAGAGGTAGCTACTCTCTAAGCAGAATGGTTTTTAGAAGATGCAGGCCAGGGATTTACAGATAATTTTCGGAGTAAACACCAGTTGGAGTGCTCCTGCTGTGTTCTGGGACCTCTGGGTTGGGGGCACGGTATTCCAGCATTGTCCCTCCTGCAGATGCTTTGGACAAAGGTGGATAAACCTCTCACTATGTCACTCTCCTTCCCAACTATTGTCAAATCAAAACAGAGAGTTTCACAAAGGGCAGAGACCGCACAAGCTTTTAATGACAGAGTAGCCAAGAAGCCTACATTTGTGACAGGGTGGACAGAAAGGTTTTAAGACAACTTCAAAGTGCCATGTCTTCAAATAAATAACACCCATCAATGTTAGTTGCACTATACTAATCTTTTCCATTTCATTAAACTATGTCATTTGGGGTTGAGCTTTTCTGAAGTCTCCACGAAACCATGAGAGTGTACACTGACTAAAATATAACGCTTGGTTCAACAGATCAGAAACCATCAAATACTTACAGTAACTGTAAGGAAAACAGTCCTTCAAATAAACTTTTTGGGAGTTCTGTGATTTTATTTCCATAGAGGACACTGAAAAAACATGATTTAAATGAAAAAAATATTAGACATCAAGCCAGCGTAACAAATTGATCCAACACATATGTATTCAGGCATATAGGAGGTTAGTAAGCACTCCATTTATCATAAAAGCTACAGTTGAGTAAACGAACTTCAATTTGCAAATGTGTTTTTTCCTGATTATAGATCATATATATGCTTATGGCAGAGAGTTTAGAAATCACTGAAAAACAGGGGCACCTGGGTGACTCAGTCAGTTAAGCGTCCAACTCTTGATTTTGGCTCAGGTCATGATCTCAGGGTCATAAGATCAAGCCCTGAGTTGGACTCCACACTCAGTGGGGAGTCTGCTTAAGATTCTCTCTCTCTCTCTCCCTCTGTCCCTCCTCCTGCTCACACTCTTTCTCTAAAATAAATAAATCTTTTAAAAAAATAAAGCACTAAAAAATAAGAAAAATTAATAAAAATGAACACAATTCATAATTTTATTGCTCTTTCTTAGAAATGTCCACTGTTCAATTGTCATGTTTTGCAACACACACACACACACACACACACACACACACACACACACAGTTCATATATAATGAGTGCATACTATAGTAACAAAGGAGAACACTAAATGTGGAATTCATTACTCATTAAAGGGATGAGTTTTAGGCTTATCATATTGGTAAAAAATGAAAGGAATCTAGATAAAGGTAAGGTTTTTGCTACATAATGTGTATGTTTGAGAAATGTTAAGATCTGTGAAGAAAGTGATCACTAATATGATTACAGAAACATTTTTGAAATGTACGTTTCTCCAAAAATATGAACAGGAATGCATCCTCATGGTATACACCTCTGATCAACCACTAAGTGTAGCCACCAAGTGCAAGCACATGGCTTAGACCCTTCAAGTACACTTGGCGCCTAATGTTGATTTGAGTATGCAGTGACATTGTAACATTGGATTGATGAGTGATCATTGTTGGATGAGTGAGATGAAGAAATAAATTAGCAAGGGGACAAATTAAGGAATAATTAACAAACTGGGTGAAATGAGGGGATTTCAACAACAAATGAATTGAAATATGTTGACTCATCATATCGGCTCTTAACAATAATTCTGAAATGATGCTTATCTACTTTTAACCCCCAAAAGAAGGGAACCACAATTATGAATAGGAAAAGATGGAAATTATAGTCCTTAGGGGGATAATATGGCAATATATATCAAGAGCTGTAAGGACATTTATAAAAATTTTTACTTCGTTTCACTCTTAAGAGCTTAAGAAAATAATCAGAGAAAGACACAATATTTTATGCACAAAATGTTAATCATACTATAATTTATAACAATGAAAAAATACACACAAATAAAATGTCTCCAAGTCCCAAAAAAGGTATTAAATGCATATTTCACATTGATAAAAATTGTATTTTGAAGAGTAATGACATGAAAGTGTTGATATAATGTTAAATTTGAAAAAAAATAATAAAGTAGTATATTATAGTATGATCTTAATTTTGTTTAGAAAAATATATACATGTATACATAGGAAAAAGCAGAAAATCTCTGGATGGCAGGCAATTTGCTATTCAGAGGTGATTTTAATTTGCATCTATATATTTTTCTTTATTTTTATATTCTCTGCAATGATCTTATTTCTTCTAAAAATGAGAAAAATAATTTCTTGGAAAGGACATGAAGGATGTCATAATATGTAAAGGAAAAAGCTGAAATAAAATCTAAATAATTAATATGTTTGGCAACAGTACATGATTTCTGTTTGGAAAGGAAGAAAATAACAATACAAGAGAAGTGAATATGAGTGAGGGAAAGTTGTTGTTTCCTTCTAAGATGTCAGTGAGAGGTGGGATGTATTACAATATAGGAAGGAAATTCTCAAGGGAATAAATAAATATAGCTGTACACTATATTGTGTAAGGAGGCATTCCATTTGTATAGATCCCAGTGGTATAGTTATATAGTATAACAAAAAATTCACTTGTGCAGAATATAGATGCTTTGGAAAAGGTAAATCATTAGAGAAGAAGCCATTTAAAAAAATCAAAGAATAAAAGAGCGAATTCTGTACTGTCAGGGTCAAAGAGGTAAGGGAATTAAAAAGGATAAGCAACAATAATTGTATTATTTAAGGTCAGAAATAAGAGACGAGAGGGCTTTCGGAAACACACATGAGCAGATCAAGGCAACACCGTTTCAGGATATTCAATGCAATATCATTCAACTGATTAATTTAACAATAGATATCATATACTTATTATGTGCCAAGAGCTTTACTAGGTTCTAAGCTTGGTGTCCAGTTAAGCTGAATCCAACTGTTACTTGTTGAATGATCATCATTTGCCCTTGTGCCACCAGACTAATACAAGTGAGGTGAATGAAGTATTATTTCAAAAAGCAACCCAAAATAGCAATTTTGAATACTGAAGGAATTTCATATTTTGAGCCCATTGAAATATAAAAAGGAAATAGGATGCATAAAAATTGTGGGGGACCCATAAAAGAATTAAGGAGCAAATTATGAAACTAGAAATCAACTGTAAGAAAAAAATGTGGAAAGAGCACAAATACATGGAGGTAAAATAACATGCTACTAAATGATAAATGAGTCAACCAAGAAATCAAAGGGGAAATAAAAAAAAATACACAGAGACAAATGAAAATGAAAACATGATGGTCCAAAATCTTTAGGACACAGGAAAAGCTATCCTAAGAGGGAAGTTTATAGCAACACAGGCCTTCCTCAAAAAGCAAGAGAAAATCTAAAATGAATAACCTAACTTAACACCAGAAGGAGCTAGAAAAAGAAAAATAAATAAAACTCCAAACCAGCAGAAAGAATAAAGATCAGAGGAGAAATAAATGAAATAGAAACTAAAACAACGATAGAACAGATCAATGAAATAAGGAGTTGCTTCTTGGAAAGATCTACAAAATTGATAAACCTTTAACCAGACTCATCAAAAAGAGAGAAAGAGAGAGAGAGAGAGGACTCAAACAAAATCAGAAACAGAAGAGAAATAACAACTGATACCATAAAAATAAAAAGGATTATAAGAAAATATGATGAAAAACTGTATGCCAACAAATTGGACAACTTGGAAGAAATGAATAAATTCCTAGAAATATATAACCTCCCAAATGGAATCAGGAAGAAATAGAAAAATTTTTTTAATTTTATTTTATTATGTTATGTTAATCACCATACATTACATCATTAGTTTTTGATGTAGTGTTCCATGATTCATTGAAGAAATAGAAAATTTGAACAGACTGATTACCAGCAATGAAATTGAATCAGTAATTTAAAAAAACTCCCAACAAACAGAAGTCCAAAACCAGTTGGCTTCACACGTGTATTCTACCAAACATTTAAAGAAGAGTTAATACCTATTCTTCTCAAACTGTTCCAAAAAATAGAAGAGGAAGGGAAGTTTCTAAATTTGTTCTATGAGGCCAGCATTACCTTGATACCAAAACCAGATAAAGACACTACAAAAAAAGAGAGCTACAGGCCAATACCTCTGATAAACATGGATGCTAAAATCCTCAACAAAATATTAGCAAACTGAATCCATTAAAAAAATCATTTACCATGATCAAGTGGGATTTATTCCTGGGATACAATGGTGGTTCAATATTCGCAAATCAATCAACATGGTATATCACATCAATAAGAGAAAGGGTAAAAACCATATGACCATTTCAACAGATGCAGAAAAAAGCATTTGACAAATTACAACACCCATTCATGATGAAGACCCTCAACAAAGTAGGTTTACAGGGAACACATCTCAACATAATAAAGGCCATCTAAGAAAAACCCATAGCTAACATCATCCTCAATGGTGAAAAACTGAGATTCTTTCCCATAAGGTCAGGAACAAGATATGGATGTCCACTCTCACCATTTTCATTCAGTGTAGTACTGAAAGCCCTAACCATAGCAATCAAACCAAGAGAAAGAAATAAAAGGCATCCAAATTGGTAAAGAAAAAGTAAAATTTTCACTTATTGCAGATGATACATTATATATAGAAAACCCTACAGACACCACCAAAACACTACTAAAACTGATAAACAAATTCCATAAGGTTGCAGGATACAAAATCAATATATAGACATCTGTTGTGTTTCTATACACTAAATAATGAAGTAGCAGAAAGAGAAATTAAGAGAAAAATCCTATTTGCAATTGCAGCAAAAAGAACAGAATACCTAGGAATAACTTAAGAGGAGATGAAAACCTGTACTCTTAAAACTATAAAACATTGATGAAAGAAATTAAAGACAACATAAATAGAAAGATAGTCCATGCTCATGAATTAAAGAATAAGTATTGTTAAAATGTTGATGTTACCCAAAGCAATCTACAGATTTAATGTAATCCCTATCAAAAAAACAATACCGGGAGGAGCATTATGGCAGAGGAGTAGGAGACCTAAACTTCGTCTTGTTCCAGGAATTCAGCTAGATAGGGATCAAACCATTCTGAACACCTATGAACTCAACAGGAGATCGAAGAAAAGAATAGCAGCAATTCTATGAACAGAAAATTGACCACTTTCTGGAAGGTAGGACGTGCAGAGAAGTGAATCCGAGGCGATATTCGGGAAGATAGACCACAAGGGGAGGGGGCCTCCGTCAGGCGCTACTGGCAAGTGATAGAGCAGCGGAGCACAAAATCGGAACTTTTAGAAGTCTGGTCCACTGAGGGATGTCACTCCAGTGGCTAAGCAGGGGTGGAACCCTCACTGGGACAGTGTGGTCTCAGGACCTTCAGGGTCACAGGAAGACCAGAGGTGCCTGAGTGCGGCAGAGCTCCCAGGTATTGGAGCAGGGAAGCCGGCTGCAGAGACGGAGCCAAGGAGTGGGCTCTCAGCGCAAGGTTGCCATACACCATGATCCGCGGCACAGTCGGGCCACTGATCTTCCAGCAGGGACCCAACAAGGGGCAGATCTGGGGAGACTCCCCTTCCTCCCCCAGGAGTAGTGGCACGGGAGTGCACTGCAGGGATCTGCTGGGTTTGGAGACTCCACATGGGGTCGTGTGCCAGAGACAGAAATGCTCGGTCACTGGCCGGGTGAGCACGGAGTGTGGCCAGAGACCGGGGAGATGGGAGTGATTGACTGCTTTTCTCTGGGGGCTCACTGAGGAGTGGGGCCCCGAGTTCTTGGCTCCTCAAGGGTGGAGATTGGGAGGCCGCCATTTTCACTCTCGTCCTCCAAAGCTGTACTAAAGCTTGCAGGGAACAAAAGCTCCGGAGAGCAAACCCGAGCAGATGACTTAGCCCGGACAGGCATGGGTGGGGCAATTCCGCCTCCAGCAAAGACATTTGGGAACCACGACAACAGGCCCCTCCCCCAGAAGATCAGCAAGAACAGCCAGCCAAGACCAAGTTTACGGATCAATGAGAACGGCAGAACTCCAGTGCTAGGGGAATACAGCAAATAGAATTCATGGCTTTTTTCCCCATGATTCTTTAGTCTCTCAAAGTTAATTTTTTTCTTTTTCTTTTTTTTTTTTTGAATTTTTCTTTTTCCCTTTTTCAACCAACATCTTATCAATCCCTTTTTTATAAAAATGTTTTTTATTTTTCATTTTTAGAGTAATATTCTATCCCTTCATAGTAGTTAACCTTATTTTTGGTATATATGTAAGTTGTTCTCTCTTTAAAATTTTGGGATACAGTTTCTTCTAACAGACCAAAATATACCCTAAATCTCTAGTGCATGGCTTTTTTCTAGTCTCCTGCCTGATGGCATTCTCTCCTTTTTTTTTTTTTAATTTCTCTTCTTTCTTTTTTTAACCAACTTCTTATCTTATATTCTTTTATAAAATCTTTGATAATTTTCATCTTTACATTCATATTCCATCCCTTCATCATATTTACCCTTATTTTTGTACATATATAAGCTTTTCTTTCTTTAAAATTTTGGGAGGCAGTTTCTTCTAACAGACCAAAATATGCCCCAAATCTAGTGTGTGGCACTGATCTATTCACCAGCCTGATCATATTTGATCATATTCTTTTTTTTTTTTTTAAACTTTTTTCTTTCCTTTTTCTATTCTTTCCCCTTCCTTTCCCCTGGTTTCAGGTCTCTTCTGATTTGCTTAGTGTATATTTTTCTGGGGTCATTGTTACCCTGTTAGCATTTTGTTCTCTCATTCATCTATTCTTCCCTGGACAAAATGACAAGACGGAAAAAATCACCTCAAAATAAAAGAACAAGAGGCAGTACCCACTGCCAGGGACCTAATCAATATGGACATTAGTAAGATGTCAGAACTAGAGTTCAGAATGATGATTATAAAGATACTAGCTGGGCTTGAAAAAAGCATGGAAATTATTAGAGAAACCCTTTCTGGAGAAATAAAAGAACTAAAATCTAACCAAGTTGAAATCAAAAAGGAAATCAAAAGACACAGGGTATCAAATAGGATAAAATAACAAGACCCATCAATATGCTGTCTGCAAGAGACTCATTTTAGACCCAAAGACACCTCCAGATTGAAAGTGAGGGGGTGAAAAACCATTTACCATGCTAATGGACACCAAAAGAAAGCTGGGGTGGCAATCCTTACATCAGACAAATTAGATTTTAAGCCAAAGACTATAATAAGAGATGAGGAAGGACACTATACCATACTTAAAGGGTCTATCCAACAAGAAGATCTAACAATTGTAAATATCTATGTCCCTAACATGGGAGCAGCCAATTATATAAGCCAATTAATAACAAAAGCAAAGAAACACATGGACAACAATACAATAATAGTGGGGGACTTTAACAGCCCCCTCACTGAAATGGACAGATCATCTAAGCAAAAGATCAACAAGGAAATAAAGACTTTAAATGACACACTGACCAAATGGACTTCACAGATATATTCAGAACATTCCATCCCAAAGCAACAGATTACACATTCTTCTCTAGTGCCCATGGAACATTCTCCAGAATAGGTCACATCCTAGGTCACAAATCAGGTCTCAACTGGTACCAGAAGATTGGGATCATTCCCTGCATATTTTCAGACCACAATGGTTTAAAACTAGAACTCAATCACAAGAGGAAAGTCAGAAAGAACTCAAATACTTGGAGGCTAAAGAGCATCCTACTAAAGTGGTGGGGGGTGGGAGGGATGGGGTGGCTGGGTGATAGACATTGTGGAGGGTATGTGCTATGGTGAGCGCTGTGAATTGTGCAAGACTGTTGAATCACAGATCTGTACCTCTGGAACAAGTAATACAATATATGTTAAAAAAAAAAAGAAGAAAAAGAAGCTAGCAGGAGGGGAAGAATGAAGGGGGGGAAATCGGAGGGGGGGAGGAACCATGAGAGATGATGGACTCTGAGAAACAAATTGAGGGTTCTGGAGGGGGGCAGTGGGAGGATGGGTTGGCCTGGTGATGGGTATTGAAGAGGGCACATTCTGCATGGAACACTGGGTGTTATACACAAACAATGAATCATGGAACACTACATCAAAAACTAATGATGTATAATATGGTGATTAACATAACAATAAAAAATTTTTTAAAAAGTTAACACCAGCAAAAAAAAAAAAAAAAAAATGAATGGGTCAACCAGGAAATTAAAGAAGAATTAAAAAAATTCACGGAAACAAATGAAAACACAACTGTTCAAAATCTTTGGGATACAGCAAAGGCAGTCCTAAGAGGGAAGTAGACAGCGATACAGCCTTTCTCAAGAAACAAGAAAGGTCTCAAATACACAACCTAACCCTATACCTAAAGGAGCTGGAGAAAGAACAGCAAATAAAGCCTAAACCCAGCAGGAGAAGAGAAATAATAAAGATCAGAGCAGAAATCAATGAAATAGAAACCAAAAGAATAGTAGAACAGATCAACGAAACTAGAAGCTAGTTCTTTGAAAGAATTAATAAGATTGATAAACCCCTGGCCAGACTTATCAAAAAGAAAAGAGAAATGACCCAAATAAATAAAATCATGAATGAAAGTAGAGAGATCACACCAACACCAAAGAAATACAAACAATTACAAGAACATGTTATGAGCAACTATATGCCAGCAAATTCGATAATCTGGAAGAAATGGATGCATGCCTAGAGATGTATAAACTACCAAAACTGAACCAGGAAGAAATAGAAAACCTGAACAGACCTATAACCACTAAGGAAATTGAAGCAGTCATCAAAAATTTCCCAACAAACAAGAACCCAGGGCCAGATGGCTTCCCAGGGGAATTCTATCAAACATTTAAAGAAGAATTAATACCTATTCTTCTGAAACTGTTCCAAAAAATAGAAATGGAAGGGAAACTTCCAAACTCGTTTTATGAGGCCACAATTACCTTGATCCCAAAACCAGACAAAGACTCCATCAAAAAGGAGAATTACAGACCAAGATCCCTGATGAATATGGATGCAAAAATTCTCACCAAAATACTAGCCAATAGGATCCAACAGTATATTAAAAGGATTATTCACCACGACCAAGTGGGAGTTATTCCTGGGCTGCAAGGTTGGTTCAACATCCGCAAATCAATCAATGTGATACAATACATTAATAAAAGAAAGAACAGGAATCATACGATCCTCTCAAAAGATGCAGAAAAAGCATTTGACAAAGTATAGCATCCTTTCTTGATCAAAACCCTTCAGAGTATAAGGATAGAGGGTACATACCTCAATATCATAAAAGCCATCTATGAAAAACCCACAGTGAATATCATTCTCAATGCGGAAAAACTGAGAGCTTTCCCCCTAAGGTCAGGAACACAGCAGGGATGTCCACTATCACCACTGCTATTCAACACAGTACTAGAAGTCCTAGCCACAGCAATCAGACAACAAAAAGAAATAAAAGGCATCCGAATCGGCAAAGAAGAAGTCAAACTCTCACTCTTTGCAGATGATATGTTACTTTATGTGGAAAACCCAAAAGATTCCACCCCAAAACTGCTAGAACTCATATAGGAATTCAGTCAAGTGGCAGGATATAAAATCAATGCACAGAAATTAGTGGCATTCCTATATGCCAACAGCAAGACAGAAGAAAGAGAAATTAAGCAGTTGATCCCATTTACAATTGCACCCCAAACCTAGGAATAAATCTAACCAAAGAGGCAAAGAATCTGTACTCAGAAAACTATAAAATACTCATGAAAGAAATTGAGGAAGACACAAAGAAATGGAAAAACGTTCCCTGCTCATGGATTGGGAGAACAAATATTGTGAAAATGTCAATGCTACCTAGAGCAATCTACATATTTAATGCAATCCCTATCAAAATACCATCCACTTTTATCAAAGAAATGGAACAAATAATCTTAAAGTTTGTATGGAACCAGAAAAGACCCCGAATAGCCAGAGGAATGTTGAAAAAGAAGAGCAAAGCTGGTGGCATCACAATTCCGGACTTCAAGCTCTATTACAAAGCTGTAATCATCAAGACAGTATGGTACTGGCACAAAAACAGACACATAGATCAATGGAACAGAATAGAGAGCCCAGCAATGGACCCTCAACTCTATGGTCAACTAATCTTCGATAAAGCAGGAAAGAACGTCCAATGGAAAAAAGACAGTCTCTTCAACAAATGGTGTTGGGAAAATTGGACAGCCAGATGCAGAAGAATGAAACTGGGCCATTTCCTTACACCACACACAAAAATAGACTCAAAATGGATGAAAGACCTAAATGTGAGACAGGAGTCCATCAAAATCCTAGAGGAGAACACAGGCAGCAACCTCTTCGACCTCAGCCGCAGCAACTTCTTCCTAGAAACATCGTCAAAGGCAAGGGAAGCAAGGGCAAAAATGAACTATTGGGACCTCATCAAGATAAAAAGTTTTTGCACAGCAAAAGAAAGAGTCAAGAAAACCAAAAGACAACTGACGGAATGGGAGAAGATATTTGCAAATGACGTATCAGATAAAGGGCTAGTATCCAAAATTTATAAAGAACTTAACAAACTCAACACTCAAAGAACAAATGATCTAATCAAGAAATGGGCAGAAGACATGAACAGACATTTCTCCATAGAAGACATCCAAATGGCCAACAGACACATGAAAAAGTGCTCAACCTTACTTGGCATCAGGGAAATCCAGATCAAAACCTCAGTGAGATACCACCTCACACCAGTCAGAATGGCTAAAATTAACAAGTCAGGAAATGACAGATGTTGGCGGGGATGTGGAGAAAGGGGAACCCTCCTACACTGTTGGTGGGAATGCAAGCTGGTGCAGCCACTCTGGAAAACAGTATGGAAGTTCCTCAAAAAGTTGAAAATAGAGCTACCCTACGACCCAGCAATTGCACTACTGGGTATTTACCCCAAAGGTATAAATGTAGGAATCGAAAGGGGTATGTGCACCCCGATGTTTATAGCAGCAATGTCCACAATAGCCAAACTGTGGAAAGAGCCAAGATGTCCATCGACAGATGAATGGATAAAGAAGAGTGGTATATATATATACAATGGAATATTATGCAGCCATAAAAAGGAATGAAATCTTCCCATTTGCAACGATGTGGATGGAACTGGAGGGTATTATGCTGAGTGAATGAAGTCAATCAGAGAAAGACATGTATCATATGATCTCACTGATATGAGGAATTCTTAATCTCAGGAAACAAACTGAGGGTTGCTGGAGTGGTGGGGGCTGGGAGGGATGGGGTGGCTGGGTGATGGACTTTGGGGAGGGTATGTGCTATGATGAGTGCTGTGAATTGTGTAAGACTGTTGAATCACAGACCTGTATCTCTGAAACAAATAATACATTATATTTTTTAAAAAAGAAGATAGTAGTAGGAAGGGTAAAAGGAAGGGGGGGAAATCGGAGGGGGAGATGAACCATGAGAGACTATGGACCCTGAGAAACAAACTGAGGGTTCTAGAGGGGAGGGGGGTTGGGGGATGGGTTAGCCTGGTGATGGGTATTAAAGAGGGCACATATTGAATGGAGCACTGGGTGCTATACGGAATGTAAACAATGAATCATGGAACACTACATCAAAAATTAATGATGTAATGTATGGTGATTAACATAACATAATAAAATTGAAAAAAATAAAAAATAAAAAGACAAAAAACAAACAAAAAAACCAATAGCATTTTTCACAGAACTAGAATAGATAATCCTAAAATTTGTATGCAACCACAAAAGACCCCAAATAACAAAGAAATGTTGAAAAAGAAGAAAACTGGAGGTATCACAATCCCAGATTTCAAGATATACTACAAATCCATAGTAATCAAAACAGTATGGTGTTGCACAAAAACAGACACATAGATCAAGAGAACAAAATAGAGAGCCCAGAAATAAACCTACGATTATATAGTCCATTAATCTTCTACAAGGAAGAAAAGAATATGCTAGGGGGAAAAGATAGTCTCTTCAGCAAATGATGTTGGAAAATCTGGACAGCTACATGCAAAAGAATGAAATTGGACCACTTTCTTACACCATACACAAAAATAAACTCAAAATGGATAAGGACCTAAATGTGATACCTGAAACCGTAAAATTCCTAGAAGAGAACACAGGCAACAATTTCTCTGACATCAGCTATAGCAACATTTTTCTAGGTATGTCTCCTGAGGCAAGGGAAACAAAAGCAAATATAAACTATTGGGACTACATCAAAATAAAAATCTTCTTCACAGTAAAGGAAACAATCAATAAAACTAAAGGCAATCTACTGAATGGGAGAAGATATTTGCAAATGACATATCCAATAAAGGGTTAGTATCCAAAATATTTAAAAAACTTACACAACTCAACATCAAAAAACCTCCAAATAATCCAATTAAAAAATGGACTGAATACACGAACAGACATTTCTCCAAGAAGACATACAGATGGCCAGTAGACACATGAAAAGGTGCTCAACATCACTCATCAGGGAAATGCAAATTAAAACCACAATGAAATATCACTTCCTACCTATTAGAATGGCTAGTATTAAAAAGACAAGAAACAACAAGTGTTACAAGGTTGTGGAGAAAAAGGGACTCTCATGAACTGTTCTTGGGAATGCAAAATGGTGTAGCCACTGTGAAAAACAGTATGGAGTTTCCTCAAAAAGTTAAAAATAGAACTACCGTATGATCCAGTAATTCTACTACTGGCTATTTACCCAAAGAATACGAAGACACTAATTCAAAAAGATATACACACCCCTATGTTTATTAGTAGCATTATTTACAATAGCCACAATATGGATCGAAGCAGCCCAAGTGTCCATCGATAAATGAATGGATAAAGAAGAGATGGTTATATATACAATGGAATATTAGCCATTAAAAAGAATGAAATCTTGCCATTTGCAATAACATGGAGAGATCTAGAGAGTATAATGCTAAGTGAAATAAACCAGTCAGAGAAAGAAAGATAACATATGATTTCAGTCATACATGGAATTTATGAAACAAAACAAATGGACAAATAGAAACAGAGACAAACGAAAGAACAGACTCTTAACTACAGACAGCAAACTGATAGTTACCAGAGAGGAGGTGAGTGGGGGGATGGGTAAGATATGTGAAGGGGATCAAGAGCATACTTATGATGAGCACTGAGCAATGTATAGAACTGTTGAATCACTATATTATTAATAACTGTATTTAACTATACTGGAATTAAAATTAAAAAAATAAAAGGGAAAAAAAGAATTAAGGGATGAATAATTTAGTAGGTTGTTCATTTGGGACTTTTGCTTTAAAGCTTAGCTCAAATAGCACGAATGGAGGTTGAGTTAGGAGGTGTGTCTTATTTATATTGTGAAACTAGTTTTTTCCCAATAAATCATTGTTTTCTTTAAGATCATGTTAAAAAAATAGATGTTTGTTGTTAATCAGACAATTTGGGTACACGGGGAAATATGGGAGGATATCACAAAAGGATGAAGGAAATCTGTGTAGGCATTATTTGGGTATATGGACTGTCAATCATAAAAATAATAAATACTAAATGTGATGGGAATGAGATTTCTCTACAAAAAGGTATAGCAATACTAGAGCTGGTATAGTTTTCTTACACACAATGAGATCAAAATGGTAACAAGGAAAAAGGAGTTGAAAATATAAAAAATCCAAAGACCAGGACAGAGAAGCTGGATGAGAGTCAAAAAATAGGGCCAAAATCCATAAAAATGGGGAAAAGACATGTCATCACATAAAGATATAAAGTGCAAGAAGGCCAGTGAGAATTTGTGCTACATTCCTATGAGGGAAAGAAAATTTTAAAAGAAATTGAAAGATGAAAATGGATTCAGCTGAAAAGAAAATAAATACCTAAGAGATTTGGATAATATCATCCAAATGCCAACAGTGACAAGTTGGGTAGCTTCTCTACAGTTTTCTTAGACATAAGTTATATTCAGCATACTGTATACAAGTATGCTGATCGAGAATTATTTTACAGTCCATTGGACCCATAGGGAAATCTTAAGGAAACCTTTTTTTTTTTTTTTTTAAAGATTTTATTTATTTATTTGACAGAGAGAGAGACAGTGAGAGCAGGAACACAAGCAGGGGGAGTGGGAGCGGGAGAAGCAGGCTTCCCGCTGAGCAGGGAGCCCGATGTGGGGCTCGATCCCAGGACCCTGGGATCATGACCTGAGCCGAAGGCAGACGCTCAACGACTGAGCCACCCAGGCGCCCCCGGAAACCTTAAGCAGCTCTTGTACCTGCTACCAGAAGGAAGGCTAAGAATTCTAAGCCAAGTTTCACCCCTGTAAGCTTCAAGGTTAAGATAGTGGGAGATACCAACAGCTGGTGGCCGGTCTTTGAAATCTCCTTCCCCTGCTGAAAGCTGGCAGAAAACAGATCTACTACTAAAGAGAAAAAAAAAATTTCAGAACGGAAACCTGTAAGATGGCTATCATGAAAAAGGTGTTATGGGCAGACTTCATTATTCAAATAAATGTCAGAGAGCTATACTTATACATCAAAAACAATGTATATCTGAGAATTAAAACACTAAGCAAGTTTAAAGATAATATGATAAAGAGAAAACGAAGTTGCTACATTTTCACTGAAAACCAGCAGTAAAATGTAAAGTACTCGGCGGTTAACATTTAAGAAAAGATTGTAGGGATTGTTAATAGAGCAATCAAATTAAAATGCAGCCATCTGTGGACCTCTGTGGAACTGGGTGCTAGTTAGTGAAGAGGGAAATTGGAATAAGCACTACAATAGTTTGCAAGGGGTTAATGAAAAAAAATAAGAGGAAAACTATTATGTTGAGGCAAAAACATTTTCTGGGATAATCGAAATTGAGAAACACACAAATCTATTCAGGAGAAGAGTTTGCCAAGGCCCTCTCTGTTATTTCTGGAATGTTTCGTCTGTGCTTTAACAAGGCCAGTAAGTGAGTGATTTTATCCCCATTTTAGAAATAGATAACTGAGGCACAAGGAAATTAATAACTACTTCAGCCATGTGCCTGGTGAAGTCTTAGAGTCAGCATTTGAACACCAGCCACTTAGTGTCCTAAAGACTATCTTGCTTAGCCACTGTGCTATACTACTAAAAAACTTCTTTATTTTGTACTATAAAATTATGTTTCCCAACCAGTCAATGGAAAACAGTAAAAGATGTTTACAGACAATGCCTAATATGCTAATATACTGAATCCCTAAGAAATTATTATTAAATATTAT
Source organism: Phoca vitulina (assembly GCF_004348235.1). Lineage (NCBI taxonomy): Eukaryota > Metazoa > Chordata > Mammalia > Carnivora > Phocidae > Phoca > Phoca vitulina. The sequence goes on along the minus strand of NW_022589706.1, from coordinate 11,380,874 downwards.
AGAAATATTGTTGATGTCTCAAAGAGGGCAATAAAAAGCACTGAGGATAAAAGGATCCAATAGTACATGTATTCCGAATGACATTTTTCATTAATATGTAATATATTAAGTTAATAATGAAATATATTAATATATCAATAATATAACATATAGTAATAATATGTAATAAAATAAATTTTAACATTAATCAAAATAAATGTTAATGCAATTATTTAACAGGAGAGACCTTTATTTATGTAAGTAATCTCTACACCCAAAGTGGGGCTTGAACTCATGACCCTGAGATCAAGAGTCATATGCTCTACTGACTGAGCCAGCCAGGCACCCTTAATAGGAGAGACCTTTAAAACATTCAATAAATCAAGGCCGATTTTCTCTAAGATATACTATTTTGGTAATTGAGTAACGATTTAAAATAGTTCTTTTTATTTAGTAAAATGCATTAGAGGTATTTGGCATCATATCACCTTTAATTATTTTTGCTTCTTTAGCAAATGCAGTGACTACATTAAAATGGCTATGTGCGTGAGTACAGTTCTAGAAAGACATGTGAGAGAAACTTGTACAAGTAAACACTTGATTTAAAAAAGAGAAGGGTTGCCTATCTGCATGGCTCTCGCAGTTACCCACACCCTCCCCTGGAAGTCACTCCACTCCTTTTGGAAGATTTAAACCCTGGCTCACTATTACATTATGCTCTCCAACCCCACTCTTTTCGTGCAAACCTATAATCTGTCAACATCTTTTGTCCCTCCATCCTCGTGGTTGTGTCCTAGACCTTGCCGCTATCAACAACTTCAACCTCTGCATAATTTCAAGTTCAACCTTCTGCCTCCCTCCAGTCACATTTTTTTCTTGCATTTTCTTTTTTTTTTTTTTTTTTTTAAAGATTTTATTTATTTATTTGACAGAGAGAGAGAGAGACAGCTAGAGAGGGAACACAAGCAGGAGGAGTGGGAGAGGGAGAAGCAGGCTTCCCGCGGAGCAGGGAGCCCGATGCGGGGCTCGATCCCAGGACCCTGGGACCATGACCTGAGTCGAAGGCAGGCACCTAACGACTGAGCCACCCAGGAACCCCTTTCTTGCACTTTCTTGAAACCCTCAGCACACTCTTGTCTCAGGGTCTTCATATTTAGCTGTTCTCTGTGTCTCTAATGCTCTTTCTCTATGCATCTGCACAGCTCATTCCTACAACTGGAGTCTTCAGGTCTTTGCCCAGTATCACCTTCTTGGGAGGCCTTTACTGACCATCCTGTTTAAAGTTTCAGCTCTCCTCCCCACTGGCACTCCTATCACTTCTGCTTGCTTTATTTTCCTTCACAGCATTTTTTTTTTTTTTTTTTTTAGTAGGTTCCACACACAGCATGGAGCCCCATGCGGGACTTGAACTCAGGATGCTGAGCTCATGACCTGAGCTGAGATCAAGAGTTGGACTTTTAACCGAGTGAGCCGCCCAGCATTTTATAATCATCAGATATAATATGTCATCTGACCAGTATCTAGTTTATCGTTGGTCATTTCCATGAGGGAGGGACTTTTGTACTTTGTTCACTCATGCATCCCCAGAGCCTTGAGTAGGGTTAGGACACAACAGGGTCCCTACACATCTCTGTGGAATGTATGATTTTGGTGAAATGAAGAGAAAGGCTATTGCAGGTCTGGAGAGTTATATACTTTATGAAGGGGTAAATAAATTAATCTTTGGAAGGTCAATTCAAAAGTTGAACACAATGAGGAAAATGATACCAGCTGTAATATGTGGACTCTAGCATAGCTATTTGATACTCTTCATAAAGTATCTGCTTTCTGATGTTACGGGGCAGTATGTGGGTAATTCCACTTCTGGAAAACAGTTCCTACTCTTCTGCATACTGCTAGGTTTCGAACTAGAAATTCCCCAGTGACTTAACGCCCTGACTAAAAGTCAGTTCTATAGGGAAAGATAACGCTTTGTTACAGCTTTCTGAAAAAAAACTGTGTACATGGCGCTCTGGTCAGGAAGATTAAGATCTCATTTCAGCAAGTATGTTCTTTTACATATGTTATTTCTCTTATTATTTGCTATGAGTCTATTATATTTATATGGGTAGGTATGTAATAATTTATAAAATTAGTTGTAACTATGTGTTTATTAATAAATCTAATATATAATATTAATATAACACATTACTATATCAATAATGTGTAATATATAGTAGAATAAAATACATAACATAGTAGTTAATAAATGTGTTATATATATTAAATATAATCTATAATATAATAAATATAGAAACAAATTATATGTTCTATTTATTATTTATTTTTCTTATTATTTCTTTTTATCATTTATTTTAATTCTCACAGCCAGAAAGTGTCAATTAACATTAAGGCAATAGCTTAATAGTAAACTGCAAGCAAATAGATCTACATAAGAATTCTCTAACCGTTTCTCTCTCTTTTGACATTTACTGGTTTTCTTTGAGGCACAGATACTTGAAGGACCAGGCATTGGTACCATGACTTGACTTGTGTTCTGTCCTTTTGTGTGGCTGAAATGTGGTCTGTATTTACTTTGGACAATGTTACTCTCCAGAATGGCATACACAGTACTTCATGGACAATTCGAGTAATTTAACTGAGTTTTACATTAAACTTTGTTATTTTAGAATCTAATAGCCCATCCTAAGAGCAGTACTGGTCTGCACTCTGCATTTTCTGCCAACAATTGTTCCTCTGGTCTTGGACTTCCTCTAGTTAACTAAAGCAACATCAACAAGAGGGGTGCCTGGGTGGCTCAGTTAAGCGTGCACCTCTTGATTTTGGCTCCGGTCATGATCTCAGGGTTGTGAGATCAAGCCCCATGTTGGGCTCCATGCTCAGTGAGGAATCTGCTTGAGATTCTCCCTCTCTCCCGCTCCCCCTGCCCCCATTCCCTCTCTCAAAAAAAAAAAAAAAAAAAAAAATAGCAACATCAACAACAAACAAAAATGAACCTAAGTAGATACTGCAGGTGAAAGGTGAAGTGATAGTTTTTCAATTCCTTTCTTCAAAGAAAACTGTAGTTTTCTGAGCAAACCAGCACAGCAACCTGAAATAGCCATGTGCCCAGATGAATTCTCCCTACGTATGAGTGAGTGTGAAGCGTTACATAAGCCCCCGGTGTTTATCTGGGCCTCCCGCATGTGTATCTTGGAACTCCCACTGGGCACCACTGACTTCTGAAATTCTCGAGAGCCCTGCCATCATTTATAATGATAAGAACCCTTCTCTAAGCGCATACTCTTAGAAAAAATACATGCCACCCTCCATGGTCAAACTTTAAAGTTAAAATCTGAAATACAGTTTACCTTACTTGTGGCCTTCTGAAGATTTTTTTACAAATTTGAAAGAATAACAGCATTTATCCTTTTTTTTTTTTTTTTAACAATCACTTTAATGTATGTAGTTATCTGCCTGAAAATCCTTTGGACATTAAAAAGCTGTCATACTTTGTTATCTTTGTTCTTTGAGAGAGTAAAGGTGGTTCTTTCAGGGAAGTCTTAAGGAGATGAAGCAGGGAGTCAAGGGGGCCCCTCACCAGGCATCTTCAACTGTTCTCTGTAAGACCACTGAACGTCATTCCAAAGGGGACTGATATTGTCCCCAGAGAGTGGCTACTGGCTTAAGGATTATAAATACAATGACCAAAGTGTTCCAAAATAAACATTTCCTCTTTAGTTCAGAAACAGAAAAACTGTCAATAATATCAACATAGAATAATAAAGAGGCTCTTACTCTTCTCTCTAAATAGCAAAACTATCAAATCCTAAAATATATACCTTTAAAAATGGGCTGATTTTATGGAAGGCTGATTTTAGTGACAGGTAGCAGTCCTCCATAAAAATGATGAAATTCATTAAGATTGATAATAATTAATATATTAATAATTCATAGGAAAAATTAAAGGATTATTTTTCTTAAATTCAGATTTTTTAAAAAATGGAACCATTATTAGTCGTGTATTCTGCTTTCTTTCAGTGATGTGGTCAATACTTACAGTGAATTCAGAGAGCGTAGTCCTTGGAAAGCATCTGGTGCTAGTTCAGAGATCTGATTATTGCTCAGGTCACTAAGATTAGAAATAGGGTAGATTAAATTAAATAGAACATCAGGGAGGATTTACAGCAAGAGAAAGCTATTTACTGCCTTTAAGTGTCGATTTTGCACCTATCAATACATGTATATAATTTGCAACCTAAAACATCTGAAGCATCTTCAATTTTAAAAAAATCAGACTTTTAAATCAACTATTGGCTCTTTTCTGAAATTATTATAAGAGATGCCATGTCCTATTTTTGAAAATAGAACATCTAAGATTTGACTGCATACTATATTGATCACATACATTCACATGGGTGTGAATCAGTATGTTAACTTTCAGAGAACTTTAAAATATTACATAGTTTAGCTTTTAACATTATAGTATTATACAACCAGCAATCAGAAGTCACATCATTTAATATTTAAGTTGTCAAACACTCAAATATTCATACGTAAGTGAATGTCTGCATGGTCATGACCTGTATAATTTTTAAAATTACATATATTCTAGAATATTATTCACTCACATTCTTCTAAGCTTTTTATATGGTGAGAAAGCTCCAGGAGGGATGACCTTGATTGAGTTCTGTTCCAAACGTCTGCAATGAAAAAATTCAATTTTTAAATGGAAACGTGAGTTCTCAGGGATGTTTAATTCAAGCCCAGGATTCATGTCAAGAAGCAAAGTTGATGCTCTTCATGAGTGATTCTTTTTTTTCTCAAAAATGACTACTAAAATTAATAACGCTGTGCCCTAAATGTGGAGCAAGATTGGGAATAAAAATAAGGCAATTATACAATGAATAAAAATCTCCTGATTTTTAGGCATTACAGGAATATTAATATTTAAGTCTGGACTTTGTAGAAAAGAGAAAGTACCTGTAAGAAACTAACTTCAGAGTACATTTTAATAACCTCTATATCAGAAAGAGAAATATGTAGTAACACTGAATAGATGTACATGATGTTTTAGAGATAACTATAACTCTTTCACAAAGGAAATTACTGCTGGAATATTAAATTTTATAAACCTTTTATTTCCTCTACAGAAAGCATATTATGGGTTGAAAAAACTGTTACACTCAGAAAAATAATTTTGCAGCTTCTTATGAGGTAAATCTTAAATTCCAAATCCATTAAGTATCATAGGTATTTTCAGTGAGACTGGACTCTGTATATTTTGTGTGAAAACCACTGCAGCAAGGTGCATTCAAACACAAGTGTTCTACTCTCTGGTTCTGTTATCGAGAAAGACACAATTTTCCCCACTTAGTTTTGAAAGACACAAAGAAATAACTTTCATTAAGTGTTTTTGTAAATATTTTATCCATCAAAAAATTTTGCCTCTCAGCTTCATTTCTATCCATGTAAACATCATAATAAATATTTCCCATCCCCTTCCCCTCTTCTCTTTGTATCCCAGAGACTGACTCTTGGGAACCATATATCCCAGGCTCACTTTGGCTTTGGTGGAATTTGGCCAATGAGAGGCAGTGGTGGAGACTGAAGGGAGGATGAGCCCAGAAGCCAGGATATCCTCCCATCCTCTGCCTCAGGGGATGTCCCCAGCAGTGGTCCCCAGATCTCCTTCCTAATTTTAGCTCCTGCTGGGGCCACCTCCTGACTTTGTATAATATCCTTTTCTTCTTAGATCTTTGTAGCCCTGGAGGGAGAAGCACCTTTCTATTCTCTGTGTCACCTTCACAACTGCTGAATTCATTCCTCATATTAAATTCCTCTGTTAAAATACTTGGCAGGAGCTTCACTTTTCTGCCTGGATTAAAAAACATATATACAAATATATAGACAGGTATAAATATTTATATTGGCATATTTATATATTTTTGTATAAATACAATAACTACATATATATGTATATTGACTATACTGTGTCATACACATTGGTTCATTTTTACTCAATGTTAGTAGTACTTGAACATGTAGGTATTACCAACACTTAATGAACATCAAATCAAAACAAATAAATATCCCCAGAAGGCTAAGTAGAAATGCCTAAATTCTGGTCTTATCCAATTCCAAAGTCCTTCTCACAGTTCCTGGCTTTCTTCAATAGGCTCAGGGTTCACCCTGACCTCCTTATTTCTATACGCAATGGGTTTCCTCAGACAATATTGCTCTTGAACTCATTGTAGCATTTGACATAACAATACTTCTTGCATGGATGAGGCACTCTATGCCTCTGTTCTCTTCTTTTTTCTCAATTTCCAAATTTGCTTTCTAATCCTCTAAATCCAGTTATTCCCCAAGTTACCATCCCTTCCTCTCTCACACAAAAGGTAAAATCCTTTCTCTATAATCGGCAACACTAGTTATGATTATCTTCCTCCAAAAAGCAGAAATTATTTTGTTCACATTCAAGATAAATTTAAGTTTATTTACAAAATATATGAGGAAGAAAATTCAAACTGCTCATAATGCAACACTCAGATCAGTGAGTTTTAGGGGTCTTTTTGGTATGCGTATTTATTTTATCTAATTAAAGTCTTATTGTATAGAGAATTCTGTGTTGTACACCTATGTCAAATATCATACCGTACATGTTTTCTTAATATCATTAAATATTTTGGAAGATGTTATTTTTAAGGTCTTTATAACATCTCATTATCAAAATGGACCACAGTTCCTTAATCATTCCCTATTATTAGCCCATTTAGGTTAGTAATAATTTTACGTTATTATGAATTGTATTGTTTAGGTATTTTAAGACGACTGAAGCATGGCTTCCTCCTAAAGCCTGACTTGATTTTCTCAGGTATGGTTACGTGTTATCTTTCTCTATATACCCAAGGGCGTTCTCTTCTCTGTGCTTCTCTATCTCACTGTATTCTAGTCATTTTTCACATATCTCTCCTCCACCAGGTTTGTTGGCTTTTCAGGGGCAGATTTGCCCCAGAAGACAGGAAATAAATCATATGAAGAAAATATGGATTTGGCATCTGGATTATTTATCTAGGTCTTGAGAAAGGGTACTTTTTTTCAAAAGCTCTAAATATAACAAAGGGCATTTAAATCATTTCACTGTTACACTATTGATTAGAATGTTATAAATTGATGGTTTAGAGACACGTTTGTTTTTGTTTTTGCTGTGATCCATTCTTGTATTTAGATCTTAAGAAGTTTAAAAAGTAATCAATGAAAATTACAGTGAGAGCAAGCTACAGACACAACACTGTTGACTGGAGGACCTTCTTCGAATCTAGGGCAATGAAATATCATTTAATTTTGTTTAATATTTGCTCAAAATAATATAAAGCTATGATGAGAAAAAATTTAAATTCTTAGTGTCTTGTAGATTTCTTTCAACGCAACAGTAATGCAAAACTAGTTTATATCATTACTTTTCATAAATATCATTTCAAGTTCATGAAAACAAAACCAGTAATCATTCATTCATTCATTCATTCGCCCTCTGTACTCTGCCTGTACAGAATATACTATATGAATGGAATTCAATGGTGATCAGAAGCAAACATGTTTATGCCCTCATGGAAGTTTTATTGATAAAGTGTCTAATTTTGCAGTTACACTTCTGATTAATTTGTTCAATAAAACTTTTTTAAAAATGATATATTCAGCACTGAAATATCAATAACATTAATTCACAAATGTGGCCAAACTAATTCTATCATCTAATATAACTGAAGAGCTTTCTTAGAAATTTTAAAATTCATTTATTATTTTATAATCTCTGAAGCCAGAATTCTTATAATGATCACTAACTGTCCTAATGGCACTCAAATACATTTTAGTATAACCACAAATTTATGTGTCTAATCTACAGTTCATGCCATTGATAAATATTCCTACTAAAGCAAACAAATGATACATAAGTGAGGTTATATATTTTTTAGAAAATGCATGCACAGAAAATTATAAAACAAGGACAATTCATGATGAAATAGTGTTAAACTTTCATGCAAAAATAATAATTCCAAGATAATACAGTGATGTTGTATGTATCATTCATTCTTGCAGTGTACCATGACTTAAACTTCACATTGAAAACCATTTCATTTACAACATATGCAACAGAAAGCTGAACAATGACATGTAAAATGGATTTGCTTGCTTTTCTTTATTTATCTATTTGCTTCCAACCTTTGTTCAAAAAAAAAAAAGTATTTGAAACAGCGCTTATATGGTTATTTACACTGACTCAGCAGCTAATTGGTTTTTATGGCGCTGTACCAGCAGTCCATTAAGGCAAAATATAATTGCCTCCTTCATTCAAACAGATTCTCAAGCAAGAAAATATTCTACCACTGACAGATGTCAACCAATAAATTTTAAAATGTTTCAAAATGTCCATTTTCTCCTCTTTAGTGGGCAAACAATAAACTAATGTCTACTTCCTTTAAACTCAGATGTCTAGGACCCTACTTTTCATTACGAGAACTTTAGGATATATTTTAAAAACTACAAGCAACACACATCTCAAATGGTCTTCATACTCCTATAGAAAAGACAGAAACATATTTCAACCAGATTATAAAACATAAGGCAGAAATATATTAGAGCATTTAGGTGAAGGTTAAATAAAGAAGCAAATGAAATGTACATTTTCTGTCTTTCCTATCCTCTAATCTTCTATTTTAATAGCATAAAATCTGCTGAATTTTATAGAGTGCAAATTTGAATCCATTGTTCCATGAAGAATCTAATTAAAAACATTCCAGGATTACAAAAACAGATAGTGTCACGGCTAAGATATATTTGCATGCTGTGGGTAAAATCCACCATAATTAAGAGACTTCCAAATGTTAGTCCTTCATAAACATAAGATTCCATATTTTGAATTTCAAAGGAAAAATATATTTAAAAAAACTGAATAAGGGAGGAAGAACATTCTATCAATTACATCTATATGGAAATCTTTTTCATGTAAAAGTAGCCAGAACCTTTTTCTCCACAGAATGTATGTGAGTAATTCCAAAACATTTTATCACTCTGTGTGTGTGTGTGTGTGTGTGTGTGTGTGTGTGTGTGTGTGTGTGTATAGTTTATATAAAACCAACCTGCTGTTACCACCTCATCAAAATCACGGAATCAAGGAAATTTTAGTTAGACATTCCATGAGATAAGAAATGGAAACAATTTTCTAACTACCCCATCAAAAATTTCAGAAGTACAGTATGTTTAACCAATAAAAACCTTCCTCCTCACTCACATACATCTTTTTCTCTTGTTCTTTAATTACTGCTTAAAAAAAAAATAAATCAAGCATGTCTTCACACTTACAGAGTTCCTAGGGAATGAGCTGCAACCAATATATACCCCTTTCTGGTGCCTATTTTAAAGATTGTAGAAAATGGAAAATTATCAAGAAATCTCTCTGCTCTAAGACCCTTAGAACATGGAAGTGATGTACAGGTATCTCTGAGCCCTGCGACAGAAGATACTCTATGATGGTTATTAGTGAGCAGATATCACATCAGTAGAGCATACAACACAGTCCAACCTGGGAAGTAAAAACTCCAACTGGTTTGAAGTCATTTATGAGATATTAAACAATATTAGTTTATTTTAAATGACATTTCCAGCTCACTAGTTTTCATTTCTCAGGAATTATTTTCAATATTTTTCAAACTAAATTATGTTGACAAACCATATAAAATAACATCCACATGACAAAGCTGAAACCTCTCCAAGAGGTATTATGTTTTATATATGTGTGTACATAAAGATAAAAATGTATGGTTTAGTGATTAAAAGTATGAGCTTTACAGCCACTGATAGACTCTGTAGACCTTGCAAAAATTAATTTGCTTCCTTGTCTCAGTTTCTCTTTCCAAAAAATGAGGAAAATAAAACCTCCTGTAAAATATGTTTTTGTAAAAATTATGAGATGTAGAAAAAACACTTTTTTTTCTTGCATGAAAAATGGGGAAAGAATAAAAATATGAGGATACTCATGGGTATATATGTACTCACACATATAATAAGCAGCACTATATAATAAAACGTTTATAACACATGTTAGTTTCACACATATAGATTATATAGTAAAGAAATAAATCTGATACATGATTTGATCTCTAGTACAAAATAAATATATATATGATTCCAAAAGACATTGTTAAACAAATTAGCGGTACAGATTTGCAGATAACTCAGCAATTATATATTAAACACATACACGCATACATCATTCACATGGAAGCTGAAAAAAATATATAATGTTGTAATTTCCATGATCAACATGATTAAAATATATAGCATTTCCTCAAATTTGGAAACTGTCTTAGGAACTCAAAAAGGTTTTACAGCACCAGTAAAGTATGAGTTTGGATTGATTGTAACATACAGCCCAGATGTTGATTATACATGGCAATAAAACTGACAGTTCTTTGCATTTTCCCCATCTGCTTTTAACATAAATGGCAAAAACAGCTGCCAGAGAATAGAACATAGATTTAATGGGGTGTGTGTGTGTTGGGGGGGTTGTGGAATGACCCTAGCTTCTGAATCTTGGACTGCTCAGTGTAGCCAAATATTCTCATCATAGGTAACATCAATCCAACATTTGAAAAGGAGGAAGCAGCTATATTCCTTTGACATTAGGGATTCTCTTGCCTATTACATAATAATTCTAAAGTAAGTATTTTATACTTCTGGACTATTACCTCTAGCTTTAGCAGTAAATGTATGCCTTGAAATCCTTCATATGTCTATATAAAATGACGAAAGATATTTTAGATTGAAATACAATTTCTGTTAGGTAATTGTAGTCTCTCTAGTACTTTGTAAGTTTAATAAATATCTCCAGCAGCTGGTGAATAGTTGCCTCTAGAGGGACATATTATGCATATAGCTAGCAGTTCTGCATTAGGACTGTGTCCATACTAATTGATTATCAGCCATTCCTGCTTTGGGATGACTTATTCCTGAATATTGTCCATTTCCTTCATTTTATTTTATTTTTTTGTGATGTCATTCTAGGGTACATGCCCCTGAGGTTAAATTCAATTGATGTTTTCATAGAAGAAATAACTCTTCTTCCATTTGGTCTTTAAGCATTTAAAAAGCAAATGTGTGTGTGTCTGCGCAAGGGTGTGTGTTCTTACTGACTTCGTATTCAGGCAGTGACTTAAATGAAGGTTAACATTTTCATGGGGGTATTCATGTGGATATATATTCAAATGCAAAGATACACTCAAAACGCACAATCACATGGTTTAGATTTAGGGGGAAAAATGGGCTTAGGCACATGGTTCACTGACTTCAGGGGGACAGAGTATAGATTCATAATGTCAATAACACTAAGCTTTCATATATAATTTTTCTTTACCAATTCAAGGAAGAAAAATAGTTAAATGTTCTGCTGCTTTGGTTTTCGTTATTGATGAAAACCTTTTGGACACTAACTTTGAGTCAGGCATGGAGCTAAGTTGCCCATTTGGTAATAATTTTAGTTTTAAAAACATTATGCAAATTGTCTTTCCACATCGCTTGTTTACAGTATTACTCAATGAGTAGATAGCAATTGCCCTTCTTCCCCTGTACTGATTCATTGTCCAAATTATCCATGTCTTTTTCCTCGAATTTAGGTAACAATGTGGCCAATAGTAGTATTTGAACTGTATGCATTTTCAACTTAATCTTTCCAGATGATTATACACCATAAATCTATAACTTAATCCCTAAAAAACACAGCTGGTGATTTGTCTGATAATAAAGAACACTTTGACCATGCACCAGCTGTCTTCATTTTTATGTTAAAGTCTACATAGGTCTTATTTTACCTCTGATGGGTCTCCATTTTCTTTTCTGTAGAAGCTTTTAGCGAATCGACCACTTCTTGGGATCCTCTTCCATCCCTATCTGATGCTATGCCCGCCTTCACCACACCCTACAGACTGTTGCTATCACTTCCTTAGTGTACTCTTTCCCCCAAAACCATTCTCCACTCCATCTTAGGGTGATTTTTCTAACTTATCTCATCACACTACTACCGCGCTCCAAATGCTTCTTTGTATACTATACTATTGTTATTAGGAGAGGTGATTCTTCAAGATCAGGCTTCCACTTTATGTTCTAGCTACTAAAAACTGCTTTAATTTCTCAAATGTATACTACCTCTAACTTTCCTGGGACTTTGCCCATGCTTTTTCCTCTGTCTATGGAGCCCCCAGTTTCTCTGCCTGCCAGACACATCCTCATGCCTGGAGATTCCTTGATTCTCCCAGGCAAGCCAAGGTATTCCTTTCTCTGTATTCCCTATGTGTATTTTATTACTTATCACATGGTTTTAAAATTTTCTCTTTGTGTGGTTTCAATTCTTTGTACTGTAAACATCCTGAAGACTGGGAGTGTGTCCTTTCATCCATAATGACTGATGCAGAGTAGGCACTCAAAAGTTTTTGTTGAGTATGTAGTGCATGAAAAGAAAATGCTATTTTTTCAACATGTTCTTCTTCTGTTGCAATAATACTCATCAGACTCTTTGGATTTTTTTTTTTTTTTTTAAGAGAAACCAGTTGGAGTTTCTTACTTGCCTTACCACCTTAATCTCCACTCTAGTTGTTTTAGTATTTCTTTCTTGCCCATCTATTTATAATTTTACCATACTTATTTTCACTTCTTAACTAATATTATAAAATTTTGATTCAGTCTTCTGTGTCTTTCTCTTAAGAAAGCCATTATAGCTTTCTGCTTAAATGATCACACATCTCAACAAAAAAGCACATAAAGTATGTGTGTATACATACATCTAACATATGTTACATATATGGCTTTTTTTGTGAAGTTAGGCACAAATAACAAACAGGTAAGAAAATAAATTGAAAGGGCAACTAACAGAATGGGAGAAACTTTTCGCAAAGCATATATTTGGTAAGGGGTTAGTATTCAAAATAAATAAAGAATTAATAAAACTCAGTAGCAAAAAAGCAAATAATCCAATTTAAAATGGGCAAAGGGCTTAAATAGACATTTTTCCAAAGAAGACATACAAATGGCCAATACATACATGAGAACTCAACATTACTAGTCATCAGGGAAATGCAAATCAAAACCACAATAAGATATCACTCCAGAACTTTAGGATGGCTATTATCAAAAAGGCAAGAGATATCAAATGTTGGCAAAGATGTGGAGAAAAGAAAACCCTTGTGCATTGTTGGTGGGAATGTATATTGGTGCAGCCCCTTTGGAAAACAGTACAGAAGTTCCTAAAAAAAATTAAAAACAGAACTACCACGTGACCTAGCAATCTCACTCTTGGGTGTATATCTGAAGGAAATGAAATTAATATCTTGAAGAGACGTCTGTACCCTTATGTTCACTGCAGCTTTTTGCACAGTGGCCAACATATGGGAACTACTTAAATGTCCTTGGACGAATGGATAAAGAAATGTGGTATATATATGTGGGGGTGACATATATGTGTATATATGTGTGTATATGTGTGTGTGTATATATATATATACACACACACACATATACACATTATTCAGCCACAAAAAGAAAGAAAATCCTGTCATTTGCAACAAAACAGATGAAACTGGAGGGTATTATGCTATGCGAAATAAGTCAGAGAAAGACAAATATTGTATGCTATCAATTGTATGTGGAATCTTAAAAAAACGCCTATTTCATTGAAACAGAGAATAGAATGGTGGTTGCCAGGGGCTGTTGGGATGAGGAAATGGGAAGATGTAGGTCAAAAGCAATAAATTTTCAGTTATAAAAAGAGTTAAGTTCTGAGGATCTAATGTACAGCATGGTGACTATAGTTAATAATAAAATACCGAGAGTAGATCTTAAGTGTTCTCACCATACACACACAAAAGAGTTAACTGTGTTAACTATGTGAGGTGATGGATGTATTAATTATCTTGATCTTGACAATCACTCCACAATAAACACATTTATCAAGTCATACACTTTAGATATATACAATTGTATTTATCAATTATTCCTCAATAAAACTGGGGGGGGGAAGAAGTTGGGAGAAATAGGTAATAAATAATTTTCTTATCATGAACACATATTCTTAATAAAAACTGATTCTGTGCATGTAATGGATATATGTAGCTTTTCAAAGATATTTCACTATTTCATTCAATAGCAATTAAAGATTGTTCAAGATACACATATGAAATTGAAAATTCTGCCAAAATAAATATGAGAGCACTCCAATATTATTATTATTATTATTATTATTATTATCAATAATGGCCTATGGAACTACAAGTAGAGCTGAATCTATAAATCTATTTTACATTATTTATCTTATGTGGAACCATGCGAGCTGCTGTTGGGATTACACTAAGCATGGCTACTGATAACCAAGAAAATGAGATATTTGTTCTGATGGAACATGATAGAGATCTTTGTTTTGTATACTGAACAATGAATTGGCTCTCTGCAATCTGTAGGAAGCTAAATTATGATGTCTTTTTCTGGGTGCTTAATTCATGATGGAATCATAGTATGAAAACTGAAGAAAATATAATTCAAAAACATGAGGAAATAAAAATAAGGATGAACAACATTTGCATGAACTTCTTTTATATCAAATGACTACTCATTCCATAAAATATATTGTCAGAAAGAAATCCTACTATTTTGTTTTTCTAATCATTAACTATGTTAGCACATAATCAGAGCTGAATTACTGATTTATGTATATATTTTGATGATGGCTATATTTTGATCTTGGGATTGTTTATTTAATGACATTTCTAGACAAAATTCTATTACTTGGTAGAAGAAAAGCTAGTTTCTTTATGAGATTTGGGAGATATATACCAAATTTGTGCTACTGGAAGGATCTCAGAACCAAATATGTAAATGTACTTCTAATTTTCTACATCAAAGTAGATATGTAGAGTGATAGTTCCATATTTGAAATTAGGTTTGTGTAAAAACTTACAAAATTATTTTCTACATTACAAAAGAATTAAAAGGTTTCTGCTAACTTTTAGAGACCATATAGCTTCCTACCTTCTGTTTCAGTAGGTCTGAAGGAAGTTTCTTTATCATAAAAAAGGCTTACCTACAATGCAAGATGATTTTTTTTAACAGTACTTGGTCATAAATATTTCTACTAGGCATAGACTGAGAATGCTGTCACATCAGTGAGCCTGCAAAGCACAAAACTGTAAACATAAAATTTAAAGCCAACAGTCATGCTATATGTTAGCCAATTCTGTGAGTGGGTCTGAAGTAAGAAAAATATCAGGGATGTGTAAAACTGCAAAATGCTAATGAGTGCTTCAGTGGTTAGCAAGTGCTCTAGTAAAACTATCAATTAAAGTAGAACTGCTAGAATTTTCACTCATAATATTTTCTTAACTCTACCTATTTTCTCTTGCACTTAAGAACCCTTAAGTTGGATGTATCTCTAAATTTTTAAATACTTTCATAGTGAAACAATTAAATGCTTTCACAGTGAAAACAATGCCACTTTGAAATTATCAACCTACTTTTTATTTATCAAGGCAAACTCAGATTATGGACTATATCTTTCTTTCACACCAAATTACATTAAAAATGGTATCATTTGCTTTATTTAGATAGTTTCTGTTGCCTAGATAGTAAAGTCAAGGTAATTTACAGGTACTGTAATATTAGTTGAACTGCATGCTGCATTTTTTAAATTTATTTTCAAAATTTTGGCATATGAGTAGAAAATCAGCCAATTATACAACATGATAGCCGTCCTACTAGCTGGGACATTACTAAGTGCATGATAAATAATTAAAAAGTCACCCTTGATTTCATAACTCTCATAATAATCTAGTATAGAATGCACAATTTAAAAACATGTTAATCAAATCAAACTTCGGTATCCCTACCTATAGAAAGTCCGATGACTTTGACCTACAGTATGTGGATTCAATTTGGCAAGTATTATTTATTAGAATTAAGGATTCAAAAATTTGGAAGGGGCAAATACAGAAATAGTCTGCAAAAAGGTTAAATGTATATGGGAAGAGTGTTTGTCTAAACAGAAATGGAGGGAAAAAACAAGCACTTTAGAAGTTATATTCAGCATCATAAATGTAGGTTGTAATACAATATAACATTCAGAAGCCCTCTTTTCTTTCACTTCTTTATGCATGCAAATGATCCAGAGGTAACAAAGGAAGCAAAAGTACTCCCAAACCTCACATCTAACCTCCATCATTGTGAATCTCTTTGAAAGAACCTTCTTTATTGCTGGCAGAGTAAAAGCAGACCAGTAGTTTACACAACGATGAGCTTCCTTTCCATTTTATCTATTTGAATGGCATGCCCAAGAAAATGTATTATAGCTTCTGAGAATTTCCAATCCATCTCAGAAAACGTTGAAACAACCCGCAGAAGACCTGGGCTGAGAACTTTGCTACCATCTTTTCCCTTCCCATAATTTGAACTTCTTCCTGACCTTCTTCTCTAAACAAAAGAATTGCATGGTTTCCAACTTCTGAGCCTTAAACAAGCCACCAAGAGTGAAGGCAGGAGGGCAGAAGAGTAAACAAGATGTACTAAATTGTTACAACCCATGTTCTTACTATTTTCCATGATTTATGGAACTTCTGCATAATGGTTTGAACAGGTGATATGCCACGGAAAATCTATAACTAGATTGAAGAGAACTAAATGTCTACTTTATAACAATCCATCATCTCATATTCAAAATTTTATATCTCAAACATGATTTAAGAAATTAATTCTGAGGATGTGATGTATAGAAAATCAATTTGCTACTAATAATTCTGTTGCCATGGGCCAGATTCTGAAGACTTGCCTCAGGCTTTCCATCTGTATGAAAAGAAGGTTTTAACCAGCAGAGTTCAAAGCAGCAAAGTGCTGGGAAGATCTCAGGGAGGGCAAAAGCTTCTTTCTTTTAAACTAACTTTATACTATACATGTTCTATTTTCCCCTCTTTATCTTCATTAGTCTGTATTCCTTTGTCACATTTTCTGTTTACCATGAAGAATGGAGGCTTGGAGGCTCTCCAGAATGTGTGCACTGGACCGCTTTTATTTGTCCCCAACATTGTCCTTTTCCCCATCACCACTACACCAAGTGTCGGTGCAGAAATTGTGAGGAAAATAGACAGTCCTGCCCTGAGTTTGCAGTCTATTCAGCATAGTCTGACATTAATCCCAATATCAAATTACACCATGATAAGTTCTATGCAGATAAAATCCAGGGAGGTATGAGAATATGTCACAGAGAATAGGAGAGACGACACTATGATAATTGTTGGTAGAAAGTAACGTGAAACAGCTCTCACTTTTGTACACGTTCTTATCCTTTAATGCCTGTCTTTATGCGCCTTCTGTGTTCTCTTCATATGTAAGTTTCTCAAAGCTTTTCTTGCCCTGTTTTTCCTGAGTATCAGTCAGCCTTTTCTTCTGATTTTTTCAATTCTCTCTTCTACAATATCCCAACAAGCCCATGCCATGTTTACCTTTCTTTCGCAGCTAGATCAGTGAAAGAACATGAGAGCTATGGAATGAAATAAATCTCAGACTGAGGCCATTTTAGCCACTTCACAATTTTAACACTTTGAACAAGATTTCTTAACATTTCTGACTTCATTAAAAAACAAAACAAAACAAAAAAACAAACAACAAAAAAACCCCAGCAGACTGAAGTTGTCAGTCTTTGAGGGATTTGAGGCAAATGTCTATAGGCTTCATCACAGAAGAAATATGGCCTTAGAGAAAGAAGACATCTAAGACTTATCTGTAGGATGATTGAATCAATTAATGTATCTAAAGAAGGAGGCTACCCATTGGATACTGACTGGGTCAGCCTAGAAGAGAGAAAAAAGGAGCTCTCAGACACCTGTAGAGAGTGGAATCCAAGCCAGTATGGGGAACAGGCAAATTTAATGAATGAATTTTAAATATTTATAGCCCATTTTAGCTCTTTCCATTAACTATCCTATTAATTAACTTTTCTCTTACTTATTGTATGCTTAAAAAGCACCATTTTTTTTTTTCCTACAGGGAGAGAAAAGGCTGTTCTTTCAGTTTTTATTTTTAATTTTGTTTAATATGGCTCCTTTTATTACTTTTTAAACATATTTTATTTTATTTTTATTTTAAGTAGGCTCTATGCCCAACGTAGGGCTTGAACTCACGGTCCTGAGATCAAGAGGCAGATGCTCCACTGACTGAGACAGCCAGCCACTTCTAGCTCCTTTTAAAGATCAATTTGCTGTAAATGCTTAATATCCATTTACTCAGTAAATATTTATTTTATATTTATCATCTGCCTATCATGTGCCATGTACTAGATTTGTTGCTGGGTATTCAGTGGTGATCAGAACAGAACTCATTCCTGCCTCTGCCTTCAGTAGAAGCTTCAGAGTTTCTACTTCAGTAGGGAAGACAGACGTTTCGATGAACATACACAATATTATGTATATAAAATATATAAGTAACGTATATATTATATATAAACATATATAAACAAAATGTAATAGCTAGGTGCAGTCAAAATAAGATTCCTAGCCTGCAAATGAGATGACAGATCCTGGAGCATAGTATGATCATTAGGATGATAAGGCCTCTTGGAGAAATCCACCAACATTTATCTAGCATATGTCCCTGCATTGATTTTCCTATTTTATTTAATTTCCATAAATACCCACATCAAAAGTCAATGAGAAGATAGTAGGAAGGGAAAAATGAAGGGGGGGAAATCGGAGGGGGAGATGAACCATGAGAGACTATGGACTCTGAGAAACAAACTGAGGGTTCTAGAGGGGAGGGGGTGGGGGGATGGGTTAGCCCGGTGATGGGTATTAAAGAGGGCACGTATTGAATGGAGCACTGGGTGTTATACGCAAACAATGAATCATGGAACACTACATCAAAAACTAATGATGTAATGTATGGTGATTAACATAACATAATAAAATAAAATTTAAAAAAAAAGGTCAATGAGAAGATCATATGATATAATGTGTGTACAGCATCCAACACTGTTAGATAAATGTTGGTCTCCTATCTGTTCTTCGTCAAATTATTCCAATTCTAACTTTAAAAGAACGTTTCCCATCTACCTTAACAAATAATTGTTTGAGCAAGTACCAGAAGTGTGAAATTATGGTTGTAAGCCCAACGCAGAAGAAAGAAAAGAATAAGTCAAGTTTTTCTACCTAGAATAATAGGCAGTAGATCACTCCTACATGGAGCACATACATTCTTTTTGTTACAATTCTATTATGAGACAGTGGCAGGAATAAAGGCATACCACACACAGAAGGAAATCAATTCAACAGCATTGAATGGAATGTCTGATAAACTGCAGTAAAGCAATTCTACTTATAACTTATGGTAAAATCTAGATTAAAACTTATTTGAAAATATGGGGGGAGTTTTTAATTTTCAGCTCATCATGTATTAAAAAACTGGAATCTATAAAAATGAAGAAAGATGTTGTATAGCTCTACTTCCACATTTTATGAATCTAACTGATGTTCTTTATACTAATAAAAATAAAAGAGTAATAAAAGAAATGAGTTACTAAGCCAGTAAGTTATGCCACTATAATGAATGGTAATGGGGTATTTTGTTGGAGTTGAAGATCAATATGATTTATTACCAGATGCTCTACTGATAAAGCTGATAATGTAATAATCAGAGACATGAAATTCACCTAGAGCTTCACATATGTTGTCATCTCTACTTATAAATTTAATTTATTGTAGCTTTATCTGATACACCACCTCCTCAATACAGGCAAACCTGATGGGACATTATTATTTAGTATAACTTTTAAGTTACTAAATTTCACGATAATACAAAATCTATAGAGCATACAAAATAGAAGAAACGCTCTGTTGCAAAAAATGAAATAGACTACATGAGATAAACTACTTTAAATGTCACACATTACTTTCGGTCTGTTATATCTACAACTCACTATTCTTTTGTCAACCCACGGCGGTGTTTTGTTCTTTCCTATAATCAGGATTTGATCCACACACTTTTGTGTCCAGGACGATTGTGCTCCCACAGAGATCTTACTAACTCTCACACTCTCATCTCTCTCTCTAAACCCATGTCTCTGACTACCTAATGACTGCAGCTTTCTGCATCTTCAAATCAATCCAAGTCTGTCCTTTACAGTGACAACTGTCTTTTTTTCAAAACACCCTTTCTCATACATAGTTTCTCAGCCAAACTCGGCCCCTTCCTCGCTCACTCTGGCCCTCTGTTGCTCTTACTTCTGTTGGGTTTCTCTTCTATCGCACTCCTTTCTATTCACTACTTCATGGATTTAACTACCAACTTTTATTTCATAGTATTAATTACTCCAAAATCTTTGCCTCAAGTTCTTGTCTTGCTCCAGGCTACTATGGTCTGTATTATTTTACCGTCCCCTAAAAATCCCATTGGCACCTCAGGATTTCACACGTTTTACTCACCACCATCTTCTTTCCCAATTTTTGTCCTATCCTTCAGCCTCTTCTATCCTATCCAATGATAAAACCACCAATTCCCCATCCCTAATACTTGAAATTCTGACATCATCTTTGGTTCATTTTTCTCCATTAGTCCCTCATCTCACCAAATGCCAAATCCCATGAATTCTGTTCCTGTATTAACTACCATACCCATTTCCGCATCATCATTCCTACTGCTACTTAGCTCCTGCCCCTCCATCAACATGATAGCCACCTGAAGAGGCCTCAGCCTGGCAGTCTGTCCTTTCGCCAACCCCTGGCACACAGCTGTCAGATTAATTCTTGAAGATTCAGATGAAAACTCCTGCAATCGAATGCATTCCAAATAAAGACTTAGGTCCTTACACCATACAAGGCCCTCCATGAATTGGCTCCAACCTACCCTTCCAGTTTTATCTTCCTGCACTCACTCGGGTTCCAAAAGCCACACTGAGCTCCTGTTTGGTTGTGTCTTGCATTTTCATTCTTATTGCCAATGCTTCTGATATTCTATTCATTTTGAAAGCCCTTTCCTCATTTCTGCATTTCTGCATTTCCATTCCCTGCCCATCCTTCAAGGCCTACCTCAGATGTTACTTTTTATATGAAGGCTTCGACGATGGAGTTATCACTTACTGAATTACTACTATTTACTAAACACATAAAGCTCTACGTGTGTTCTTTCATTTCAAATTAACAACAACCCTTAGTATCAGAGGAGGAGACAGTCTCACAGAGGATAAATAACTTGCCTACAGTCTCACAGACAGTGAATGGTAGGTGGACCTGTGGGTCTGACTAAAGCTTGCTGCCTTTGATTAACCACTGTAACTTGACCTCCACTTTACGCCTCTGTTTAGCTACCTTGAACTTCATTTCTTCCTCTCTTACAAACATCTATTAATTTGTACCTCATTTCATAGCTTTTAATTTGCACATCAAATTTGCTAGTCACTTGGAAAATCTCTGGAAAATTCATGCTGCCTTTTCTATAGTAAGGGTTTACTTAATAAATGCTCTTGCCTGAATAGATGAATATACTATTCCCCTATTTGAAAACTTACTATGTCTTTCTGCTATCTAGTTTATCATATATTACATATATTACATCTTCTGCCTAAGACAAAAGTCCTTCAATAATCTGCGGCTTTAAAATTATATGGCTATGTCTTTTCTGAGGTATTATTTTCCATGATGCCCCAACATGCACCTGTTACTCTAATTAGGCTTGACTGTGCAATCTCTAAAACATAATGCTCCCCACCACCTCCGTCTTTCATTCTCTTTTATGGAATGTCACCTGCCTCTTCCAAAACCATATATTATTCTTTTTCCAAAGATCAGCTAAAAAATACTTATAAATGCCTTCGATGAGCAAAACTAAAATTTTGATGATAATAAGATTATGTGCACACGTTATTTCATGTCTGTGTCAAACCTCCACAGATTCTAGAATCTTTACAGATTACACTGCAAAAGATCTCACACTGCAAAGCTCTAAGCATACTTTTAAACACCTATTAGATACTTTAAATAATGTTAATGGGTCTTGTGAATTAGTCAGTCTCATATAAAGTAAATTAAAGCAACGAACTGGCAAAAAACTAATAGTTTTTGAAAATAACTTAATTTTTGCGCCTACTATGTAGACTTAAATGAAGTTAGGCTTATTTTATCATTTTAAACTAAAATGCCTCTAAAACAATAACATGATAGGCTGAAAGGTTAAGAGGTGCTGTCTTAGTTAATAGATATTGAAGTAAAGATTTTCCCTAATGCTTACTTCTCAAGGTGGAAAGAGCAGTTCATTTTACATCTTAAATGACCTTGTTTTACCCACATGACTTATATTTGGCAAGAACAAATGCACACAGCAGCTGCATACAAAATAGAAATACTTTGTCAAAACAATTTAACTTTTGATAGAGATTAGCCATTGGGTCACATAGGTTAACATGCTCACTAATTTAAAAATCTTATATATTCTGACTTTATAATTTTATCCTTTTTACACTTTGTGGTAGACTATACAATAGTTCCAACAAAATAGTGAAACTGCATTTAAAACGCGAGCTCTTGAGGAGGCAGAACATCATCCAGTTATCTTGTTTCTATGATTTATTACCTCAGTTCAGTCCTTCTACTATTTCCTCACTAAAAGCTAAACATGGACAGAAGGAGCAGATCTATAGACCCAAATGGTCAGACTACATATACCTACTCTTATTTTTCCTAAATAACCTGGTAACACCTTCCCAAGGAAAGGGCAAGTACTATTTATCCTTCAAACACGTTCCTTTTCATTCTACCTATGTTAGGAGAAAGAAAAACCCTAGCCCCTCCAACAAGATATTTCATTAAGCAGAGTCAGGCTCAATGTAATTCTGAAAGGAATATTTGTCTAAACTGATTGATCCCATTGGCCTTCGAGAAACCTAGAAGCTCTAAAGAAAGTCAGGGTTTGGGTCACTGTGGAGGTGGAGAGATGAGAGGAAATTTCAGGGCACATACATTTCTGTGATGGTCTCTGGCAGATTCGTGGGGATCTCAGTGAGAGCTTTCCCACGACAGTCTACGATATTGTTGCTACACGTACAAGGAGCTGGACAGTGCAGAACACTGCAAGAAGGAGCCATAAAGGACTGGTGACCTGCAAGAGAAAGAGATGGCAATGATACTTTCCCTCCCGAAACCGCAGATCGTGAAACACATGAGATTATCTCAAACAACCAAAGCATGTTACTTAACACAAATATATTTCTCTAAATATCTGAGCATAAAATTGGTCCTGTAGTTCTAGGATATATTTTAGGCAGCATGCATTTATAGTTCTGGGCCAACACTCAGATGAAGCAAATGAGATTCTTAAAACTATGAAAATGATCATTTTTCAGAGTTGAAATAATTGTTAAGAAAGGCTAACCTCAGACCTGAAACTGGAATTTGATTCAAAGCTATTCTGAGTTCCAAAAAAAGCAGCAGTTTCAGACTAACCTAGATTTCACTTCCGATACGCTTAAATAGAGTTTGGTTTTTATTAAACTTAAGTAGCATAACTTACTCTACCCTCAAAAAAAGAAAGGAAAACAGTAACATTTTCCTCTTGGAGGGTATAACTGTTGATTCTAAGTAAGTAATCATGCACCAATAAATGAGGGGAAAATTAGATCTTGCTAAGTTGGATGTCTTGAGAGGTTC
This sequence comes from Phoca vitulina, assembly GCF_004348235.1. Taxonomy (NCBI): domain Eukaryota; kingdom Metazoa; phylum Chordata; class Mammalia; order Carnivora; family Phocidae; genus Phoca; species Phoca vitulina. The sequence continues at coordinate 11,357,196 of NW_022589706.1, read as the reverse complement.
AACATTTGCGCTTTCTTTGAAGTTATAATAATTTGTAACATGCCATTCCGTAATTGTTAATCTAGATAGTTCTTTTATTCGGCTTCACATGGTCTACAACGTTAGCGTTAAGTAGTTACCTGCAGGTATATATTTTTACTACTCAGTATTTGGAAACAAAACTGTTTTGAAATGAGATTTCACTGTTGGGATGACGAACAACAGAATGTCGGCCGTGTTGTAGGAATGGGCATCTGCACACACTTGGCTACTGGAGCAAGGGGACAGCCCTCTCTGATCTGCAGCAAGAGGGCCTGAGCGGTCGCGTAGGCCAGGGAGACGCTGCAGGCTCCTTACTAACCCAAGCCCTCTGAACAAGCTCTCAAACCTTACAAAAAATAGTCTCAGTCTAAAAAAGAAAGGTGAACTTGCCTTCTTCCTCATCTAGAAAACAGGAAGGGAAAAGTGAAGAGAGAAAAAAGTGGTTAGTAACGAACTGTTAGTCATTTCATTATTTAATTTTTTAAAAAAGCAATCAGACCTGAAGAGAACATTCCCATTCCATGACATTATAGGAAAATTTTGTCTGGGTTATAAAAAGTGTGGAAAAATACATAAAAAGTTCTAAAAGACAACAATAAATCAGAATCCTCTGCAAGTACTTCTTCTTGTGCCTCCTTTAAGGAACTATTTTGATGCATTACGTATATTTAAAAATTTTGTGTTACTGTATTTTGAACAGACACTTCTGAAGCAGAGCCAGCCCTGTATTTATAAAATAAGATATATGTTAATATGTATCAGATACTATTAACATATTATTTTATAAATAAATATAAATATAAACATAAATATCAATATATATGCATTGGTAACCAGCCTGCCTAGGTTGAGATCCTTGGACTCAGCTATGCGATCTTGGACAAGGCTACTTAGCATCTTTTTCTCAGCGTTTTCATCTCTAGTATAAAGATAATATTACATTTCACTACAGTTGTGATGAGGGAGGTGAAATGAGGTACATATATGTGAAATACCTAGATAGAAAGAACTAAGTGAATGTGACTTCCTGATATTTTACATAGGTGATGCCTTATTTTTGTTTCCAGATTTTCATCACTAAAGCTAGTCATTTATCTCTTAGAAGTAGACGTGAACCACTAGCATTCACGAAAAGTACTTTGCCACTCTGCAACTACAGTTGAGCTACTTTTTTAAAATTTCCCAGCAGCGATCCAGGATTAACCATATTTCCAATTGTTAACAGAAAAGCAGATGGACATTATTACTTAATGGGAAAATAAGCAGCAAACAGAATTAAAGTCTAGGAATTTCCTCGATTTCCCCAGGAGTAAAAATTTAGAAATCTTTCATCCTAACTTCAGAGGACCCTGTCCTTGCCAATCACGCACACACATCTTAGAACCTGTTCTCAACGGCGCTAAAACCGAGGACTCCCATGGAGTGATTAGTGCACAATTGCACACGTTAGTGAGCAACATGGAAACTCTGAGAGCATGCATTCTCCACAGTTCTCTGTAAAATAAGACGACAACGTAAAGGTTCATTCTCCCTTACCACTGCAGACAAATTCGCGTTTTTGCACCTCAGCTACATTATGGCCCCGCAGGTGGGACGGGCCCATACACTGAGTGTAGAGGCCAACCCGGGGCCTCTGGCGCAACCAGTCAGACAGCCAGGCCAGGTGGCAGTCGCAATACAGATTGTTCGAGTGCAGTCGACTAAAGAAGAAAAAGACAAGTTTAAAGCAAGAAAACAGAAGACGGTTACTTCAAAAATTGAAAAAGAAAAAGAATAATAATCTATAGCTTTATTTCTTAACATGTCAGTAGACAAAGCATAGGAAATCCCAAACTAATTAGTTTTCTAAAAATTAAACTGGTGTAAAACCACAGAATCAAATTTCTCTTCATTTACCTCTGAGCTAAGCCAACATCCAGGAGCTTGAACATGTCCATAAGAATGGTTTCTCTATGTTCACTCAAAAGGGTAAGAAGAAAGAGAGATGTCCAAGGCGAATTGCTCTGCAGTCCCAATATACTGACAGGCAGTTGGGGTGGTGGGGGAAAGGAGAGGTAATAGGTAGGGCAGGGGTGGGGGCATGTTAATAGAAGTTGTGGCTCCCAATATGAATTATCAGTTAGTCCTGCTGTTGTTAGTTTCTGGAGGAACTGCTTGCAAAATCTTTTTAGAGGGTCACTTTCGTTTTTTGTGGAACAAGACAGAATAATAATTCAATAAAAAACACTTCTTTCATGTCCCTATTCTGATTTCCTTCTTTTTGTTTAATAGCAGAAAAAAGGGATTAGCTGCTTTTGGCTCTTGGGACCCTATTCTCAAAGAGCAGGAACTGAAATGAAAAGACATAAATGGCTGGGAGTGAAGGAATTAAGAGAGCCCCCCTCTCTGTGTTGGCAGGGATCCACACCAGAGCATGGATCCATTCCAAGTGGCAAATAGCACTTTTCCATTAATAAAATATCAGACAAATGTATCCACTAAATTAGGTAAATGACTTCAAATTGGCTTTTATGTTTTCTCAAACTAAAGAAAAGGACATCCAAAGCTATAAATCAAAGCATCATTTCCAGAATCATCTATGACACAGTAATACCATTTTAGTCCTTTTTAGCTGATGTGCTCAATTCTAACCCAATAACAGTAATGGATATTAAAACATGGAACTCAGTCCAGAAAGATAATTGGACCATAAAAATGGAATTTTTAAGTAGCAATGATAATATAGAATAATGAAACAACCAAAGCAAGGGAATTTCAAGTTAGATGACTGTTTTACATTCTCCTTGAGCCTGTAAGATATGGAACAGACTGTCTTGCATCAAAACTTAAACGACGTGCCACAGAACAAAAAGCTACATTTTGCGAAAGCTGGGTCACCTCCAGCTCAGTTTGCTTGGAAGTTAGAGCGGCATCCTTTGGAAACCACATAGCACACGCCACCTCATTGTTCTAGAAATATTTTTATCTGAACCAAGCACGTTATAATGATTCAATTCGGTGTGTACAAATTTGAAGTGAGACAAGTACATAAAGCCTGATTAGCAAGACAAACTGTAATGGATTTCTATAGGAAAATAGGCACACTATCAGAAATGCAGATGATAGACACTTCCACATTCTTAGTGGCCTCGCTTTTGACACTAAAGAGGTTGTCCACTGTGTGTTTTTTAAAAAAAAATTAGCTTAAAGTCAATGATTAAGAAACGAATTTCATCAAATATAGTCTGAGTGAACTGATCTGTTCATTTGGTCAGATTAGGAGCATCAAAAAAATGGAATTTATGTTATACCTGCATACTTTCAGAATTCCTTTATTTTGTTAAATCTTATTCCAAGGAAAAGATAATGATGTGTTGTATCATACATAGAACATCACATTTTAGTGACAAAAAAAGAGGACATTTAGATTGGTATTACCCATTAAAAAGCTGGCAATTAAATGTTTTTTCATTAAGGAGAAAAAATAAATGTAATATGTTTCCAGTTATAAACTATGGTAAACTGAAAATTATTTTGAAAACCCAAGCAGCACATATTTTTTTCAAGAAGCTCAATGCTTTGCTTATGTTTCCCACCATTTCCCACATGTTGTATATAACATATTTTTGAGGCCAGGGTGATTCTTAAACCCAGTTCAAACGAGATTTATCTCTGAAAATGCTTTAACTAACTATCCCCACCCTGGGCTTTAAAGTTAATTTTCCCCAAAAGAAAAAAAAAAATAGCTGTAGCAAATGCTTTATTAGAGAACAAGTTTTTATTCACCTAAAATATTTTAATGTTCATCTCCTGAAAAGATATTTTTAAATACAATGCTGCCACAACCTTCGTTATAGAAGGACTGGAGGGTTATGCTGTAATTTTACATTACAAAGAATGTAGGAGATTCAGTTTAGCTTTATTAGGTCTGCTTGCTGTACAGTAATAAAATCATAAAGATTTACCATTTATCATTTCTGACAGCCAATCAAGGAGTCTTACATTTCTTAATGAAATGTGACCTCCACAATAGCTCAAAGTAAACGTTCCCCCCCCACCTTCCCATAATGTGTATCATTTAAAAGAAAGCTTTCATGTTTTCAGAATGATAGTTCATTTATTCAAATATCATATCTAGCACTTTTTTTAAAAAGTGGCGTTTTCCTTCTCTACCCCATTATGAACTCATGAATCCTGTTCTTTGTTTACAAAAAATAGTACTTTAGAGGAACCCTTAACTGATTAAATTGACCTTTATATATATATTGTGGCTACTTACAAAGTCCTAAGTTTAGGCATATGGTTGAAACTTGCCACAGAAAGTCTAGTAATGTTGTTATTGTTGAGAGTGCTGTAGAATAAAAAAAAAGTTAGACATTTTAGATAATGAAAATTCATTGATCATTCTATCTAATAATATAGAGAAAACCTTTTGCAATTATGTTTATGCAGGACAACTATGTGGTAGAGACGGCATAAAGAATGCCCTATATTATAAGCAGGATGATAAATAAATGTTATACTTTAACACATTGCTATGCATTCAGCTCTACCAAATATTTATGGCAGATTTATGTCTTTAGCCATAATATCTTTGACTATTCACATGTTGCTTTATGCACCATGTGCATGAATGCATGTGTATTTATGACACTGCTTAAGGAATTAACACGAGGCAGTCAACAGTCAGTAAAATCAGACAGTTGCATTTCCTTAGAGGGGCACTGTGTGTAATCAGAGTCATGAGTAAATGAAGATATTCAAAATCTCCCAAAGAGTCCTGTTAAGTATTCTATACTGTGGACATTGGCTGCGCCGCTGCTGAAATTTAAGTAGCAAGAACGATATCTGTATCTGGTATTTGCATTGCATAGGGATAAAGTGTCAGGCTGGAGCAGTTTATTAAAAGCTTAATACATTCTAACAGTTTCACATCCCAGGCACATATGTTGTCCTTTGCTCACTGTGGTGTGGTAGTGATCCCGGTTTCTCGATGCTGGAGTCAAGAAGATGGGGGGTCAAGGCAGAGATGGTGAAAATAAGCATCATTCTTGCTTGGTTCAAATTGTTCCTACTTTTCCCCTAACACAGGCATTGTTTGTTGTATTTTTTTAGCTATTTCTACTACGACTACTAGCCATTCATTCATCTAGTATTTCCTAAATGGCTCTTAATTTTAGGGCAACATGGAATGGTATAAAAATAAATCAGGCATAGTACCTGTCTTAAAGTAGCATATAGCCCAACTGGGGAGATGAAGTACACAAATTATAAAAATTTAGAGTTAATGAGATTAAGAAGAGGTTTTTTTTTTTTTTTTCCCCTCCCTTCGGGGAAGTCAGGCTGTGACAAGAAAGGGAGAAGACAGCTACCCCAGGGCTGTGATTGTGCAGGGGCAAAGAAGCAAATGATTCTAGTAGAGAGAAGACAGCGTGGCGGGGTGAGGGAAGCGTGCAAGTCGCTGAAGGAGGCAAGACGCCAGGATCCACGGCCAGTGGATGCCATTCGATAATGGAGAAAGGTTTGCAGTAGACTTTGCAAACTCTCTTGCCAGTGGAAGCCAGGCAGTGAACATAAAAGTAGAGAAACAGGTTGTATGTACAGAAACAGGACACAGAACAGGGAAGAGAGATAGAGAGGAGCAGGCAGAGAGCTGGGGACAAGGAAGAGCTTGGTAAGCTGGCGAGGATACTCTGTGCTGTACCAGCTACTACTCAGTTCTGATGGGCAGAACTCTGCTCTGCTGTAACGGGCGGCTGCCAAACAATTGGATTTTCCCCGGAGAAGCCAGAAATGGAAAATTTCACCTCTATCTTCCCAATTTTTAAATACTGGCAACTAATTCAGATATTTCAAAGAGTCTGCGGACTGAGTCTGTTTGGACTGAGCGAGATAGGTTTGCCAGGCCACTTTTGGCCAGCCGGAAGCTGCAGTTGTTACTGGTGTGATTCGGGGTGTTGGGGGGCACTTAAACTTCTCAGCGAAGTAGCGCACGGCGGCTACAGATCCAGAACATGCAGACTTCCTGTCTTACCCAGCTTTGCAATGTATTGAAGGATAGAAGAACGAATCCAAGTGATTTGAATTAAGTTGCTTAAGAAAAAAAAAAAACCCACTTTATGAAGAACCTAAAAAGCACTGAATTTGTTGCCTCATGTTATCTAAAAGCCTGTAGCATTTTTCTGTACTCAAGTGAAATGAGATTTTTTTTTCAAACGCCATTAAAATATATCCTGACGTTTGAACTAAAAGGTTTCACTTCTCAAAGGGATTTGCTTTCAAATCACCCCTTTTCCCACCCTCAAAATTTATGCTGACTTTATATGGCTAAAATCTTTAGAGTGCATAACATACTGAAATGTGACTTTAGGGATAACATTCTTTCAAAAGTAATTCACATGCAGCAGACATGCATTAATTTTGAACTATAATTTCTTATGATTCCACACAAAAGAGAGTTTTAATTGAATGCTGAAACTGGTGTCTAGAAGTTTGGAGTCTTTTCTCAAAATACTAGTTTGCATAACACAACTGAAGAAATAAATTATCTTAGTGTTTTTTATTCAGTATTGATGTTGGCAAAACAATATTGATATTGATGCCTGGTAATGGAGCAGTATGTGGAACCAATGAAATTAAATTATTTTAAAAGTAATAATAAATATGTGTTAATTATGTATGGTGTCATGTATCTGTATGGTCATGATCAATTCCTACTCTGAAACAATGCAAAATTATCTACTGTACTTCTTTATTTGTGAACACTTTCTCCTATATGAAAGTGTATTTCTATGTTCAACTTCAAGATTTTCTCTTTGTAATGAGAATATATTCTTCTACAAAGGATATCTTTATGTGTAAACACAAAATGTGAGTCTTGGTAGTCATGTAGGTCCTCTCAGACTTAGATCTTGATTTATTCTTTTCTTATTCCCTTAGTGCTCAGCATAGTATTTGGCAGAGAGTCTGATATTTTTCCGATATGAATCTCTACATCTCAGTTAAATAAAATTATGCCTATTTTATGGAAAAAGAAAAAAAATACAAAACTAGCAACTTAAGGAATGTATTTCATTTCTGAATCTGCTGTCCAAAGAAACAGAAAACATTGATCTAGATTTAGTTTCCAATGTTATTTTTGAGATGGTATCTTCATATTCAAAAGATAAACATTTTTTTAAAAAATAAACACTTCTGAATTGTGTCAATCAGGATTCCACAATTTGCCAGGTTTCCATGAACATACAAGTGATAAACTGCCTTCCCTTGCTTTCATTTACCTGGACTTCTCCTTCTTAAACTTTATTCACTCTCTCTACCCTAATATATATCTTAATTTAACAAAGTTTCATCCGTGGTCCAGGATGATTACTTCCATTTTCTCTTGTTTTGCCTCAGTGTAATCATACATTCACAAATGGCTCATGGAACCAAAAATTAAAAAAACAAAAAACAAAAAAAAATCTGAAACATTGGGACTATAAATTTAAGGTGATGTGCAAATTAATTAATCCTTCATCAGTTTCACATAAAAAGATATATTGTAAAGAGTCATACATGGTAAAAATAAGCAAAACACAATTTTCTTTCTGGAACCTTCTATAAAAAAAGCCCCCAACCAAAGTCTACAATAGAAGAACTTTTGATTTACTTGACAAGAGATTTGGGCTTGATAAATCCTAGTCTTTTGAATACTTTATCCAATCAACCTTAACTTTTTCATCAATTAATTCCTTTAAAGGTTGTATGAACTACGAGGATTTAAAAAATTAACACAGAGTAAAAGAATGTCTGCTTGACTATCAAATTTTGATATAAAATATTTAAGTCATTTCAAAAGAAATTCACATTTTCTTGTATCACGTACTGATTTTTAATTATTTCTTTTTAGCAAACTCTCACCATTATATATCTCTTTGAAACCTATGTATTAAGGTCCTCAAAAGAGTTCCCAACACTGTGGATTTTGATTTTAACTCCATGAATCATAAGACATTTTTCACTCTTTGGTGTGTTTCAAGATAGTAGTTTCAAGTCATCTTTTAGATATTTTGCTAACATGACAAACACAATGTATGCGGTGATTGTGGTTTCATGAACTTACTCTTCTAAAAACAGTGATTTTAGTTTATAACAAATAAGCAGATGAATCAAATGAATAGTTATTGTATTTGTGGGTAAAGAATTTTCAAAGCCCAGCACAGTGCTTGGGTGTATGTATAGCTTTCTCTCTCTCCCTATATATATATATACACACACTCAATATATGTTCAATATATTATGTAGATGAATTATTTCATATCTAATAAGTATTGAAGCTCTTTTTATTAATAACAAAGTACTTTACTGATTTTAGTCCATCCAAAATATTCAGCAAATTTTCCATAAAATTTTTGGTGTCATTCCTATTCCAGTTAGAAGCACTGACTTAGTAACACATTTTTGGCTTGATCAGCTCCATTCAATTAAATAACACCCATGGTAGTCTCTTCATATACCAAGTTTATGACTTTGACTATGGTTTTGACATCAGACTACTATCATGAGATCATAGTTGTATCTTAATTATTCTGACTCTGAAATAGCAAAGTGAGCTTTGTATATTAATGGGTCTGGAACACAAATAAAAAGTGGTCTTATAACTACAGTGTGTATGATAAGCACTCTGAATGTTTTTCCTAGAGAGAAAGTTAGACTGTTATCAACAGAAATAAAGGTGGATAGATGACAGTATATATTCTTATAACAGTTTATCTCAATCAACTAATTCTTATATGTTAACTCCTTAAAAATAATCAGTAACTTTACACATGATGCAGCTAGAAATTCTAGGCATTTACTTGCAATTGAAATCAAAATCATATAGAAAATATTGCTAAAATAAGCCATCTTGTCGAAACATCAAACTTTTTTCAGAATTACATTCTGTTCCTCAAACTCAATTTTGGAATTTTTTTTTTTCAGGAGGATTTCATGATTCCCAGATAACTTTTACCACAGGGACTAAAAATTCAAAACCTCTTCAAATTTAATTCAATTTTGGATTCTGAATAAATTTAGTCAGGGATGAATTGTAGCAGAGAAAAATATTTTACTTGGGGGAGAAATCTGCAAATATATTTCATATGAATCTCTGGCTGGAATAAAATCCCAGAAATGTACAGGCAACTTCAAACACTTTAGTAACTCCAGTTTACATTAAAATTATTTTTCATCATAATAATTTCATTAAAACTATTTTACCAAGTCAAAGTTCTGTAGAGATTACTCAGTTGTCTCTAACCCATTCTGTCAGCCATGTCTACCCAGCAAGGAAAGAGAGAGGATGCCAATTACAATTCAGATCTGCGTGCTGTGCTTTACTAAGTCAGTAGTGAAGACTTTAAAATGGACCCAATGGGCAGCTTATTACAATTAGAAAGGAGATCTCAAAAATCGCCTTTCAAAAATGATGTTATCCAGTTAAAAATGACATCTTAAAATGAGAAAACATCTTTCCATTGCATGGCAACTACAAAATATTTCAACTTATCAGCGACTGAAGAGGTCTATTTTTTTGTTGTTATTTTCCCGACACACTGATTTTATCTTAATATTTAATAATTCTAGGAATTCTCACAAATCCTGTGACTGAGAATATTTTGTTATAAGGAGAAACACATAAGGGACAGTATTGTGAACATCTGAATGTCCTCCTGCAAGAGACGTTTTTACCTAAGCATACAGAAATGATACCCACGGCTGTGTGCACACACATTTTAAGTCTTCTGTGTATTCCCCAGGAGTTATTAAGGTATCTTTATAAGAGACCATTTTGACACAAGGTTTTGAGCTAGCAGATAAGCTCCCACATCAGCACTCCCCAGACACAAAGCTCCTGTTCAGAAGAGTAAGAGAAAGAAGCAACACTTACAGCACTTCCAAGTCCCGCAGAGCCCTAAATGCCCCATCTTCAATACAGCTGATCTGGTTGTAATCCAGTTGCCTGTAAACAGATTAGAAGAATATATGTAAAAGGCTGCAGACTAGCAGGGCTGGGTGAAAGGAAGTTCCCTGAAGGGTCTAGGAAGCCCTGGCTGGGAGAACTGAAATGCTCTCACAAATACACTCATCTGCTTAAGAATGTCACAAGCCATTCTCGCCTCGCTAGTGCCGCTACTGAGATCTCTTTTTGTTCTGAACTGTCTGTGCAAATAGCAGCCCTTGGAAAGCTCCAGTAAATAATAACTGCACCTTATATTAAATGCCATAGGAATGCAATTTCATTACATCAAGAAAAGCTATCCATTAAGAGCTTTCAGCGTCATCTTGCTGAAACAATTTCATTAAGGTAAAGGACTGTAAATCACTTAATGTCACATGCACCCCCTCAGTGACCTAACAGAATCCATTTATCAGAGAAGCCCAGCTGCATGTTAATTTCACTATCCTTGGAAAAAAGAGCAAGACTACTTTTAGGTTTCTTTCTTTTAAAAGCAGTTTTCCTTCGAGAACTCCCAACAGCGAGAGAGAAATGAGGTCCCACGTACCTCCCTGCAATTCCCAACCAGGAATACTCTTTAGAAAGCGAGCCCTTATTCTGCATTAAGCTTCGCTATTTCCATGATTTGCACCGTGTGTCATTATATGTGAATTCTTTGCACTGTAAATATGGCATACTTTCCAGTTAAGAAACTCCCCAAATTTCCAGAAAATAAGTTATAAAGCATTAGGAAATTAATCTTTTTGCTTTTCTCAAAGATGCTAATTTTAGCTGCAAATGCGAAGAATGCATACTGCAGCAACATCATTAAAACACTACATGTATCTATGGTAGAAAGTTTAAAAGCCTTATCAGTTCCTTCTAAATAGTACAAAATGCAAACAAATGAATCTTCTCTTGTAGTTTGAGCACTCATTTGTTACAATTCAAAGATGAAAAGACAAAGTTACTCCAAACTTGGTTAAGTCAGCTTTTTCCTGCCACTTATTTTGGAATTAAAATTTCCTTTATCCATGTTAAGGCATTTATTTGGTTGAAATAAACAGCTAAGTACTAAGTCTTATCTGTCCTATCTTTATGTTATTTTAAATTCTTTTTTTTAACAAATAAGCAGTTGTTGTTTAAGTCTAGTAGCTTGATGCTTAACGATATTATTATTCCAGTAAAGAAAAGTATTTTAATGCTTCACTTGAGACAGAAACAAAATGCTTGATGAAACAGTCAGGTGAGTTGTCATTTCTCCATGCATTGGGAGGGAATACAGATATACAGGGCTAATACTATGATCATAATACAAATGAATCCTGTCCTCGTTTCAAGTGCAAAATTCACCAAAAGGGCTAATTCACGTTTGAGGTGTGTTCTTAAAGAATTGTTTCAACATTCCCATAAAATAACGGTTTCTCTCACAAGGCTACTGAATAAAGGTGCAATGATTTAATCCAGTGACTTTCAGAGGGCCCTCTTCAAAATTCTTACTTTAGAAATTATGTACATAAAGAATGTCTCATGAAATATACATCTCATTTTTAAGAAGGTCTCTAGGGGACAGAGACTACCCTGATGTCATGCAAATGGTACAATCTAGGACATGCAACATTAAAAAGAAGGCCAACTCTGGAGCAGATATGGTTTTATTGCTTTTATAGACTCAGGCTTACCCCAAATAATAGGTGCCATCCATGCTACTGTAATAGCTTAAAGCATTTCTACTTATTAGGAAGTAATGCAGAAGGATAATTTTATTTTCTAAGAAGACTTTTAAAGCTTCATGATGTAATATGGCTGCTGTGGTTCCAAGAAAACACTTACATTCTTGAGCACTTTTGATTTTTACAGATTAAATTCATTTAACAATTAAGTTAACAGCCTTTTTATTTTAAAGTGCTAAATATATATCTACACTACTATTCTCTAACCTCTTGAACAATTTATCAAAGCCATTTAAATTAGTACAATGGCATGAAGTGTTACCCTTGACACACTACAAAAGAGAAATTGTTTCCAGACAAAATGGCAAAATCTTTTAATGCTATCAAATTTGCCTAATGCAGTCTCCAGGTTAATCTGTAAAAGGGTGAGCTGTATGTTTGCCCATATCTTATTATCCTTAGCTGTCAATGTATAAATCAGTGCTGACACTGCTTCTTTTAAATCATGCACAAAAGGGAAGCCCTAGCATGCTAGAAAGCACTCAAGCAAATCTTGTTCTACAGGGACTGAAAACCAGATTACTTTCCCTATACCACCAGAAATTGAGACACTGAAGGAAACTTGGTAATTTCACCCCTCTTCAACACTGCTCGTGGTTACATGCTTCTTCTGATTCTTAACAGAAATCTAAGTCCTTCTTGGTGCTAAAGCATTAAGAATATTTGGCTCTCATAGGACCAAAGTTTTCCTTAAAAGTTTTCTGAATGCCATCATGTCTCAGGACATCGATCTTCTGAAAACGAAGGTATTGTGTGAAAAAGTTACTTCTATGTAAGGGCAATCAAAATGAATAACTTTTTCATCAACTGGTGGATTTCATTATATTGAAAGGAATGTTTAAGGAAAGTGTTGTGCCCACTTTGAGCGCTCATGAGAAAATCTCACTACACAAACCTCCATTTGTCTGTATATGGTTCAAGATAAAGAGTGTCAAAACCATGCAAAAGCATACTTTATTTCAGGGATTCTGGACTATTTTTCAGTACCTTGTTTCTCTCACCCAGTTCACTTCCTTCTCTACTACCTTTCCAAGCCCAGGCACTTCTGCTTTCTATAAACAGGAAAGGATCTGTTCTCAGCCATGCATTTAGTGACAGGCTGATTCTGTTTAGATGTGATTTCCAATCATACAATGAAATTATTCTGAATTAAGGCATTAGTAAGAGGAGAGTTGTTTTTTTTTTTTCACTTCTCCAAAAAGTAATATTACATTTGTTCAGCCGAACATAGGGTAAATTTGTTGATCTTTGGATAATAAGGGCACTAAGATACATTAGGGACAGTTTCAGGATCCTTTCCTGGTACGGGGGTCACATCCCACGGGGAAGCAAGCTAGCACTTTTCTTATTTTCTGGAAAGAAAGAGTGGCATAGATGGTATTATTGGCGACTTCTTTTAGACCTTCAGCCGACGTATCCTAGCACAGAATTTTGTGGCTTCTCTTCTCTATTTCCTACCTCCAACCTCCTCTGTTTCTGTTTGAGTTCCAAATTCCATCTCTATCTGATCCTTCACTGTCTTAGTTTGTAAGTGTGCATTCTGAATCAAGTGCTTTATCTTTAATTTCATGAAATTGACAATATTAAAAAGAATAGAAACCTTCAAAGTCTCTTTCAGCATTAACATTCTATGATTCTCTTTTCATTGGTCACTACTTCTCTTATGTTGTTCTAGAATAACACTAGATTGCTCGTTTTAATTTTTCCTAGTCCTGGTAAATTTAGTCTTTGATAACGCAGCATCTCTTTATCAAGAGGTGTTGCTCTGAGCCTCGCAAACATGAAGTTTCCAAAGCAGATCTGATTTTCTTTAAGACAAAAAATGATTTAGCCTAGTTTCAGATTTTGATTAATTCTAGGTGTGAGAAACAATATATAATGCTGCTAAGTATAAATTTTAGAAATAAGCATATTAAGTAAAAGAAAGGTTGGACATTTGCTTACTTAGTGTCCCAAAATATAATTGGAGACACTGCATTCTGTTACTTTTTCTGCTTTTTTCAGGGATTTCCTGTTTTCAGTTATTAAAATTTGGATACATACTGTGTTTGAATTACATATATAAAACTCACCTTCCTGAATTAACTTCATTTCGTTTTGTCCTTACCCATAGAAAATTCATGTTGCACTACGGGGTCCAAGTAATAAGATCTTATTACCAACTGATTTTCTTTTTGTAAGTATTAGAACGCCATAAAATTTACTTAGCTCTGAAACAATACTGAACATAAAAAGTCTTTAATAACTTTAAAGCCAGGGGCGCCTGGGTGGCTCAGTCGGTTAAGCGTCAGACTCTTGGTTTTAGCTCAGGTCATGATCTCAGGGTCGTGAGATTGAGCCAGTGTTGGGCTCTGAGCTCAACGTGGAGTCCGCATGAGATTCTCTCCCTCTTCCTCTCCCTCCCTCTCTGCTCCTTTCCCCACTTTGTGCTCTCTCTCTCTAAAATAAATAAATAAAATCTTAAAAAAATAACTTTAAAGCCAGACAGAGTCTCTCAGTATTTCAACAAAAGTATTATAACTATGCTCTGGTTCTCCAGGGTTTTTTAGGTACTAGAAATAGAAGTTTAGTTCATATTCATATTACTATAAATGGCAAACTCCAAAAGTTTAGTTGACTTAAAATAATATATCAAAGTGATTAGAATCAATAGGAGGGAGTAACAACATTTTGCCATTTGGAAAGAACCCTGGTAAAACATATAAATCAGATGGGAGAAAAAAATGTTAAGGATATGGGCATAATCTGTTCTATTTCTTCCCTTCTGTGTATAAAATTCAAGTCAATACAAGTGCGTAAATACACAAATCTTATGCCAATAATGACTCTTTAAGAAGAAGTACAAGATTTAAGTTATAATGGATAAAGAACGTAAGAATAATATAAATTGACCCATATGAATGAACACCCTAGGCCGAAGTTTCAGCAACCATGTCATTTAACCTCAGCATAAAAACACATAGGCGCTAACCCAGGTATGAGTGAATGAAACAGCCAAAGTAAGGACTATCCCCTGAGGAATGCAAAATAATTTATTTGAGAATTTAGCCCTTTTGCAATCTTTCAAGCAAAATGTTGTGGGTTTTGTTTTTTGTTTTCTGTTTTGTTTTTTGTTTTTGCATAGGAATAAAGAATCTCAGTTTTTATTGGAATAATCTATGGTATAAAGTTATATCCACTTGCTAATTTATTAGGGAAAAGCCAAAGGGTAAGCTCTAAGAGACATGGTACCAGAAAATGGAGGAACAACAATTAAGTAGTCCTTCATGTTCTAGTAGCTCTTGTAAACTAATCAAAGGTGGTAGAAACTGAAACTGACAATAACAATTGCTTACATTTATTGAATGCATAGCAAATGGCAGGATCTGTAGATATGCTATCTCATTATTCCTCACAATAACTTAAAAAGGTAAATGTTCTCATTATTCTGATTTTACAGAAGAGAATATGAAGTTCACAGAAGTTTAATAACTTATTCAAAGTAGATAATAAATATGTAGTGAAATCTTAATTCCAATTTAAATCTATGTATTGCTGAAGCCCCCACTCAATAGTAAGTGTCCAGGGAAAGAGATTCAGGAGCTATTCATTCTGCAAATGAAAGCTTCAGCTCAATCTCTGATAGCCAAATTTCAAAGGCGAAGTCAGCATATAAAGAGTGCTATAGAATGTCAGGGAAGGAACAGATTACCCTAGGCTGAAGCAGTCTTGTGTGAGGAAGGAAAAATCTTGAACCTTAAAAAACAGGTAGAATCCAGAAAGAAAGAAAATAAAGTGGGTATTCTCTGCGGAGGGAAAAGACCCAATCAAGAACAGTTGTGAGCAGAGGTTCTACAATGTTCACAATGAATATTTGCAAGAGAGAGGCCATTATGGCTTGAGCAAAGAGCTTGTGGGCAGATTCACTGGGAGAGGGGGCTGGGAGCCTGGGTGGATGTCAGAATGTTAGGACTAGGCAGAATATCTAAAGAGAGCATGCTATTCAATAAAAGCCACTGTTTTCTCAGGAAAGAGTTTACATTCTTCAGAACCTATAAAACTATCACAACATTCTGCCATATCCCCAAGGTTTTGCCATAGGGCCAAATCAATGTGTTGTTGTTGTTTTTGATAAGCTGAATGATTTTTGAGCCAGGGTGTGATGGGATTAAAAAAACAATGCTTTATAAAAACAAATCTGTCTGCAATGTTAAAATTATCTAATGAGACTATAGATTGGAGATCAAAATTCAATTAGTAGACTGCTGTAATAATTCAGAGGTAGCAAAGTGTGCCTGTTTAGGGTTGGGGAACCAAGAAAACTAAAGATCTGTTCTATCTCAAGGACAACATGGCAGCCATAGAAAGATCATGCCAATTCTTATTTTATACATATGTGAATTGGATTCCCAGTCACTCAATCAGATAGTCTTGTGTTTTGTTTGTTTTGCAAAGTGTTTATGAAGATATGTTATATAGATTCATTTTCACATAATAGAATGATATCATTGAAGAAAAATGCTAAGGCACCCTGCAGACAGAGCAAAAAGAAAAGTTGGAGAGGCTGTTGGTAGCAAACTTGATCATAGTTGTTGGGGATTATTACAATTTAGGATTCCTTTCAAGGGAGTGTAAATCAGGCAGGTTACAGGACCATGGACAGTTCCCGTGGTACTTACAGCATCTGCTGAGTACCCAGACAACTGTTGGTTACCCCTATGTCTACAGACAATATTCTGGATATTAAGAGGAGCTCTGTTCATTGAAATGAAACTTAAGTTCCTTACTATCTATCTAAATGAAGAGCCATCTCTACAGGTTTGTTCAGAAGGTTCTACATCCCACTGAAGACCTGTGGCATTTAATTTAACGGGAAGGATAGAGGGTCCCTTGAGTGAGAAACCAACCACCCCTTCAAAGTCTCTTCAGCCTCAGGTTTACTGAAAACACTCTAAGAAGGAGCTGGGGGGAATAAAATATACAATTTAAATTTTATATCAATGAATTTTATTTTTATGATAATATATTAAGTATATAAGTATGGTAAGAAATATAATGAACTAAACATGAAAACT
The DNA here is from genome assembly GCF_004348235.1 of Phoca vitulina. NCBI lineage: Eukaryota > Metazoa > Chordata > Mammalia > Carnivora > Phocidae > Phoca > Phoca vitulina. The sequence goes on along the minus strand of NW_022589706.1, from coordinate 11,340,448 downwards.
AGCTGATTATAGCAGATAATTTGCAATTATGACAACTTATAAGACACAGCTAAAAGAAATCTTGCATTTGCATGGTAAAATATATAATGCACTCTTCTAATTGTCACATATTGATTTTATAATATGTGAGCAACACTTGTTCCTTTATTGTTATGAAGTATCCAGTGGGATACTCATTTCTCTAGTATTTAAAACCAGGGAAATGTAAAAAATAAAGTAAAATACAGAAGTCTTTCTGTGTCCCTAGTCTAGAATGGCAGATTTTCCTTCTACGGGTTTTAATGGATCCATCAATAAAATAAATTGATGATGACAGAGTTCCAGAAAAAAATGAAATTTCTAAATAATATAAATAGCTATATGACAACATACAGATTAACTCTGTCTTTCCCGTTTGCCAAATCTTCTTATCTCCAATAATCATTGCAACACAAATTGAGTGATTTGTTTCCTAAAAAGTCATGGCCATACATATTTGTTTCCCAAATACTATGATGACTCACTCAAAGAAAACCAAACTAAATCATCTTATAACCTGACACTTGTCTATAAATTAATGTATGTTTAAAAAGGAAAAATAAAATAAGATGAAAACAGTGAGAGTGGCAAACCATAAGAGACTCTTAACTCTAGGAACCAAACTGAGTGTTGCTGAAGGGGAGGTGGGTGGGGAAATGGGGTAATTGCGTGATAGGCATTAAGGAGGGCACCTGATGTAATGAGCACTGGGTGTAATATGTAACTGATGAATCACTAACTTCTACCCCTGAAACTAATAATACACTATATGTTAACTAAATTGAATTTAAATATTTTTAAAAAGGATAAATATAAATATTTTCCCTAATCTGTTTTTTAATAAGAGGCAGTTTTCCTGCAAAAGGTGGGTAAGACTCATATAGGGTTAAGGGAATTGGGATAGTACAAGCAAATGGAAGGACATGTATTTATTTATAGACAATAAACACTACAGTTTGCCTGGAACATAGAGCACATTTTGAGGGCGTACTGCAAAATAAAAGAAGAAAAAAGCAGGTGTGATTTATCTTACAAGTATATCTAAAATAATACATGTTGGAATTTAAATGTTTTAAGTGTTAATGTTGCGCTCACTAAAGAAACTAAAAATATGTTAAAGTTTACTTTTGTGATATGAATAACAACTAGCAATCTATTGAAATTTTAAGTTCATATATTTGTACAGTCTCTTGCTTAAATCTTGGGATAATTATAACTAGGAATGTTTTGTCATAAAAACAAGAGACTTGGAAAATCTTTATACCTTTAAGGTGCATGCTTAGAGAATAAGCTCACAAGTCTCAGCAAGAAAGCAAGGCTTAAATTAAGTATTCTCCTAAATTATTCAATTAACTGGAAATACCTCACAGATACTTGTAAACAAAATAGTTTAAATAATATAACATGTCTTAATTTGAAATTTGATCAGGAGGCAAGAAGGATTTACTGCATCAGTGTTTCAATAAATTAAACACATATAGAAAGTTTATAAGGAAAAATCATATAAACCTTGATTATCATTTTGGTGAGGCATCACTTGGTAATCATATGGTATCGATACTTTAATTCAGACTTGAGTGGGGAATTTAAAAACAGACGTAAATACTATGGAAAAGTTGCCAGTGACTATTATAAACACTATAATTTAGTTGGTATTTTAATATGATCTTGTTATTCTCAGATCTCACCATCTAAAATGTCAGGAAAAAGAAAGCGATTTAAGTTGCCGCTAGAGAAAATTAGGTAACAAAATAAAATATACAGGGTTTTATTCCAGTTAAGAAATTAATAGCAATAAGCAAAAAGTTATGGGAATTCCTCCCTGGAGATGTTTAAGAGCAAGATAAATGTCCATCTGCCTAGAATAGTTTTAGTGTGGCTTGCCTGGGGGAAGAGGAATAAGATCTGCTAATTTGCAAAATTTTCACAGCATCAGTTTCATATCGTCAAGTTGTTGCCTTGAGCATATTTAGCCAATCCACAAGATTAGAGTAAGTGCTTCCAGTGAAAATCTTCTGATAACTGGAATTTGCTCTCAATAAAGCCTGAATGTGGTAAATCCAATAAACCTGTTACAGTGCACCAGACTGGGCATTTAGACAGCTCTATACAAAATATCGTCATATTGTTGTAATGCAGTAAAGAACACATTTCTTCTGTCTAGACTTCTTTTTTCTCTTTTATTCTGGGAATGAGTTGGAACAGTAGACATCCACTATGCAGGATTATGCAAACTGTAAATGCATACAGTGGAATGATAAATAGGACAGAGTACTGTACCTCTCCTTCCACGCTGAATATTAATAATGTTAATTTTTGAGTCATTTTATTGAGTCGTTACTTGATGACTGATGGTTACCTTGAATAATAATACGGATTAAAATTTACCCTCAGTTCTAACATATTTTACCAGACATCTGCTTAACTTTTAATGGTTAAACTCATCTTCATACAAAGCCCCATGAAACTGCTATTTTTTTTTTTTTTTGGAACAATGTAGTTTGAACTATGTTTCAATTATAGAAACATGCATTTTAACTGTAAAATTCTATAAAATTGTAGCTATGATCCTAATTAATTAAATAAACCTATAAATGCACTGTGGTATTTCAATGTTGCTCTAAAGATCTTTGACATTGTTACGTGGAAGGCAGCAAGAATAGTAGAAATCGATTCTAACTTTGCATTGATTCTTTAATAGATTCTAACTTCCTCAATCCACCCTTGTCTGCTGCGACTCACCAACACATAACATGAATCAATATCCTTGAATCCTTGAAGATTCCTTTAGATTTTCTTTCAGGAACTCTTTCCTACGATTCCCTGATTACCTCAAGCCATATTTTTTATCTCTTTCCTCAGCACCTGTAGCATGTAATACCTTGCTTATAAATCAAGGTCTGGTGTATATTTAGTACTTTCTGCTATATTTTCTTTTTCCACTTATTAGCCCCATGTCCAATTGACCCATACTAGACACGGATCTACCCTAACCATGCCCAATATTGCAAACTACTTCATGTTCTACTTTCCTAAATCTTTACTACATCTTTTTAAGGGCTAACTTCTAGTGGTTGATTAGTGAATACTTACAGAATGAAATAATACACTCCATTTTATAGCATTTTACTAAAAGGCCTTTCACATATCTTCTTTCCCTAATAACCACATCAAACCCAAGCAATTATCATATTCATTTTACAAAAGTGAAACTAAGACTCAATGGAGTTTACTGATTTGTCATACCTACAAATCCAGTAAGTAGCGAGATTCGAACTCTCCAGTCCTAAACCCATCTCTCTGTATACATATTAACTGCCCTTAAATTTGGAGGGAAAACGATGCATATAGGGGAAAAAAAGATTTTCAAGATCCTGCTAAATCAATATCGCATTCTTCATAGCACACTGGCTAGCATCTCACTTTTCTTTTTATCTTTAAACTTCTAAAATCACAGTCTTTAAGGATAAATAAAGAGGACATAAGGAGGAATCCCAACATGATTAGTATCCCATTACCAAATGTATCCTTAAATATGGAAGATGGGCTACTTATAGACTTGGATTCCCTGAATATCTTTACTAAGAAGATTAAAAGCCACCTGTTTTAAGGATTTAGAGATAATACTATTGTAAGATTGCAAGTGGCATTCCCAGAGGGTGGTCAACTATAGCCATGATTATCCTTTTAAGTGACATACAGGCAACTTGAGTAGGTGCTGTATTGGGATCTTCATATAGTTCTGACCAGACATAGGACACAAAGGTAGTTTTGAACACCTTACATCTCAGAATTTGCCTGAAGACCTCCTCAAACCCTAGCAAGAGCAGATAAAACGAAAGCAAACAAAATCCTCTTAACATGCAAACATTCATGAAAACCTAGGGCCAGAATTTTAAGGGCTCCACACATTTATATCTAGAGTCTATATTTCTCTGTCTTTACTTGTACATTTAGAAAGTACAAATTTAACGCAAAAATCATTTACACTGAGGAGAAGATGCAGAGGCGAAAACTTGCAGCTTTATAAACAGTCATCCTCTTTGACGACGGAAAACATCTGTCTCACTCTTCCTACTGGAAAAATAATGTTGTATCCCACCATGGAGAATGTCGAATATAAGTTAATTCTTGAAAAGTGCCTGCATTGTTTATCACTAGCTAAGAAATATTGAATTCCTGATAGTTAATCTCAGCACACAGAGGCTTTTTTCCCCCTACATTCCAAAGTAATGTAAAAGCTACGGACAACACTTTATGTCCTAGCATTTGCAGTCAATCAAAAACAATCATTTTCAAAGACTTGTGTAGTATTTTAGAATTTATAAGATACATATTGACAAAATTAGGATTTTTACTGAAATCTTAAATCTGATATGTATCTTCAAAGCAATAGGCACTTGCAAAAAAACACTTCTACACAAGACACTGGATTTATAAAAGGAAAATTCAGAAACATGGTTTCCTTTACATCATGCTTTTTTTTCTTTTTAAAGAGGGCTATACACATATTCCTTCATAAAGATATGAGGGGAAAATACGTAAGAAAAATATTCACACAAAGGGAAAGACATAATTTTCTCATTCTCACTTTTGGCATGTAATGAAAACAGTGATCTAAAAGTGATAAAAACAAAAACAAAAACAAAAACAAAAACACTATAGCTCCAGGCTCCAGGCATCTCTAACAAGAAAATATCTACTCTTTCTAGAAAAAAATAGCTTTATATTCTTCATTTCCAATAAACACTGATAACAACATAAAAGGGAGTTATTGATGTAAGTTGACAGTAAAAATGAAGAAAATATGCTGTAAATACCTTTTAATCAAATCCTTTCTTGAGATTTCACAAGATTAATCACAAAGTTTGAAGAATGAATTTGATAACAACTTCAGACGCAAGACATCTTTTACATGAGAATTTCTCCAGATAGCTTGTGAAAACAATTTAAGACTTATTATTACAAGCTTTCCTAAGCAAGCATAAAGATAAATAGGGCTTTCACTTTTTTTTCTGACACATTATTCAATATAAATTTAAAGATAACTTTAAAACAACAGTATAAGTTGGAAAAATTACTTACAGATTTTTAATGTCAACTGCCCCACGGAAAGCCTTCCTTGGAATTGCCTGAATTTGATTTTCACTGAGATCACTGAAAATGACAAAAAAGGAAAAGGTCAAGTTATAAAATATCATTTAAAAATTATTTTAATCAATGTGCTTGACAAATAATAAAACACCTCTTAAAATAGCTGGAAAAATACTATCAGGATCATAATTAAATCCGTATCATCAGATGCAATTTCTAATACAAATAATTTACATTCATAATACAGATTAAAGGTTGAACTAAGTGGTTTCTTGAAGTACTTTTCCAGATCTTTAATTTCATAATAAATTATAAAATATGATTCTCTTAAATTTGAGTTAATTCAATTCTGTGTTATACACTATTCCTTTAAAACCCAAAAAACAAAAAGCAAACAAAAAAATAGTAAATTGTTCATAACTCAATTTCAGGGGGTTCTTAAATTTTAGTACTTGATATTTCTCCAACATCACTGGCATAACTTAAAAAGTATATAGGAAAGAAGTTCATTTTAACATCCTAGAGAAGAGCAGCCAAAAACTGATAAAACCTAGGCAGCATGATTAAGTTTTCGCAGCGCTTTAAGTAATGTTGAAAATGGAACACGGCAGTACCAGCCCAACAATAAAAGCAACAGTTCTTGCATGAAATATTAACAGCAGGTTGATTTAAAACCTTCTTTAAATAATTCCATTAAAACCATAAACACAGACTGTCTATGTTTGCATTTTAATTTAATTGAGAAATACATTTTAATCAAGGGGGAAATAAAGCACTTTTTCAGCTGGAGTGAGAAGTTTGTAAAAATCACTCATCTCACGAAACGGATCGTTATTTTTCCCTCAGAGTTCAGACAAATTCAATGAGCTTACATAGTATTAGCCTTAACAAGTAGGATATAAATATACGTGCAGGAAATGTAACTGAAAACAGAGAAATGCTCATCTAATTTTAAGTCACACTACCACACAGCAGAAAGTTGAAATATCAAATAAACAAATTATTACAGTCACAATGATGGTGCTAAAATTATCTTTAAAATTCTAAGAAAGCTGATGCTCATTAAGAAAGATGGAACTACTAACCACGGGTGCCTAGCTGATGAAAACAGAGCCATTTTCCAATTATGTGGGAGTGTATGGGATGGATTCATCCCCATCCTCTCCCCTAACGCTTCTTATGACCAGAGCTTATCGTTCATATACTTGTGGCCACGCAATAGAGATAATTGGCAGATAGAGAGATTTAGTGTGTGGTCCTGACCTCGTTAGCACCAAGTTTTAAACAACTGATATTTGCATTCATATCTCAATATTCTCAACGTCCAAATAAAAAATGTTTGCTAAGCAATTTGTAAAGAAATAAATGTTCGTCTATTTAAGGGGTAAAGGTCTTTAGGAAAAAAAGAAAAAAGCAAAACACACATTTTATTTCAAACAGTAAATTTATAATATGTGCTTATGTAGGAGTTAAGGCAGTCATCCATTTCCTAAGTTCTGTAGCTCCGTTACTGATTTCAATGGTTTCAGTATATCCCTAAGAGTAATAAAACTTCATTTCCTTAAAAATTGCTTATTTCTCCAGCTTGTCATTGATCCAGACTGACTTCCTTCCCTTAATTACATCAGGTTAAGAATGTTTAACAGTGTATATTTAACAGCCTTGATGCTGGAAAAAGTGTTGAAAGGAGGCTACCGAGCAAGGAGAAAGTAAAGAAAAACACTGGAAAAAAAAAAATCAGAACGTAATAGAAATGAGGAGGGAAAAAACATTGAACCCAAGCAAATTTGAATCTGCAATGCTCCATGGAAACCAACAGTGGTGTTGTTACTGCTGTCTCTGTCAAGTCAATGTTTTCTCATCACTTATGCTTCTCTATTTCTCCTAAGACAAAGACTGCCTTGGAGGCTGTAGGTGGATAAAAATGGCAGAGCTGTTTCTTCAGATCTTGCCAGCTTTCTAGGCTCTGCAGTCTTTCCATCCAGCTGGCTGGGGCCATTTCATTTGCCACCTACAGTCTCAGCTCTGCTCAGTCTCTACGCACAGTTTTTCCTAGGGTCGTGTTCTCAATGGGGAGATGGTGGATGGGAGGAAAGTCAGAGGGCTGGTATTAGGTGGTTCATAGAGATATCACTGAAGAAAGTGAAATGCACAGTCAGAAGACCATTCCTTCTAAAATGGATTTTAGTAGAAGCTTCTGAGTCCCATAGGCAGAATTCGAGGATGTGGAAGGGTTGTATACTGCTAACACTTACCAATCTTTTCTTTTTATGGAAGAATGAGAAACTGTCAACTGCCAATCTCAGTGCCTCTTTACTCCCCTAGGTCAATGGTTTATGTGTGGCTGCCCCCAACTAGACTGCTTCCCAGACTAGTTTACAGGTTCTCTGTGTTTGTGTCCAGTCCACCAGGGCAGGCAACTTCAATTCTGGATCACAGGCCCCTTCAGTTAAGTGGACCATGTTCATCAATGACAGGAGAAAGAAACAACACATTTTCAGCACCTACAGTATGCAATAGTTATTTTTTTATAAATAATATATTATCAAATATGATCTGTATTTCCTTTAATCCCCATAACCATCTTGCCAAGTAGGTAACATTATCCTGGTTTTATAGGAAAGGAAATTAAGCTTCAGAAATGTAAGGTATTATTTCTAAACAATGAGACAAATGGTTTAAGTAAATATATAAGAAATACAGATAAATACTGAGTCAGGATTTGAGGAATTCTAAAGATGACACAAGGGGCTACTTAATCAATCTCAATATGTCCTTCTTGTGCCCCAGAACTTAAAAGGCTTTTCCTTAACTTATCATAGCCTCTGGTTTATGTCCTTTGCAAAATGATAGATTGGACTGTGTTAGAAATGACTCATATTTTCTATATATAATCAAGGGGAGGTTACTAGTTATTTCAATCCAACATATATTCATTTAAGATCTACTACATGCAAGGTATTGGCTGATGTTGCAGGATTGCTGAACTGGGGTAAGGCCTATTTCCTGGCTTCAGGAATTTTCAAATCCAGTAAAGAAGATAAGCAAGTAGCCAAACAGAAGGCCAACTGAGAGATTTAAACAAGTTATCGTGAGTCTACAAAAGCAAGACAGCACACTAAGTTTAAAAAAGGTAATGTGAATGTGTCCAGATGTAAAGGTGAAGGAGTGGAGGACAGCACTTCTAGTGAAATAAATGTCACAAGTGAAATATGGAGGGGAGAAAACAGAACTTTTCATGAGAGTAGCCTTTGGTCTGATTTGCTTAGAAGGTGCAACATCTACAGTAGAGTAATAGGAGGGGAGGTCAGAAGGTTAAGTCAAAGGTGTGATGAGTAGATTTTTTGGTACCAACTGAGAAGTGCATTCTTATTTCAGCACACAATAGTGGGGAGGGAAGGGTGGTAGACAGGAGCAGGACAGAGGCTGGACCTCAGATAAACTAAACTGGCAATGGGATTTAGGATGAATACGTGGAGTCAAAGACTTGAGTCTGGAAGACCAGATACAAGACTTCTATGATAGTCGGGGAAAGGGTAGTGAGAACATCAAGCGATAAAACAACCAAAAATATATCACTTGCTTACCATGGGCCAGTTAATAACTGCAGCAACTCCTACTCCCCAAAGGTGGAGAATATTGAGTGGTATCAGGGATGCATGAAAAAACAAAACTCAGGAGTAGACTGTAGGTGGATATGGACTCAGCAAGGGAGAGAAAGGAGACAGAAGTTACTCTGAACTTAGATTAAAGGTAGTGTTAATAAAATTGGGAAATCAGAAGAGCCATTTGCAGTGTTCATTATGAGTTTGGTTTGGGAAGTTTTTCAATCCAGTTAGAAAGATGGGATATATCACATAGTTTGGTGACAACAAAGACAGTGTATGCTAAGTAAAACATGTGTGGTAGCTGAGAAAGGTGATCTAGAAGATCAAAGAAGTAAGTCACTGGAGGTTAGATGGATTCAGGCCACTTTCAAAATAGAATGGGATTTTTTTTGAACCTTGATGAAAATGACAGAGCTCAGTAATTCTCAGCCTTCAGTACTAGAGAAGGGGATGGTAGAAAGTGGTTGGCTGGAATCCAAGGAGAGAGCCAGAATGTCAAAGGATTTAAGGGCATAGAGTGCAGACCTAGACTATCTGCCATTTATTAACCACATGCCCTTGGAAGAACTGCTTACCCTTCTGTGCCTCAGTTTCTTCATCTGCAAATGGAATAATGATAATGTTACTGCATAGGACTGTATGGTGAATTCAATGAGTCCATACTTTTTTTATTTTTTAATTTTTCTAAAGACTTCATTTATTTATCGGGGGGGTGGTTCATGGAGTGGGGGAGGAAGCAGATGAAGAAGCAGGCTCCATGCTGAGCAGGGAGCCCAATGCAGGGCTTGATCCCAGGACCCTGGAATCATGACCTGACCCAAAGGCAGACCCTTAACCGACAGAGCCACCAGGAGCCCCAAGTTTATACTTTTAAAATGCTCATAAAAAACGCTCAGAAAGTACCTGCACATAGTAAGCACCACAGACGTGTTGGTTATATACATGATACAACTGTTTTACTCAGAGACTGTTATGTGCCCCTGAGTGTACTACTTTGTTCCTTGAAGACCACTGCAGGCGATGTGAGACATTACTGATGGGAAGGTGCTGTTCTGTGAACTGTGTGGAATGAGAAAAATGAGTCAGAACTACTGAGTTAGCAGGATGGAGCTGCCAAGGGAAGAGTCTGTAATTATATCACTAGGCAGTAGAGTGTAAAAATGTGTTTCAGAGTAGGAAAATGGCTTGACTGGAGTTGATTTTTAGGAAGATTAATCTGGAAATTGAATTTTGGAGCAGGCAGGGACAATGGGCAGAGAACTGGTATTGGGCAGTGTTGGTGGAGAGAGACTGTGGGTCTCTAGTTAACTAGAAAATTCTTTCTGGTGAATATTAAGTAATAAACTTGAGTTTGGCTCAGGTCCAAATATAAGGTCCTCCATGCAAGTTAAGGTTATTTTCATCTCAGGGAGAGATGATTTTCTGATTAAGGAAATAACAAAATACAAAAGTGCAAAAAGTGGGGAAGACAAGTGTAGAAACTGGAGAAATGGGGTTGAAGACAAGGATACTAGTTTAGTTTTGTGATATTTTGAACTCATGTAAATGGAAATATATTCCATGCTCATAAATTGCAAGAATTAATATTGTTAAAATGTCTTTTTTTAAAATATTGTTAAGATGTCCTTATTACCCAAAGGAATCTACAGATTCAATGCAATCCGTACCAAAATTCTAAGGCCATTTTTCATAGAAATAAGACAAACCATCCTAAAATTTGTATAGAACCCCAAAAGACCCTGAATAGCTAAAGCAATCTTGAAAAGAAAGACAAAACTGGAGGTATCACACTCCCTGAATTCAAACGATATTACAAAGCTATAGTAATCAAAACAATATGGCAGTGGCATAAAAACAGACACATATACTGATGTAACAGAAGAACCCAGAAATAAACTTATACACATATATCCAATTAATCTATACAAGGGAGCCAAGCATATACAATAGGGAAGGACGGTCTAGTCAATAAATGGTATTGTAAACTGGAAAGCCACATACAAAAGAATGAAGCCAAACCCCTATATTAGACCATACACAAAAATCAATTCAAAATGGATTAAAGATGAACATAAGACCTAAAGCCATAAATCCCCAAGTAGAAAATGTAGGAGGTAAGCTCTTGACATCAGTCCTAGTAATGATATTTTTTTCAATTTGACACCAAAAGCAAAGGCAAACAAAGGCAAAAATGAATAAGTGGGACTATATCAAACTAAAGAGCTTCTGCACAGCAAAGGAAACCATCAAAAAATGAAAGGCAACCTAAGAATGGAAGGAAATATTTGTAAATCATAACCCCTGATAAGGGGTTTATATCCAAAATATATGAATGACACATACAACTCAATGGCAAAAAAAAAAAAAAAAAAACCCAGTCTCATTAAAAGGTATCTTAGTGATGAGACATTTCATGTTGATTATTTTGTGAATATTAAACTACCCTTGCATCCCAGGAATAAATCCCACTTGATCATGGTATATGATATTTTTAAGCATTTTGTTGGATTCGGTTTGCTAACATTCTGATGAGAATTTTTGCATCTATATTGAATAAACTTTTTTTTTCTAAAGAAGACATACAAATGGCCAACAAGTACATGAAAAAATCCTCAACATGACTGTACACATCAAATGAAATATATAACCCACAAGGAGAAATCCCCTCACACCTGTTGGAATGGCTGCCATCAAAAAGATAAGAGAGAAGATTTTGGTGAGGATGTACAGAAAAGGGAATCCTTGTGCACCGTTGGTGGCAATATAAATTGGTGCAGCTACTGTGGAAAACAGTGTGGAGGACCCTCCCCAAATTAAAAATACAATCACTCTATGATCCAGCAATTCCACTTGTGGGTATTTATCTAAAGGAAAGGAAATCACTATCTCAAAGCAGCATCTGCACTCTCAAGATTATCGCAGGATTATTTACAATAGCCAAGACATGAAAACAATCTAAATTCCTTTGATGATTAAATGGATAAAGAAAATGTGGAGGGAGAAATGAACATAATTAAAAAGATACAGTGGAATATTATTTAGCCATAAAAAGGAAGGGAATTCGGCCATTTTTGACAACATGGGTGGACTCTGAGGGCATTATGCTAAGTGAAATAAGTCAGAGAAAGACAAATATTGCATTACTGTATGATATCACTTATATGTGGAATCTAAAAAAAACCCAGAACTCATACATACAGAGAATAGACTGGTGGTAGACAGAGAAGAGGTGGGGATGGGGGAAATGGGTGAATATGGTCAAAAGGTACAAACTTCCAGGTTTTGATTAATAAATTCTGGGTATATAATGACTATAGTTAATAACACCGTATAGTATGTTTGAAAGTTGCTAAGAGAGTAGATCTTGAAATTTCTCCTTCCAAGAAAAGTTTTTTAACTGTGTCAGGTGATGGGTATTAACTAAACTTATTGTGGTAGTCATTTTTCAATAAATACATATTTCAAATCATTCTCTTGTACATCTTAAATTAATACAATGCTGTATGTCAGTTATATTTCAATAAAACTGGGGAAAATATCACCCCCCAAAAAGGTTATTGCAAGTGCTATGTTCAATATTAAAAATATTGAACATCTTGAATTTGAAAGCCTGGTTTATTCAACTTTCCAAGATCACAAGGAAGTGAAAAGAGCTGGAAAGGCCGTCTGATCCTGAAGTTAATCTTGATAAGAAAGATATGAATGAGGGTGAACATAAGTCGTTCCAATGGAAAAGGTTCTACATTCTGGGTATTTGCAAATTGGAAAGACTCAGGACCCCCAGAGCCAGGCCAGAGTAGTGGCCCTCATGGTCATCAGCCAGGAAACCCTGGAGTTTTCCATTTTAGATCCTCCCCCTTCTACTACATCCAACCCATTCCCCAAACTACTTCAATAGTGTCTCCAATCAAGTCCCATCCTATCATTCTCCACTGCCATAGCCACTGCTAGGACATTCATCACCGTTTTGGACATGAATGAGATTCAAACTCATCTCTGACTTAATTTATGATCCTTTCCAATGCATGCTCCACATTAGCACCAGTTTTATTTCCAAAATTGAAATCATATCAAACCACCTCCTCCCTGAGTCTTCCTCATCTCAGTTAAGGAGACACCATCTTTACAGTTTTCAGTCCAAAAACTTTGCAGTCTTCATTGTCATTCCATATTCTTCCACACCCGACATCCAACCCATCAACAAATCCTCTTAACTCTCTCTTCAAAATAGATCCACAATCTGACCTACCTGTACTTCTGCTTCCCCGACAAAGCCAGCACCCTTCTTGTCTGGGTGATCTTAAAAGCCTTCCAGCTATCGCTCTACTTCACTCCTTGTCTTCCAATAACCATATCTTGCCACATCACTGATCAAAACTTCTCTGATGTCCCATCTCACCACAAGAGAAAGCACAGAGCATCACAAAGATTGACCAGGCTCCAAACACACTGGTTGACATGGTCATCTTTGACCTCATCTCTTTCTACTCTTTCCTATCCACCCTTCTCCAACCACACTGGCCTTCTTGAGTTTCTTGAACTCAACATTTTCTCACTCAGGGGCTCCCCCTAACAGTCTTTCTGCCTCTGTTTCCACCTCAGACCTTCATTCATGAGTTCCATGTTCTCAATTCATCTTTTCTAAAATCATTTTTCCAAATCTCTCAGCTTTTGCATAATCTTTTTTTTTTGTCTTAAGCACCTAGTTCCTATCACCAAAAAATGGAAAGTTAAGAATTGTTCAAGACCCAGAGCAAATGGCACCTACTTCAACATAGATTTTCTCCAATTTCCCAGCTAAACCTAGTGCCAAGATCTCTGAAACCTATTAGCTATGTGATGCTGTGCAAGGCACTTAGTTTCTTTCTCCATTTGCTCATCTGTAAAATGAGCTAGTATAAATATCTCTTAGAGCCAATCTGCCTGGTCCAAATGACAATATTGTTATTAATACAAATTACCATTTAAATAATTAAATGTCATTTAATTATTGCATAACTACCAAATATAATTATTTATTACTTGGGAGTCAGTCATTCCCTCTTCTGCACTCTTTAGGCGACTTGCTCACACCTTTATTATAACATTTCAAAAATTTCAGTTGAAATTTTTTTCTTAGATAACTGTCTTCTGCTAGACAATATGATAAATGAAGCCAGGGATTTTAGTTCATTTTATTTCTACAGAATTCCTGGCATATGACAGGAATTCAGTAAGCAAAGGTTTGTGTAAAGGAGGTAGGGACTGAAAAAGAAGTTCTGAAGAATTAACTTACTGGATGGATATGAATAAGAGACACAGCTCACTATGTACAAGCCTGTGGTGGCAGCCCTGATGAGTAGCAACATCGAATACTGTAGACTCAATGAGGGGAAATCAGGAAATAAAACTGGACTTCTGAGAGGACTTTTATATATACTGGTATCATGGCAATGCAAGAGGCTGAATTCACCACAATGTTCCACAAAACAATGAACGTATGAGACTAGAGCCAATAAAGAGGTCAGAGAAAGAAATACAGATTAATCAGTCCTTGTGCTACGGTGAGAAATGAACCTGCAGTGCATATCTAAATCTCCTCTCTGATGGTATGCATTGACAAATTTCGGATTTGCAGGTTATCGTCCCCAAGAAGCAATGCTAAGCGTACTCAAGATTTCACTATTTGCAAGTGGGAAAGTCAGCCGAGTTCTCCCACCCTCCCTTCTGTTCTCTCATTCATGCCTTCAAAAGTATTTATTGACAGCATAAAATCTGATATAATCACTGCTTTGTGACAGTTCTCTGTTTTTCTTTTATGGTATTTTTATTTATTTTTTTTGCATTTTTATTATTATTATGTTATGTTAATCACCATACATTACATCATTAGTTTTTGATGTAGTGTTCCATGATTCATTGTTTGCGTATAACACCCAGTCCTCCTTAATACCCATCACCAGGCTAACCCATCTCCCCATCCCCCTCCCCTCTAGAACCCTCAGTTTGTTTTTCAGAGTCCATAGTCTCCCATGGTTCATCTCCCCTTCCGATTTCCCCCTCTTCATTCTTCCCCTCCTGCTATCTTCTTCTTTTTTTATGGTATTTTTAAAAAGATTTATTTATTTGAGAGAGAGAGCGTACAAGCACACGAGCATGGGCGGGAGGGGCAGAGGAAGAGGGAGAGAGAATCTCAAGCCAGCTCTGTGCTGAGCACAGAGCTGGATGTGGGGCTCAATCTCACGACCCTGAGATTATGACCTGAATGGAAACCAAGAGTCGGACACTTAACCAACTGTGCCACCTGGGGGCCCCTATCTTGTTTTTAACCACCAACTTGACTGCTGCTTCTTAATAAGCAGGGCTGTCTCTTCTACATATGTCCTTTCTCTTCCAGGTCTTTATATGATCCCATATAGAATAGATTCATTGCTTGTCAAGATGCATGAATGGTCTTTTTTAGTTGTTCCTCCACTAAATGTTTTGTTACTGAGAACCTGCAATAACTTCTAGTACTCAGTAACCAAAGCTTTATTGAACATAATGGTAATAATAGATATCTATTTTTCTTCTGTTCTCTAATATACTTTGATAACAGTGCTTTCTTGCTCTTTTTTTTTTTTTTTAAAGATTTTATTTATTTATTTGAGAGAGAATGAGAGAGAGAGAGCATGAGAGGGGGTAGGGTCAGAGGGAGAAGCAGACTCCCTGCCGAGCAGAGAGCCCGATACGGGACTCGATCCTGGGACTCCAGGATCATGACCTGAGCCAAAGGCAGTCGCTTAACCAACTGAGCCACCCAGGCACCCGCTTTCTTGCTCTTAATAAAAAGTGTCAATAGAAGGTTTTTTACACAACTTACTGACAATTGAAAATCTCCATAGAAATTTAAGTGTGAAGAGTTTGCACTTTAGAATTGATGAAATAGGTTAATAGTCAAAGCTAACATTTATTGGGCAGTTACTAACTGCCAGACAACACACTTTGGTTTATTTAATTTTTCTATAATCACATCAGGATATACTCTTTTATTTTCATTTAGAGACAGAGAACTAGGGTTTCCAGGGGTTAGGCAACTCCTCATGGGGCCATCACCCTGGTGCTGTGGCTTCAATGTGGTTTGAGGACCACCCATAAGAACCCTCTGAAGAGGCTGTTAAAAACTAGACCTCTGAGCTCCACTCCAGAAATACTAAACAGACTCTTTAGGGGTGATATCCATTAACCTGCGTTACAAGTCTCCTAGGTATCTGTTATGCCCATTGTCTTTGAACCCCATGTTAGCAGCCCACTGGACCATCTCTGATAAATAATATCTTCCAGCTTTTGTTTGTTTTTTAAACATGGTGTTCATTTATGTGCATCTAGTGGGAATGCTAACAGAAAATTAAAAAATGAGAAGCACCATTAAAACCTAGAATATATATAGTTCTTTGGACAAAGAAGAAAGTTGGATAAGAGAGGCCATTTTTTCAATCGTTGTAAAATATATGTAATAAAAATCTCACAACCAGGATACTAATCTTTTTTTTTATTTTTAAAGATTTTATTTATTTATTTGAGAGAGAGAGAATGAGAGACAGAGAGCATGAGAGGGAAGAGGGTCAGAGGGAGAAGCAGACCCCCAGCTGAGCAGGGAGCCCGATGTGGGACTCGATCCCAGGACTCCAGGATCATGACCTGAGCTGAAGGCAGTTGCTTAACCAACTGAGCCACCCAGGCGCCCCAACCAGGATACTAATCTTGAAAAAATAAAGAATTCACAATGTAAGTAGTTTTTACTCTTTCTATTTCTTCTCTTCAAAATAGTATCCATAATACTGTTTCATATTAACATTGATCATTCCAAGTGGTATTTAAGCTGCCATTTGTGTTACATATAAATACTCCTATTAAATACATTCAAGGAGGACATACCTCATATGGACATACCAACAACAACAAAAACCTCCCTTTGTACCTTTTATGAGAAGGACCATTGAGCTAGTAACCCACGTTTTAAGAAAACCTATGTTTTTTGTCACATCTAAGCACACAGGTAAAACCACAATGGCCTGAAAACACTTCCAGATGCCTAACGTGGCATCCCTGAGGGTGGCTTACTGGGACTGACCTGGAATCAGGTTTGGATAAAAATCCTTAGCTCCATTTCCTAAAACCATGTGACCTGACCATGTGATCTCAGTCAAGTTACTGAGATCTTTTAAATCATGTTTTATTTTTCCTAACTCTAGAAAACCACCAAGCATTACTGTGTCGGGGTTACTGTGAGGACTGAACAATCTGATGTAGTCTCTGTGAAGGTATGAGGTGCTTTGCCCACAAAGGTGCTCACGTGTTACTTTCCCGCAGTTCCATTAGCTCAATTCAGTTCACTTCAGAAATTATTTGTTAAAAGCAAAGTGTGCCGAGCACACTGCTAGTCGTCAAAATAAAAAATAATAAGACACATCTGCTCTCAAGAAGCAGGCAGGTAAGGTAATCATCACACTCCTGAACCGACAAAAACAGTAGAAAAATATATGAAGTCCCGAAATAGCAAAGGAGGAAATACTCCATTTTGTCATTGCTTGAACTTCTGGGATGGTAGATGACAGTAAAAAGCAAATAAATGACAACAATGGAAGACTTTTGTTAGGGTGTTTCTTATGTTTAGGTATGGATTCATGGAATATATATGCAGACACAATCTAATATACATGCATTTTTTCCTGTCAAGCTTTTGTAGACGTATTTCCCTCTGCCTAGAATATTTACATGTTGTCTCACTTTGTTAATCTACTCATCCCTCTGGGGCAGAATTTAAATATTCTCTCTTCTAAAAATTTTCTCTGAAATATCCTAATACTGGAGTAGATTGTCTTTCTTTGTGCTTGTGTAACATGTTATACTTAACTGATACTCTGGATTATAATTGCTACACCTTACTTGTTGACACATCCCAGGAGAGCTGAAAGTTCTCGGAGAACAGATACTGAATAATTCATTGTTGTATCCCCAATGCCTAATATAGTGCCAGCCTGTGGTCAATAAAGCATAAATAAAAACATACAAAACAAAGTAAAACTAGTATTTTACTTGTTGACATTTACGTTCTCTGCAGGTACTTGATGTCTTCCTTAGGATATAGTTTATGAAAATACCATTTTCTACTGTGGTAAATTAAGACCATGATGTACTATTTATTCTTTGGCTCCCAAAGATATGATAAAATATTGTATGGTAAAATATATTGTTTTTGGTGATCCAAGTATCTTTACTGAGATCAAGAAGATAAAGGTAATAGCAAAGTTAGAATGATTGTGTTAGCATAAGTAGCACATATTTTAAATGGAAACCAGTCATTGAAAGCATTTATTCAGTCTTAACTATAGTCTTAGTCTCAGCTGATGAGCTTTAAAACCCTTTAATTCTCTCAATATTGGGTGCAGGAGTATGTGTGAGTTTCATACTTTAGTCAAATAACAGGGGTGCCAACTAAGACATAATCATTTCCTGAACATAACCCCATGCCTTTGCTTCAGGAGTTGTACTCTTCATTTGCTGAGATGCATCAAAAATGTTCTCCTATTTTCTCATCAAAATAACTGCAAATATAGTAAGAAAGACCAGGCATGCATATGTGAATAATAATGATATGCATGTGAAAATTAAATAAATGAGTTATAACAAGAGTGAGGTGGTACATAAATCAGGAAATGCTTTTCAAAGAGGGGGGTATTGAGCTGGGTCTTAGGAAACATGGTAGAGGTGGTTTGGCAAGAAGAAAAGGTAAGTTATTTCTAAAGAAGAGACCAGCGTGGGAAGACAATATGCACAGGTATCCTGAGGGTGACATCAATGGGAGTGAATGGTAGGCAGGAAAAATTTTGCTGCATTTAACAAATAATTAGAAGGAAAGAAAGAGATTGTGCTGGGATTCCAGAACATCAAATAAGATGACTATGAAGCTTTCAGCTAATCTTATTAGCAGTAAGAAACAAGATGAGCAAGTAGTGAAACAAGATGAAATAAAGGCTTCAGAAATCTGCAAGAACTAGGGGCGCCTGGGTGGCTCAGTTGGTTAAGCGACTGCCTTCGGCTCAGGTCATGGTCCTGGAGTTCCGGGATCGAGTCCCACATCAGGCTCCCTGCTCGGCGGGGAGTCTGCTTCTCCCTCTGACCCTCCTCCCTCTCATGCTCTCTGTCTCTCGTTCTCTCTCTCTCAAATAAATAAATAAAATCTTTAAAAAAAGAAAAAAAAAAAAAAAAAAGAAATCTGCAAGAACTAGAGCAAAATATTTAACTACTTCAGAACAGCAAGTTTTGGGGCACCTGGGTGGCTCAGTCAGTTGAGCGTCTGGATTCTTGATTTCAGCTCAGGTCATGATCTCATGGGTTGTGAGATTAAGCCCTGTGTTGAGCCCCAAATTGAGCCCTGTGTTAAGTCCCAAGCTCAGCAAGGAGTTGGCTTGAGATTCTCTCCCTCTGCCCCTCCCCCCAGTCTCTCTCATAAATAAATAAATCTTAAAAAAAAAAATAAAATAAAAATAAAAAGAACAACAAATTGTGTTGTTTTCTCTCCCTCTGGGTGTTCTTAAATGTATGTTTGTCAAAGAAAAGTCAGTGTGGATGTCTGTACTCAATTCTGACTTTATAAAATCTTGTGATCTATAAAGATAGTCAACCATCAGGACTTCTTTTAAAATTTACCAATTTCAACTGCAAAGTAATTCTTGATAATAAAAAAAGGTCAATGGAAGGCAAGCTTCAGTTGAAACAAACACCTGCAAATCAAGAATTTATGAATAAAATTGGCAAACATCAAATCTCAACAAATTATGATCCTCCCAAAAAGGAAAAATTTTGCAATAGACTGTAGCAGCTTTTAATTGAGAAATAATGTATATATCAAAAGGTCTACTCATTTGAATTATAATTCAGTGGTTTTTAGATTATTTATGGAGTTGTGTAATAATCATCACAATCTAAAATTTAGAACATTTTTATTACTCTAAAAGAAACCTTTTTTTTTTAAGATTTTATTTTTAAGTAATCTCTACATCCAACATGGGACTTGAACTTAGAACCCCAAGATCAAGAATTGCTTGCTCTACTGACTGAGCCAGCCAGGTGCCTCAAAACCCTTTATTCACAAGCAGTCATTCCCTTTTCCCTTCCCATGTTGTAGCATGAACCCGAACTTCATTTTCTTATTGTCAAATAATATTACATTGTATGGATATACCACTTTTTGTTTATCTGCTGCTCCTCAGTTGATAGATGCAATAGGCTTTGAAGGCAATTTATTTTTTAAATCTTTTTTTTAAAAGATTTTCTTTATTTATTTGACAGAGAGAGACACAGTGATAGAAGGAGCATAAGCAGGGGGAGTGGGAGAGGAAGGAGCAATGATAATTTTAGACTCTCTGGAGTAGTCTCTAGAAAAAAAAATTAAAAGGAGGTAAAATGAAAATCATTGTCAAACATGCTCATCCTGAGCACTCCTTATAGATCCTCATTTAATCCTTCTATTCCTAAAAAATAAAGACAACTTTCAAGAGTGTGCTTTTTAAAATCAGCATGCCTTTGCTTCTTATTTTGTTCTAAAGATTTTTAAAAGGTAGAATGTAATCTAATGGTGCTGAAATACTGCATCAGCTTTTAACAAAAGAGCCAATACTGCCATGCTGCTATTTTATTACTCACAACGTATGGTTTCCAGTTGAGTATCCCATTAACCTCAGAGTGCAATGATATCATTTTAATTATATAAATTGAAACAGCAATGTATAATACCTATATCATGTAAAAATGGATTCGCTTTATGTGAAAGTGTCTAAACTATCTTTCGCTATGAAGCAATAAATTTGCTTTTGATGGCAAACCTGCCTGTAAATTTAATTACTGGTAATTTTATTTTCCTCCATGGTTTAACCTTTCTTAGAGTCTGACCAGGAATATCATAAATCTGTACTTCCATGGACTACTTTGGAAACTACTGAGTAATGATAAATGAGTATTTGCCCAGATTTTAACTTAGAGAAGCAAATAAATATAAATGTGGGTGTGAAACGACTATGTTAACCTGTAAAAGTCACCACAGCCTAAATCCCTAATTTGCCAAAAAGTATAGTTTACTTAATGAAACTCTCTTTGTTATAATATATAATCAAATAATACATTTAATGGAAGAGAATTATTTTCATGTGTCTGAAGATCCACATAGCTGTGTGAGGATAAGAAAAAATGAGTCTCGGGCGCCTGGGTGGCTCAGTTGGTTAAGCGACTGCCTTCGGCTCAGGTCATGATCCTGGAGTCCCGGGATCGAGTCCCGCATCGGGCTCCCTGCTCGGCAGGGAGTCTGCTTCTCCCTCTGACCCTCCCCCCTCTCATGTGCTCTCTCTGTCTCATTCTCTCTCTCAAATAAATAAATAAAATCTTTAAAAAAAAAAAAAAACAAAAAACAAAAAAAAAGAAAAAATGAGTCTCACAGAGGAGAGATGTTTGCATTAGTTCAAGAGGAAGGCTAGTTTATATGTAGTACAGTCTTGTGCTACATAGTCAAAGAATCATCTGGTATTGTTGGAATATCTCAAGGGTTGCCTTTCAAGAACTCATATAAGACTGGGGAGTTTTCAATGTTTTCTCTCCTTCCTGAGAATTCCCTTCAAGGTAGCTAGTTCTACAGGAAGTAGAAAGGAAGCATGGTTGTGAAGGGCGAGTTCAATGTTAATTAAATGTGACATGCACTGGGTGAGAACAATCAGACATCTCCCTGTGAACACAAAGAAGAGAACCGTGTCTGAGAGCCACCCTACTCACCCCAGGTCATCTAGACCCACATCTAGGCTCTGCCACTCACTGGTTTTGGTACTTGGGCAAGCTGTTCTACCTCTCTAACCCTTCACCCACTTTTTCTGAAAGATGGCAAAAATAAAACCACTACCCTCCTACGGTCGTTGCTTGGAAGAGCTGAAATAAAGCTTGTGCAATGCTTAGTGGAGAGCTCAGCACAAAGCAAGTGCCCGATAAATGTTGGACCTGCCATAGCTGTGTGCGACTCTGCAGGCTTCTGTCTGTTACCTCCACTTCATTGTGAACTTCTAGGGCTTGGTCTCTGCTATAACCATCTAAGAGTTTTGTCCTGGATGAGCCATTTATTAGCTCTACGACCTTGTGTCGGGCTTTTAAAAAAAATTTTAACTTCTCTAAACTTCAATTTCCTAATCTTCAAAGTGAAACTAATATTTAGAACACATTTCACAGCGCTGTTGAAAAGATTATATGAAATATTTAACCCGGGACCTCACACATACTAATAATATTCAGTAAGATTCCATATTACCATTTCGATATGGAAATACATCCCAATGAAGAGATTTCACAAGATGTACCATAATTTAGGTAAACTTTTAGCATGCCCATTATATCTATATCAAAGTTCAATTTTGGATAAAACAGTAAAGTCTTTTTTATAGTTAAACACAGGACCTGGGAATTATATTGCCATCATTATCAAAAAATACTTAAAACAATCCCAGTAAGCACTTAGCTATTTTAAGATACATTTTAAATTCAGGAAATTTAAATTCATCATATACAGTTTCTGAATTACAAAGAAGGATAAGAGGTTCATAACCCATATCCGAGTATGTCATAATGCTCTGAATGCAAAAAGCCATTTTATAAATTTTGAAAGGCAATCTTAAGCTAACGTCTCCACTTAATGTACAAACCACCCTTGATTATGCAGCGAGCAGACACTGAGGAGATCTGAAGCCCCATTTTCATGATACCATGATTTCCGAACTCTGTCTAAAAGAGAATTAGCCGCAGATATAAAAATCTGAAAAGCAATTTCCGGTTCTAGATTCAGTGAGTTACCCCGGGGTGGGGTTTCACAGCTGGTGGGAGTGGGCGTCATGCCGCCATCAGGAAGCCCTCCACCCCCAGCAGCTGTGTAGGTGCTTCTCACTGCAGCCATCTTGAAGGGACTCAAAGAACACTGCCATAGTGCAGACAGAAGTGGACAAGACATGGAAAAGGAAAGAAATGACTGAGAACTATGTGGAAATATGAAGGAGAGAGAAAAGAAGATGGGCAGGAGAAGATGTGACAGAGAAGGGACAGAATCAGAGAGATGAGAAGAGGAAACAGTGACAGAAGGTGCAGGGAAAAACAAACAGCAAGACAACACCAACTGTGCTGAAGAGGAAAGAATCAGAGCCCAACAGTTTCAACCGCCCAACTTGCGTCTTTCAGATACTTAGTAGGAATGTGTTTCTACTCTGAGACACTGTCCCATGGCTTTACACACATCACACATTTAGTGTTCGCAACACGAAGCGGATATGGTTATCTCCAACCTACATGAGGAAGCAGATCTTTAGAAATTAAACCAACTGATGGGACATGTAACAGGTCCTGGGGACACAGAAGGGAACAGAACAAAGTCTCTGCCCTCAGGAAGCTAAACCCAAAGTGCTCCAAGCTGGTATTGTCCTGGGTTTGAAAAGATGTGGCGAGTTTGCACTGAAAGAGAGTACAAATGCATCTAATATGCATCCTTACCCCACCATCCCCATCTGTCCACTCTGGAAAGACGTTTCCTTATCTTGTGACAGAGATTTTGCAATTAGAACATCTCATCAATTCTACTTTGACCATGTCAGATTATACAATTTCAATGAGACATAATTTCCTTGAAAATGTCTAATGCAACTCAAATATATTTTTTGGAGGGGTTGTTGTTGCCAGCTGTCAGTGGGTAGTTTCACCCACCATACTTTACTGAATCTCTTTTAATAACGTCTGTCACAGTATTTCAGTTTGACTTGATGGAGAACCGCTCTCCAGCATTACTGACCCTTCCATTTGCTTAAAACTCTATTTAGATGCCAGAATACACCCAGACACAGTTTTGCTGTGTAAGTCAATCTATTGGCCACCAAATCAATTCTGCCCAACAACTGTTCCAAAAAGGCACTTAAGTCAATTTGCTACAAAAGTACTGCATAAAATGATATATGCATAAACTATACTTAGTTTTTATACATAGAAAATTAACCCCAGCAGATTCAGGGCTCACACTGGAGAATGGTTCTCAGCCTCCGTATATGTTTGTGAGAAATATTCATTAATCAAGTAATTGTAACACATACGTGCCACTTACATGTGTATTAGTAAGAAATTAAGCAACAAAGTATGAATGGTTTTCTTTTTCCAAGATCTTGGAAAATTTTATCCATCTTAACAAAATTCAATAACCAGTCATGAGTCCTAACTCATGTTTTTTTGAGCGGCAGGATTTTTTAGCTGCATTAGCAGGCAACACAGGGACCATCTGCAGAGGCAGTAGTGACCTAGATTTTTTTTTTTTTTTAAGTCGGTGGATAGGGGCACCTGGGTGACTCAGTTGGTTGAGCATCTGACTTCGGCTCAGGTCATGATCTCGGGGTCCTGGGATCATGCCCTGCATCGAGCTCCCTGTTCAGCGGGGAGTCCGCCTCTCTCTCTCTCCCTCTCTCTCTCTGCCCCTCCCCCAGCTCATGCTCTCTCTCTCTCTCTCAAATAAATAAGATCTTAAAAAAAAAAGGTCAGTGGATTAATTCCAAAAAGATCATAACCTTTTCAATGAGGGGGATATGTGGGGTTTTTATTGATCCCCCTAGTCCCATGGGTCATATCAGAAAGCAGGACTGATTGACAGCTACTGACAGTGGGGGAAACTTCAGGAATGTGGAACACACATGCAGCCCTGCTATGGCCAGTGAGACAGGAGCAGAGCCAGGTCTGTGAGGACGCCAGTGACCTACGTGCTCAGGGAGAGCTGTCAGCTTCACCTGACACTGAAGAAAACAAAATCCTTTGGTGGAGGTTTAAAAAAACATGTATTTATAGACAAACCCCCAAACCTGCGTATTTTAAAGTTCTTATTCTTTTGCTTTGGCTGAATTTGACTTTTGTTGTTGTTGCTGTTAAAAGAGATTATTCTGAGACAAATACTGGGGTCTCTCTTTTTATTTTCATTTTCTTACTCAAGTTAACCATCCCACAAATATGGATTCAGATGCTGCAACTGACTAAATTGTAAATTGCCAAATGCACAGCATAACTTTCACTGTATTATAAGAAGTAACACACTTCCAAATTGAATGTCAGATTTACACTATGGCTTTTCCAGATACACATCATGAGCAAATACCTTCCTGTAATTCTTCATGACATCTTGACTCAGCAGAAAGACTCGTTAAAACTGGAAGAAAATTTTTAAAAATCCTATTTGTATTATTTGTATAATTAATAAAAATTAGCAAACCTAGCTGGGGATCAAAGATTTCCTTCATCAGAAATATGGGCAGAAGTGTTTCGGTAGAGTAGATCTCTGAAAATAGGACATGGTCTCCTATCCGTCAGAGTGACTTACATGGTCTCTGACAGTAGGTAAGGAGATTAAGATAACACAAAATTAGTGTCTGTCCAGGTTCCTTTTGCTCCAGTGAGTATCATTTGCGCTTTCTGATATTAGAGTGGTGTACTCGGAGAAATTCAGGTAGAATAAAATGAAAATAGAACTGTAACTATATAAAATGAGGTTTAAAATCTAAAAATCTAATAGAAAGTGTATTTGTGATGCTCTTTTTTTAATGTTCCATTCAATGAAACGTAGTCCAACACCATAGGGCCCATACATGGGCATAGGCATGATGGGATTTCATAATCGTTCTTGTAGCATCACTAGAGAGGGGAAGCGGTATCATTTTTATTTTATGTATGGAGACACTGAAGAGGCATGATTCTCTAATGGTCTGCTAGAGATAAAAGAATTGGCATTAACATATGTTGAAGATTCAGTTGCCCAACTGTATTTTGATCAAGTTCAGACGTTATCAAAGGTACTTTGCCTCTATCCAGGAAACCAATGTTGATAACTTAAAAAAAAAAAAAAAAAAAAAAAAGGGCCACAGGTTCTCAGTTATTGACTATATTCTTGGCAGGTCTGACATTTCAAATCATGTTTTCAGGAATTAAAAAAAAAAAAAAAGCACTGAGACATCAATCCTAAAATAAATCATAGCAGTGGGTTCCAGAGTATATTTTAATTTGTTTAGTAACAGTTATAAATAAAACAGCTTTCATAGTTTTATTTTTAAACTTAAATGCTCTAGCTCCCATACTTATGTTTCCTTATAATCTTTCTAATTTCTAATTATCAGTTATTTTTAATTCCTTAATTGTCTAGTTAATAAGGGTATTATGGATGTTCTATTTTCTTCTTTGTAACCAAATCAAAACAAAAAAATTTCTTTCTGTAAATTGTAAAACAATGAAATAAAATGAAATTTATACATTGTCTATCCTTTTCAAAGAATCTCATTGACTGAAAATATTCAGTAATTCCTCAGAGACAAAGTTTCCCAATACACAAAAAACTAAACTAAGTTTCCAAAAGCTCCTGCCTACAGTTCTTTCTGTTCCTGGGCATAGAGACGATCACTATTTTCACAGTTACCTAGTTAAAAGCAAATGAGGTAATTTTCAAGAAAAGCAATGAATCTTCACAATTTGATACACAAGTAGAAACTGAAAGCCCTTCTAATAATGGTTGAAATATTTTTTCCACCGGTTACTCTTGAAAGGAAATTAATTCTTAAAAATCATACTCTGGGATATTTAAACAACTATGGCCACTGGATCATATAAAAGGGCAAACTTTTAAATCGTAACCTGGATATATAGTACTGCTAAATAGTGAATATTTTTGAAAGATTAGGAAATAGGTAGATTTCTTAAGTCTCTCAGGAAGACAATGGATAGCAGGTTAAGTCTATTGACACAGATTGGTCCATGTGCTTCCTGGGCTCCAAATGTTACTGTGTGGGTATAGGCTTGGTAAAATCCCAGCCTATTAAAATTTCCATTTCCTTTTGACTAGTGATTTCTCTTTCTTCAGATTCATTCTTAATATCTTCCCACTGAGGAAGATCTGTATATCTCTATACTACTACTTCTCATTCCCTTTTTCTCCTCAAATACCTAGTGAGCAAAGTGATTGAGAACCCCAGTGATTTTCACTGTATTACTATTGCAAAGTAATTGTTCTGAATTTGGGGGGGGGAGCTATTTAGCAGGTGCATGTGTGTGTGAGAGAGATTGAGATTGAGAGAGAGGGAGGAAGACAGATTCTTCTAGGTTTTACTTTTTTCTTTCAATCTAACCATGCCATGGCAAATAAAGATGTTCATCCCTCCTTTTCAGTCCCCCTCTCATGCAGAAAGAGCAGAGCACTTGCCTATTGGCTTCCATCAGCAATCTGTAATCCATTTCTTTCCATGAAATATAGACTATGGCACCCTCTTATGAGAATTTCTTAGTGATTAACTCCATCTTTTTCTCCCCAAATCAAGAAAGGATGTTGGGATTCAAATGAGAGCAATATTAGCATAAGGATAACCTTCAATAAACTTTTAAAAATGTAATTTTTTGAAATACAGCCACTTTGGCTATTGTAACTCTTAATTTACTCATGACGCGGCGCACAACTGATCATGGTAGTGCCCAGTGAGAACCTCTGGATCTTTCTCTAGTAAGACAGTTACATCTGCCTGACCCCTTCTCCCTTGCTCACCAGATGCACAGATCCCTCATTCTCCATCCTGGTTCTTCAGAGACCCCACTGCTTTCCCATCTGACAGGGAAAACTGCTGGGCTTGGAAGTTGTTGCCAAAACCCTAGTGTTTTTATTAATAGTCGTAGGAAGTCAGAATCTTATGAATAGTGTGTGACTCAAATGGAAGGAGGATGGCCTTCGAAAGAATATCTTAACCTTCTGTAAGCCACCTCCTTGCAGCAAGTATTCATCAGGGTCACCTTTTTGTCTGTCCTGCTCACAATCCCCATATATCATGGACGGCTAGGTTTTGCCTCTAAATTTTCTCCTGCCTTTGTTTTGGAAAAATATTAACAATAAATCAGACCAAAAATTAAAACAGATCAGATATTTTCATCTAATTTTCTCATTTGATATAATAAAGAGGAGGTGGGTATAGGCTGGATTTTGGGAACATCATTTATTTTGGTGGAGTTACCTATTCATACTCTCTGTACATACAGTTGATAATATGAATAGCTGGTCTGTAGTTTAGGATTGTAATTCTTTTTTAAGAGAGAGAGAGAGAGCATGTGCACGTGGGGGTTGGGCAGAGTGAGGGAGAGAATGTCAAGCAGTCTTCAAGCCCAGTGCAGAGCCCAAGGCGGGGCTCAATCTCACAACCCTGAGATCATGACCTGAGCTGAAATCAAGAGTCAGATGCTTATAACCAACTGAGCCACCCAGGCGCCCCTAGGATTGTAATATTTTGCATCTAAAATTTAGTTAACTATTTGAACAGATAAACATGCAGAGGGGCCTTTTCTGCCGCAGCTATTCATTTAAAATAATTCATATTTTTTTATCTGTTCTTAATTTACAATTCTGGAATTGTAAAGTCCTTGCTTTTAAAGCTGACTGATTCACTTCTGACAGTAAGGAAAGAGGTATTTGGATGGTTAGGCTTGCATACTGATTTTTTACTTTTCTTGGCTCCAGACTGGCTGGGAAATGCTGGATACAATTCAAAGCCTTTCCCACAAACTTCTCCCACTATTTCTGCTTCACTCTTTCTTTCTTATTATGCATCCCTTAAAGAAAAACATTCCCTCACACTTACTCCCCATTTCTAGGTGCCAGTGGCGTCCGGGGCTGATGGGAATTGTGTGACATCATTCTGAGTTGATCGCTCCCTTACCACAGAGCAGAGACCCCCTGGGCGACGGGGCACAGCACATGAAAACAAGACACCAAGCTCATGGCTGAGCTCTGTTGTTCACAATTCCACCTTTGCCTTTTAACTGCCTGCCTCCAGAGATATATCGCCTTAAGTGGGCAAACCACTGAGAAAATTCTTATCTGACAACTGGCTACGAAGAAGGGTCAAAGGAATTAACCCATAGTTAAGGAGGCAATGGTTTGCTGAAGTACTTTAAGCACACAGACAGTTGTTGTGCGCAGAGACTAGAGCAGCTGGCTTCCATCTCTGATGGCGAATGAACAAGAGCAACGCTAGCATGGCTAGGATGACTTTCAGACTAGAAGGAAGACATCTCCAAAGTGTCTATGAAGCATCCACCATGGGCCAGGGCTTTGCATACCTGGCATTTTCTAGCCTACTGACGACATCCTTAGGGAACCCTAAAGGAAACTAAGATTAGGCAGTCACTTCATGCGTCCAAGGTTGCCAAACTAGTAAGTGGTAGAACTTGTGTTTGAACTTAATTTTACGGAACTGAAAAGTCTTTTCCACAAGAGCAGGTATTCTTATATTTTATGAGAGAAAAGGGAGCTCAGAACCTTTGGAAAGTCTTACAAATTCTGTGGACCCGATCCTGGAAAAATACACATGGACACACCCGCAAGGTCATACACATGTTTTTGGCTGATGTGTGAAGTACCGATCCCAATAAATCATCTGTTAAGTGAAGTGTGCTTCTGCTAACAGAGGTAACAACAAACACTGGGCCTGTTTACAAGATGAAAACAATACCTCCGAAAAGAAGTGGCAATGTCTAAAGGAGGGGATGTCTTCTGATTCTATGTAAATCCTTTTTAACATGTTCTGCAACGGGCATCCTTCTAGCTCTCACTTGGAGAAAATGCATTTAATTTTAAAACATTCCTTAAAAGATCTTTTAAAAAATGGGTCCAAATTAATAATAAAAGTAAATAAAAAAAGTAAATTTTAAAACATTCCTTAAAATATCTTTTAAAAAATGGGTCCAAATTAATAATAAAAGTAAATAAATAGTAAATATTAATAATAAAAGTAAAAAAAATTAAAAAACTAAATAAAACAAGTAAATAGTAAAAGTAAAAAAAAATAAAAGTAAATAAAAGTAAATAAAAAGGAGAATTTGATATTCAGGTAAGAAATATCTCCTTTTAAAGTAACACATTATCTTCTTTTTTTTTTTAACATATAATGTATTATTTGTTTCAGAGGGGAAGAATGAAGGGGGGGGAATCAGAGGGGGAGATGAACCATGAGAGACTATGGACTCTGAAAAACAAACTGAGGGTTTTAGAAGGGAGGGGGTTGGGAGGATGGGTTAGCCTGGTAATGGGTATTAAAGAGGGCACATACTGAATGGAGCACTGGGTGTTATGCACAAACAATGAATCATGGAACACTACATCAAAAACTAATGATGTAATGTATGGTGATTAACATAACATAATAATAAAAAAAGCTAAAAAATAAAAAAAATAAAGTAACACATTAATATAAAAACAAGATTCTGGAAAGAGTAGGCTTCAAGCATATTGAATTACTGAAGCAGAAACCAATTTATCATTTTAATAGCAGATAATTTAATAACAGGTTTGGGTGCAGTGTTCTCTGCATTAATGGCCGGCAAAGGGGCGAGAAGGATGGAGGGAATGGACATGACTGTTAGCAGGCTGGGGCCGATCAGTGTTGCCAGCGCCCTACTGAGTCTCCCCTGGGCAGCTCCTCTGCATGCGTTAGATAAGGTGAAGACCCTTATTTCTGTGTCCAAATAACGGGGCTGATGCTATTGCAAAGACAAAGAGAGTATGGGTTAGGATGCATACAGAGAATGCAATTAAACCTCAAGGTATGTTGCAGAGACACAGGCACTGGAAGCCCTGGAATATCAGAGAAGGAAGGCTTCATGGAGGAAGTGAACCTGCCATTTGAATGATATTTACATGCCACAGAAGGCAGAGACACAGCATTGAGTGATTAGCCAGCAGAGAGACTTGAAAGAATTTTTCTCTTAAAAATGAAATAAGAAAGCAGCGCTACATTACTAAAAGACGGGGGTAAAAATGACAGAGACAAAGGCAATAGGAAACATTTATTGCACTGGTGCTATCCTGGGGTATCGACTGTTACATTATTACTAATATTTTAAAAAAAGGAGGGGAATGAGGAGGAGAAGAAGAAGAGGAAGAAGAAGAAAGGAGGAGAAGGGGAAGAAGGAGGCGAAGGAGAAAAGGAAAAAGAAAATACTGTGATGTGATGAAAACATCTTCCCTTTATAGCCAATAAAGTCTTCCATGTTAGAGCTTCCGCCAGGATTCTAACCCAGGTGTGTCTGATCCTGGAGCCTGGGGACCAGGAAGTCCACCCATCCGAAAAGCCATCACAACTACCCTAAAACCAACAAGACAAACTTAAATATCAATTAAGTTGATTTTTTTTTTTTCCCAAAAGACCACTTGTGGGGAAAACAGGAGGATGAAAATCAAATCAGATAACAACATTATGACACATTTATGGCTTTCCCTTTCAGGGGGGCCCCTGGCCGTCCTCCTTCCCTGAACCCATCTTGTCCTTGCCATTTGCCACCTGCCACAGTGGTGGCTGGCAGCCATGGGTCGCTTGACCACTCTCTTTAAGCTTCTCATACTATACTTAGTCTCCTAGAGCCAGGAAAACAAGGCTGTCTTCGAATTTGCTAAAAAAAAATGGAAGCCTTCAGGGAGCACTTCCCTTCCCTTCCCACACTGATAAACGTTATCTACACCTGCAGTAAGCCTTGCCCCGCTCCTCCTGGGCTGCAAGGATCACACTCTTTATATCACA
The DNA here is from genome assembly GCF_004348235.1 of Phoca vitulina. Lineage (NCBI taxonomy): Eukaryota > Metazoa > Chordata > Mammalia > Carnivora > Phocidae > Phoca > Phoca vitulina. The sequence goes on along the minus strand of NW_022589706.1, from coordinate 11,309,121 downwards.
TCAACTCAGACCTCCTCCAGCAGGCGCTGAACTAGTGTTTCCTTTGTCCTTTATAGCCAAATGCTGTTGTCACTGCCGAAGCAACGCACTCTTCAGTCCTGCCTCTGATGCCTTTGACTCCTTTGTCTCCCTTGGATGTCTGTCTTTGTCTCCTGGTGCTCTTCTTACACACTGACTCTTCCGCCTCAATCTCACATTTGTTTCTCGGCTCCACGGAAACTGCTGCATCATGATGCTCTGTGGAGCTTGGTGAGTTACCTCATCTACTTTCAAGGCTTTAGTTACCCTCAGATATTCCAGGCAGACTTCTACAATACGGACTACCAGCACCCAGGACTGCCTATAGTAAGTGCTCAATAAATACTTGCTAACCATGATTACAAAGCTATTTGTGGTCTCGTTCCAAATTACATTTTTAGTTTCTTTTTTAGTTTTCTCCTGTTCTCCCCCGATAACTGATGCCTTGATACTTTAGCCATGGTTCAATAAAGCTGTGATGAATGAATGAATGATCCATTCAAGCGCCTTGAGCCAAAAGTTATCTGCTTGGGCCAAAATGCATTTAAACTTTATGAGAAAATGTATCATTTCCATGCCTTGTCCCCTAAAGCACCAATCTCTTGAACCTTTAAGTTTTCAAGGTTCTACCCTTAAAGAAATATTTTAAGCCTTTTCCAAGAAGGCAGCTATCTCTCATGGGCAAAGAAATTAAATCCAATCTGTTTGTGTCTGCACACAGGGAAATGTAAGTCAAAATTTCAGTAGCCCTTTTCAAAAGACCAGAGTGAATCCTCTGTGCCCTACTCAATACTTCATCTTTTAATAAAAGACTTTCTAATCACCAAAGCTGTGTGTGTGGATGCACAAATAATGTGAACAGTATACACTGAAAATGTCACTGCATTCCCTGATATATTGCTATAAAGAACTTGGAGATTTCCGAGACATGCTATGACCTATGAGAAACAAAATTCCATATCAATTCTAAGATTTGGATTCAAGTGACTTATTCTAGTCACTTCTAAACTACCGAAGCAAGAAAAGTTGCCTTTTCCCATTTCAATGTGTTATTAGCAAAATTTTCACTTCCATTTATTTTCCTCAGCCATCTCTCTCATCTGAAAAAGTCTCAATCCATAACATGTCTAAACATTTCTTCGAAAAATAGGAAGTAGGCTTCAAAATTTAGCCATCTTTTCAACTGCGGGGAAAATTCCACAGAGTTAGTTGGCAATACAGTGAACCCTGCTACTCTCTTCTCTTGACTCTCCAGATAAATCTTACACGGAACGTGAAATCGGTGCCTCCAATCTATGCCCTCTCTTGTTCCTCGTCCGTATCTCTAACCAAGGAACTTGAAAAACACAAACACAGTCACCTCGTTCCTGTGCTGCAGAGGTTTCAGAGTCTGCCGGGTGTGACTCTGCCCTTTCCCCCCGTTTCACACTATAACCTGATCCACCCTCCAAACCCCTCACAAAAGTGGTCCCCACTCCTAAACGTGCTCTGCTTCCCCCCATCTGGCTTGGTGCCTTTGTACAAACTACTCTGTCCACCTGCCCCTCCCCCCACACCTCCTTTCTCCGGTGGAGAGAAACCATGAGCTCATTAAGACCACATCCGAACCCACTTTGCCTTTCCTCAACCATTTTCCTCCCCACCTGCAACCATAAAATGTGCATTTTTTTTCTTTTTGTCTTGCATAGCAATTTATGCATCCCTTGATGGACTCATTTACGTGGTTACTAATGTTATGATGTTCTTGCTTTACTAAAATTATTTTTAATATGAGTTGGGTTCTCTGACGAGGCTCAATCATGCCTGGGACATAATAATTACACAGAAAATGTTTTTTTCGACAAAGTCCTTTATGGTCCTTACAGAGTGGAAAATCTATGGTTAAAAGACAGTTCTGGACTGTTGTATGGAATGTTTGATAATCTGCAAGGGAATTAATCACAGTGAGTGACCTGTGAGCGGGGAGGACTTTGAAAAAGCTTTCCTTCAGCTTGGAAGTTACACTTTTCCAAGCAACCCTCAAGGGCTATACTGTCCTGAACTCAGAGAGACAGAAAGGGGATTATGGGTGTGTGTGTGTGTGTGTGTGTGTGTGTGTGTAAAAGGAACAGAATGGGGAGAGAAGGGGAAATAGAGAAACAGAGAGAGAGAGAAGAGGAGAGAGAGGGAGTGTGTGTTTGGATGAGAGAAGCATCACCCTCCATTATCAGTACAGCTATTATTTTGCAGCAAATACATATTGTAAGGAAGCAAACCGACCTAGACATGCTGTTGACTTCATTAAAATTGTGTACCTGAGGCAAATTTAAACAAAAGGTTGAAAATTCTTCACAAGAAGCATAGAAACCTGATTTAAGAAAACGGTTATCTGTGCATGGAGCACAAAACCTAAGTAAAAAAGGCATCAGTGAATGACATAAAATTTAGGTCATAAAAGAACAGGATCTGTCTGTCCCCCCCACCCCCTGCCGTGCCACACTGGGCACCACAGGTTTTTACCAGTTTGTGGTTGAGGGGGTAAATCTATATTAAGATCACATTGTCTGTTAATTAAAAGTTTGCTGTTTATGAAGAGGATTTTTTTTGTATATGGAAGATTCAACCACTTTCAAATAACCCTATTGTGGCCCTAAGTAAGAAGTCTTGTCAATGCAAAGTTAGATTTTTTTTGTCCAGTGTGGGGTACAATTTTAACTGAAGGGAACATCTGTGTTCAGATGTTCAAAGAAGTTAAAATTCCTTGTAAGGGCCTGACTTAGGGCATTCTGACTTTTTCACTAGTAAATCTGCTAAAAGTATGCCCAGCATACTTATTACATATTAGAGCACAATTAAATACGTTTGACTTGGACATTTAAAAAATGAAAGGTATCTAATTATCAGCATATATCACACTTTGCAAACAAATCCAATCCATCTTAAGTAATAAGGTCCACAAAAGAATATTCTAGACTTTAGAAACCACAAAGATTCTGCACTGATCAGGGAAAATGGCAACTCCAACTTCGGAGGTAATACCGTTTAAAGGACATCATTAAACAGAGGAGCCCATTTCAGGAAATTTCGTGCCGGCCCAGTTTTATTCTTGTGTTGTTTTCTATTGCCCCATATTTCAGTGTTTTGAGGCTATGTGCATCAGCTGTGTTTCACAATACACTATGCTATTTACAGACCAGCAGCAGTCAACATCTGTAGAAAGGTTTCAGAAATTGATTTAAAGTCTGCAACATAAGCATATCCAATCCTAAGAGTACACAAGACTATATATCTTCTTTGGGAGACTGACACATGGTTCCCACTCTGACTGGTGATAATGCATCCTTGCCAAGCTCAGATGTAGTTTCAGCTCCAGAGAGATGCAACCTAATGATGGATCGGTATAACCCAATCAGGCTAACATTTGTATTTGGAAACCCAACAGTGTAGTACTGACAATATATATATATATATATATATATATTTTTTTATCTCCACTACCATGTTTCTTCAAGTATATCAAGATGTTCTGCCAAGATGACAAGCATATGATTGAATTTAATGGTATATAAAGATATGGCAGACTGCTTTCCAAAGCAAAATTTTATAGTTGGAACTTCTATCAATTAATTGCACTTCTGGCAACCCCATTGAGAATTAAATTAAATGGTGGAACTATTTCATTAGAAGGCTTTGGCAAAATAAACCTAATAGATGGAAAACTCTATATAATTAAAAATGGCAGGCGAGGGGTCTTCTGGGTGCTTTTAGGCCATGGGTCTTATCTTTATGTTTTTTCCTCCTGCTATGGAGTGAGCTCCTCAAGGACAGGGGCTAATGTCTATCTATAGTTCCTAGCAGTGTCCAGAGCACAAAGTAGGCATTTAATAAATACGACTAGACACACATATGGGTTCAGACATTGGTCCAGTGAGCTTTGGACCCCAGTTTGAACTGTAGCACCTCTACTAATGAAATGAATAACTGCTATGTGTTGAATTGTGTTTCCCTCACATTCACACAGTGAAATCCTCACTCCCAGCACCTCAGAATGTGACCTTATTTAGAGAAAGGGTCTTTACAGAGGTAATGAAGTTAACATGAGGTCATTAGAGTGAGCTCCATTCCAATATGACTGGTGTCCTCCTAAAGAGGGGAAATTTGGACACAAAGACAGATGCACAACAGAGAGATTGCCACATGAAGATGAGGGCAGAGATTGGTAATTCTTCTACAAGTCAAGGGACGCCAAAGATTGCCAGCACCAGAAGTGAGGTGAGAGGCATGGAAATGATTGTCCCTCACAACCCCCAGGAGGAACCAACTCTGCCCAGACTTCCAGGTCCAGAACTGTGAGACAGTGAATTTCTGTTATTTAAGCCACCCAGTTTGCCATACTTTGTTACAGCAGGTCTAGCAAACTAATACACTGGCTTAGAACAAGTCATTTAACCTCTAAGAGTCTTATCTGTGAGACAGAAATAATACCTCAGCACTGAGCCTGAGTTAGGACTGTATTACCACTGCTACGGTTAGTACTCAATAAATGGTAGCCTTGAAAGTGACAAAGAAAATAACAATCCATCCAACAAACACGGCTGAACAATCCATCCACCCCCTCTGCCCCCATTTTTTTGTGCAGAGCCCTGCTTTATCTCTGGGGAAATAGCTATTAATAAGATTTAACCCTCACAGAGCTAACATTCTAGGGGCACAAGACAGACAATAGCAGATAAGTAAACAATGCAACATGTCAGATGATAAACTCTATGGAGAAAAATAAAGCAGAGAAGGGAAATCTGAAGCAAGAAGATGAAGAAGCAAAATTTTATATAGTTTTGTCTGTATGGACAAAATGAGAAAAAATAAAGATTTATAAACCCTGTGAAGGAGGTAGCAAGTCATGTGGCTAACTGGGGGGAAAACATTCCAGACAGAAGGAACAGCAAGTGCAAAGGCCCTGAGGTGGAAATATTACCGACATACTGTGGTAACAGCAAGGAGGCAAGTGTTGTTGAGCAGAGTGAGCAGGGTGAGAGCTGTAGCAGATGAAGTCAGATGTGAAGTCAGAGAGATTGGGGAGGTCAAGATAAGGCAGGGACTAGCAGCCTCATAATAATGGAACCATAGGCTGCTTAGAGGCCATTGCAAGGTTATGAGCAGAGGAGGGTGACGTGTTCAAACTTATGTTTTAATAGGATTAGCCGTTACTGTTTGGAAAATCATAGAACAAGAGGTAAAGTGGAATCAGACGGACCATTTAGGAAGTTATTCTGATAACTTGGTGAGTGCTGTAAGCAGCTTGGACTAGGCAGTGGAGAGGAGAAGTGGTAAGATTCTGGATATGTTTTGGATGTAGAGCTAACAGGATTTGCCTCAGGACTGGATATGGGGTATGTGCTAAGGAGGGAAGTCAAGGATGACCCCTGGTTTTTTGACTTGAGCAACCAGAGGATGCCATTAACGAGAAGAAAAAAATTCACAGGCAAAGCCAGTTTGAGAGGCAGGACCACAGAGTCAGTTTTGCACATTAAGATGGAGATTCTGCCTCTCACATATCCAAATGGAGATGGAGGGTAGGCAGTGGGACAAGACTCTGGAATTTAGAGATCAGAGCCTGGCTAGAGACATAAATTTGGGAGTCATTAGAGAATTTAAGTTTTTTTTTAAAAGATTGATTGACTGATTGATTTAAGGTGGGCAGAGGGAGAGAGCGAATCTTGAAGCCAATTCCCCGCTGAGCTCAGAGCCTGACCCCAGGACACTGAGACCATGACCTGAGCCAAAATCAAGAACTGGCTGCTCAACAGACTTTGCCACCCCGGGCCCTGGAGAATTTTAAGTTTTATAAAAACTGCATGAGATAACTAAGTGAATGGGACAAAAATGCTAATATTTTTTAAGTGCTTACTGCATTCCAGGTGACTTTCTCCATGTTTTACATGTTATCTCATTAATCCCTGCTGCTAACCCTATGGTAATTCTATAGCTTGCAATTTCCATTCTCCTTAAGTTTTAGACTTTGCCTACTTTTACAAAGAAGGCTGTTTTTCATGAATAGAAGTACTACCGATCATACCTAACTGAGTTCAATGCAATTGTTTTGTATTGAAAGCAGGGGTCAGCAAACTTTTTCACAAAGAGCCAGATTGGAAATATTCTAGGCTTTGCAGGCCACACAGTACCTGTTACAACTACCCTACTCTCAGTGCCATGGTCATAGTGAGGACACAGCCATAGACTAGACATAAAATGGGTGTGGCTGTATTCCAATTAAATTTTATTTATCAAACCAGGTGAAGGGCAGGTTCATCTTGTGATCTGTAGTTTGCAGACCCCCTGATCTAAATTAATGACTTGATTTGATCTGTTGTTTCATGTTGATAAAATCAGAAGACGAATATTCAGCAAAGGAGTGCAATACTTTCCAGTGAGCAAGTCATGTTCAATATCGAAGTAGATGCTTTCAGAGATTTCATATTGTGGTGGTCTTGAGATTCAGGGCATCCCGGAATCCAGAAAATTCCATTAAAAAAAAAAAAACCAAACAAACCATGACCTGCTGGGCTTTACCTGAGAGGACTCCAGATTTTTCATACAGAAGCATTCTAGGGATGGAAATATGATGGAAGAAGGAGGAGAGGTACATGTATTGGAGTGCCGCCTGCCCAGCAACCACACAATATTTACTTCAATTGTGTAAAAGGTGGTATGTCTTTGGAGATGCTGATAGACATTTTGTTCAGGGTGATCACTGTGTTGACGTGAGTACTTAATCCTGTACTCTGGAAAATGTCTGTTCCTAATATGAAGTCTCACGACATCCAGAGGCCTTGTATGATTTGAATGTTTCACATGAGTTAAAAGGTTCTAAGCAAACCAAGAAGACTAGGTTCAACCTAGTTAAACTTTGTGCGAAGCATGGCAAACAGCCTGGTACAAAGCAGGCACTTGAAATTTGTTTGTTCCTTTACTCATTCAAGGCAGACTATCTTGTATTCAGCTTTTCAATTCACTCTATAATCCACACCTTTATTAACTTTCAGTTATTTTTGGCAATTCCATGGTATCTTACTTTTCTTCTCCCTCTTCTCCTAGCTATCCTACAAATGGCCAGCAAACTGAATTTCTGATCTCTGTACAAAATCGACACTGGTCAACTTTTAATAATAGACTGAATGTTACATTGAGCCTGACCTTCCAGGCATGCCACAGCCCATTTTTACCTATTTGTTTACGCCTATGGCTCCATGTCCTAGTCAGCTTAGGCTGCTATAGGAAAAGACCATAGGCTGGGTGGCTTAAAAAACAGACATTTTTTCCCCACACTTTTGGAGGTTGAGGCGCCCAAAATTAAGGTGTCCACAGGCTGAGTTCACAGTGAGGGCCCTCTCCTTTGCCCGTAGATGGCTGCCTTCTTGCTGTGTCCTTCCTCATGCGGCAGAGAGAAGAAACTTTGGTGTCTCTTCCTCTTCTTTTAAGGACACTAATCTCATCATGGGGGTGCTGCCCTCAAGACCTCATCTAAACACAATTACCTTCCAAAGGCTCCACCTCTGACTATAATCGCACTGGGGGTTCAGGCTTCAACAGATGAATTTTTGAAGGAGACCCTAACATTCAGTCTATACCACATCATCTGTAATTCTCTGATCCAGTTAGGGTCAATCCTTTATTATTCTTCAAATCAAAAATTCCCCAGCTCATTTCTAAGATTTTATTCACGTTCTTCCCATACGAAATTTCCTCCATCCTGTTGTACATGAAGCGAAAGCATGTCTATTTTTTTTCCAGACCTAGTTCAATGTGGCCCTTTTGACCACTCTAGTTTGTGATGCTTAGCCACTCCTCGAAAATCTTAGAGCATTTGTTCTTTGAACCACATTCACTTAATTACAATATTTTAGCACTATTCTCTAAAGCCCTAAGCATTTATTCTCCAAGCCATACTCATTTTGGTAGAGAATTATACTGTCACAATAAACTGCAAACTCCTTCAAGTCCAGAACCATATGTTTTTCATCTTTCCTCCAGGTGGAATCCAGGATACTTCCTTGAATGCAGAGATCAGTCAATGTCTGTGGTGTGCATGGCCTCTTGGTTGTCATACCAACTAGAAACTGTGATGTCTTAGACTCCAGAGAGCATTTATAATCCATTCCCTAGCAAAAGGCTGCACACAGTACTACTCACAACTAATGAGTGCAATAATGAATGAATGATCTTAGGAACCTAGCCCCCAAAATAATGAGCAATGTTGCCAAAAATGTTATGGGTAAATGTGTTCTTCAAAGCACTTTTTATAAAGAAAAATTACAAAACAAGCTAAATGTCTACTAATAGATGACAGGATACATAAGTTATAGTTCAATACAATCAGATAATAATTAAAATGAACAATTCCAAGAATAATTAATAATAGGAGAATGGGCTCATATTACAATGGTAGGCGAATATGTGGGAGACACAATTCCATATGTGGTATGTCCTCAAGTTTTAGAATTTAGATAACTTTAAGATGTTCCTTGCATCTGTAAACTCGTTTCTATTTTTATGGTCATTACTCTCTATCAGGCCTTACCACTTTTCACCTGGAATATATTAGCTTCCTACATAGACTTTCTAACTCCAATTGTTTCTTTCAAATCTCTACCCCTCAGCCCTGAAATGAAAGCATCTAAGAGACTGTGCTGTCACTTGTTAAACATGAACCTCATAGAGTCATGCTTTTCTCCAAAGCTGGTGAGTGGTTCTCCAAACAGAGTAGCATCCTGGCAGTTAAATTTCTGTTCTAATGAGTCCATCCTACATTTCCTCTTCTAGTCCGCCAGATTCCATACAACCATGATCCAGTCCAAACATTTACTGAACCTGCCTCCCCTACCTCATCACCAACCCTCAACATTTTCCCGAGGCTCCTACCCATCCAACACTAGCTGCAAGTCTTTTTTTCTCATTTTAATGGTGAAGTCCAAGGATTTTAATCCCACCACCTACAAGAGCACTTCCTTCCCCGAATTTTCCACTCCACCTCCTTCTGTTCCTCTGTGTGCATCCCATTCTGCACCTTGCCATTCTTTACAAGGTCAGTATAGGCCTTCTCCATGTGGCCTTCCTCTGGAGTTTGGGAACCCTGTTATTCTTCACATTGGTATTTCTCCACGTCTAAAACACAGGGATATATACCCAAGACAGTTTATAATGGTTTTAATTCAATTTAAATTTTAGGTAGTTATCTGGTGTCCTAAGTCCTAAGTGAAGTTTAAGAAAACCTTTGTGTGAAACCATCTATTAATACAATGATTTTTGGTCAGAGTTGGTTATTCGAGGAAATTTACCCTCCAAACATACGTATCTTTCACAATAATTAAAGATAAGTACCAATCACTGAAAATCCATCATACTGTTCAAAAGCATCTTTGAGTAAATGAGAAAGAGGCAGATAAATCACAGATAAATTAACAAAGGCACTCCTTCTGCCGGCAGTGGAAAGTTGGAGTTAAAAACCCACTAGCCAACTGGGCACTTCGTTCAGAGAGTAATTGGCCCAACCATACAAAATGGCCTACACTACTCTTTTTTTTCCTAAGACAGTAATTTCAAATTGCATCCTAAAACTAAACCAGGGACTGAGGATAGGATGGCAGAAAATAGCTTCATATATTTGGAGAAGGAAAATAACACGATGTGTTACTATGGCATGAAAAGAACATACAGTGCATTCTGTCTAAACAGGAAAAAGGAATATAAACACACCAAACTCTGGGAATATGAAAACAGACATTTGGCCTTCTTTATTTAAGCTAATTATGATGTCATATGTTAACGATTTGTCATTAGAGTGGTTTGATTGCTTCCCTTGTCCAACGGGTTCGTCTGTCAATTAGCCTTCTTTGGCCTCTGGGTAGAGCCACATCTCAGGAGCCAATGGACGGTTCATGAGGCAAAGATCCCTGTCGTTTCCTCTACCAGCCTTAAGTCAAGGCTGTGCCAAAGCCAGGCAAAAAAGCCTTCTAACAACCATTGGTGGCTTTGATCTGGCCAGTGGTTGCTAAAAGATTCGGACACGAACTAAATGAAGTATATGGTGTCCACATACACAGATACTCTGAAGGTTTTGTTTTTTTTCTTCTACTATTTTTTTGGAAGTATTCTTTAATTCACAGACAGTAATTGTACAGTTGCTAATGCCAGTTCTTAAGAAGATGGAGAGGAGATGGGAGAATGTGATGTGAGTATAAGAGAAAAAAAATGACTTCTTGTAATTTTTAAGAAATTCAAATGTTTCTTAAGTATATCCTACCAGAGTGAAAACGGTCCAAATTAGAGCAAAAGTACGTAAGTAAGCCCTTTAATTAGGAACACGTCCCTCACATTTCTGTTTGCTAGATTTTTTTGGTGGGGGGAGCAATGAAAGTAATGAATCTATTCAAGAAAATCAGGAATTAAAAAAAAATGAGTTCTCCTAATTGTATAATTTTTTCCAGCTTGTAAAATGCCTGATAAGAGCTCTTCATATTTTCCAAAACATTTCCTTTATGTCACGTTGTGAAAAATACTGTAAAGGCAGCGTTTATGCCCTTGAAACAGAATACTCTGGGTCCAGGAACAACACCCGTTAACTCTAAAATTAAGTAAGTCACTTTTCTTCACACCTCTGGTGGCCAAGTTCAGAAAAAAAAAAAAAAGGCAAACAGTCTGTTGCAATGAATGAAGGCTCTGGAGCCCTTTCATAATATTCAAGTTGATCAGGGTCCTCGTTGAGAGGTCTTACCTCATTTCCCACACATTTTCTGACCTATTTTGTCTGCCTTTTCTCAGAAGGATTTTGCTTGCTCCACTGTCCACTAAGCAGTAAACTAATTATCTTGTTCAAATCCCTTTGTAACGTCCCTAATCCTATTAGTTATAAGAATGTCTGAATACTGATTGCAAACCTTTTTTTCTTTCTCTTTTTTTAAAGGAAGGGAAAGGTCCAGCGGTTTGGTCCTGGAGGGGGGAAGGAGGGAAGGAGGGGGTACTCTGGCCAGTTCACTGGATGGAGGGAAAGACAATTCTGGCCATCCCAAATCCCAGGCCACCTGACATACAGAACAAATAGTCTCCTGATACTCATTCATTCCTTCATGTTCTTTCTGGCTCTTTCTTACACTTACACACACACACACACACACGGAGGATTTAGTAATCATTAGTATCTATTTGATTGCCTTATAAAAGTCAAGTTCTGAACGCTCCTACTCACAGCAGAGCACGCTGAACCCTGGCTCAGCTAGGAGTTCAACTTCACTTTCCTTCTTTTATCGCAGACATTTTAATGAAGAGGGTGACGCTATTGGAGGAAGTCAAAGAAGCCTTACGAAGTAGAGGAAATGAACAAATGTTACAGACCTCTACCAAGCCCTGCGAGTCTTAACTTCTTTTCTTCAAAGAACTCTCACAAGTCTTGTTAAACACTCTCTCTCCCCTCTGTAGAAGCCAAGACCATTGCCTCCTGCTGTCTATTACTGAGGGAACTTTAATCACTTTTCCTTCTTTGTTCCCACTGGGGAGGGAGCCAGACCGTGGTGAAAGGCCTGCAGTCAGAGGCAATGCTAAAGAGCATGAAATTTATCTGACTTCCATAAAAGACGCGTTCGGCCCTTCCATTTCTGCTTTTGCCAGGCAGGCTGCTCTGGGTTGGCCACTCCGTCTCAGAAAAAAACAACAACACACACACACACACACAAAAAAAAAAAAACCCAAAAAACAAGTATTTGCTTTAAACCTAGAGAAGCAGGATGCCACGGTCTCCAAGGATCTGGTCTTCCTAGCTGCCCCCGGCCCCGCAACCCCCTACTTGACCTACAAAAAAATGTCTTTTATGTTCTTGGCATATAAAGTCAACTTTTTTACATTAATAATATAGTGTCTCGACCTTGAGTTCTTTTTTGTTTGTTTGTTTGTTCCTGAAAGCACAAGAAAGATAGTTTTAGAAATGCTGCGTTAGAGGAGAGTCCACCTTGAACATCTTTGTGAGGTCTGAGAAAGATGTTACAAACAAGAGGAAAGGCAGATGCCTCGGGTAAGGATAGCAGACTGCCAACCTAACATGTTTCAAGTAGGAAGTGCGTGTACTTTGACTTATTGTCACCTTTCTCGTGACAGAGTCGGATGAAGACACAGAAGGTTGGGTTTCCCCCGACAGTCTCTGGTGTACGAGGTCAGTGTGCGGACCCTGTGTGGCCGCTGCTATCTAGAGAAGGATGTGCAGGCTGTGGGGAAAGGGAAGGATACGCCACCCTTGGCCATGGCCTGTTGCACTAGGGAAATTTACAGGGCTAAAGAAAGTGCTAAGTCCCTGTTAGCTGCAATTTGAAAATAATGAGAATACAGCCCTGGGGGTGGTGAGCACGTTTTATGCGATCTCTAGATTCTGTGATCTGATGAGAAAGGATTCTAGGTAGTTCACAGAAATGTGCTGGATACAACAAGATGAATAAGAGGGTAGGTAATTAGTGGAACAGGTTAAAGGATGTTCATTCACAGACATTCCTGTCCCAAGCAACAGGTGGACTTGGTTCTCTGTCCCTGGCAAAGAGGAAACACACCCTGTCTTTGAGATTAAAAGCATTCCAGCTATCCAGGAAAAACTCCTCTTTCCCCCTCGAAGCTGCAGCAGAGTATATAACTGCCTAAGAGGTCACATGATGAGAAGGTACATAATCCTCAAGAACATTTCTACATAAATATGAGAGCAAGGGTAGCAGCAGCTCCTTAGGACATCCCTCTAGAAAGCTAAGGGCACGGTAGCAAGGACTTATGCTGGAAAAAGACCACACAGTTGAACGTGAACATGTAACTCTCCAGCAGACTAGCTCGTGAGATACTGTCTAAGTCTCAAAACCTGGGAACGTGTCAATAAGGAAAATGTGAAAGAAACACCAAAAAAAAGAGGAAACGTATGCTAACCTAAAAATAGTAATTCTTATATTGTACTTACTGGCTTGCTTGGTTTGTGTCTCTTTCATTGTGATATAAGCAGCATCCTATATCCTGTACGATTTAAAGAACTCACAAACCTTCGTATTAATTGTGGTTTTTCTTTTAAGGGTCTACAATGAAAATGTAATTTGTTACTGCCATTTATTTAAAACCAGGTCGATTACAGGTGCCTCTGGGTTTAGCACCTTGTAAGGACCACCATCTGCAGAATAACCACCACGCATGGGCCCGAAGGGGCTGGACCTGGTCCCTCTTCACTCTCCAACTTTATTCTTACTACTCTCTTCTTCACTCACTAATCATCTTCTGGTTCTCAGATGCATCCAAATATGTTTATGCTGCTGCGATTTTGCATTTTCTGGTCTCTCTGTATCAAACACTGCTCAATTCTTGGTTCCCACTCTGCCCTGGCAACTAAACTCAGATGTCCTATTTTCAGAGCAGACTTCCCTGGCTTTTCATCGAAAATAGCTCTTCTGTCTTCCCACTCATTCTCCGACTGAAGAATCTTTTTTCATTTCTTCATATTTCTTACTGTTATCTGGAATTACCTCATCTATATTAATTTATTCATTTATTTAGTCACCACCTCTAGGTTCTCTGCTACAGAATTTAGGTGTCATGAAAACAGGAAGCTTGTTGTCTTGTTTATGCCAATGACTTTGGCATATGATAGATCCCTCCATAAACATTGGCTTAGTAGGTGAATGAACCAGATTTCCCACTAAGAAAGGTTATGTTTTTCAAAATATAGGGTAATAACTTAAAGTAGCATAAACTTTTTCAGCCTCTAGAAAAATAAGAGTTGCATATGAGACTCCATGGAGACATATGAAAAAGGAATTTCTGCCTTGATTATGAGACAGAGGAACCAATAAATTCCCACCAAGGATAAGTCTTAAAAGTGCTATTAAATTACTTTCTTTCCATTACTAAAACTACCTCCCCATGCCGAGGAAATGCCCACAAACTGCATGTGTTCAGAGGCAGCCTGATCCCCATGAAGTAGCTTCAAAAGGGAATAAAAATCAAAACATCCATCTGTGGCATTAGGCGACCTGACAGCTCATAACAAAACCACAGCAAATGGACTTGTTCCTAAGACACAAAGCTCCGTGAACACGAAGGAAAAGCAAGGCATATTTGCTGACCATCAGGTTGAGGGCCACAGCCCCTGCCTAATCCCCAAGTGATATAACAACTGCAGTGACAAGGCTTTCATGGAGTCCTAAGCGGGGAGCAGGACAGACGGCCACTTCAGCATGCCAGCAATTTCCCGTTTAAAATTCATACTGCACAAATGCCCGTCTGTAAGAAAAGTCAAATTAAAGTCCTAGGAGCCCTTGCTTAATAGAGAGGGAAGATGGGGGATGCAGAACATTGTAGAAGTGAGACAAGGAACCCAGAAGAAAGTATACATAGCTGCTGGCTGGAAGGATAGCCCAAGAGTTGTAAAATGCTGTATTTTTTGTTCTGGCCACTTAGGGGCACTCAAAGGCTGAGAAATGGTCATCTGAGTCCCAAGTTTAAGACTCTTGATCTTCAATGTGAGAACAGAAAACGATGTATCATAAGCATAAGGATGTTCCTGCATACCTTCCTAGCGAGTATCAGTTCTTCTCACCTGGACGCAGCTAAGTTTTCTTAGTTAGGTAACAACAAAAACTTCAAAACACGTTTTAATGAAACGAAAAACAATTAAGTTATTGCCATGAGTTAGGAGAAATTATTTTTCTCCAGGTAGGCTAGAGTGTCATCATAAAAAAAGACACCAGGGGACACATGTAGTGTGATGACAGGCTTCCATCTCTTCCTGGGAAGGTGGGCCTTTAGGTATGTTTTAAATCAGTCTGTACCTTTATGTATAGTGTGTGTGTGTGTGTGTGTGTGTGTGTGTGTGTTTCATGAGGCATTAGCTACTTTCAACCACGATGACATTTCACAATAGGAACTTTAAAAATATACATACCAAGAGTGAATTTGAACGCAAGGGTCTTTAAGCATAGAGATAAAAAGCATGGCATCAAGGGCCAAACTTGGGCTTAAATCTACCTCCCTTACTCCCCAGGAGACTTTGCACAAGTTATTTTACTGTTCTACCTTACCTTCTGTTTTCTTTTTGGTGTAAGTGGATATAAAAATACTGACTTTGCAGGTGGTGGTGTGGATTAGATGAATGTGAAGACAATTAGCACAACAGGGATCATGGATTGGCCTCTGAATGGGTCTTCTTCATTTCTCATGCCCAACCGCCCTCTCTTCTTTAGCTACTTCAAGTTAGTAATTTAAGTCAAAAACCTTAGACATGAATGGAAACATGGTTACAAGTGGTAGAGAACACACCTGGGTGGCTCAGTTGGTTAAGCGACTGCCTTCGCTCAGGTCATGATCCTGGAGTCCCAGGATCGAGTCCTGCATCGGGCTCCCTGCTGAGCAGGGAGTCTGCTTCTCCCTCTGACCCTCCTCCCTCTCATGCTCTCTGTCTCTCATTCTCTCTCTCTCAGATAAATAAATAAAATCTTAAAAAAAAAAAAAAGAAGTGATTTAGAGAACATTCTGTATGCATTGGGGAAAAAAAAAAAAAAGACCTGGAGAGAAAAAGCAATAATCTGCTGATCATATCTAATCACTATTGGCAAATTTTAAGGGACTATTGTTACCATCTGACATTGTTGTAAGGCTTCACTTAAAAAGGAGAATGCAAACTCATAACTTTCCTTATGCAGTGATGCTGCCCTTGTTCAAACACACTGGTGATTCTGGAACACAGCCAAGTTTCCTGCAAGAACCCTGGCCTGCAGCTTAGGACACAAAGTACCATACTCCTGATACTCATGAGGTACCCAGTACCTCAGGTACAGAGGTTTTAAAAACACAGCCATGTGCTTTCAACTTTGACAATCCACAATGATAAAAACTCTTCACAAAACACCTTTTTCATCTCTGGATGTGCAGACCCAGTATGTAAGAATACAATTTTTCCTCTGTTAAATTAATAAAGGGAAACCTCACTGAAGTGGACTTAGGAGGCAGGAAGTTAAAGCTGGAAGGGGGAGCCATACCACTCAACATCAGTGACAGACTCAACAGAATCATCAACAGAAAAGAACCATCAATTGCAGGCCATGGGGAAAGGTGGACACTGCATCTCCTACAAGAAATCCCGTACCTCCGCAACTCAGCCAAGGAGAAACCGTCATCACCCTGAGCTCTTGCTTTTCTCCAATGGGCTTTCGTTCAAAACAACTCCTCCCAACTCCTCCCTTCCTGTTCTCTATAAGATAACATCCCTCTCCTTTGTTTGCGAGACTTGCCTATGCTTTTCCCATAGGTTACATGTCTTGAATTGCAATTCTCTGTTATTCCCCAATAAACCTGTTTTATTGGTAAAAATAACTGACAGCTTTATTTTTAAGGTTAACACCTCTGAATATGGTGAAATGGTATCTACCAGACTATACGCTTATTCTTTTATAACAAAAATACCGATGTGGCTGCTATTTCCCTGTGGAAGCACCTTCTGTGGAGGTAGGTCGCGTGGTTTAGTGGGAAGTGCGATGTTACTCAGACTAAAAGCTGTTGGTTGGTTCAGGCCGGACTGCTAGCATTTGCAGGCTGCAGGTATCTGGCTACTTCTCAGTTTCCTTTAAGTCTGTTTCTTTGCCTCTCAGTTGAAGATGATCACACCTCTCTGCTTCTCTCGTTGATTTCCTGAGGATCCAATGAGATAAAGGAAACATACTTCTTAAGCCCAGGACAGCTATAGCACAAATGTTGCATGGAATGTGGTTAAGACTCTCTAACTGGATGTCATTCCTGACACTCCAAAATTTCCTAGTTCTTGGAGCCTGGGCAAGGTACTTGCCTCTCAGCCACTACTGATGTCTTTGGGGATAACAATGAAATCTTCCCCAGATGGCGATCCCGAAGCGTGAATGAAATGACATAAGCCTGGCTCTTGCTATACACTATTTATCATCATATATTCTTTAGTCACCATCATTATCACTGCTAAACACCAGGTAATCTTTATTTTGCACCAGTGGCTGGGCAGCCAAGTGTCCTGTCCTGCCCTCTTGGTCTCGGCTCCTTTCCCTTCGGTAACGGTTTAAGGTTCTCCATCTTTTACTTCTCCTCTTCAATAAATTTGCAGCATCTAAAGTGACACTATCTATCTGTTCCTTACAATTTTAGTTACCACCAGCATACAAATGACCCTACCTGGCAGACTCCGGAGTTGTTTCCATTAACACAATATTGTACAGTGAATTTTCTCCGGGTTATCTCTGATCAGATAACCCCCTGCCAAATCAAGTGAAATAGGGTGATTTTGGAAAACTATTTTTCTTCTACCACCTTCCTTGATGCTAAACTCCTTTTTCTCTGAAGAACCTGATTCCCTGGTCCAGTTGCTATGTTCATTCTTTTCGTGGCTTCAACTCTGAGTTCATATCTAGCATTCTACAATTCCTCCTCTTCTGCTTCCTACACAGAGAAGGTTTTGTCAGCATTGCTCACCTCTCAACAGTCCTTTCCTTCCTTATTGCCTCCAGTCTCCCAGACTCAGAGCTGCTTCATCCGCTACCTGTGTGGATCCATCCAGTACCTGTGTGGGTCACTGTATCGGAATACGATGAAGACCCCGAAGACAGCATTCCTGCCCTCTAGGAGCTCACAGTCTAGAAAGAAGCACTGACCAAAATACTCATTCACACTTAAGCATGACAGGGGACAAGGCAGGTTTCCAGAGAAGCGCCAAAGGTGACATCAAAGCCAAAATTGAGGGGTCAGGGATATTCCAAAAGAATCCTGAAAAATACATGGATGTACAAAGGATTGTGTGGGGGGGGGGGGTTCGGGGAAAGGAAGCCATTATGAAAAATGTGGGAGCCACCTGGGGAATGCAAATGGTTCAGTGTCGCTGGAAGTCGACTCAAACTTGAGTTTTCTCTATATATTAATACTTTAAGCTTTCAGCCAAAGAGCCACTTTCCATCATAAAGTATCCACATAAAATTTATTATCTTTTCTGATTTTTTTAAAGATTCTAAGCACTTCCTAGAAACTTAAAATTGAAAGTGCCCTTTCTTTCTCTCAGAATGATTTATAAACAGGAATATTTAGGAAACATATCTTTAGAAAATAATTTCTGAGGAGTTTTAATTGTATCTAATCAATATAATGTATTTTAAAATGGAAACTTTGTTCTCTACAATAGATATACCCTATACACACACCTATAGACCTTTAATTTCCCCCTGACACTATTTCATTTATATAAATAAAAGCCACCAGAAGCTTGGGCAGTATTTAGAAAATAATAATAAAAAATATTTAAAAATTGTTAAAAACTCAGAAAATAAAATGGGCTACAGGTTAAAAAAATGACATTAAAGAAACCTCAAAGCAATGACAAAAAATCTTCAAAATTACAATAACTAGAACAAAGCATAAGACTTAGTGGCAAAATAAAAAATCATTTTCTATAAAAAGAAAAGCTATTTATTAAAAACATGAAGTTTGCTCAAGTCCATAAAGTCTGAAGGTCATTAACAATGTAGAAGTAGCTAGAGCTAAAACAAAGCTTCCTGGAATACTTATGATGAACTTCAGTGTTTATTTTTTTCATTTTTTATTTTTTAAAGATTTTATTTACTTATTTGACAGAGAGAGACACAGGGAGAGAGGGAACACAGCAGGGGGAGTGAGAGAGGGAGAAGCAGGCCTCCCGCGGAGCAGGAAGTCCGATGCGGGGCTCGATCCCAGGACCCTGGGGCCATGACCTGAGCCGAAGGCAGACACTTAACGACTGAGCCACCCAGGCATCCCCAACTTCAGTGTTTAAAATACACAGGATATTCAGAGAAAATAAGCAAACAAAATTCCTTGGAAAACAGACAAAGGTTTTCATAAGGCAAATCATACCTTATCCAATCAACTGAAGTACTAAACAAGAATATGTGAACAAAGGGAAATACACAGACATAATTTATTTGGACTTGCAAATTTGATGTTTGTAAAGTCTCATTCGCTGCTATTTTAAAATTTGAGCGACTGAGCAATTGGGGCAAATGAGGACTGATGGATATGAAAATAACCACCAAGCCACACCTGGAGGTGGAAAACGGGGTAAACTTCTGAAAGCAGGATGGTGTATCACAGTGTCCTAACCAACATTTCTATGACTATTTATATAAGATATAAATGCCCAGAAAGGAGATGAATACATTGACTTTAAATGTTTCTTAGTGACGGGGCACCTGGGTGGCTCAGTCAGCCAAGCATCTGACTCTTGATTTCGGCTCAGGTCATGATCTTAGGGTCGTGAAATCAAGCCCTGTTTAGGGCTCCAGGATCAGCGGGGAGTCTGCTTGAGATTCTCTCTCTCCTTCTCCCTCTGCCCCACCCCTCCCTGCCCCGTTCACATGCAGGCTCTCTCTAAAATAAATAATTAAAAGAAATGTTTCTTAGGGACAAATATTGTATTAAAACAAATCCAAAGAAAAAACTGAGTTCTACAGACTACTGTATTTTGGTTAATACTAAATATTTTAATTAACTTAGCCAATAATATAAAATGATATTTGAAATAGGTAACTGCTAGAAAATGCTAATTTAAAGTATTTGGGTGTTTTAAATATTGAAATCCAATGGATGAATCTACAATAAAATGTACAGATCTTTAAAAAAATAACATGTACAGATCTTCAAGTAGAACTAAGCATACCATTGATCATTAAGAAATACCAGTTTATAACAATATAGATTTGGATAATAGTTCCACTTTTCAAGCTGTATTTGAATAAATGGTCACTACAATATGTGAAAAAAACCATATATATGAACTTTTCTTATATAAGACACTGTAATGTGGTTGGTATTTTTAAAGCTATGACAAATTTCATGGGCCTCTTAAATCCTTTTCACTTCATGACTTATTGTCTCAAATTATTTTTCAAAATCTTTCTCTACTAGAATTTTATTCTAGAATTCCACAGACATTACGATGGGTAAGTAATCTAATTTGGAACCAAGAACTGTCAGAGAACAATGAGACTTTGTCATTTTCATGAAGTTAAGGTACTCTGAAGCTGATAAGCAGATAAAAGTGTTTTATGGCTAGTTTATACTCACTTGATTCAATTTAACATTTTTGTAAAGTGAGTGTAGTCACTATGCCAATAAAACATCAGTCCATGCACCTACCTTACTTCTATGCCAACTATGGGTAACTTGACAATGAACAAATTGTTTCATTTATACACTTAATTTACTAATTCTAATGAAACAACACAAAATACTACCTTTGCCTGAAAACTCAATCTAAAAAAGTCAACCAATAAAGAGAGAGACAGATATTGCCAAGAGCTCCTTCACCCATACAAGTAGTGTAGGAAATCAACCACCAGCCAAGATTACATTCCTTTAAAAAAAGACATGTAATGCAAAGTTACACTTAGAACTCCAAACATTTAAACAAACCCATCACCATTACTTGTTCATGGTGTAAATAAATACGTATTAAACTTACAACTATCCTTACTCACAAAAATAATTTTCAGACATGGCATGGTGACTAAACATCTGTATTTACATTGTAAGTTATATCTCCCCTATTTCATTCCTTCGTTCAGTAAGTGAATATTTACTGTAGTAAATAATTAAGTGTCAACCATGGCACTAGAAGTTTAAGAGGAAAGTCTCCTGTCAAATTATGAGCAGTGAGGGGCGCCTGGGTGGCTCGGTCGTTAAGCGTCTGCCTTTGGCTTAGGTCATGATCCCAGGGTCCCCTGCTTGGCGGGGAGCCTGCTTCTCCCTCTCCCACTCCCCCTGCTTGTGTTCCTGCTCTCGCAATCTCTGTCTCTCTGTCAAATAAATAAAATCTTTAAAAAAAAATTATGAGCAGTGAGAATCAAATGCAGACCTCCCATGGCAAATGACAATGCTACCACTTAACTATTTATAATCAGAACAGTGTCCTCCTCCTCTACCTGGAAAGACAATTTAAATTCTAAATGACAAAACTGCATAAACATTTTAAACACTGTATTTCTCAAATTCTGTTTTATTTACACTAAGATAATAAACTATAGAATACCTACTTTAGAGGTTCTTTACTTTGGTAAATATTCAGGAATGTTCCCAAAAGATTACAAAATGAGTATTGTGATATGTTCACTAAGGATTTCTATTATCTTTCCATTGCCCCAAATCTCTTTTTCTAGTTTTTAAATATCCCTCCTCCAACCCAATTAAGTCGGTTTGGGGGAAATATAACAAAATAAAGATCCCACCGAATCTCGATGTTTCCTTTTATGTTTATATGTGAATTTACTTTGAGTGCACTCTAAAAATTTGGTTGTACTGCATACGGACTGTGAGTCACTTCTGAGTAAAAGAAGAGAGACACAAAAGGAACATGGGGTAAACCAGATGGCTGAGCTGTAGCAGAAATGGGATAATAATGTCTTAGAAAGCATCAAGGGACTTAAGGGAAAGGAAGCGAAAGCGAGGTGAGTAAGTTAGATACACATGATCTAAACTGTCTTCCCTTCAAGTCATTTTAAATAGAATTGCTGGACATAATAGCTCCAGATGGAAAAAAAAGAAATCAGAAAGATAACGAATATTCCGTACACCCACTTTGCTCCAACCTCCTACCTCCATCCTCATTTCACACCTTTCTCCCGCTTCATAGACATTGGCTCTCTTTCTCTTTCCTAAAACGTATTTTTTTTGTCCCCTTGTTGTCTCAGATCCCTTAAGAGCTGAAGTCACCTCTGCGGCAGGTTTGTTCCATCTGTTTGAGGCCCCTGTGCAAATGTCTCCTCAGAGAGGCCTAACCTGACCAGTTCATCTGAAAGAGCTTCTTCCACCCCCTGCTGGCCACTGTCCTTCATTACATAGAAGACATCTTCATGTATTTAGCTGTTTACATTAGAATGTAAGACTCTTGGGAGCAGGATCCCTGATTGATCCATCCACATCAATGACTGGTGCTTAGAATAGTACATACCACACAATACGAATGAAGGAAATAAAGAGGTAAGTACTAACTATGACTTTTATGCATATTATTTACAATTAAACAAAATAATTGCTTTTACATCTATATGGAGGAGAGGAACACAAGTGGGGAAATCTTCAAATTTTCCTTACCAACAAGAATGATACATAGAAATACAATATGTTGCAAGGACTCATTATTTGTAATTTAAAATGCAAAAATCTCATCAATATTTAGACTGTTTATTATCTACTGAATAGAGTTTTCATTGGCTCTCTCTTCCTTACCAAATTGCTTAACTATGACTTAGCATCTTCAATTATGGGTTCTCCTAGTATTGGACTTTTCAGAAGCTGAAATCTTGAAGCTAGGGTTGTATGAAAAATGTTGCATATCAAAATTCAAATAGCCCAAGGACAGCACAAACAGCAATTACACATTTTAAAAGGTACCATCTTATTAGATCAAATCACTTGAAACTGACAGGTTTTGTGTGTGTGTGTGTGTGTGTGTGTGTGTGTGTGTTTTTAGGTTAAAATGGCCAAATACTGGCAATTTTCTATAATTAAAACTAATATTCTCTGGGGCACCTGCGTGGCTCAGTCGGTTAAGCGACTGCCTTCTGCTTAGGTCATGATCCCAGGGTCCTGGGATCGCATTGGACTCCTTGCTCAGTGGGGAGCCTGCTTCTCCCTCTCCCTCTGCCTGCAGCTCCCCTTGCTTGTGCACTCTCTCTCTCTCTCTCTCTCTCTGTTAAATAAATAAATAAATAAAATCTTTAAACAAACCCTAATATTCACATGTATAAAAGAGTAAAAATGTATCACTGATAAGAAGTTCATCCATTTATTTTCACTCTAACATGTATTCTTTTTCCCAAAACAGGCAGACAGATTGAAGTGTTATACCCATCCATGTTAAATATCCAAACCACTTTAATTTATGCCTGGATTAATTTTTTTTCATATTGACATCTTGATTAACAGGTGGACGAATTAGAAAATACTTTAATGATTTATTTATTTGAGAAGGAGAGAGCACAGGGGAGAGGGGCAGAGGGAGAGGGAGAGAGAGAGTCTTAAGCAGACTCTATGCTCAGCATAGATCCCCATGCAGGGCTCAATCTCAAGACCCAGAGATCAGGACCTGAGCCAAAATTAAGAGTCAGATGCTTAACCAACTGTACCACCCAGGAACTCCCCCCCCCCCTTTTTTTAAGATTTATTTATTTGAGAGAGACAGAGACAGAGACAGAGACAGAGAGAGAGAGCAGGCGCACAGTGGGGAGGGGCAGAGGGAGAGGGAGAGAAAATACTTTAAATTTTCTTAGCAGATTATCTATAATTCACACTCAAAAGCATCCAGTTTGTGACACCTTTTGTGATACAGACATATTGATATATAAATCTGGGCCATCTCACTAAGAGGACGATTCAAAACGTATTAGGACTTATGAAGGATCCAGGAAGATCAAAAACGAGAAAGAAATGACCTTTGAAATATGACTATCTCCTAATGACAAGGCACAGGGGCATAAGGAACATATTGTGATGGCATCCATGCCCGTATCCATTATTGTCATCCAGAATTGTCTGAAACAGTTCTTGTCGATTTCTAAGTATGAATAATCCAACAAAAATGAATGTGAAACCAACACTAGATGTGCTAAATAACCTTGCATGGGCATGCATAAGTGCTGTCAGATGGGGAACAGGAAGAAGGTGGAAGGCAAGAGAAACATTCCACTGGGAATTATAAGAGAGCCTCCACATTAGAGCTGGATTTGATAGGCTGTGTGTTATTGAATCATAACACTCTTATCAGCTTCTCACAGGATCCCCTTCCTCTCATTACGTTGTAGAAATAAATCTGTTTATGATATTTTTCTTAGCCTTTTGGGGTAAAGGGAATATTGATGTTTCCAATACAGTATGAGGTTCTACAGGATGAACTAAATGACTCACAATGCATTTTAAATGGCTTTATAAGAAAATGTGATCCATGCTTTTTGAAAAGTTAATCATCAAATTTAAAGCTTCCACCCTAACTTCTTAAAATGTGTTGCTCCTTTTAATGTCAACAGGAAATCAACACGGAGGAGGAGACAGATGGTGAAGAGAGGGACAGAGGAATTCATAATGAATCAGCTCTCTTCACTGCAAAAGAAAAATAAAATGTTGATTTTTTTTTTTTTTAAAGATTTTATTTATTTATTTGACAGAGAGAGACACAGCGAGAGAGGGAACACAAGCAGGGGGAGTGGGAGAGGGAGAAGCAGGCTCCCTGCGGAGCCGGGAGCCCGATGCGGGGCTCGATCCCAGGACCCTGGGATCATGACCTGAGCCGAAGGCAGACGCTTAACGACTGAGCCACCCAGGCGCCCCTAAAATGTTGATATTTTTAAATGTTACTACAAAATGTTCCACCAGCAAGCCTGGGCATTCTGAGTGGCATGTAATGATCAGACTTAAGTCCCTTTCAGACATACTCTAGATTTGAAAGCTGTGCTTGACTTCCTGGAAAAGGCAAAAGACGTCTGATGAATATTTCAATATAATGGCATTCATCAGATTCTCCATTAAATTTAGGGAACTGAAGGGAATCTCCACTTTAATATCTGGGCCAGGGGCTGACAGTGCTGATGAACTTTTCTTTTTCATTCCCTCTGGTTCCAAGTTAGTTCCAGAAGACCAAGAATGGTGTCTTAATCTGCTTGGGCTACCATATGAAATACCACAGACTGCACGGCTTAAACAACAGAAGAATTTTCTCTCACAGTTCTAGGTGCTGAGAAGTCCAAGATCAGGGTGTCAGGATGGTTGGTTTCTGGTGACAGCTCTATCCTGACTTGCAGATGGGGGGAGAGAGAGGATGGTATCTCTTGTAATCCCATCATGGGGACCCCACCCTCATGACTTCATCTAAACCTAATCACTCCCCACAAGGCCCCATCTTCATACTGTCACACTGCGGGATTCGGGCTTCAGTATTTGAATGGGGCGGGGAAGAAAGGGACACAATTCAGTCCACAGCACATGGAAAGAGACTGGCTGAAACTATGAAAACTCCTAAGATTTAGGAAAGGTAGAAGTGAGACAAGAACAATATAAAATTAAGATACAATAGGAGTGTACAAAACTTACTGTTGAATATAAGTGTTGATATTGCTCTGAGTGAGTGGTTTCTAGCGGAAACATGGCTTCTGACAATTGCGTGATGGTAGTGGAACATCCAAGGTCTCAGCTAAAAGCTGTTTAACATTCTCATTATCTTTAACAATCAAAATATACAGGTTTCTCTAGCAGACCTGAATTTCCTCGGAAAACAAAATTGACCCAGTACCTGAAGAGTTACATAAATGACATCAAATGCTTCAGGAGACAGAATCCTGGCAGAGACTTTGGATCTTATCACATTTTCTGTATTTAAAATGTAATAAACACAGTATCCATTCTATACTCATTGATGTATAATACGGCTAATAATCAAAAGTCTTGCAACTAAGCATTTCACACTGTCTAGAGCTGTCCTTCAGTTCTCAGTCTGCGTAAGTTGCTGGACAAGGAAGGACATTTTTCTGGGTTTCATTTGTGACTCAGATGTTACCTAACTATTAGCACTTCATCTCAGGAAATGAGAGTAGGGTGTCATGTTTTTCTTAGTTCATAGAGTTGCTACAGGTTCAAGAAGGAAATATGTATGCGAGCACTTTAGTTAATACACATATCCAAGGGATCTCTCTGATTCCTATTTTTAGTAACCAAAGCAAAACCATGGAACGACATACCTTAAAAACTGGAAGAACACATAATGAGCTCTCCCTAGGGATGAAAATGGAATCACAAAAGTCACCACAGCCAATTTTTTAAAAAGTATATGGAGTAACAATGACTCCTTAGTACCTTACAACCGTTTTCCCCCCACATTTAGACATAAAGTGCCACACCCTCAGGCGCAGAAGCTATTAGTGCTCTGCCATGTCACCTGAGATGGGCCCCCTTTATCATTTTTGTTCATGCCAGCTCTCAATATGCTTTCTTTTTTTTTTTAAGATTTTATTTATTTATTTGACAGAGAGAGCCAGAGAATACAAGCAGGAGGAACGGCAGAGGGAGAAGGAGAAGCAGGCTCCCCGCCGAGCAGGGAGCCTGATATGGGGCTCAATCCCAGGACCCTGGGATCATGACCTGAGCCGAAGGCAGACGCTTAACCGACTGAGCCACCCAGGCGCTCCCTCAATATGCTTTCATTCTCCACAACCGACAGACTCTCTTCCAACAGACTGTTCTCTGAATGCCAGAACATGCTTTGCCTGTGTGCACAGGGAACAGGAAGTGCCTGGAATGGATCTTGTACCTGGTCGTTCACCAATGACTGACTCCAAACTGCAGCTCGAGAGCCCCTGGGCAGAACCAGTCTTGGTCAGACCTACGATGTCCCCAGCGCCCGCCTGTGGGATTGAGCCAATGCTATCCTCTGCCCAACTTTGCTTGATATTTCACCCATCCTGTTCCCAGTTCCTTCTCGCCTCTCAAAAACACTTCCTACAAATTATTGCACATGAATTTTTGTGTCAGAGTCTGCTTCTAAGGGACCCAATCTAAGATATCCCCTAGACTTTCCAATCTCAACTTGTATCCCCTAAGCTGGTCCTGGCATCTGGCCATTCTTCCTACCAGAGAATGGTGATTCTTTAGAACAGCTGACCCAACATCAAACTGTCACCTGTTGAGCAGCTCTCTGCTTTGATTGACTTTATTCTCAACCTCAAACAATGCTGTGTCATTTCCTTTTTGTCTTTGTCTTCAAAGTAGCCATCTTTGTTTCTCCCTAGGGCTAAATAAAATCTTTACGTTAATGCTTATCCTAGCCTAGAACCTCATTAATCTTGGTGTCTACTGGTCAAGTATATTTTTAAAATCTGTCTTATACATACTTACAGGGGCTTTTATAATTGTTACAATGTATTATAAGCAATTCTTTGAAATACCTGAATACATTTAGGAATAAGAGAATTTTTTCTATGTTCTGGAGAGAATTTTAAAGACAAGCAATGGAATAAACCACCCTTCAAAGATAAAAGAAGAAAATAATAATAATGGTTAACCCTCCTGTGATACTAACCATGTTTCCATGAAGAAATCCACTGACATTATTTTTGCTCACCACAACCCTCAGAGATATGTCCTATTATATTCCCTATTTTCCAGACTGGGAAACTAAAGAACTAAACTGCTGTTCAGTAACTTGCCCAAGGTCACACAGCTAGTAAATGCATACTCTTGCCTTTAAGCCAAAAAACTTAACTTGAAAATGTTGGAAGAAAATTTTAGCAGATTGAAAATAAGGCACTATCTTTAGGTTACAGCTTCCAACAATAGTTTACACACATGACTTCAAAATAATTTGGCTGTACATATGTATGTATGTAAGTATGCAGTCATTTATTCATTTATTGATCCCTATTCATGACTTCATCTTAAGGGCAAGGGGTCAAAAATTATTTTCAAAAGCTCTTGTAACTTTCCCAACCACGTGTAAGCCTGTATATTCAATAAACTTAGCTCCGTTATGTCTTTGCTGCTATCTATGTATACAGTATGTCATGTCAACTTACTTAATATGGCTTATCCTTACTATCTAACATCAGAAGACCTCTTTGATGTCAGCATCTGGTAGAGTGCCCAATCACAGCACACAGAGTGGGCAAGGGCATGGACTCCGGTGTCAGAGGACCCTCCACTGGAACGGTAGTACCACTACTCACTCTTTTGTAACTTATTTCCCTCTGCTCTTTCTCCCTCCCTCCCTTCCTCCCTTCCTCCCTTCCTTCTTTTTTATTTTTTGTAAATTTCTTATCTTCTGCTCTTAGTTCCCACATCTGTAATCCATAATCCCTAGTTCACAAAGTTCTACAAGGATAAAATTAGGTAATATTTGTAAAACACTTGACACCCAGTATGTGCTCAACAAATGATGGGTAATATTTTTAGACAAAGGTGAAGGACCATGAGGGCACCACATGGTGCGTGATGTAGTAACTGGCATATGAAGTCCTCCCTCAATCTTTGTTGAATGACTTAATGAATGAAAGACTAAGCATTTCAAAAGAGAAACATAATGAGAACTTCCACAGGTATAATATGGTTCCCAAAGGATCCTCAGAACTACAAATTTGCATTAACCCTATGGGGCCAAGTCAGAACTCTGGACAGTCATGTACCCATAGTTGCAGTACACATACAGAGAAACCCTAACCAAAGCTTGTTGCTAAACCTATGTAAATGGGGGCTGGGGGAAGTGGGGTTTTGTCTTTGGTAATTATTTAGGAAGATGGTGCAATGAATTGTCAGCCCAGTGAAGAAGGATGAGCGTGGAATGTTTTGGATATTAGAGAAAGTGGTTACTGTTTACTGTTAGAATTTTCTGTTCAAAATGCCTAGCCCAGCCCTATTTTATTCAAAGGACCCATACAGACAGCTGCACTGAACCCCCATGAGCCATGTTTGCATGTTACATTGAGTTATGTCAAAGCACTAGAGTTTCCCACGACTCAGATAAAGGAAAGGAGAGACACAGGCCAGAGGAAATCTCTGAAAGTTGGGACTTACTCTAAGATGGAGAAAACAGTGTGAGGTCATAAAACCTCCCATAATTAATCTCCTATTTTTAATACTTCACTTCAGGACAAGTAGAATAGTAATGCAGCATCAGTTTTGAACGTCCACTCTTGAAGAGGCACTGGGTGTATACATTTGTACACTACACACACACACACATACACACGTGCACACACAACATAAATCTTGTCTACTTCTTATCTTTAACAGCAACACAGCCAGGGAGGTACCATCTCCTCCAATTTGAAGACGGAAAAACTCCATCTCAGAGCCAAGAGCTTTAGGTTACACAGGGAGCAAGGAGAAGAGCTGGGGTTGGTGCCCAGTGCTGTCCACATCTGGAATCACTATCCCATTTCCCTGCCCCCAGAACTGGGGCCACAGGTGCCCTGAAGCCCATGGGGATTTTCAGTGTCTTTGAGTGACTTTCCAATATTCATTTAGTTAAAATAATTAATAACAGAGTAAGTAAATAATGTAAGTAAATAATTGCAAATAAGTTAATAGCTAACTGGGAAGATGCTAACATCCCCTGATATTTATCAGACACCAATCATTTGATTTCCAACCACTAAATGCCCTATTGTCTCAAAATCCTGGAGGCGTTCTCAGATCACAGCTTAAAAAATCATTATGGAATACCCAAACAACCTCCCAATCATTAAAATGCTGTTCCTAGAGAAAAAAAAAATGTGTACGAAATTTTAAATAGGAACGTTGCCCATAAAACTTTAAGACATAACATGTGGGAGTTGTTTTTAAGTTACTAGCAAAGTCTGATTGGATATTACTATGATATTGAAAGCACAGATAACCAAATATAAATCTCGTAACTTTCAGAGATTTATGGATTTGTAGATCTAGAAGCCTTCTTTACTCTAGGTAATTCGTGTGCATACAGGTAGGACAAAGCTAAATCAAGCAGAATGTAGATAGAAAAATGGTACCGTTAATGATCCTCATACATTTACCCTATGCATGGCTACAGGTATTTGGAAAACATGCAAGAATGTGAGCAGTTAACAGAAATCTTTGTGAAGGGTTTCAGAATCTGTAAGAGAAGAGAAAAACAAACGTGTGTGCATTCATATTCTTTTCTAAAAATAATTAAAATAGTTAAAATTTAAAATAACCAAATCATTAGATATGAAATCATTAGATATGCAAATTGTGGTGGGGGGGTTCTTGTGAGATTTACTGGCTTCTACATTGGCTCATTTTCTAGATATTGTAGGAGTATTTGTTTTCCAAGGCAACACTGTGTTACTATATTGCACTATGTACAAATGTTTTCAAATTGAAAGTGTTTCTTAATGCTTCCTTATCAATATGGAACATTATGAGTCACAATGGTGCCATCTACTGGGAAGCTACTGAACTATGAAAATAGAGATAATACCATGGCATGCATTTAAGGAAAAGAAAAGGTAATATACTCTGTTATTTTTTTTAATGAAGAAATTCCATTAATTAGTGTTTTTTCTTTTGGGGTTTAATGGGTCCAGTTGATGTCCTGGGAAGCAAAAAGTTCCCGACACACAGTTCTCACACATCTGTTTTCTCCCTTTTAATTTGACATCATTGTGTGTGTGTGTGTGTGTGTGTGTGTGTGTGAATTATTTTTCCTACAATTAACTTGAGCCAGATATGAGAAGTGACTTTAAAAATGAATATTTAAGTATTAAAATTTCATAATTTTAATAAGTAATTACAAAGCTCAACAAGTAACAACTTACAAGGGTTGTTCTTCAAGCTAATGTGCTATTACTTCTCCCAGGAAATTCACTGGTATTTAATAAGTCTTTGATGTCGTAGTCAGTGTGACACATAACAGCAGGTTTGAGTTGGTGAAATCATCCTCAAGCTTTCACTTTTGACATATCAAAAGGAAACTAAATATTCAATATATCCCATGGTAGATCTAATTGTTACCCTCAACCTGTAACAAGACTTCTGGAATGAGAGCGAATGTAATATGCAGCATTACCGAATTTTCAGCAAAATATAACAGAGGAAAACATTTTCTTATATATATATATCTGTAAGATGACAGATAGCACGTTCTTAGTTAACCATGGGTGTTTTAGCTATTTTGCAAATTTACTACAATACATTTTGATTCCTTGCCTCAGTTTCCATTATCACTCAGAACTTCTCCGGATCACTTTATCTATTTGTGTAACTTCAGAGAATGAAAATAAGTAACGACCCAAGGAATAAAATACGCTCCTAAACCAGATAAAAGATGTTTGCTTTGTTATTTAGCTTTCTATGTATAGATTCATTCATTCATATACTACTTCAATAGAGAGTTATTATCAAACCCCACTACATGCAAAATATCAGGTTAAGAGAGAAAATGTCTCTGTCCCTCCCAGTGGTACATTCTAGTGTAGGATCATTTAAGATCATTTCATATACAGCTGGCCTGTGTGGATTTTTTTCAATAAACTTACATACAGTACTATGAATATATTTTCTCTTCCTTATTATTTTAACAAATGTTTACATTAAACTATACCTAATGAATTAGGAGCATAAATTAATCACATAACATAATCACCAAATTTTATTCAGTTACAGAACAAACCTAATGTATAAGAAAAATGAGACTCAAAGAGCAGGTAAATTTGTTATGCACAGTTTTTAAAGAAACCATAAGATGTGCATTTATGAATTTTTTATTAACCAAGGAATCTAAAACTGAAACATTAGTTTGCAAGAGTTGAATATAAATGCATACACAAATATGTGTGTGTACATCCATATATTTTACCATGGGAAAAAATAGCTGAGTCTGAGTCAAAATAACTCATACTTTAGAGGTGGATAGCATTCTTTTTTTTCTCCACTATGTATTGTGTAGGACAAAAATCCTATAAGACACCGGTCACACTTAGAGCAATGCCATGAGCTACATGATACAAGTTATTTCTTCCTGCATTTTCCTTGGCTCTACCAGGTGGACTGAGTCATGGTGTCCCCTCAGCTTCCTAGACTGAGCTCACTCATTATTTATGCAACAAGTATAAATTGAATTCCAGAGTCAGAAGCTGGGTTTCTTCATTGAATTAAATAAGAATGGCCTTGCCCCCAAAGGAATTTATAACCTCATAGGAATAGAAGAGAGTAAAAGTAAAGAGCACTGGGGAGAGTCAGTAAACTGAAATTTTAGCCTGTAAGACAAAGAGGATCAGGGTCAACGTTGGGGCCAAGCACTGCTTAGGCTGAGATCTGGGCACAAACAGTAGAGAAAGGAGCTGAGGTCTCACACTTTCTCCCTTGGAATAAAAACCAGAGTGTGCAAAAGAGCCCTGAGGTTCAAACAGAGAAAGTAAGAGAAGATGGAGACCTGAAAAGAGATGTTGGGTAGGAGCCTGGATTCAGGGACTACATTCTCTTGGTGGATTAACTGTAATTTTAAATATATTTCTTTTCATTACAGTGAGGTAAGAACTTGTTTCTCTACAACTTCTTTCTCCTACGGCATGGTTGTGAGCCCTTTGAGCTAGGTGCCACGTTATATATAGATACTGTGTCTCCCCAGCTAATCACTGATGTCAGAAGATATTTAATGAGTCTCTGTTGAAGGAATTAGTAAAATAAAATTAACAACATCAAGCTTGAAACTGACTGCACTTCATTTCAAACTTTATAATTTGCTTGCATTGATCACCTACTATTTTTATGCAGCTGGGTATCAGGAACCACGGCTGATCACCACCGTGCTCTAATGTCCCTTTGCTTTTTTTTTAATCTCTAGTCCCATCTCAGCATCTGCCTGAAAAGACTAGGCTGTCGTAAACCCTGCCAATCCAAGGGCTTTGTTTTGTTTTTTGCTTTTGGTCACAGGACGGGCCTTTCCTAGTGCAGGAGATCTAATCTTTGGTGTTTGGCTCTCCTCTATAATGCTAATTTTTTTTCCACTGGATACATAAGAACTTGAACTTTGCAAAGAAATTTTTAGTTTTCCCCAGCTACTTCCAAGTCCAGAACTCAATCAAAAGCCAAAGAATAAGGGGCATCTCATATTCTGCTGAAATCACTGCCCACTGACTCGACTCGGACAAAAAAAGTGAGCAAACAGAGATTTCACATTATGTCACTCGCCCCTCTAAAGATACGTTCATGCTCCTGCCAACCGAGTGACCTGATGTTTTGCTGGCTTATCTAAGCCTACGCTGTTGAGATTCCGCATTCCCTGCTACTGTCTGCCAAGTGGCAATGTTGAATTAGGATAGTCGAGAAGATGGTGGAACTAGAAGATATTATTTGGTTAAAAGTGACAGAAATTTCTAGGACATTTTTAGTCCAGTTTTGTGCTTCACAACTTGGAAAAATAAGTATTTTGACCCAGATTATACTAACTGGTGATTCTGTGTTACCATATCTAAGCATGTATGTCTGTCCGTTTTCTCCCACACTGATCCCTTTATTTGTTTTCCCTAAAGACAAAACCCCAACCTAAAACAGAAATTAAAGTGGAAGAGCAGGGTTTGGGGAATTAAATTCTAGTATTTGGAAGACAGTTTGACGGTCTGTGCTTTTAAAAGCCTTTCTCATCCCCAAACAAGCTACTAGTGTTCGTGTAATACGTTGCATCCCTTTGAAATCTTGGGAAAGTAATCCTGTGTATTTAGAGACAGCAGCATCTTGGGAACATGAGCAGTGCACATGGGAACCAAATTTAGGCCACACAAAATTCTGACTTTAAAAGTAGTAAGACTTGGCTGATTTGAGGAGAGAGGAGCTGTTTCTAGTGTAATTATCAAAGTAGCCTTTATAAATAAGTTGCTTAGTGATTCAGTGTTGAGTTTTATAGCAATATAACATATTTACGTCCAAGTGCCTAAGTTACAAGAATACAGTTCCCTGGCTTTTTACAAAACGAACACACCCGTAACAACAGTAAGAAACAAAATACTACCAGTTACTTCCTCCCCCATGACTCATTTATCTCCCTAAAGGAAAACATAATTTTGATTTTTTATTATGGTAGACTGACTTTGTCTATTTTTGGACTTTCCATAAATAAAATTTATAGAAAATAAATCACACCAGGTAGTCTGTACCTTTTGCTTTGTGCTTGACATTTTTTGTTCATCATTATGTTGGTAAGAGTCCATGTTGTTGTATGTAGCCAGAGCCTGTTTATTTTAATTGCTGAAGAGTCATCCATTGTATAAACATTCTCCAATGTATTTTTTGTGTTCCACTGTTGATTGACAGGTTGTTTCCACTGAAGGTTTTAAAAATACTGCTGTCATGAACATTCTGGTTCACATCTTCTGAACTACAAATCTACCTATTTCTGTTGCACCTACACCTAGAAGTAGAACTGCTGGACCACAGGGAATGAGTACATTTAGTTTTATTGGATATTACAAAACAGTTATTCAGTGCGTATTACAAAGCAGTTTTCCAAATTGGTTAGACCAATGTATGCCCCCAATGGAAATTTTTGAGAGTTTCAGTAGTTCTATGGTCCTTGCCAATATTTGGTTTAATCATTTTTTGTTGTTCTTTGTTTTTGTTGTTTTTAATAGCCATATTAATGGATAAGTGATGGTATCTCTCTATGGATTTAATTTAATTTAATCATTTCCTGATAAATAATGATGTTAAGTACTTTTAAATGTGTTTATTGGCTATTTGCCTATTTTTATTTTGAAGTGTCTGCTAGGACCTTTGTCCCCCTCTCTTTTGTTTTATTGGGTTATCTGGGGTTTTTTTCCTATTTTAGGAGTTTTAAAAAATATACATAAAGGTACATAAATCTTTCAGTTATTATGTGTAACAAATATACTTCTCTCACTACCCTTCATGCAATGGTATCTCTGATAAAGGTAAGTTTTTATTTTTATTTTTATTTTTTTTTAAAGATTTTATTTATTTATTTGACAGAGAGAGACACAGCGAGAGAGGGAACACAAGCAGGGGGAGTGGGAGAAGGAGAAGCAGGCTTCCTGCTGAGCAGGGAGCCCAATGCGGGGCTCGATCCCAGGGCCCTGGGATTATGACCTGAGCCGAAGGCAGACGCTTAATGACTGAGCCACCCAGGCACCCCAAGTTTTTAGTTTTAATAGAGTCCAATTTGTCAATATTCTAATCTAAAGATTTATTCTTTATATGTCTCCTTTTTTAAACATGTGCCAAACCAAACATTTTGAAAATATTCTATGACATTTTCAAGAAATATTATTGCTTGGGGCACCAGGGTGGCTCAGTCAGTTAAACATCCAACTCTAGGTTTAAGCTCAGGTCATGATCTCAGGGTTGTGAGATCAAGCCCTGCATCAGGCTCCATGCTCAGCATGGAGTCTCCTTAAGACTCTCTCTCCCTCTCCATCTGCGCCACCCCCATAATAAGTAAAATAAATCTTTAAAATAAGTAAATAAATCTTTAAAAAATAAGAAAATAAATCTTTAAAAAAAGAAGAAAAAGAAATATTGCTTGGTTTCACATTTCAATCTTGAAGCTACCTGAAATTGATTTTTGTGTATATCTCAAATAAGAAGTAAGTACAGATATTTTCATTGTAACTCCAATTGACCTGGGACTATTTATTATAAAGAATATTATTTCCTTATAGCAGAGGGACAGAGACTACAGTGTCACACACACCGAGTTCCCAGAAGGAACACCCATCACCTGCTATTGTCCAGATCTAGTCACATGACCCAAATAACGGTAAGAACACAAGATCAACAAATGAAATATTTGTGAATATTATTTTTGCTGCCATATTTGCCAAGATAATAATTTCTTTTTTTCAACTAACATCTTTATTCATTGAACTAGAAGCATCTTCTTTTTATCTTATTTTATTTAAATTCAATTAATTACCATAAAGTGTATCATTAGTTTCAGATGCAGAGTTCAGTAATTCATCAGTTGCATATAATACCCAGGCTCATCATATCACATGCCCTCCTTAATGTCCATCACCCAGTTACCCCGTTCCCCCACCTGCCAAGATAATTTCTGTCATATATGGAAAAGATGCTTTCTGAATCATTTTACTATTTATGCATTGGGGAGATTAAACGATAACATCTTCTTTTTTAAGAAAAACCCAAATAGAGATTGATATTTTAAAATTAGCTGGCAAAATAACTAGCCAAATTAGTTGGTTTTCAAGTATCATCTTGTGGAAGTTTCATTGTGACCAACATGAACTACTTCACACATCAATACCACCTTCTAACTGTGTGATAACAGTAATCTCAATTTTTTCACTGATAACCATGAATTAATAAAGTAGTGGGGGGCCTGGGTAGCACAGTTGGTTAAGCATCTGACTCTTGGTTGCGGCTCAGGTCGTGATCTCAGGGTCATGAGATCAAGCCCCTCGTTGGGCTCTGTGCTCAGCATTGAGTCTGCTTGAGATTCTCTCTCCCTCTCCCTCTGCCCCTCCTGCTTGTGCTATCTCAAATAAATAAATAAATCTTTAAAAAAAATAGATAAAATAAAGTAGTGAAGGCAGGCCAGACAAGCACAAAGAATATTATGTGCTTAACTGCCTATTGATTATACCTTTCTTGGGAGAAAGGATCATGGCTTAGCATTTTGTTGTTGCTGTTTTTATTTTGTTTTGTTTTGTGGTGGTTGTTGCTGTTGTTGTTTTAATACTCATTGTACGTGGCACAGAATTTGATAAGGAACTCAGTCCATAAAGCGTCTTTCCCCACCCTCCTCACTTCAGACATTAGGGAAGTATGTACAAACAAGCTCTTTTTATAGGGACTGTAAGGTATGTTTTTGATATGTTCTTGCAAGATTTTCATAGTATTTTAATAATGGTGTATTCTTTGAATTCTATTTCTAGTCATCCAGGTTCATAGAACATACAAATTAACTTTTAAATTCTTTAAAATTTATAGTAATGATTTAGGGATAATAATCTAGTATCTAAATATAGATTTTAAGGTCTTTAGAACCTTTCCTACATTTGTCTATAATTTTATAACTATACAGAAATGTGCTGTTTTGTTTCAATGTGTAGGACAGATGTGGATTTTTAATGATTCTAGGTTTTCTAGACACTTCCTCTTGCCCATTCATTAATTCATTCATTAATGAGTTCTTTATTGAGCACATAATTTGCACCCAGTTTTGTGCTAAATTACCTATAAATATACATAATAACTGCTAAAACCCACTGAGCAGTTCTTGTGTGCTAGGCACTCTTCCAAGTACTTTTCTTGTATTAACTCTCATTATCCTTATTAACTTATAACCTATGAGATTCAGAGAATTAAAGGTGTTCACCTAAGGTACAAAGCTAGTGAGGGACAGAGCAGAGATTTGAGTCAAGATTGTCTTGTTCCAGAGCCGAGTTTATAATCACTACACTATTCTGCCTCTACCCAGGATAAGCAGCTTACAGCACTAGTGTTCTAGAAAACATTTGACGTTTTAATTTAGAGTATGTTTAAATCCCAGAAAATTTCCCGACTACACTTAAGAGTTTGTTAAGATACAGTCAAAACTAGCACTAAATTCTAAAGAAGATGTAAAATAAAGATATAATCCCACTTTGTTCATTACCATGTTTAGGTCTTAATGATCTTTGTTGCTGCCTAAAAGCACACACTTTAATGAAAAATGTGAAGTCTTTAAAACTTAAGGACAAGTTGTTCGAGGCCACATCTGGACACTGCTATGGACAAGCAATTCATCTTTATTGGAAAAAAATTAAAACTTAAAGTCTGTATGGTCCAAATAATAAATCTCCCAAACTCCACAACTATGTTTTTAAAAAGATTTTTGTTTTAAACCAGTCAATCCACCATTGACTTATCCTTAACTTCTGCACTGGGTGACTAACAATCACTAAAACCTCAAGCAGCTCTAGAATAGCAAATTAAAATTGTGTATCTTTGTATCGGCAAAGGGCTCTGATTTTGAAAAGATTATTATGAGTCACATGCTTGGCTAATGGCACTTACTCATCTGTATCAAAACACAGCACATTCTTACCTAATAAAGTCCTTCCTTCTATGCTAATTAAGATAGTACCAAATAAACAGATAAATAAATAAATAAAGTTACTTATTCAGCCATGAGCACTGAATGCTCCCAGTAGGTAGTCTTTTCACAATTCAATTTCCCCAATGGGACAAGAAGAGGAAATGAAACAACAAATTGTACTCCTGATGCACTAAGCAGAAGCCGCTAGTCTATAGGGAGTCCCGCTAGGTCAATTAGTTCATCATGTGAACAGAATAGCAATCCAGAAACCAATGTCCCAACAACAAAGGTTCAAAAAAGTAAAGTCCAATGGCCTCTTGTCACACGGTCTCCAGCGGAAACTCCTGGAAATTGGTGTGTGTTTTGCCAATGGCATTTTCATATATGCGATTAAGCAAAGATTCATGGTAACTCAAAACAGGAGCATTATTGCATCATTTTATACCTGGATTAATATACTTACCATCTATGTGTATTTTTCATTAAATGGCACTTACTTGCATTTCCTGAACCAACTTAAGCAAAAATGGTATGAAATAGCAGTATTTTAAATCACTATGTTTTCTTTCTAGTTTTCCAATTGTGTATTGTTCAACCTCAAAAGATAAAATATAGCTAGCCTTCATTTTTAACAACCTCAACTACTTTTAAAATGCATATGTCTATGAAACGACATATTTTAGGTCCAAATGGAATCTAGTGTGAACAATGACTAAAGGCATTAAAATGAAATTAACTGAGATAGAACTCTTAAGAAATTTGAGAATTCTTCTCTCTTTTTTTAAAGATTTTATTTATTTATTTATTTGAGAGAGAGAGAGAGAGAGTGAGAGCACTGCGGGGTGGGGTGCAGGG
This sequence comes from Phoca vitulina, assembly GCF_004348235.1. Classification (NCBI taxonomy): domain Eukaryota; kingdom Metazoa; phylum Chordata; class Mammalia; order Carnivora; family Phocidae; genus Phoca; species Phoca vitulina. Next base: position 11,270,687 of record NW_022589706.1, on the reverse strand, counting down.
TGCGGGGAGGAAGCAGGCTCCCTGCTGAGCAGGCAGCCCAATGCAGGGCTGAATCCCAGGACCCTGAGATCATGACCTGAGCCGAAGGGATGCTTAACCAACTGAGCCACCCAGGCACCCCAAGAAATTTGAGAACTCTATACAAATGAATATTTTTGCATTAGCAATATCGTCTTGCATTTATGATTTAGAGCTTACTAAGTACTTCTAACTTGCATTAATTTTTTAGTATCTCACTATTTTGTTGTTTTAAAAACTAAAAAAGTAGCTTCTAAATCAAATCCTTCACTATGTCTTGATTTAATAAGTATGATCTCTTATAATTTTCCACATTTAGAATCTTTACTTAAAAATTAAAAAAAAACATACTAGCATCTTTTCATGTAGGCATTTGATTCTTTTTATCGTGACTCTGTGAAGGGTTATGTTATTGCCTTCATTTTACCTAAAAAAATTGAGGATCTAAGGTGAGAAGTGGTCTTTATTGATGACTGATGAGGCTGGAGTAAACCTCTGGTCTCTCAGTTCTTGACTACTAACTGCATTCCTGAGGTATATAACCCAGCAATGAATACGCCAGTGTGTACTAAATTATCCTGGAGGCTCAAGGTGAATTATGTAGGGAAGGAAGGATAGAAGTGTGTGATGAAGGAGATAAAAGCTCTATCAGTTAGGCAATGTGCATGCTAAAACTAGCCTCCCACTTTATTCACCATACACAGATAAATGGCTTATTTTTGGTATAACAATAATGCTAAATTCTTATATATTTTTCAATTAGATAAGTAATATATATTCATTTTAAAAACATTATAGCTAACTAAAAATGTGCTATGGCAATAACAACAATGAAAACCAATAAGTAAATATGAAACGTGTAAGCACTAATTTTGTTTTTTAAATAAGAAATAGTTATAATTCTTTTCCTATATTTTCTCTTATTCCAACTAAACAAACACAGCTGGGGGCGCCTGGGTGGCTCAGTTGGTTAAGCGACTGCCTTTGGCTCAGGTCATGATCCCAGCATCCTGGGATGGAGTCCCACATCAGGCTCCCCCTGCTCTGCAGGGAGCCTGCTTCTCTCTCTGCCTCTGCCTGCCACTCCCCCTGCTCGTGCTCTCTCTCTCTCTCTCTCTCTCTGTCTAATAAATAAATAAAAAAAAATCTTAAAAAAAAAAATAAATAAACAAACACAGCTGGTTAGAAAGATTCAAGTTTTACACAGATAATTTAATCTGGTTTTCACTTCTGACTGAAGCAGTTAACTATAACTCAATGCTCTTAGGTGCAATGAAAACAACTTGATAACAGCATTGGGGGGGTGGATAAAGACTTGAGAGCCTTTTGAGTCTTTGATTCAAATTCTGGGTTTCACGTCTTCCAGCTGTGTGACTGGAAGCACACTATTCACTGCGCCCATCCTTCAGCGCCATCTTTCTGTCTCTTCCTTTTATCTGCTCAGTTACTTCCAGGATGTTCATTGTTCCACTGCTGTTAGCAGTTCAGAGTGACCCCATGTTCCAGCTTATGCCCCTTTCCCTCCAGAGTAAAAGGAGAGGTACAAATTCAAAGATCACCAATCACATAAGAAAAGAGTAAAACAAACATTTTTAAATAAGAATTTAAAAATTAAAAAAAATCTAAATACCCTCTAAACCACCATTATGAACCTATTGATAAAATAATCATTAATTTAAAAAAATATTTGTTAAATATGATGCTCTAGGCAGTGGGTAAAGGCTTTATGTTATTAACTTGTTCAATTTTCACTATCAACCTGTGAGATAGGCATTAATATCTCACTTTTTAAAATGAAGTAATTTAGTCAAAGTCCCATATTGAGGGATCGAATGCAGACATAGACACCATTCATAACCTATCCAATTACATCAGATAGGAGAACAAAGTTTAGACGTAAGGCTGAAAGGGATCTTTTACCTTCCACTCTAAATCTGGACCTTGGAACTGCTCTCCCAGGTATGTTTGCAGAGACATCACAGAGCTGAGTATAAGTGAACCCACCCACCCAGCTTCAGGAATGAGGATGTGAGTCTGCTGAATGGAGCAGGTCAGAGTCCGCACACAGAAAGAAGGCTTTCCCAGCCAAGGAGAAGTCCTCTCCAGCTCTGCCTCAATCCTAGAAAAGCAGGGATGGGAGTATTCAACCAAAAGGAGGGCAAGCAAATGAAGGAGAACAGAAGGTAGGTAATAGCAAAAGAATCAGCCCAAACTGGCTCTTTCTTTTGAGGTACAATATTCTGGCTTGCTAGCAAAATTTGCTTCAACAAATGTCTAGCTCTGCCCAATATGATTAACTACAATTCTTCCCAAGAACTGAATGGAGAGACAGTGTTCCTTCAACAAAGTGTCCTAGAGGTGATAGAGGCATGATGAGATGGGAAAATCATTCACCCTTTACCAACCATGTCTTCTACTTTCTTCCTTTCCACAGGTCTTTCTGACTTTAATTCCATCTTTATTCAGAAGATGAAGATGGACAAAGATAAGAAGGACAAAGATGAAACCTGTCCAGCTTGGATTCAGTGGTTCATCCTTGCTACCATGTCCTCACCAATAACCTAAAATCACCTGCCCCTTTGAGTTTTTGTTGCTCATGCCCTAAAATCCTCACCCTAAATGAATCCAGCTCCCCACATTCTCTGTACATACATCTTGGCAGCTGAGTGTCCATGAAAGAATCTCAGGATCAGTTAGCATCTATATAAAATTTATGGTCACCACCTCTGGGCAGGATTTATCAGTTTCTGCATGGCTCCTTTTTTCTTTCCCTTCTGTGCTCTGCATTCCTCTTACTTTCCCAGAATACTGGAGATGTCTACTGTGCAATTTTCTCCTCTGTCTTGGGGCTCTCTATTGGATCCTCTCCATACATGAGCAAATCTTACTTCCCATCTTTAAACAAAAGCACACTTCTCAATTCCCCTTCCTCTTCCAGAAATTCATGTTTGCTCATTTCCTTCAAAGTCAAATATCCCATTCCACTATTCCAACATTTCTTCTGTTCTCATTACTTTTCCTCATGTGTTCTCATCACTTGGCCTCAATACCCATTTCAATAAATCTAGTGGAAAATACCTTAGCCCTCCTTTTCCTTGATCTATCAGCAGCATTTCACCCAGTAGGCTCACTCTTTCCTGATAGAACCTAAGGCACACCATTCCCATGCATTTCCCTTTAGCTTCCTGTACTAGTTTCTCCTTCTTTAATAAATCATTAATGCTGGCTTTTTTTCAGGCACCAGGTATTCCTAGGACTCTTCCATATCCTTTTCTCCCTCACAGCCTCCACTTCCATGTCTTCAATTTGCATTGTTATGTTTATGACATAGATTTAGATCGACAGTTCAGAGCTTTCTTCTTTACTCTAGAACCATACACCCATCTCAACATTTTGCTTACTCCGTAAGTAGTCCAGACCTCATCTGAAGAGAAAATAAACTTTAGTACTAAACTGATAAACGTTCCCATTTCCAAAGCTGCACCTGATCAGATTTCCATATCAGGTATATTTCATATTTCATAAGCTCAAACCAGAAACCTAATAACCATGGTATACTTATTTCTTTTTCAACCCATCAATCACCGAGTCTTACAAATTCTTTCCTAAAGATTCTGAAATCTGTGTAGGTTTTTCTTCATTCCTCCAGCCATCCTTCTGGGCCAATATGCTATAATCTCTCACCTGGGTTTCGAAATTGCCTTCTACCTGCTTTCTCCACATCCACATCTCCCAATCAATAAATTTTTCCAGAGTAGTCAGAGTAATCATTAAAATACAGTTTATAGGATTTATAGGAATGCTCATTAAATCACATTCATACAATTCAAAAACACAGAATGTTAAATTGAATCACCCCCCCATTAAACATGTAAGTCTAATTTAGCTAAAACTTTTGTTCTTTGATCTCAGCTTAACACAGTATAGCACTTCCATTTGGGTGGATTTTGTGACTTAGCACTAAGAGAGATGCCCTCATTTATAATCCAATACCACTGTAACTTTTTCTTTGTAGCACTGGTTTAATAAAACTCTTGCCTTTCAGAATACAAGCTGCCTCAAGACAACAACTGCACCTGTCTTAAGCATTAAGATCATAGTATAATGCCTGGTACATATTAGGTATTCAAAGAACACTGGTTGATTGAGTCCCTAAAAGGAAAAGTAGGGGAGAGATGAGACTCAACTAATGCATGTTAACTGCTAACATACTATGTGAGACATACTTCATGTAGGTTCTAAATAGAATATAATTGAGTTTTAGAACTCTATCATCAATTTAACTTTATTTGTCAAAACAGTTCAGTCCTCTAAGCCTGAGTTTGAGCTACCCATCATGAGAACGGCATCATGTAAGGACAAAATGCTATTCCCATTGATATTCATATAATGACAAGCACACTGAAAGAGCTGGGCATAGATGCAATTGAATTATGATGCCAGCAAACACAGAACACTTAATATGTTCAAATATGTTTTGATCACTTTACATATATTAATCTAATCAAAATTCATAACTTCCTATGAGATGGGTACCATTATTAGCCCCATTTTATAGATGCAGAAAGTGATGGTCAGAATGCTTAGTGATTTGCCCAGCTCGTAAGTGCTAAGGCCAGGATTGAGACCCAGATAGTCCGGTTCCGGACTTAAGACTGTAGTGTGTGTACCCTCATTATAATATTAACCCAATAAATATTCTTCACAACTTGAACAGAATATTTTCTTAAACCAAACAGTTTAATATTGAAAACTTATGTTACTTACTTCTGTCCTTTTATAATCCAGCCATAGTAGGAAAAGAATAAATTTTAACAATTCCCATTAGTGAAACATTTGATACATTTTCACTTCTTATAATTTTTTCTACCATGCTGAATATTTTTCATTAGCTTAACATTAAGCTACTTACCGTTTTTATAACATTGTTCATATGCCACAAAGTGTATTTGTATTATCCTAAAGTTAATCCTTTATTTAATGTTATATGTTTTGATTCAGTGATAACCTTATATATTTATCATGGTAAAATTGTCAATTAATTAAAAATATAATTAAACTAGTCTATAATACCATTAGGATTTTGTATTATCCAAAGGATGAATATTATTGATTGAGCTAAACATAAATAGAATTGAAATATATCCCAGGTGTTATACAATGAAATATACCTTGTTCCAGGATTTCTGGAAATTATAATTGATGCCTGACACAGGAATCCTCAGACTAGCGGAATGGAATCTATGTATAAACAGAACTAAAACCTAGAATCAATATACAAATGAATAGTGTGTTCTATTGGAAATGGGGATTTTAAAAAACAGCGCACACTTGGGTGAGGAAACCAGAGAACACTCTGGCAGTTATGGCATCAGGTCCCATGAGAAAGTCTAGCTATAAATAAGATGGCCCAACTTAAATTACACAAAGCATTCCCCCCAAATTCTGGCCATCCTGTTACTTCTACCTCCTTGACAATCAGTGTCATTGTCAAAGACTTAATTCTCTGTCCTCCTTTCAATCCCCAAATTCTGGACTCATTTGTACCACCTGTCCCTACTTCTTTACATCCCATAACTCTTTTTTTTTTTTTAATTTTATTATGTTATGTTACTCACCATACAATACATCATTGGTTTTTGATGTGGTGATCCACGATCCATTGTTTTCGTATAACACCCAGTGCTCCATGCAGTACGTGCCCTCCTTAATACCCATCACCAGGCTAACCCATCCCCCCACCCCCCTCCCCTCTAAAACCCTGTTTGTTTCTCAGAGTCCATAGTCTCTCATGGTTCATCTCTCCCTCCAATCCCCCCCCCCATTTTTCCCTTCCTTCTCCTAATGTCCTCCATGTTATTCCTTATGTTCCACAAATAAGTGAAACCATATGATAATTGACTTTCTCTGCTTGACTTATTTCACTTAGCATAATACCCAACTTTTACATCAACATGGATGGGACTGGAGGAGATTATGCTACATCCCATAACTCTTGAACCTACTTGAGACTGTACTGTGAATGCTTGGCTGGAACCGACAAACCCAATGCAAAGATTCTTTCTCTCCTTTGACTTCCCGGCAAGAAACAAAACAAAACCAACAAAAACCCGATTTTTCTTGCAACCTTCTCCTCCTCCATTGTCTTCCAGCCTTTCCTAGGTCCTCTGCTAGCTCCCCTTTGTTTCCATGCTAAATCACACTCCTCCGGGGCCTCAGTTACTTTCATGCTAATAACTCTGGCTGTCCCCTCTTACTCAAGAGCTTTTTCGCCTAAGCTCCTCGAACCCCTGTCAGTGCCTCATGGACATGTCTCTAGGAGTACCTCACAGATGTCTCAAACATCATCTATCAGAAACTGAAAGCATCCTCTACACTTTTCAGTTCTGCTCTTCTTCCAGGAGATCTATATGAATAAATGATTGCACCACCTGTAGGATTCGACAAGCCAGAAGCTTGGATGTCATCACTGACTCCTCCCTCTCTTTAGTCTCCATGTAAAGTGAGTTCTTGACTGTATCTAGAATAATGTTTCCAATTGTGACAACCACATGTGATAAAAATAAATAAATGTGGAACTCTGTACATGAGGGAAGTGGGTATATAGGTACCTCCATACGTTCGCTTCAGGTGTTCTGTACACCTAAAACCACTCTAAAAATAGTTTATTAATTAAAAACAAAAACCAGGAATATAAAGAATGCTAATGGTGAGAGATTTAAAACTATGTCATATAAAAAGAGATATAGACACTTGAAATATTCGTCTTCATGAAAATATTAAGATAAGTCATGATAACTGCCTTATAAAATTAGAGAGGAAAAAGGTAGAGGTGTCAGTTGGCCCCAGGAAAGCAAAGCAGGATTCATTACACGAAACCATAGAGAAGCAGTTTTCAGCTTCTTATAAGAGAAAAAATTATTTAGTAAACAAAAACCCCTGAGAAGCAATGAACTACTAAATCATTTATTCAACACAACACTTTTGGATTGAGGGAGTGATTTTTAAATATCTATCATCCTATTTAATTAGCACCACAACTCTATTTCAACATAGGAAGACAAATGTTATTGTCTTCATTTTATCAATGAGAAATGAAGACAATGAGCTTTAGATTATTTGAGTGATCTGGCCAAAGTTGTCACGTTAAGTCTCTGCATACAGCACTTAAGTAATTCTTAGTACACAGTGGTGTCTTACCCAATAGATCCTTTATTCCTGGGATCACCCACTAGCATAAAATAAAGGTTCAGAAAATGTGAGTTGAAGAAATAAAATAATTAATCACATAATACACAAATCAAGCCAGGGTTTAATCCCAGGCCTTTTAATTTTAATTTTAATAAAGAGTAGGTATAACTAAGTGACTAATAATATACTGTGTAGAATACAGAGTGGGGGAAAAAGGAAAATCTCTCCTGGAAGCAGTCTGTTAAGGAGCACCCATAGAGGGCCATGAACTGGTCTTTCTTTGTCCCTGTCTCTCCCCTGGGATGTAATAAAGGTAAAAGGATTAATGAAGACACAAACATGTATCATATGATCTCACTGATATGAGGAATTCTTAATCTCAAGAAACAAACTGAGGGTTGCTGGAGTGGTGGGGGTGGGAGGGATGGGGTGGCTGGGTGATAGACATTGGGGAGGTTATGTGCTATGGTGAGCGCTGTGAATTGTGAATCTGATGAATCACAGACCGGTACCCCTGAAACAAATAATACATTATATGTTAAAAAAAAAAAAAAAAAAAAGATAGTGGGAAGGGAGAAAAGAAGGGGGGGAATCGGTGGGGGAGACAAACCATGAGAGACTATGGGCTCTGAGAAACAAACCGAGGGTTCTAGAGGGGAGGGGGGTGGGGGGATGGGTTAGCCTGGTGATGGGTATTAAAGAGGGCACGTACTGCATGGAACACTGGGTGTTACACACAAACAATGAATCATGGAACACTACATCAAAAACTAATGATATAATATATGGTGATTAACATAACATAATAAAAAAAAATAATGAAGACACAAACAAAAGGGTAAACATCTTCTGTTCATGGATTGGAAGATTTAATATTAAGATGTTCCTACTACCCAAAGCAATCTACAAATTCAACACAAATGTCTGTCAAAATCTCAATGACATTTTTTTCAGAAATAAAAAATAATAATTCTACAATTCATATGGAACCACAGAAGACCACAAATAGCCAAGTAATATTAAGAAAGAAGAACAAAGCTGGAAGCATCACACTTCCTGATTTCAAAATATATTACAAAGCTATAGGAATCAAAAGAATATGGTACCAGCATAAAGACAGAGATATAGACCAATGGAACAAAATGGAGAGCTCAGAAATAAACCCATAAATAAAGGGTCAACTGTTCTTTAAGAGGGGTACCAAGAATACACAATCAGGAAAGGACAGTCTACTAAACAAATAGTGTTGGAAAAACTGCATATCAACATGCAAAAGAATGAAATTTTGTCCCTTATCTTATACCATCCACAAAATCAATTCAAAATTGATTTGAAAAATTCAATATAAGACCTGAAATCAGAAAATTCGTAGAAGAAAACATAGGGGAATAGTTTCATGACATTGGTCTTGCAATGATTTCCTGGATGTGACATCAAAAGCACAGACAACAAAAACAGATATAGACAAGTGGGATGACATCAAACTAAAAAGCTTATGCACAGCAAAGGAAACAACCAATAGAGTGAAAAAGACAACCCACAGAATGGGAGAAAACATTTGCAAACCACATATGTGGTAAGGGGTTAATCTCCAAAGTATATAAGGAGCTCCTATAAATCAATAGCAAAAACAACCCTAGTAACCCAATTATCATAACTAATGGACTAATAAAGAAGAGGACTTGAATAGACATTTCTCCAAAAAAGATATATACAAATGGCCAAGAGGCATATGAAAAAAAATTATCATCATCACTAATCATCAGGTAATTGCAAAACAAAGCCACAATGAGATACCACCTTACACCTCATCAAGATGGCTATTACTAAAAAAACAAAGGCAGTAACTAATGACGAGGATATGAAGAAATTGGAACTCTTATACACTGTTGGCGAGATGCAAAATGGTGCAGCTGCGCTGGAATACAGTAGGGAAGTTCCTCGGAAATTAAAACTAGCCCTAATGATCCAGCAATCTCACTGTAGGCATTTGTTCAAAAAAACTGAAATCAGGATCTCAAAGAGATATCAGCACTCCCTTGTTTACTGCACGGCACTACTCACAATAGCCAAGACATGGAAATAACCTGAATGTCAATCGGCAGATGGATATGAGAATGCATAAGGAGAATGTCATATACACATACAATGGAATATTATTCACCCTTTATAAAAAACAGAAATCCTGATATTTGCAACATGGATAAACCTCAAGGACATTACATACACTAAGTGAGTAAGTCGGTCACAGAAAGACAAATACTGCATGACTACACTTACATGAGTTATCTAAAATAGTCAAATTCATAAGATCAAAGAATAGAATCATGGTTGCCAGATGCTAGGAGAAGGGGAAAATGGGGAGGTACTAATCAAGGCATAAAGCTTCAATCAGCAAGATAAGTAACTTCTAGAGATCAACTGTGCAACACTGTATCTATTATCAACAATACTATATTGGCTACTTTGAAATTTATTGAGAGTAGATCTCTTGTTGTGTCCTTAAAATAAAATAAAATTTAAAACAAGAAAGATAAAAGATAAGGTTTCAGAAGAAAAGGTTCCTTCTCTGTATCTCTATCTCTTTTGCAAACTATTAACCTCTCTGGTAATAACGACACCCAGGCACAGGATTGTTATGAGCATGATATGGCATGTATGTGAAAAGAGCCAAATGAAACACTTCAGCCACCTTTATAACTAGCTGAGAGGTCCATAGGAAGTATGACATATTAGGCAACAGAATCATCAATCTCTCAAGAATGAGGAAAAATATTTGAGCATTAATGATCTATTTGATTAGCATGTCTTGTTCACCTTTATTCATTTATTCTTTTAATTAAATAAATTAACCTAAAGAAGTGCCAGGAACAGTATCTTGCACACAGTGGAGGCCTACATGGTATTTGCTAAGTATATACATTCAGACATAAAACATTTATTAAATACCTACTGAATTCAAAGTCAGGGATCTAAAGGTAAAACAAAGCCGTGACCTACTTTTGTTTTTGTTATTATATGCTCTATGCCAAATTATTTCAAAGGTACGCATATAGAAGGATGCAAGGACAATAAAATGTAGTTTGGGAGTACATCTAAATATTTACTATAGTTAGTTTACCCTTATGATTCATCTTTCAAAAATATTATTTTACTTATACTAATTAATTATATTGTTTGACATTAAAAAACCAAAACAATCTTGTCCAAGCTGTTTCAAAAATTCCAGAATCATATAATAAATTGCTTGGAAGAGTGTGGGGTTTCTGTTGTTGTTGTTAGTTTTCTTCTAAAAACTTCTATAATTGAGTTTTAATGAAGATGTATGGTCAGGGTTTGACTTAATATGGGATTCATATTTTTGACAGTTAAAATCTGGTCTGCATGACAACAGTTAACCAGTTAAAATTTTTAAAAATTAATGATTTATGCTAAGAGCTAACATGCAGCTATTACAAAGGTAATATAAATATTTTTATTTGCAATCTGACTAATGATGCAATGCTTATTTAACTGATCAAGGAAGAGACTAAAATAATGGCTCACCTCTATACTGTTGCTGGAATGCTCTACCTAACAGGTAAATTGAACCACATCACTTATCTCCTGAAAAGAAAAAAAAAGTCTCTCCAAGGTCTCTAATGCTTACAGGATAAAATCTAAAACATTTTGGTTCAGGACCTTATCATCTTTATCTTCAGAAACACTGCCCCCTACAGGCACCTGACAAAACAGCACTTCCCCAGACACAAGTTCTCCCCATCCTCCAAATCTCTGTGTGTGTCTCCTTATGCTGGAGTGGACCAACAAAGGTCTATTTATCAGCTCATAAATAACCTTCTAATTATGTTATCTAGCGAAATACCCACTCATAAATGTTTAATGTTTATAGTATATAAAGAAATGATAATTATGTGATTAAAATGGGAACATGGTCAAAAACTTAAGGTAAACATATTTCCATATTGCTTATCTTTGAGTAAAAGATGTTCAGGATGGTGGACAGGTGGGTATGCAAAGAAAAAACAACGCTTTGCTCTGAGAATCTCTGAGCCATCACCGTTTACTATCCAAAAAGCCCAGCCGCCACCACCACCAACAAAGCCTTGAGATTATTTCATGACCGGCTACAAACTATCAAGATATACAAAGAAAAAGAAATTACTCTGTCCAAGATTACTGCCATCAGCTACTGCAGTATGAGACCTTAGTGCTTTATTTACAGAACTCTTTACTGACAAATGATAGAATTGCGTAATGAGTATACAAATGCCTTTTCAAGAATAGATCCTGAAAGCTGTTTTTATAAAAATGCCCTCTGGCTGGTTACTGAAATGCAGTATGCTGACAGGCAAGAAGGATGGGAACACACTCCTTCTAATGGAGAATTCTAATGGATTTCATCTTGGGCAGCATGAAAAAGTCGGAAGCTACAGTACTTTAGGAAAGTTTGGACCTTTCTCTCCAAGTGCTCCTATAGTTTTAAGAGTAAAAGGATATGTGTATAGCAGTCTTCAATTTATTTAAAAAATGCTAATTTGAAGAGACAAGACTAGTAGATTTTTTGGAGAGGTGTAATGCTGTCAACACACCGATGGGGGTAAAACCTTGTTATTCTGAAACAGTAATCCAATGAACACTCTAAGCAGGGATTTTACAGAATTTCGAAAATTTAAAGGAAATCTTTAGTAAAGTTATATACACATGTCTAAGGAAAGATTGAGAGATCTTTTTTAAAAAATCACAACATGCTCGGGTTTATGCTGTAAAAAAATTTGAAACTTTATTTTCCTCAGCCGCAATATATTTTCAAATTTCTTTCTCATGTGTTTTGTTCATCAAAAACCCTTTATACTTGCCTGAATTTAATCTAAGGATTGTTAGTATAGCTTCTGAGGTAGTCAAATGATGGCAGTTCTCACACTTCCTCCTCCTGTCACCAAGAATTCTTTTATTGTGCACTTGAGGCTGATGCTAATACAGCTGAGGAAAGTCATCATAATTATAATAAAATAATACCACCCAACCATCTTTTATTAAGTCATGCTGTGCAAAGGCAGTCTGCATACAGATCCACGCACAACAGGATGTGATTGATTCAGCCCTGCAGGGCTGTCCCAGTAAAGAGCTCTGCTCCCTGTCCTTGTGATCACCAATATAGTAAATGTTGATGCACGTGGCTTGCCAGGCAAAACAGCTAATCCTGGTTCAGCCTGACAAGCCATGAATTGTCAGTAATGAGAAGAAGCTTTCAAAGTCGAAAAAAATGATGACGGCTTTATCCTCTTATGTAGGAAGCTCTTGCGGAAAGAAAAGCATGAGCAGAGAAGGAGCATGATGAAAGCAGGCGAGCCTGCACTGTGGCATCTGGAAGTCTCATAACTCAATGGCTCACTCATTTAGTTTACATTCCTAGAGACACATGCCCGTTGTCACCAGCTATATGACATGGAGCCAGGGGGGCCCCAAACAAGGCAGAGTGGCTTCTCTAACTCAACCAAGAGGGTGAAAATATAATAAAAAAATCAAATAGTCAGGGTTTTTAAAGATTTTCAAGATTCAAGAGCAAAAATAACCTACGGACGGGACAAAACATGCTAACTGCAGGTAATAATGGCAACATTTCTTTTGCCAGGAGACATCTATACCCATTCATCCGGTCAATGCCCCCTGCTGCCTCCATATTCACTCCCATGTATCAGGGTACTGAGGGGACCAGAAGCAAAGAAATCTAATCAGGTTTCTCTTTGCTCTGTAGATTCTCAGAATGGAAGAAGTCAGAAGAAACTGAAATAGTATGAGCAAGAAAGCATTTATATGTGCCTCCTAATTATTAGGTATAAACGTGTCATGTTGACAATGGGCATACTATCTATTTCACCTGAAGAACACTGGCTTACTATAGTCTCCGTGGAACTGAGAGATGATGGTTGGCACCCCTTACAATCCTGCATTCGTGCCTCTGAGTCAGTACCCCGTCTCTTCCTCTAGGGGTCAGCACACTAGTGCTGTCTGGGATACCTGCTTTGAACATGTTTTCGTGAAACTAAGTATCTTCAAAACAAATAAGGAAAGAAGTATAGAGATGCCAAGAAATCTTTACTGAGTCTATCTTTTTAAATAATCACATTCAGAAACTTCTCTTGACCACATGAGTCAGTTTAGGAGTTCTCAGAACCTACAATTCAGTAAGATAACCAAGTCATCAATCATTGTACTATCATCAGTACTATACAGTTGGATAAGTCAGAAATCATGCGAAAACATATTTTTAACCATGTACTTTAAGGTATTCAGATTTTCAACAATATGGTTTCAACAACTTAATTGCATCCTTAAAATTCCAGTTTCAGTCTAACGTATTAGCCATGAAAGCAATTTATCTGCTGAACAATGCAGTCAGCTTCTGTAAAGAAGGTACTTTCTATGCCAAATATGATCTCTTCCACAGTTAAATAAACACTTGGTGCAGTGAAATTACTAGCCGTTCTCTTGGTGGCCTCTGTTCATGTGTATTTCGCTGTCTGTTACATATCCATCTCCCACACATTGCCTATTGTTCAAAAGAGTCATTTCATGCATCAGGGACACCATGATGCTCCTGAGATGGGTTATATTTATATGCATTGTGGCTGATGTACTTCAAAACCTACAAGATTATCTCCAACAAGAGAAGCCTGGAGAACCAATGTACGGTTTTATAACAAGTTCTGTGGTTTAATTTATATAGAAAAAAAATTGCTCCGATAACTCGAACAGTTTTTACAAAAAGGCTTTTTGGTTTTTAGAACCAAACAGATATTTATGATAAAAGCAACTTGTCTGGATACTCCCTGAGGTACAGTGTATTTTCCATCCTTAAATGGATTATTTATGGGTACTATAAAAGTGCAATGCTGGAAACAAAATTATGTAAGATTATGAATTCTGGGAATGTGGGCTTTTTGTTTCAATTCACTTGAAAATTAACTTGAAAGCAACCAGGTACTGTTTTAAGAATTTTGTAGCATATAATTAAGTAATGAGCTTCAGTACTTTTCAATGAAATAACAAAAACAAAAGCACCCTTTGAGAGTATTTTAGGAATAGTGTAATTAACTTAGTATATTATAAAAACAAATCTTTTCAAAATGTTCAACAGTTATGAGTTTGAAAAATAATATGCCGATATTTTCAAAGTTAAGCTTTAATTTTACCTCCTTTTAATAAATTTTAGGTTTAAAATGTTAAAGAAGCACTACTTCTAGTTGAAAAATAGGACAAAAACCTAAAGTAGTTCATTTTTCAATTGGCCTGCAGTGCCGTAGTAACTTTGTGATGTATTTTTCAAAAGACTTTTCAAATCACTACTAGACGGTTTTAGGAACTCAGTCCATGCCCTGGAACCCCTCTGTCAGAAGATATCAAAGCCAATACAGCTTGCATCCTAATACTATCTCTGTGTCAATTTTCCTATAGTCCACAGCAAAGGTTTAGCTGGAAAATTCCGTGTTAGTATTTGTCACAACCGTTGCAGTATTATTTTATATTTAAAGATGCTTTTTGGTGAAGGTTAGATCAATAGTGCCAATTATTCAATGCACTGCAGCTTTCCCCCTCATTCTGCATTCCTATCAGACATCTGACTTTGTATTTCATTACAATAGTAAGGTTACATTTTAGAATAATGAATACTGATCAAGCAAGATTTGCTGGTCTATAAAAGTGATCTAACTTTCTGGCAGGGAGATATATTGGGGTTATATGCTCACATTTTTTTCCTGATAGGAAATATGATCAAAGAAGTTTGGAGATCCCCGGGGAGTTTTGAATTCTAACTTCTTACAGAGCAAAATCTCATTTATCTGATTGTACAAAGCTAGCTCATGTTCTTAGATGCAAAGAATAGAACTCTGGGTAATTTAATTAGGGAAGAAATTTACCAGAAGACTGGAGAACCAAACTCATAAACAGGTAAGAACAAAGATATTCAAGGGGTGCCTGGGTGGCTCAGTCGTTAAGTGTCTGCCATCGGCTCAGGTCATGATCCCCGGGTCCTGGGATCGAATTCCCGCATCGGGCTCCCTGCTCAGTGGGAAGCCTGCTTCTCCTTCTCCCACTCCCCCTGCTTGTGTTCCTGCTCTCGCTATCTCTCTCTCTGTCAAATAAATAAATAAAATCTTAAAAAAAAATGTTAAAAAAAAAAAGAACAAAGATATTCAAGTTTAGTTAAAAAAAAAACAAAAAAAAAAAACAGACATCCACTAAATGTCCCACAAGGAGGTATCCACTGCTAATCACTGAGACATGAACAAGGCTGTGGGTACCACTGGTTTTGCTGTCACTGGTCCCTGGGTGATTCGATAGCCACCACACTCGTAGGATAAACTCTTACCTGTACCTCCTCCCTAACATCTGTTCTAAACTCAAAATGTTGGGTATAAATATCTAATAGGCTGCAAATGAGGCTTGTGCTCACCTCTGGCCACTAAAGCTTCAAAAAAGTGGGTGTTTGGACCTTTCCACTTCTGTTTTGTAAAGTGTAGCAGTTAGGACGAGCTAGATTATGCTAGAAAAACAAACGTTCTCCAAATCTCAGCGGTAAAAAAAAAATCTTTGTTTCTCACTCTCGCTATGCACCCCATTATTCATTAGCTGAGGACCTTACACGATGTATTCACCTAAATGAAGACAGCCAGGTGAGCTAGTTGCCATGTCCGAGAGAAAGAGTCCTAGAATACTGATCATCATGTGGAGTCCAGGGATTCCTGGGGATCTGCAAGTTCCAAACTATCCTCATAATAACATTAAGAGGTTATCTGTCTGTATTTTGTTTCATTTTGATGATACAGCAACTTATCTTTAACAGTAATAATTACAATTATACATTGATGATAATAATACCCCATAATAGTAATTAAAATGATATACTAATGATAACAATACCTTTTTATGGCAATATAGAGTTATAAATTAGACTCACAGAAATGATCTCATTTGATTACTGTATTTTTTGAAAGATAAATACTAATAGCTACTCACCATAAACACACACACACACACACACACACACACACACACACACACACAAACCTCAAAGATAAGGGGACCAAGAACAGATAATTTAAGTTCAAGCTATAGCAAACTAATTAAATGTCTTTTAACTTTCATTATGTTCATATCTCCACAATATTTCTAATGCTCTTCCTCTTTCTGGGAATTCACTTCTTTCTTTTCCGCCTGGTTTTTCTGTCAATGACCTAAGTGTAGTTTAAATTTTAGCTCACAAGTCATTACCTTTCTTTGGGTTATTTGTTTTCTTATTTGTGAGTCTGAATTTTTTATACCTTGTGGATATCAGTTCATTATTAGATGCAAGATTTGCAAATATTTTCTCCTACTCTGTGGCTTGTGTTTTCATTCTCTTAACAGTGTCATTCAGACACCAGAACTTTTAAAATATTAATAAAGTCTAATGTTTCAATTTGGTCTTTTAGGATTGTGCTTTTGGTATCATATCTAAGAAATCTTTGTATTCAGTCTTCTGTCAGTAAACATGATAATGTTCTGCTTATTTTTTTAAAAAACCCATTTATCAGACTGAGAAAGTTCCCCTGGTTTCTTGGTTTTGTGAAGATTTTTATCAGGAAAGGATGTCGGATTTTGTCAAATGCTTTTTCTATGAGTACAGAGATGAGCGTATGGTTTTCCTTTTTAGTTTGCTACTATGATGAATTACATTCTTTGATATGGGGGTGGTGGTGGCAGCTTAAAACAACACAAACTTATTACATTACAGCCTGCAAGTCTAAAGTCCAGTGAACTTCAAGTCTCTCGGGATCAAAATCAAGGTGTCAGCAGAGCTGAATTCCATTCTGGAGGCTCCAGGGGAGAATGTAGTTCCAGGCTTATTCAGGTTGTTGGCAGAGTTCAGTTCCATGTGGTTCTAGGACTGAGGTCTTCACACTTCCTGGCTGTGTCAGCTGGGGGCCACCCTCTCTGCACCTTGCACATGGGTCCCTATACCTGAGATCCAGCAAGAGCACACTAATTACTTCTCATGCCTGCACGTCTCTCTGCTTCCTCTTCTGCTGGGCCTCATTTTTCCTTTAGCATTCTTATTTTCTTACTAATTAATGTACAATGGAGTTTCCCAGAATATATATACATATAATATATATATATTTATATAATATCATACAATATATAATTATATGATAACTAGATAACATAACATAATATATATTCATTCCAGAGTAATACACACACACACACATGCACACACACACACTATGACATAAATAATGTAATGGGTTTATTTTGCTATTTTAAATGATTTAATACACATTAAACATTTTCTGTTTTAAGTTCTAATAGCGTAAATACAGATATAACATACAGATAACATATACATATAACCACCATAAGCCAAATCTTCTTACAACCCTCAAAAAATTTTGAATAGTATAAAAGGTCCTGAGACAAAAGTACAATTAAAAAGTTTAAGAAAGGCTCTAGTAGGTCTCACACCAGCAATGAGATGGTCTGGCTCAGAAGACCCCATCACTGTTGCTCATATCTGCCTGGCCAGTAGCAGACTCATCCTACCTAAGGGCAGCTAGGAAGTTCTATCTTATAAGGCAGACAGCTGGAAATACTAAAGGAACCACCACATGACCACCACAGAAGGCACACCCCGAGTCCATCAAGACTCACTTTTTCCCCCAAAGGAAAAGTATACAGGAGGCTGGGAAGCTAAAACTATAACAAAAACCCACCACATACTCTGTGAGTTCACCGAATGTGCCTCACTGAAAATGTTACGTTTCAGTTCCTCCAATTAGAACAAAATACTTAAAACTACATACAAGAGAGGTCACGATGTATCTCACTCACAAAAACTGTTATCTCTCTATTATTTTGGTCCTTATTGGTGGTAAATCCCAGATTATCCTCTTAAATATTTATATTTTTACATTTCCAAATTATGACTGGTATCAATCTATCCCAGTATCTGTTAAAGAGAGATTGGACTGCATGATGCTTATAAGTAGTTCTCAATAAATCAGTGTCTGAGAACTCAAGAACAGATTTTTGATATTATGTTTAAATATGGAAAAATGAGATCTGCTCATCGTGCTGCTAGATAGTTCCATTGTGGGCTCCTCATTATCCATATTTCAATACATTTAATTAAATTTGTAGAACGTGGAATGTTGTTTAATGAAGTATTCTCAGAGTTATTTATGTTTGGGATGGATATAAAGGTACATGTTGCTTAACACAAACACAACCCTTTATCAAAGAAACAGGTTTAGTATAAATAATATTTATGTATCCAATGAAGTCATCAACATTATATTATTGAGGTTAATGAAGAACATAGCCTGTGAAAAATTATTAGTTCTTATCGTTGTCAGTTTTCTTGCCTCTTTTTAATTGGCTAGATTCAATTGGCTGTGTGTGGAAAAATCCGCAAATTCAGCTTAATAGAATTTTGTTTAAAAAGAGTCAACAAGCTTTGACTAAAGCTCAACTTATTCTCCTATGAGTCAAATGTGTGGGTCTTCATACACTTACACATACATCATACACATTATGGCATTTATGTGGAGAGAGGTGAAAGTACTTTTTTTTTTTTTTTTTTGGTTAATTATTTTCCTTACTTCCTGGATTTTGGCTCTGCTTAAATAGCTGAAATTAAGTGATAAATAGTTTCCGGATAAAATAGGTTTTCCTAAACTTGAGAAGATCCACAATCCCATTGTGACAAAAAGTTTACACAAAAGGACACACAAATAGATACATCATAATGAGCAAAACTTGCAGAAGGAACATAAAGAAATTATGGTTTTATTTCTGCTAAGACGAAAACTGTTCATTTTTGTACTTGTAATAAGAACACTTATTTCACAAGCATGATGTTGTAACAAGAATCATAAAAATTATAATCAGGGGTCCCGGATTTTAATGTAGTAGTTCCTAAGTGCCTGGCATGTGGTGATGGTTTTGCAAACATTTTCTCACTTAATGCTTTTTAAGATCCAAAGGGAAGTACAATTGTTTTTTCTATGTCAACATGAGAAAGTTGAAGGTTTTTTAGTTACGATCCAGATCTGACTGCAACGCCTGTATGATTAACTGCTCAGTGTATTCTAACTGCCTTCCCTTTAATGTGTGCCAGGCTCTGTGACCTTGGCCAAGCTATATAACATCTGTGGACCTCACAGATTCGTTTGTCCTTCCATCAGTCCATTCATTAATTTCTTCATAAATTCATTCAGCAAATATTTACTGAGTGCCTACAAAGAGCCACTCACTGGACAAGGAGATAAAAAGACTCATCTGTTAAAAAAAGAAAAGTTTAAAGTATCTGCTTTGAGGATCAGATGAAATTCTGCACTAAATGCCAATCAGGCTATAATTCCTTCTGATAAAAACGGCATGGATAGAATGTCATGATCGTGCTTGTGCCATATGATTTGTCACACTTATGCAGAGCAGGTACTGTCCCCAAAACAGCTCCTTACCCTGGGCAATGAACAGATCTGGCACAAACACTCTCCTCAGTGGGTATCCTCTATCTTGGAGAATGACCCGGTCAATCAAATCCTGTCTCAGAGAGTCAGAATGTGGACTGTCCAAAAAAAAAAAAGATGCTCAGAAAGTAGGAGCAGCAGAAGCAGAATGACTGGAAAGATGTGAGAAGATCTTTTGCAATCTAAATAGCATTCCAATGTCGGATGATGCCTGCCTTACACCCGTGAACATATTTTCTTGCTTCCATGGTCAAAACATGTCTCAGGCCTTAAGATCTTCCACATAATACAGTAACATATCTAACTTGCTTTCAAAACTATAAAGTAAATACCTATGAAACACTGCCACCATTATAATTACTAACAAGTACCACCGTTTGGCCCAAGTTCATTAAATAACAGAAGATTTAAACTTTTGGCTAGGATTTACTGGTGTCCTTAAGTGCTATATTCCAGGACCATCTTTCAACAGTTGCTTTCTAAAATCATATTAAGCTCTCTCCTTGGTTTGCTTTAATCCATTTACCAGCCAACAACTCTGAACCAATTCCTGAAAAATACCCTTCGTGACACTCTGTCAATATAATTGTTTAGATGCATCTGAAGGTAGATTTTAAGTATTATTTTTAGTTAGCTCCACAGAAGTATAATTCATGAGAAATAAACTAATTTGAAGTATATAATTTAGAGTTCTAACAAATGTATGCAGGTGTGTAACCAATGAACCTATCGTGGTGCCAGATTATTCCATCACCCTGGAAGGGTCCTTCATGACCACTCGCCATCAATCCTTCCTCCGACCCTCGACCCCTGGCAACCACTGATCTACTTCTATCGTTATAATTTTGCCTCCCCTACAATATCATATAATGAAACTGCAGTGTGGGATCTTTTATGTCTATCTTCTTTCACTTAACATCGTGCTTGTGAGAATTGTGATAGGTAGCAATAGTTTGGTCCTGCTTATCACGGTGTAGTAAAGTTCCATTGCACATACTGTCACCTTTGTTTAACCATGGTGATAGCTGATGCACAATGAGTTCTTTTCTCTTGTTCAGCTAATATTTAAAAAGCTTCTCTGAAGACTTGCACATCAACTTTTGTCTGGACAAAAATTTCACTTCTCTCAGAAACATATCCGAGAGTAGAAAGCCATACGCATATTGCAACCTTGATAAGCCCACTTAGTTTGAGTAGTTTTCTCGAGGATTCCTCTAGAGCTTCTACAAAACCACCAATGTTAGTTCTGCTGCTTCTTTACCAAGCTGCGTGATTATTTTTTGAGACTTACAGGCCTGGCTAGGATATTCTAAACAGTGTCAAATAGGAGCGGTGGGAGTGGGCATACTGGCTTTGTTCCTGAACTCAGAGGTACAGCATTTGACAATATTGGAGGATGTCAACCATAGGTTTTCCAATGAAGCCCACTATCAGTTTGCGTAAGCTCCCTTCTTTTCTAGTCAGCTGAGAGGTTTTATCATGAATGAGTGCTAATTTTTGTCAAATTAAAAAAAAAAATCTGTTAATATGTTGAACTGCGCGACTGATTTTTCAAATGTTAAAGCAACCGTGCATTCCTAGGAAAAACCCCACTTGGTCGTGATGTATTGGCCTTTTTATTTGTTGCTATACTAATTCACTAATTTTTTAATGATTTTATTTATTTATTTATTTGACAGAGACAGAGAGAGAGAACATGAGCAGAGAGAGGAAGAAGCAGACTCCCCGCCGCACGCGGGCTTGATCCAGGACCCTGAAATCATGACCTAAGCCCAAGGCAGACACTTAACCGACTGAGCCACCCAGGGGCCCCTAATTTACTAATTTTTTATAAAGGAATTTTATATCTACATACATGAGAAATACTGGTTTGTAGTTTTCTTTCTTTCTTTTTTTTTTTTGTAATGGAAATTTTCCCCTAACTTTTAACAGGCTTTATTTTCTTTCTTTCTTTTTTTTTTTATTAGATTTATTTATTTATTTGAGAGAGAGAGTGCCTGCATTGGCAGAGGGGTGGGGCAGAGGAAGAGGGAGAAAGAGTGCTAAGCAGACACCGCACGGAGCACGGAGCCTGACGCAGGGCGTGGGGCTTAATCCCATGACCCTAAAATCATGACCTGAACCAAAACCAAGAGTCACACACTTAACCGACTGTGCCACCCAGATTCCTCAACAGGCTTTGGTTTTTAGGCAGTTTTTAGGTTCACAGCAAAATTGAGCATAAGGTACAGAGATTCTCCAGGTACCTCTTGCCCTCACCCATGTACACCTTCAGGGTTCCCTCATTCTACAAGACTTATAACAGACATTTAAAATTACACACTGATTTCATTGGCCTGACACGTTGTTTTCCTTTGCTCTCAACGTAAGTTTCATCTCAAGGGCCCTTGGTGACAGTGGATTGGTTTCTGCTCCCAATTCCTCTATTCTCTGATGTAGAATGTTGGCTATTGTCCTTAATGGGCAGAAATGGTGTTGACTTTGAGCAACCAAATGGTTAGACTTTGAGCAACCGAACTTGCATGGATCCCTATATGCTGTCAACAACATCCTGGAGGTCTGGTCTACCTACTTGGACTTGAACCCCTCTGTAGTAAGGAATTCATCTCCCTCCCAAGCAGCTGTTACATCTTAAAGTGCTCCCATGGTTGGAAAGTTCTCCTGTGGAAAAACATAAATCCAGACAGGCTGAATAAGGAGTTTCTGATCAGATCGCTACGTGCCATCAACACCAAAATCCAGGAAATCTGATTTCAAGTGAAATGAGTGCTTTTTATTTACTTTTTATGGATTCCTTAATACAAGTCTGCCTAGCAGGGGAGGATAAGGCTCATGGTTATTAGTTTATAATACTAATAGTTCCTCTTGCCTAATATATACAGAAGTAAATATTTCCATCATTTCAGGCAGGTGCATATACTTCTACATCTTTAGAGATTTTTTAAAATTCCATTTGAAATTTCTTAGTAGATATATTCACTTTCAGTGGGTTTCTTCAAATGGCACCTGAGAGACTATAAATTATTCATGTACTTACTGTAAATTAAAATTTGATCACTTTTTTTTTTTCCATTCAAGAATGATTTAGACATTTTAAGAACTACTTCAAGCAAAGACTTGGCATTTTGTTCAAGGTATGTGAATATGTTCATTTGTTTCCTTCCTACCCTTTTTCTTTCATTCAGTCATTTAATGTACATTTTTTAGCAGTGAACTACATAAGCTACAGTATTGAATACTCCCTCCCCTTATGGAGCTTATGGTCAAGTGAAGAACACTAATATATGAACAGAAAAGATTTCTTAAATTGGTGAAAATGGAAGAAAAGTATTTGCCGAGTTTGTCACTCATCATATACTTAGAAAAACTGATGCAAAGGCAGGAGATGTTTTCTATCATTTCAGTATTAAAAGTCAAATTGACATTCTGAATAACTGAATCATACATCAAAATTCCAAATTTTGAAGTCACACTTTCTACAATAGAATTATTTCATGTTAAAAAAATTATAGAACAGTAGCTCTTGAAGCATATTTCCAGAACCTCTTGGGGTCACTGAGATACTTCTCAGTAGGTCCCTGGGTTCAAAATTATTTTCACAAAATTTTTAAGATGCCATGGCTTTTTCTCTTTTCTTTTCTTTTTTTTTTTTTAAGATTTTATTTATTCATTTGAGAGACAGAGACACAGAGAGAGACAGAAAGAGCACAAGCAGAAGGAGAGGCAGAGGGAGAGAGAGAAGCAGGCTCCCCACTGAGCAGGGAGCCCAATGCGGGACTCGATCCCAGCACCCTGGAATCATGACCTGAGCCGAAGGCAGATGCTTAACCCAGTGAACCACCCAGGAGCCCTAGTGCCATGGCTTTTTCATTCTCAATCTATCACAAGTATACAGTTGAGCTTCCAGAAGGCTACATGTTGTGTGATATCACAACAGTTTGGATACAGAAGCAGATAGAAGAATCCAGTGTCTTCTAAAAAGCCGGGCTAAATATTTTTCAGGTCTCTATATTCCAGGAAAAAGAAAATTGGTTAAAAAAATAAAAGTAGGCAAAGCTGTACATGTTCATTGTTACAGAATCTGCATATTTTAGTTATGCAACAGTCTTCTTTGTACATTTTCTGCCATCACATACAATGAGGGACAACAGAACCTGAGGAACAAAACTCCTCAGAAGGACTGATGATGCTAGTCTTCCTTCAACAACGATACAACGGATGGAGGTGTGTCCTACTATTAAACCACTTAAAATACGAATGGGAAAAAGCACGGTAAGTAATGTAAAAATGGTCTACTTCCTCAAGCTACAAATTAGGGAAATCACACTAATTGTGACTATTTGTTTAATAACCACTTATACACTAGCCCTGTCACAATTAATGTTTCTCCATGGATTATTGCTCCATTCTTCCTAACTAGGACATTAATGATGCTATAAAAAAAGAAACTGCAATAGAAACAAAAGGCTAAATCTCAAATGTGACAACAGCCTATTTATGTCTGAGATGTTAATGGATTTCAACTCTATGGCTTATTGACACTTGTGGCTTTTAGATCTGGCAGAAAAGTGATCAACGTATTGAGTGTACATAAACTCTGAATTTATATATTGTCACAGCTAAGAAACTATACAACAATTTCTTCAAGGTCTTAATACACAAAAATTCAGGAATGCCTGAAGCTATGCTTCCTACTTCCTGGCTGTGGAAGGAACAGGAAGAGGAGGGATGACAGGAAGGGCAAAGGGGAGGGGAGATGGTTAGGGGAAGGGAGAGAGAGGGGAGCAGAAGGTGGGGCAGGAAGGGAACACTAGAAATGGGTTAGGAGATCTCAATTAGCCGAAGATTTGATTTATCAGCTACACTGTCAGCAGGGCACTATTGTCTCTTAGGCAATGAAAAGGACTGAACTACTTAGTAAGAGGCTAATTCAATGACAAAGAACAGAGAAATGGCAATTGAGATCAAAAGTCCACAAACATGGACGAGTTAAGGTAAAACAAGGCGACAAATTAAAGTGCAATTTCAGTTCATCTGTTCGGTAAGCAATCTTTCTCTTCATACAAATAACAAGGAGGTTAGCAAAGTAAAAGTTGCTGAGGCACCTGAGTGCCTACAGCACACGATATGCTGTGTGCCCCTGAAACCCTCTGACCTTCCAGGGGCTTAGAGGTCAGAGGGTGGAGAGTCAGGGCGCACCGGCCAAGCTCCTCTGCCGCTGCTCTCCAAGTGCGCTGGTTGGAATTGCGGATCTCCATTTTCCGCCACAGCTTAAAAACATAACCTTCACCTAGTGTACAATAAAAAATGAGCACTTTTTTATTGGGCATGGTTATGATTGAGTTGTGCCCCTGCCCCCCCCCCCAAATTCATCGATAACCCTCAGGATCTCAGAATGTGACCTTATGTGGAAATAGGGTTGTCACCAATGTAATTACTTAAGATGAGGCCATCGGGGTAGACCCCAATCCAGTATGAGCGGGGTCCTTATGAAAAGGGGAAATTCAGACACAGAGACATGTACAGAGGGAAGATGATGTGAAGAGACACAGAGAGAAGACGGGCCATCTATAAGCCAAGGAGAGAGGCGGGAACAGATCCTCCCCTCACAGGCCTCTGAAAGAAACAACCCTGCAGGCAATCTGATCTGGGACTTCAAGCCTCCATTTCTGTTGCTTAAGCCCCCTTGGTCTGTGGTACTTTGAAACTCAGCCCTGGAAGACTAGTATAAGTCCCCACTATGTACCTGCTGTCCGTTCTTCTAAGCACCCTGCACATACTCTGATATATAATCCTCATCATGTAAGTATGATTCTAAAACCCGCTTTGCACAAATGAAGAAGCTGAGACACAGAACAGTGATGCTAATGACTCACATTCCGTAAATGGCAGGACTAAGATTCAAACTGACATCGTTTACTTACTTCAGAGTATACGAGTTTAATCACTATACATGTTGCGTCTCACAGATGCAACAATTTCTAGAAAACAAAATGCAAGATTTGCTTCTTTCTTCTAGACCCTTTCAATGTTCCCCCTGCCCAAGCCCTCTTTCCTCATATGGACCCAGCTACCTGTTCTTTCTCTTAGAGTCTTTCCTGGAATGGGGCTGTGTTTCTTCTGTGTGTTACTCCAGAGAAGCATGTACTACGTGGTATTATCATTGCTATTCAATTGTTTGTTTCTCCCAGTCGATTCTGAGCTCCTGGAAGAACTAGAATGGGGTCACACTTGGTCGTTTTTATATTTGTGGTGCTTAGAAGGTGCAGATCATCTCGTTTTAGCTGCAGATATGGTGTAAGGCAGTGGTTCTCAAACTCGGGTGGATACCACAGTCACCTGGCAGGCTTGCCGAAACACAGCTTGCTGGTGTATGCATCACTGTGTGTGTGTGTGTGTGTGTGTGTGTGTGTGTGTGTGTGTGTGTGTAGACAACTTTTACAAAGTCTCACTGACATCTGAACTGTGCCCCTTTTATGCGGTGCTCTTGTGCATTCTAGAGCCTACATAATCATACCCGAGAGGTCTAAGAGGGGAGCTCACCTGGAGGGAGGAAGAACCACACCATCTTCCAAAGAACCACTTTGTTACTTGTGGCAATTTCTTTTTGCTAAAAATGTATTACCCAGGATAGTCATTAATGAAAGCTAGCACATCAAAAGAATCCAATACATATTTGTCATATGAGTAAATTAATGCCAAGGGAAGCCCTAAGGAGTTTTGTGGGAGCTAACTCTATTAAACACAAACACAGACCCACGTGTATTAAACGCACATACATATTAGCTATATGACAAGATAGACAATATATTAAAACGACTCATCCCATGACTTTAATACTGGTCATCATTAGACTTATATATGAAAAGGGGAACACTTCAGTTTCTCTAAAACTTTCCTTCAAAGGAAATGGAATAGACTGTTTATGAAACATCACACACATTAATGAGTTATGCATTTCAAATGGTGGGGTTCATGTTACACATCATTGTAAACTGAAATACAGAGGAGCTGATCTAATGCAAGGCACCAGCAGAATAAACTCTGGCAAAAAGTTGCTGACTTGAGTGTGATAATGGAGGCAGAGTCAGTTGATGATTTTCTTCCAGCGAGGAACACTCAGTTCTATCTTTCTGAAAGCTGCCAAATTAATTTTGATTATAAATTCCCTGGCAACTCTCAAATGCCATGGGGAGAGAGGCCAGGGACAGATGTGTTAGTTGAAAGAAGTGACTTGAGAGTAGAAATTCTGCTTCACATATAAAGAAAACAATATTTAGCATCTAGCACCTATTATTTACAAGAAACTGAGCAGGCGATGGGAAAATAATATCTGTACATGTAAACACGCTCCCTCAATATATCCACATATAGTTCCTTTAAAGGCAACTTCTCCTCTCTATTAGGTTTATAAGATGTTGATCCCATTGTAGACATGTTTATTTTTTATTTTTTTAAGATTTTAAAAAAGATTTTTATTTATTTGTTTGAGAGAGAGAGAACAAGTGAGAAGCAGAGGGAGAGGCAGACTCCCAGCTGAGCAGGGAAGCCGATGCGGGGCTTGATCCTGGGACTCTGAGATTATGACCTGAGCCAAAGGCAGATGCTAAACCACCTGAGCCACCCAGGCGCCCCTTAAGAGTTTTTACTTATTCATTAGAGAGAGAGAGAGACGGGGCATGAGCGGGAGGGAGGGTCAGAGGGAGAGTGAGAAGTAGACTCCCTGATGAGCAGGGAGCCCAAAGCGGGGCTTGATCCCAGCACCCTGGGATCATGACCTGAGCTGAAGGCAAACACTTAACGGACTGAGCCACCAAGGAGCCCCTGTAGACACGTTTAAAACAAACTCATGTTTCATAATTAAAGAGATACTATCTAAGAGATCTTTTGAACTCTAGAGATAAATACTACTCAACATCAAACTCCTTGCCTTTAATTTTGGCATTATGAGACTTGAAGCTGTAAGCGGCTTAAACATCTCCTTCTCTATGCTTTGCTTTCTGCTATCCAGGCTTTGCAGAATTAATGGCCAAAACAGAGTAAATATACCAACAAGGAGCACGTAAATAGAAAATAAGGATGTCTTCCAGTATAAAAGTCAAAATTAAGCAGGATCCATGCTATAGAACACAGTACTCAGAACAACCATTTACATTTACAAATAAAACAATGTTAACTGTGGAAGTAGGAGTATCAATATACACATAGATTTTTAGATTTTATAGGTAATATAAAATCATGCTCTCCTTAAAAGTCTAAAGAATGGTTATATTAAACTGTGTTTCACCTTTTCTCTTTGGGTTCCTTTTCCACTTTTATAAAATTTAATGAGGGCAAAAAACAATGTCCAGCAATCATGATAATAAAAAGCATAAACTCTGAAAGCAGATGCACTTGGGTTTGAAGTCAAGTTCTGCGCTTTATGCACCATTTGACATCAAGCAAATTCCTCTCAAAATATTTTGTTCCCATGTGTAGAATGAGAATAAAAATCACCCAACCCCCCGGACTGGTTTCAAGACTAAATGAAATTAGTCTTCAAAATTATCTGGTATCGTGGGTGGGACATATAAATAGGGCCCTGTAAATGTTAGATATTATGACTCTAAAAGTGGCTGAAAGAAAAGACAGCCAGAACCCTCTAA
Source organism: Phoca vitulina (assembly GCF_004348235.1). Classification (NCBI taxonomy): domain Eukaryota; kingdom Metazoa; phylum Chordata; class Mammalia; order Carnivora; family Phocidae; genus Phoca; species Phoca vitulina. The sequence continues at coordinate 11,242,315 of NW_022589706.1, read as the reverse complement.
TCCACTCAAGGGAACACAATGATGAGAACAGGGAAGGGGAACTGGAATTTCTTTTTGCTAAAAATGTATTACCCAGGATAGTCATTAATGAAAGCTAAGAAGTAGTTAGGTATGTTTTATCAAGTCCTCCTTTATAATTAAAGTAAGTAAATATGCAATCACCATGTAAATTAAGAAATTCTTACAGGAACACAGTATTTTTAGCTGAATCCACCTATAATGAAAACAGCTCCAAAAACAATATTCATTGCCCATTCAATGGATGAGAATAATGTGTTACACATTTCCTTTTGGTCAGGTACCATGGGGGGGTAGCAAGGATAATCTCAAGGGATTGTTCAGTCTCGGGTGAGCGGCAGGACAGTAAGAACGATACACTGTACAAGAGGCTATAACTGCAGTATGCATGGCCCGCTAGGAGAACATGGGTACAAAGGACCCAGAGGGGTGGTGGCATCTCAGAGAACCACTGTGGAGGCTCTCGAAGAAAAGGGGGGAGAGGACAGCAGAACTGCCCCTATGACACCTCCATGTGGACTGAAGAAAGGTATTCCTTCCTCACTGCAGTTACAGAAATGTGTATTCTGTTGAAGAATTTGTGAATAATGCATATACAAATGTGTGTGTGAATGAGTGTGAGTGGGTGTGTGTGGTAGGGTGATCTCAGAGTTTGTGTGAGTGCGTACATGTGTGTGAATCTCAATGTCAACGTCAGTGTGTGTGGTGTATGCATCACTATGTGAGTGTGTGTGTGTGTGTGTGTGTAGACAACCTTTACAAAGTCTCACTGACATCTGAACTGTGCCCCTTTTATGCGGTGCTCTTGTGCATTCTAGAGCCTACATAATCCTACCTGGGAGGTCTAAGAGGGGAACTCACCTGGAGGGAGAAAGAACCACACCATCTCCCAAATAATGGAGATGGTCTTTGTTACTAGTGGCAATTTGCAGAAAGGAAAGGTATTTCTGGAAAAGAACACATAGTACTGTCTAGTGATTTGGTTACTAAGAGGATGTGGACGAGGGGGCACGTTTAAGATACCAAATATCACTTAGCAGTCGTATGTTTTCTCCAAATCTCCAGAATTACCCCTGGGAGCTGGAATGTCCTTCCTTTGACAGCAAAATATAGACTTAGAAAGTTTGGTTGTCCAAGATCACAACACTAACATAGGATGAAATTGGTATTTGAATCTAGATCAGGCCAACCCCAGAACTGATGCTTGTAGTCACTGTCCCACAGCTAGCCACCAAAAGGTCAGCAATTCAGGAAACAGGGTGGTTTGAGGGGAAAGGCAAGGAATTACCCTTCACTCCTACCAAGTTTGAGATGCCCATGGCAGGTCTAAATGAAATTGAGCAAGCTGAAGACTCTGATCTGGGAACCACTGTTAGACTTAGAGCCTAGAGCCAAAACTCCTGACTCAGCCAATAGTGCTGCTGGTTCCAGGCATGTACTCCATCTAGATAAATCTGTGTCATGAGTGCATTCAGGAGCCGTAATCGGAAACACTGTACCCTCCTAAGATAGTTATGCTTCTTCCCTGTGTGTATATCACTATTTAACTAGACGTACTGAGTGCCTCGGGAAGAATGAGAAATAGAGCAGAAATGCAAGGAGAAAAAATTAATTAAAAAAAAAAACAGATTTTTTTTAGGCTACTCCAGTCTATCTTTGTAGAGAGAGAATGGAGTTTTCTACATTTTGAAAGCTCTCTTTCACATATCAGGAATGAAACCTGGATAATGCAGATCATCTTGTTTTAGCTGCAGATATGGTGTAAGGCAGTGGATACCACAATCACCTGGCAGGCTTGCCGAAACACAGCTTGCTGGGCCCCTCCCCCAGAGGCTCTGACTCAGTGGTTTCATTTCTAGCCATTTTTCATATGATGTGATGTTGCTGGCACAGAGAAAACACCGAGGGTCATTCATCTAAGGGAAGTTCTTACCACCTGCCAAATACAAAGTAGAAAGCCTGTCATGGAAAGAAGGAAGTTTGGAATGGACACAGCTGGGTTGAAAATGATGTATGAGTCTCTAAGAAGATCCCAAAGACCTTCAGCCAAGGGGTTAGGAACTTAACATACAGCCACTTCCAATACCCCCCACGTAAGATGAGTGAGAAGGGCAGGCTGAGACCTGGCTGGTCCTCTGCTTCCTTTTTATATTTGGTGTGATGCAAAAGCAGTGAGGCAGGAGAGGGACAGGGACATCTCTGGACAGATGCACCTGACATGGCTCCCTGATCCTGTCTAGCCCAGGATGCTGGGCATGAGACCCAATCCTTCCTGTGTGCCCTGGAAAAGATGAAATACGTCAAAAAGGAGGGCAGGCAAAGAATGGTCAATCCAAGGACTCTGCATATCAGGGATAGGCAAACTTTTTCTGTAAAGAGCTAGTTAATCAATACGTTAGGATTTTGTACCATGTAGTCTTTGTAGAATCTACTCACCTCTGTTGGAGAACTAACACAGCCAGAGACAATATGTAAATGGATTAGTGTGGCTGGATTTGGCCCAGAGGGGGAGATTTTGTTTGCATGCAGTAGTTTGCCCACCTCTACTATAAACCACGAGGCTCCTCTCTTTTGAGGATCTCGAAAAACAGAAGCAAAAGAACCTCCATCTTTCACAGCCCATGTAAGAATTATCATCCCCAAATGGACAAGAATACAAGATATTTGCAGGCAATACAAGGCACTGTCTCCAGACGATACCAGACAGTATCTCTGATCCCAGAGGAAAACAAAGAGGACACGCACAGTGCATAGACCAGAAGCATCTCCCTCTCTTATCATGGGACATGGGAATGTAGTCCTGTTTCTCAATGCCATCTTGGGAAAGAAAGAGGAGTGTGGACTCATTGAGAGAAGACACATTCCTGACATAGAATAGAATCTTCACATTGACTGAGCGTTTAGTCAACTGCAATTGCATGCATCTGAAAGAGACCAATAGAAACAAAATATGGCTGGAATAGCTTTATTTAGCAACATGATTTTCTCTCTCCATCAGTTTGTGCAGGCCCCACTCACTGGTAAGTAAAACAGAATATTGTTTTTATATGTCTGAGTGTGATGTGTAAATATCTATGCCATTATAAGAGAAAAAATACCATTTCTGTCATCCTGCAAGTTCGCAGGGACCTTCCTAAAACTGGGGTCAGGATACAAAATACTTCCTCAGCGCACACGACATCCAAATAGAGGTTCCATTAATTCCTCATATGTATCACACTCAGAGCCCCTGTCAAAGTTTGTCATGAGCATTCTTTACTTTTCTAAACTTCTACCACTAGGCTGAAGCTTCATTCACAGGTATGACTTAAAAGGAATTTTCCAGATCCCAGCAGCAGCCCAGAACACAGAGTAGGTGTTCAAATTTTATCTGGATTTATTTGAATTGATTTTTCCTTGACAAGAATTAAAGTTATTGCCGTGACACCTCCTCATTAACTCGTTCTTGTGGCATCTATTTTGAATACTGTAATATAGGGAGATTGTTGTGGTTGACCACAAACACATAATTATTTTTAATTACCTTAAAAAAAGGCCAAAAATTTTGTTTAGAAATTTCTCTTCCCAGGGCGCCTGGGTGGCTCAGTTGGTTACGCGACTGCCTTCGGCTCAGGTCATGATCCTGGAGTCCTGGGATCGAGTCCCACATCGGGCTCCCTGCTCGGCGGGGAGTCTGCTTCTCCCTCTGACCCTCCTCCCTCTCATGCTCTCTGTCTCTCATTCTCTCTCTCGCAAATAAATAAAATCTTAAAAAAAAAAAAAAAAAAAAAAGAAATTTCTCTTCCCAGAGGGCTACTGAGAACTTTCAGTCAGTCTGTTAAATGACAAGTCTTAGAAATTCTCGGCATCTCTCCCTCCTCCTGCCCCCTGTCCACTCTAGCTTCTTCTATCCCATTGCACTATATCAAAAATCAGAAAAGCAAACAATACAGAGCTGGATTATATAAGCAATTTCTGCTTAGCTAAAGAGTCCCATTAAAAGTTCCCCAGCTTCGGGCGCCTGGGTGGCTCAGATGGTTAAGCGTCTGCCTTCGGCTCAGGTCATGATCTCAGGGTCCTGGGATCGAGTCCCGCATCGGGCTCCCTGCTCCTTGGGAGCCTGCTTCTCCCTCTGCTTCTCTCTCTCTGTCTCTAATGAATAAATAAATAAAATCTTTAAAAAAAAAAAAAAAAAAAAAAAAGTTCCCCAGCTTCAAGAATCACGTTTAGAGAACTACATAAAGCAGGGACACAAAATTTGCCAAGGAAGACTTCTTAGTGCATACAACTATCGAGTTCTCAGAAGTGGGGAAAAAAAGAGAAAGTGAGAAAGGAGAGTTGTGTTATCTGTCTCCCTTGGCAAACCCATCAATCTTCAAAGGACGACTAAGAGGAAAGCTGTTCCAGGGCCAGCTGACTGAAATAAACTCCCAGCTTTATTATCCCTGCCAGAATGGGCTGAATGGGTCCAGCCTCAGGGAGTGTGGCTGACAGAGTCCACCTGATTTCTGGAGAGATACTGACTAGGTGGGGGAGTGACAAAGAGGACACCGTGCTTCAAGCCCTTCCTTTCCTCATCCCAAATACAGCAAAGACAGGGGGCAACCTTCAGAGGTCTTGAACAAACTGAGTTATTCAAGGTAAGTAGAAAAAAGTCAGGAGAAAGAAATGCTCAAATTTTCCATGTCAGAACTCTTCTAAATCGGTCAACAGGGTAAAGGGAAATAGTATGTGCAAATATAAAATTCTTTTATTTGGAGTTATATGCTTATGCTTAGGATGCTTTCTGGGAGACCTAAAAATGCATCAGATGCCTTTTTTAATTGGGTTCGAATAAATAAATATCTGAATTCATTTTTCTAAGCTTATTTTTATACACTGGAGTTAAACACAACACTGCACAGTTTTATAAGAAGCTTTAAAGAGACCAGTGGTTCCCTGGGTATACTTTACTTGCTAACTATGTGTTGCCAGTTATTTTCTCTATCAATTAACATTTTCATTAAGTACAGAGAAAAACATCTCAATTGCCTTCACCAAAAGAATAAAGCACCTTCCAGTTTGTGCCTTAGCATAGAATAGGCTGTTCAATAAATATTTGCTGAAAGAGCAAAAAAAAAAAAAAAAAAAAAAAGTAACACTTTTGCATGTGATTTTGGCCTGCATTTTCTTACTTATTTCTTTTTAATTTGAATAACTTATCTACTTGGAATTCATATGAATTCAAAATATAAAATGGCATTGCATGATCTAAATATAACTCCCAAAACACTGAAACGCTACCCAGTTTTCTCCTCTTGCCCACAGGTCAGCTCAGTTCTTCTTCTATTTATCCATTCCCTTCTTCCAATACCTACCAAGCTCCTACTTACTTCATCAGAGGCATTCACATGCAGTGAAAAAAGATAGGAAAAACACTAGCTATGATTTTGCTTGCACAGCATTTTCTCCAACATCAGGTATGGTTGTGGTGGGATCATCCATTTCAGTCCTTGTCTACCCCTGGGCCACCAGAACGGTCACATGGCCTAGCCTGGTCAATCTTAACACTCTATTCTCCTCCTAGTGACTAGTCAAAGGGTGGTAATGTCCTTCCACTAAAAGGCTGGTCATAGTCTTCCGGAAACATTTGACATATGGGCTTGGGAATAAGAGGGGTTCCTGACTCTGGCATAATGAAAAACCAGTTAAGTTAATAGCCACAAATAGCTATATTTTACACAGTGTGTTGAAAACCTATTTTAGAATGGAGCAAAACAGAAAAATCAGTATAAAGAATGAGAGAAACGAGAGGTAGAAGAGTAGAGAGAGGGAAAGAGTGGGAGGGAGGGAAGGCGGATGGAAGACAATGAGAATGAGAATAAAAACAATTACTAATAATGGGCACATCATTTCAGCTTCTGGTTCCAGAAAAGCCCAGAGCCAGCCAATTCCTGGACTTCCATGTTAAATGAACCAATGAATTACAGGATAATCTAGTTAAAATTATTTTTTGATACTTGCAACTGAGAAAGTTCTGATTCATATACTCTTGGACCTTAAGGTTAAGACACAGCTGCACATAGCTAGTTATAGTCATTTTCCCTCTTACTATGAAGGCTACAAAGTGATATTCTATAGGAAAATACAAAGAGCGGCTCACAGGCCCTCAGATGGAACTGGAGAAGGTTGGCAGCATGTACATATGACGTGGACGAAAGGCACATGAGAGATGATATAAAGAGCATTCCAAGTGGAGGGATGAATGTGAGTGAAAGGCAGTGTGTCAGGCACTGTTCATTCAGTGAGCCAGTCCCCACTGGCATTTCCTTCTCCTCAGCCATCTTCCAGATAGGGGTAGCCATGACAGAGTGCTGGCCAATGAAATGTGAGCCCAAGACTGCTGGGTAGGGCTTCTGAGAGAGCTTCTACTTTACTGAGAGGAAAAAGACAAAGAAAAAAGACAATAACAAGCTGGCACAACCCTTTACTCTTACCCCTTTCTACTTCACCATTCCCTTGCCTGGAATATAGAAGGAAAGTCAGGATGCCGCAGCCATATTGTGAACATGAGGTAACAATCATGAGGACAAAAGCAAACATACTCAAGATGGTACAGCATAAAAACAGAAAGAGCCTGGGTCCCTGAACTCACTGCTGATGAGTTACACTAGCCCTGAACTTACTGCCTACCTCTAAACTTTTCTGACATAAATACCATCAATTTGTTTAAGATTCAGCAAATTGTAGGTTCTATTACATGAATCATTCTTAACCGATACAGAGATGTCAGAAACTACAGAGTATATATATGAGAAAAATCAGGGCTGAGATCTGGCAGTTAAACACTCACAGGGCATACACGTGTCTGTTCTGTTGGTGTTTACCTCTGCTGAAAAGGTTGTTAAATAATTTGAGGACGACCACTCAGAATAACACAACGTCTAGTAAACTAAGTGGTCTGGAGCTGGAAAGAGACTGGCACTAGACTGTGCGGGACCTAAGGTTCAAATGAGGAGTAGAACTTTATTTAGCAGACAAGCTATAACATTTCTACGTATGTGTGGATGAAACATGACATAGTCATGGATGAACTGAGCGCAAGAGTGAGAAGAGCTCTCGGAAATTTGCTTACCTTAGCATGTAAACCAGGAAGAACTTCACAGTATGCTATGCTAACAGTTTGATTCTGTGACCTCTTAGGCCCTCAATTCACCCCTGGAAGTACATTTTAAAAATTAACTGAAGAGTATTTAGGTTATAAAATTCATAGCCTGGAATAAGTCACTAGGTGGCTGAAAACACCTGGCTTCTCACAGAAGCTATTCGCTTGCATTGGCTAATTTACATGCATTGAGTGAGAGAAAATGAAGTTCGAGCTTTTCTCAAAATAACCTCTGGAATGGGAAAGCATCTTACATGAAACAATTTCAAATATAATTACACAAAATGGAAGTTAAAATATTAAGCATAAAAATTCCAATTAAAGGAAATGGAAACTAGAAAGCAAGCTGTGATAAAACGGTTGCTGTCTGATCTTTAGGTTATACAACTTAATTTGAATTAAGATTTTTTTTTAACTTTCTTATTCTTAATTAACTGCTAAAATGATAAACTGGGCTGTTAAGCTTTCTTTTCCTCTTTGTAGTGCAGAGTTAATGGATGAATAGTCCAACTATCCTGAAATGCAGACCCTTTATTTTTTTTTATTTATTTTTTTGCAGACCCTTTATTTTTTTTCAATTATTTGAGCCATTATTTGAAATGAATGCTTACACTCGCCTAAGTGAAGGTGGACGGGAAGCAAGAAGCCGGCTTTGCAGATGCATTATTCCATTCGGAAACACTCCATGGGACACAAATGCTCCAACTTGGTATTTCTCTAGGTGTAAAGTCTACTTTTTTAGAATAAATCATTTGCACACAAGCTGACAGGACTAATACCCTGATGGACAAGAGCAAAGACCAACTTTCCCTTCCTTGTTCCTTTCAAGTTGAAAAATCAATTGGAGATGGCCTTTCTGATCTTTTTTTTTTTTTTTTGACACATATACCAGAAAATAACTTCCCCTATTGCTAACTTAAAATAGAAACTGGGAAACACTACTCCAAAATACTGCTGCAATTTGTCAAGCACAAACAGTTTTTCCTCTACCTTCTGCAACTTACAGCAATCTTTTTGAAGACAGAGATATTTCCAGCTCATTAAAAACACTACTCTAGAATGATCTGTTCTCCTATAATTTGTTGTAGGAAAATACATGCTGTCTAGATCATATCTATCAATATTTACATTTAAATATTCTCTTTCTGGATCCTTATGGAAGTGAACTGATATCTTTATTCATAAACTTGATTCATAAAGCTTTTTAAGTCTGTGAAGCATGTTTGTGTGTCTATTCATACATTTTTTTTTTTTTTGAGGAGTAGAGTCTTGCTGGAAGACTTTCATTTTATTGACTGCAGTTTATTATTATTATTATAGTTATCATTAACTTACCTCAGATTTCCAGAAGAACTCTGATTAAGAATACATTGCTGTGTCGTAAGAATTTACTCAAACTAAATGCCCAGTGGAAAACAGGTGGTCCTACTTTTACATATTACCATGGGACAGAAGTGAAACCCAAGGACAGAAACAAAATTAGGCAAATATAGATACGAATTCTCTCCAAGTTATGCTTCTTGTCTGCAGAAATAATTATGTTTAAATTATCACCACAGATTAATGGAATATATCTTCATTTTGTTTTGATAATGGCATTCTGGCTTAATTATGTTTTTATTTTTTGCTGTATAAAGATCATACACATGTTTCAAATTAAGAAAGTAATGTAAATCACAAATTTGTATTCTCTGATTTTAAAGTCATGATTGTTTACTCTATATTAACTTTTTCATGAGATTTGCTGTAAATTACCCACTAAATAAAACATATTCTTAGTAAGACATCCGAAGCAGAATCTAGTTCCCAGGTTTGTTTTTACTTCATTGCTTTTATTCATATATCACAGTTTAATAGACCATAAGTGCTATTATTTTTCACTACTTAAAGGTGTACTTAACCTACAGACCGAGTCCTAAAGCGATTTCTAAACATTCAAATCTCTCTTTCAAACATTTTCATTCTTTTGGAAAATGAATGTTTAAAGGAAACATTTTAATATTAAGAAAAAAAACTGTCAATATTTAAGTTGCATAACAGGAGTTTGTGGTTGAAATAAATTAATGCATAAAAAATAGACAGGAAAGCGAAATCTTCAGAATAAAGTTCGAGAAAAGCTTATAGTTCGTGCATACGTATTTTAGATACAGCTTTAGATATAAAAATGTGTATTTTTAAAGAAAATATACACATTTCTGGTGACTGAAAACAGATACAAAGTTGAGAAAACAAAATACAAAAAATTAAATCATAGCACTTTCAGAATATACAAATTAACTGAAATACACATCAAAATTATGACAATTTGAAAACTGGCTTAGAAAAATTAAACCATGAAAAACAAGCTTATCCATCTTCCCCCCAAATCCTCAGAATCCAGTAAAAGTATTCAATCAGAGCCCGCCATGTCTCAAGTACCCTATACCCTTACTGCATTCCCCAAGATTCTGTAACATGTTCTTGTTATGATGGTCTCCCCTCTGCCCTCACCCACTCTCCACTCCCAGACTCCAAGCTCATCAAAAGTTTTAAGTTAGGTGAATAGAACCAGCGTCACTCAGATGGTGTAACTCTTCATGCGAAATCAGTATGTCCTTTGTTCTGGTCTAACAATCTCAAGTGTAGTTTCAGACTCTCAACCTACCTCAGGGAGGTCACCATCTAGTGTGAGAGAGGAGGCAGGGAGAGGGGGAGAGGGAAGGCATATGCTAATTAACCTGTTCCTCAGAAAGTACTTTTAGCTCAGGGAAACCAGCCATTTGCTCAGTATTTCTTTCTTAATGTAGTGTGGCAGAACTGAACAGGAAAAGAGACAAAAAAGAAAACAAGAAATGTATCATGGATGGTGAATTTTGAGTCAAGGCTGAAAATCACTTTAAAGTTTCTGAATAAGTATATTAAGAAAAAATATTGAGAGATATTTAAGACTTCTTACTCAAAAAACTTTTCCTGTTGTAGAATCTTTAAAGGTCTTATCTACTTTAAAATTCGCTAGTACATTTGTCTTGTCTTTTTTCACTATTGCATTTCAATGTGATATATTCAATCAGGAGAGGCCAAAGGTTTTAATGCGATGGTACATTTTAAATGGTCTGTTCTCCAATTTGAGGTTTATTTTTAAAAATACTACATACTTTAGATATTTAAGGGTAAAAATATAGTTCATTGAATTTTCCTCCCTTCAGAAACCATTGTTTTTCATTTTAAAAAATGACCTTCCCACCACATGTCAATTCAGATTGATAAATTGTGAGTTCAGATCATGTCAATCAAACCATCAAGGCCTGATGTTTTTTAAAAACTTCACACTTTTTGGCCTGAAGGACATACAAAATTAAAAGGGGAAGTTATCATTTGTACCATACAGGAAAGTGCATTTGCTTTCCCATAGCCCAGGGCTATGTAACTCCTCAAAGAAGGACACAACTTACACCTCTCCCTCTTAGGAGAGTGTTTCTTTTACTCTAATGAAAAGGATAACGTATAATATAAAAAATGTTTTTCCAAAATATTTCACCTGGACTTAGTTTTATTAAACAAAATTATACTTTAAAGTCTCTCTCTGTGGTTTTTGAAAACTTAAAGAAATCTTTTAGATCCCCCTTCTTTTGTAAGAACGCAACTGTTATCCACACACAGTGCTTAGTATATATGGAGAGTCCAATACAAATTTGTTATATTGGTTGGTCGGCTGGTTGGTCGGCTGGTTGATTGTGTTGACTGGCTGGATGTGCATACAGATAGCTGAATGGAGGGATGCATGATAGACAGAAGCAGAGACTGGAAGGAGGGAAGAAGAAAGAAAGGAAAGAAGGAATGGGCTCTAATAATGAAACCTAATATATAAAACAGATATACCTGGAAAGAATCTGGATGAAGATACGATATTCTCCAAGAAATTCTTGGGGATCCTTGGGACATTATTTGAAAACCACTCACCTAAGGAGTCTTTATATTAATATACCTGTTGAAGATTAAAATAAATAATAATCTGTAAAAATTAAGAGTAGCCTCTTAAGGCAAATGAAATATCAAATATTAAACATGTGAATTATCATTTGTTAAATAATCTATGATTAGCATTATTGAGATCATTGATGAACAAAATGAGAATACAGATTCATTTTTACATAATAAGTAATAGCTGTTTAATGTTGGGTCAATTCCTTAAACTTTCTAACCTTCATTTTCTTTGTTTATAAAATAGGGATGTAGCTCCAGGCTGACTATAAAAATTAGAGTTCATACATGCAGTGTGTTTAGAACAGTAATTAGCACATAGTAAGCTCTCAAAAAATGGTCCTCAGTCATTTTTTTTTTTTTTAAAGTGTATCATCCTTTGCAACTGTGATTGCTTCTAAGGGCACAGTATGTATCATTACACAGTTTTTAGTAAATTATATTAACAAATCTAACATCTATTGCACATTCTGGCTTTAACTTATCACATATACTTTCATATAATTTACACAATTTGTACAACAATTTTCCTGAATTCTTTGAGGCACTATGTTCCCTCTAAAGTAGATGACAAAGAAGTCAAAATGATTGTCTTTAAGGATTCACTGCAGGAGAAAAATCCATTTGCTAAAGCACATTAAAATTTACAAAGTATTTTCACACTGAGAACTTTGCAGTGAGTAGAAAAAAGCTTATTTCACAAAATAGGAATACAATCATTACCTTTATTTTATAAAAGAGGGCCCTGAGGTCCTGAGAGTTTAAACAGCCTACCAAGGTCACAGAACTTTCAGGATTCTGGGATCTACTTTCAGAGATGGTACACTAATTTAAAAATCATGTTATGCCATTCAAAGACTCCTTTTTTTCTCTCTCTCTCCTTCATTCTTTCTTCCCCTTTTTCCTCTTTATTTTTTTAAAAAACAGCTTGTCAAAAGGAAGGCTTATATCCATAATTTGGACTTGTGAGGCTCTCCTCATATTAAGGCACTCCTGCACTGGTCTGGGACAAAATGAGCTGGTGAAACCCTTTGGAAGTTCCAAGGGGAAGATCAAGCCCAAAAGTGAACTGACTTCCCTCCCACTTTCAGACACATCTAAACCTCTCACCTCAAAGAATTAAAAGCAAAGACTCAAAGATGTTTTTAAAATATATAAATGACTTTGATTCAAGATTTCTGCAGGGCACCTGGGTGGCTCAGTTGTTAAGTGTCTGCCTTCGGCTCAGGTCATGATCCCAGGGTCCTGGGATCGAGTCCCACATCGGGCTCCCTGCTCGGCAGGAAGCCTGCTTCTCGCTCTCCCACTCCCCCTGCTTGTGTTCCTGCTCTCGCTATCTCTCTCTCTGTCAAATAAATAAATAAAATCTTTAAAAAAAAAAAAAGAAAAAGATTTCTACATACCCCTCTTTGGTTTTATTCCTGTGCTTGGTTCAAGCCCCAGAATAATTGCCTAGAGCCCAAGATCCTTAGAAAAAGGTAATAGTATATTACTATATACTATAAACTCTTACCCTTAACCATATCCCTTGATTACCATAAATGCAATCTTCCCAACAGACACATCTGAACTTTTCAGTGTATAATTAGTAAGTGCTTTATAGATCTTCTTTTTATCCAACAAAGTGGCATGTGAATATTTCAGCATTAGGCAAGGCCCTTTGTGATACTCAAGCTACAGACCTAACCAGGAACCTCTCCTGACCTACCAAAATACACTCTCTGTTGGCAATTGGGACTGCTCACCAACCTGTCTGTGCCTCTGCACCAGCCTGAAATGTCCTTCTTCCTTTCACTACCCAGTGAACACATCCCTCCAGAGCCTATTCAAATGCCACCTCCTCAATGAAGCATTCCATCCTGCCACAGCCCATTAAACCATGCCTTCACAATTATCATAGTAGATTATAATGACTTTTTACAGTTCTAATTCTCATGAGTAGAAGTTCCATGGGGTCAGAAACCATGTCTTAACTTATCTCTGCTTCTCTTGTTATGGGCTTGGCATATAATGATCCTCAAAGATCCAGAGTATTTTTCCTGGTTTCCATGGAAATATCAGATTATTTAAGGTGATCATTTTGTATGCCATGGAAGAACTCATCTCTTCTTATATTAATGAGGTAGTTAGAGATGTAGTGGAAACTAATATCCTCTGGAATCAGAAATGACAGGGAGGAATCTGAGTTTAATTAACCTTAGTAAGCATGAGTTTCTCAACTTTCAAAATGGTAACAATACTAAATCACAGGGCTGTTCTTTGGATTGAGCAGGGTAAAATAATAAAGCACATTGGAGACAGAGCATCTTACAAAGAGTAAGTACTTGAACTCTTTCTCTCATTTTTTCCTTGATAATTATTTCAAAATCATCACGATAAGCTTATTTTGATGTTCCAACTGCTTTACCAATTCAAATTCACATGAAAATCTGACTCTCACCCTAATAACAACGAGAACACCACATTTCTATTTACTACAGTAACCTGTAGCCCACAATTAATTGTTCTGCATTAAAAATAAAGTGGATGCACACTTAAACAGGTAGCGATATGTCTCTGCTTTATTCTTCTGCTTTGCTCCCAATATGCTGTTGTAATCTGATCACTTTATGATATCTAAAATATAACTTAAATTAACTGAAAAAATTTCATCAGCAATTGACAAGCAGATCCAACGATCTATCCTGAGGGACACTTAGGCTTAAGAAGATAGAGAGAAAGAGAATATGAAGAATTTGATTTTCTGATTTTCTGATTTTTTTGACCAATGATTTAAATTCTTAAATTCAGAAACAACATAATGAATAAATCCAAATCAGTAAACCACTGGTCACATAGGCATTTAAAACTAAAATTTAGCATTGTGAATAACCTTAAGATGCATTATTCAGCAACTAAAATCCATGCATCAGAAGTAATAAATCAGTTAGGGGAAAGTCTTCAAATAAATTTGAATGTACATGATATCACAGAGAAATTTCCATATCTAATAACTAATTTAGTCTATGTAATTTACCAATAGCTGCCAAAGGGTGTATTGTTGGCAATAATAACATTGCACAATTAAAATTACTGACAGAATTTGAAGGTAACCTGGAAAAAGAAAAAACTCTTAGGAGACCAAAGTCTAACTAATTTTCAATTTAGGTTATACGTATCTAATGATAGTATGTCTTTCAAACATTTCAGAGCACATCTTTCCTTTCTTGTCCTGTATCACAAACCAATAATTTCTTACTTCGTTTAACAAAATGGAAAGACTGAAAATTGCCTACTGCTTTTAAAAAAAGAGCGCTGTGAATTGTGTAAGACTGTTGAATCACAGACCTGTACCTCTGAAACAAATAATACATTATATGTTAAAAAAAAAAAAAAAGAAAAAGAAACTTTCTTTTTAAAGCTAATAATGGTATACAGGTATTATGTAGTAACATATAACTCATGCATGATGCTATAATATTCCCATTTCATACTTCAGAATTAGGAATTTGGACAAATAGTGGAAAAATTCAAATCAAAAGCATTTTCAATTTGCTGTCAAAGTGACTGAGTTATACTTTAAAGGAGAAAATGACTTAATATGAAGCCAGTTAAGACAGTTATATCAATACTGTTTATTCATCACGCCAATTTCCCAAAATCCTCAAGATTAACTCAAACGAATTTAACCAAGGAAGAAAGTGAATAATTATCATGTTCTGTTACCTAATAATGGTACTTTTTTGGTACTTATTTTTAAACATAATAAAAGCATTAAGATTCCAAATCAAAGTCTCTGATTTTCAACCTTTTGCCACTTAAAGAGGTAATGGGGATATGATGCAACCTTGATGGGAACAGAGTCAAATTTCCAGATGGAGAGATTGCAGTAGGTGTTAATTTTAAATATTTTGAAACAATATTATACACTACAAAATACTAGGATCACAAAACTTTGTATCAAGTTTACTTGAGAAGAAAAATTTCAATTTGCCTTAACTTGTAACAACAATGTCAAAAATTTTTGAAAGTTCTTGCTTTGTTTCAAACATGCACACCCCATAAACGGGGAAGCTATTTTCTACATGTACAAGATCATTAGTTTACTAAAGAGATTTCCGAAAGAAACACCAGTGGCTAGATTTCCTGAATCCTTAAGCCCTGGCCTGGGAGGTATGGAAAGTGGCTGAAGAGCTTTGAGCTGAAGAAGGAGCGTTTCCAGGCAACCTTGCACAGTTGAGTAGCCACAAGCAACTGAAACAATGCCTAACACTGGCACAGATCCATTAAAGGGGAGTCTACAGAAATACACTGGGTGTGTGTGTATTTATCCTTTCTTAAAAAAAAAAAAACAGTTTAAATATGAGCTACAGTAAGTAATAGAGAAATACTAGAGAAAATCGTTGAGAGAAAATCAGTATAGTCTCCCTGTTCTTTTCATGGCTTTCAATGCAATGGACACTATTTCAGCAATGGCCAACCTATTTGTGTGAATAAAACACTCACCTCTTCCTTAGTTGTCAATCCATGTTATGACTACAGCGTGTTAGGCTACCTTTTACAAAGCACCAATATGGAACTAGGTGATCTGATCTTGGACTGCTGGTAATCTGGACTTTGGTACATGTCTCAGTGTGAAAATGGAAACAGAGTAAAATGAAAATTAATGATACTTAAGTGGTATTCTATTCTGGGATATTTGGCTGAGATAGAAAGGGAGCAGTTGAGTAGAAGGTCACATATAGCCTATAGCCTTTCTGTACTCTTTCGTAGAATCATTTCTTTTAGAAACCCAAGTGCCTAGACCCCAAGTTTTAAATATATCTACTTATGCTAGCTTGTGTTCTAACATCAATTACTTATGTTTCATTTAATGCTCTCAAGTCCCTGAAAGGCATTCCAGAATAAAATGGCCATTAAAAATGGAGACTGAATAATAAAACAATACAGATAGCTTTGTAATCGTTTAGCTGGTTTCCTATTTAACAATATTATTAACAGCTACTGCAATTTATAATATCATTTATTTGAGCTATCTATTTTAAACATAAGTAGATTTCTTGCAATGCTAGCTCTTTAAAGTCTCACTTTTCTCAGTCAAATGTATACAACAGGCTTATAAATTAAATGACATTGGATGACCAAAAAATAATAGTAATAATAATGAAAGTAAACTGTTGTCTATTTTATTAGCTATTTAAGAAGAAGACTGAGTTCGATAACAAGCAGAGGTATATAAAAAACAGTATCTGATAGATAATCTTCACCCTCTGGCCTTTACAGGTGGAAATCAGTCTGAAGAGACCACCTGGGAAATTAGAAACAATGTGAAGTTTAGACTTCACTAAAAAATCATGGATTATACTATCTTCTTACACTTGATATGCATTAGAAGACATATTTATGTTTCAATTATATCATACAGAACATATTTTACATAATGAAAACACAGTATCTTATGTTTTAATTCAAAGGTTTCACTTCCTATGTGCTTCATACAAAGACCACCTGCATTTGTTACAAACACTAGCCCTTAAAATGCAAGGTGTTCTTAAGAAAGCCTTTTTTTTTTTAGATGTCATCAGTCATGAACACATACCTTGCAACCAAAAACAATAGCAGTATATTCTCTCAGAGAAAATTCTACCAAAGGAAATATGAGTAGTAATTAAACACATCACTTTTTTTCCCCACTAAATGAAATAAAACTAGCTTTCTGTCAGGCTCTAATAAATTCAGAAAACCCTCAAAGGCACAAATTACCCTATTCAATGGCTTTGTAGTAAAAGGAATCTATAGAAGCAGGATCAATTTACAGACCATGGCCAAAGCTTTATCTCTTTACTAGGAGAGGAGGTGTTAAGCAGTATGATTTAATATTCATTCAACCGGAAGAAATGCATTACACATTGAAGCTATGTGCAATGTTGATAATTACACACCTGTTGCCATGGTAATTTTGGAAGCTGCAGTGGATATAATTAAAATTCCAAACCAGTAAAATCACATTACCAAAACTTGGTAACTTTAATCAACTCAAAAATTAGGAAAAGTCTTTCCAATTATATTTTAAACAATAATTGACAAAAGAAAGGAAAGTAAAAAAGAAGGAACATATAAGATGCTGTTCTTTCTTGCTCCTATTATTGTCTCTCTCTCTTCCTCTCTTTCACGTCACACATATGCAGTTTCTTTCAAAAGTTTTTTTCTTTGAAATTCTGACAGTAATTGTATGAATTCTGTTATCATATTTCAGCAGATGGTGACAATATATAATTAGATTTGGTAGGCTTTGCTCACTGAGATCAATTTCTATAGTTTCCTCTACTATTTAACCATTTAGATTGTTTGCAAACCCTACTTAATAAAGAGTAAAGACATTTACAGCATGCTGTGCTCATTCACGCAAAAATATTGCCAGGTTTTTTGTTTTTTTGGTTTTTTTTTGAAGCCATGCAAGGTACTTCCTTTCCAAGCACATGCCATGAATAAAAGTTTTATTTTTTAAAACAGTCACCAAAACTTTGGGACATGTTTAGTGCCCTTAAAAATGTGCATGGTGATTGCACAGTTGGATGAGAATTTTGTGCCCTTGGTCATCCAATCAGTTCAGGACCCAGATTAGGACTGTCAAATTGTGTCAGGACTTTGCAGTGAGTGCTCACTAGAGTGCCTTTAATCCTCCAAGGTTTTCTCAAATGTCACAGCCATCTGGAGGAAAGGGAGCTTCCCCGCTGGGCTCCACTGACCACAAATTACTTTCTAAAGAGAAGGACAACAATAGAAAGCAGTTAATAAATATTTGATTTTTTTTTCCAGAAAGGGAAGGTAAAACACTATCTTTCCATCTTAATTTAGCATTACATGCTTTTATACAATATACAAAAATGAGAAAATAATTCCTGCCCAGTATTTAATTTGAGGGCAAATGCAAACATTCATTACAAAAATTAAAGAAACAACTGAGAGGATATTTGAGTAACTGCTAATGTAGTGTTCACTTTTCTTTGCAGTTTCTTCTGGTTTTAGAATAACTCACCATTTTATCCCAGGCAGGGAGCATGATTATTTTTAAGCTATGGAAGTGCATATTATTCTGTGGTCCCATCACTTTGCAAAGCTGAATGTACAGTGTTACACCAAAATCTTAGTGACTTGAGTTTAGAAGAAGCCCAAGTTCCATGCAAAGTTTCTTCAGTATCCCCACTGCAAGTTCGCAAAAGAAATCTGGTTCTAGTTTCCCCGTTTAAGGATATAACTGTAATCCTCTTCTCTAAGGAAAGTCACTTCCTTGTCTGGCACAAAAGAGACTGGGAAAGCAGCTGCACTGTCTCTTCTAAGAGACTCTATCTGCAGCTGCATTCAGGACCCATAAGGTCCTGAGGTCTTTACCTGAGCTCTCCAAGTGCAAAAAAACGGTCGATAATAGGGTCGTAAAATATTTTGTGTAGAGCGTAGTAAATGATGCATGTGTCTGCTCCAAGTAAAAATGCCGTCTTTTTTTTTTATTCTTAAATGTCTGCATTATTTGCACTGGCCTCTGCCTTTGTGATTATGCAATTTGGAAAGAATTTTTTTTTATAACATGTCTGGATACAGTAAAAAAATTATTATATCACAATGAAGCTTCATATCACTGTCATTTTACTTGCTTTTTTTTTCCCCCAAGGATTCCTTTTGGAAGTATCTTCTTCAAGTTGAGAATGAAATAATTGAGTATGCGCTGATTCAGCAATTTCATCAGGCTTTAAAATAAAAGTATTTTTTTTTCTCTAAAGTTAAAACTTTCATTTTCCTGAAGGCCTAAAGTTTTCCCTTGCCAAGTGTTAACTTGCTGTTAGAAACCATGTAAATTCTACACCTGTCACAGATGCCTCTCAAATCTGAATCGTACAAACTTATTTTTCCTACTGTAACACCTTTAAGTCAAAAAACCTACTCTAAACAAAGACAGGATGTGCCATGTTCTGAGGACTCAACGGAGGCTTCTTCTCCCTATTACATCACACTACATTCATGTGGCATCTCCTGATCACACAGCAGATTTTATAAAGGTATTTAGTATATAATATTTTGTCTGTATTGTTGTAAATGGGTTTACTCAATCAAATATTTCTGAAGAGGCAAGACTTTCAATGCCGGCTATGAAATTAATAAGCTCTGAAAACTAGTAAAGATGAAGGTTGAAGTTAATAGTCCCTTTCCAACAGCCAAAATATTAAGCACTGTTTACCCAATTCGACATACTTATACAATCAAAATCACCAGCTTGGCGATCAATATTTAATATGCATTAACAAACTGCTCTGCTTTTTAGTTTGTGTTAACCTGGGTGAGAAGATATCTTAACTCCTAATAAACAACATCAGAGAAATGATCAACTGTCAGTTAAAACAGAGGCATAAAACATAGGAACTATATCTGTTACAGTAAGAAAAAAGAAATGGTGAGAAGGGCTTCTATTCTGCCCTAGGAGTGACAGGGTCAAAAGAGGATGGGTAGTGTCATGTGATGAACTATGGCGACAATTTGAAGTTCAGTAACTG
This sequence comes from Phoca vitulina, assembly GCF_004348235.1. Classification (NCBI taxonomy): domain Eukaryota; kingdom Metazoa; phylum Chordata; class Mammalia; order Carnivora; family Phocidae; genus Phoca; species Phoca vitulina. The sequence continues at coordinate 11,222,689 of NW_022589706.1, read as the reverse complement.
ACACCTTAAATACCTGCTACAACACAGTCATTCAACCAATCACTGGAATGCTAAGGGAGAAATGGCTGTACAAAAGAAAAATAACATACATAGAGGCATACGGCTTTGACATTTTGCCAGCAGAAGCTGAGAGTCTATTCAACAAGCAACAGATGCAATGTCATTCTCTTCCTATAAAAGAAATGCAAATATCTGCATGATAAACACACACACACACACACACAAGTGGGACCCAGGAAGGTGACTGTCACATGTCAATCAAGAATAAATGCTGAGACAAGAAATAAGAACATCTATGAGGAGCCCCCATCGGGAAGACAGTCATCGAAACACAAGCTGCTTTATCATGTAGGGAACTCTGTTGACATTCATGATTACAAACAAACTCAGCTCCCTGAGCAGGAGTATTTTTCAACACCTCATTAAAGCACCATTGTTTAGGTGACACGATAAGTACTCACAGACACTCATTACTAACACATGTCCTAAAAAAATCATAATATCAAGACTGCATGTCATAGCCAAGCAATGTTTATGCCACTTAAGAAACAAACTACACCAGACCTCAAAAATAATCACATACAATGATGTTATGTTTCAAAGTCTACTATAATTGCCTATAAATGTTGGGCTGATCGCTTTTCAAATATTTTACTTGCAGGATTAAAAGACACTGAAAGGAGAACTTAAAAGAAAAAAATAAGCGGTCTACATTATTTTGCTTTTATAAGTAAAAGTTGCCATAATCTGGATATCCAAAGAGAAAAACTTACCAGTATTTCTGACAACTGAATAATTGTTAGTAGCTTTTGATTTTTAATTAAAAAATTACATAGTCACATAACAGTGATGTACTTAATATTCTCAATAAATTTTATTTCTGGACTATGGGAAGAGATGGTAACAGAAGTTATTCTGCACAATCAGTAGGAGTGACAGGTTCAGGAGATGATAAGTAACATTGAGATGATCTGCAGTGAGGTAATGATGTTATAATGATAACCCATTATATCTCATACATAAACCAGGGAGATTATTGACTCTAGTAAACCAAAATGTGCATATGCTTTGGGAAATCTACTGGTTACAGATGACACTTCAGTTATTTTAAAAATCAGGTTGGCACGACACCATTAAAACAATAAGCAAGCAAGGAAGAAAGCATAATCAATGAGAAAATGTTCTATCAACTACTTTAAGCAGGAAAAATCATTCAAGATCAAAAGCATGTTCTACTCAGTCCTCAGTCCTATGTTACAGATGGGTAAGTTTAAAGGGGTAAAGTCTAAAACTTCAGAGGCTTTACAATCTGAATGAAAAATACATGATGGATGCCCACCTCTGTTATTTATGTCAGTATCTGAACAATTCAGAGCTTAGAAGACAAAAAAATCACTACTGGTGCAGTTTACTAGATGCAAGCGTGAAATGCAAATACTGAGATGAGCTACCCCATGGAGGACATCAATTAGACAGATTCAGGATTCAGAACATCAAAGAGTAAAATAGGGCACCATGAAGCTGTGTTGTAGCTGAGGAGACAGACGTCACTCTTCTCTTGAAGAAAAGGGAAAGATGTGTGGTATCATCCTAGCGGTCTTTGGGCTGAGATGGGCCACCAGCCCAGACCTTTTACCTCAATTCAACCCATACAGCAAACATTTGACTCTCCATCTCTCCAAAGACATCAAATCGGAAATTCAAATATAAAATTTCTAAGACCATGGCTCTTAAACTATGCACCAAGGTACTTAGGAACTTCACAAGGGCTCTTGTGATATTTTTTTAAGTTCTAGAGAAATAGTGATACTCAACATCTATTGGAGATAACACCAACACTTAACTTAAGGTAGTTCACAGTTCCGAGAACATGGCATTCATACTACATTCCTTTCAGTGACATCCTATCTTGTAAAGCTGGGATTTAGGGAATGGTATTTAGAATAAAGGGAAATCACTACACAAAAGTCAACAGAGAACAGGAAATGAGGTTAGCAGCATCTAATCTTAATCTGAGGTCAAGAAGTTATGTTGAGCCCAACAGGTGTACACATCCCCTTAGGAAGTGATTGTGGTTTTTAAAGAATGAAACAAAAATATTTTTCTCTCGACTTACATGTATTATTTTATCAAACAGCTACTTAATATTTGGGACATAAATCTTATTAAGTTGTTTGGACTTAACTACTTAATAAATAGAACTTTAGTAAGTTGTCACAACATAAATCCTTGTTAAGTTGTTAGGATCTAACTACCAAATAAATTAACTGTTAGGTATTTCTTTTGGACTAGGGGCACTATGAAAAAATTCCTAAGAAATCAAGAACATTTGGAAACTTCTGATACAGCTCCAATCACTGTATATTGTGGAAATCTAATTGCCTTTTCAATTCAGTGCTCTGATGTTTCCCTTGGGACTGGCACACTTTCCTCCATTTTCACGCAAGCACTTTGGAAGGAGGAGACGTTGCTACTGATCCCAGGCCTGGGCAAACTCGGGCCACGCTAACTGGAGGATCACACTCCTCTTACCACAGTGACTTGTTCAGAAGCAGATATGATTTCATTGGAGCCAAACCAATGCCGGGAGACTTTTCAGTACAACTGTTGGGGAAGAGACAAGTAATGTATTTCTACCAAACTTGAACCCGGGAGGCAGGGATCCCAGAGCTGTAAAAGGCTACTGCATGGAGCCAGAAAATACAGCGGACAAAGGAAGGTTGAATGAAGCTGGAGAGGGAGACAAAGGAACTCCTAATGACAGAGTCAGAACACCCATATTCCAGGCACCAGGGGCCACATAGCCAACACTATCTGCCTTTATCTTATTCTTCCTTCCAGTATCCAGCACAGCGGTTCTCATTTAGAACCTGGATATCCACAATACTGTCCATGAACTGGTAACCCCCACAACATCTGTGCTTGTAAGGAATGCAGACTCTTGGGCCTCATTCCGACCCTACCGTATCAGAATCTGCATTTTCACAGGTGATTTGAACACACACTAAAGTCTGAGATCCTGGGAATTAGAAAAGACAGTATCAATCAATAAATAAGTGGAGATTCACCACTGACACTATCTTGGTGCGGAGACTTGTGCCTGCTTATATCCAATGTTTGAATTATAACAGTAATAGTTGGGGGCTATTTTTCCCCTAAAACACAGATGTGTTCATGAAACACTATTGCTTAAAATACTTCAGTGGCTCCCTAGTGCTTAGAGAATGAAGTCAGAGCTCATTAGTGTAGCATGAAAAGACCCCACCTCCAAACCCTACAGATTCATGTCCCTCGTTGCATCCTTTGTATTTGTTGTATGTGCCATTTTGCATGCTCGGTGGTTATCATCTGCTCCATCTCTATACACCATTCTTTCCCTTTAAAAGTCCTCTACGATCCAATCTGGGCTTGCTGAAGTCCCTCACTTTCTATTCCAGTTGCCTTACTTGTCCTAAAAGAACCAGAATCTAGCAAAATAGTAAATAGCATGGGCTCTGAGCTAAGTTTGATGTTTCTTAGGCAGATACTCTATAAAAAAAGTCATAATGGATGAAAGACCTCAATGTGAGACAGGAATTCATCAAAATCCTAGAGGAGAACATAGGCAGTAACCTCTTTGACATCGGCCACAGCAACTTCTTTCAAGATTCATCTCCAAAGGCTAGTAAAACAAAAGCAAAAATGAACTTTTGGGACTTCATCAAGATAAAAAGCTTCTGCAAAGGAAACAGTCAACAAAACAAAAAGGCAACCCACAGAATGGGAGAAGATATTTGCAAATGACACTACAGATTAAGGGCTGGTATCCAAGATCTGTAAAGAACTTCTAAAACTCAACACCCAAAAAACAAATAATCAAGTCAAAAAATGGGCAGAAGACATGAACAGACACTTCTCCAAAGAAAACATACAAACGGCTAACAGACACTTGAAAAAATGTTCATCATCATTAGCCATCAGGGAAATTAAAATCAAAACCACATTGAGATACCACCTTATACCAGTTAGAATGGCAAAAATTGACAAGGCAAGAAACAACGAATGTTGGAGAGGTTGTGGAGAAAGGGGAACCCTCTTACACTGTTGGTGGGAATGCAAGTTGGTACAGCCACTTTAGAAAACAGTGTGGAGGTGCCTCAAAAAATTAAAAATAGAGTTACCCTATGACCCAGCAATTGCACTCCTGGGTATTTACCCCAAAGACACAGATGTAGTGAAAAGAAGGGCCATATGCACCCCAATGTTCATAGCAGCAATGTCCGCAATAGCCAAACTGTGGAAAGAGCCGAGATGCCCTTCAACAGATGAATGGATAAAGAAGATGTGGTCCATATATACAATGGAATATCACTCAGCCATCAGAAAGGATGAATACCCAACTTTTACATCCACATGGATGGGACTGGAGGAGATTATGCTAAGTGAAATAAGTCAAGCAGAGAAAGTCAATTATCATATGGTTTCACTTATTTGTGGAACATAAGGAATAGCATGGAGGACATTAGGAGAAGGAAGGGAAAAATGAAGGGGCGGAATCGGAGGGAGAGATGAATCATGAGAGACTATGGACTCTGAGAAACAAACTGAGGGTTTTAGAGGGGAGGGGTGTGGGGAGATGGGTTAGCCCAGTGATGGGTATTAAGGAGGGCACGTACTACATGGAGCACTGGGTGTCATACAAAAACAATGAATCATGGAACACTACATCAAAAACTAATGATGTATTGTATGGTGACTAATATAACCTAATAAAAAAAAAAAAAAAAAAAAAAAGTTGTAGCCCCTAAGATTCCCTGGCAGATCTGGTACTCACATTTGAATGAACTGATGGGCCTTTCATATTCTAACTTATCTTTAGTGACCTATTTCTATGCCTGTAACCTCATGCCCACTACAAAAGACAGCATTACAAAATAAAGCAAAGAATGCAGCCTTCTTAAGTAGGGCCCTAAAATATTTGGCAAAGCAAACTGCAGAGCTAGAATAGTATATTGTATCATGAAAAGTACTTGAATTCTGAGGTTGGATGGATGTGGGTTTGAAGCCTGCCTCCTCTGCCGAATAAATAAGCAGCTCGGGGATGCAGTCTCTCCATGTTCTGTAAAATGTGAATAATATCTTGCTGACACATAAATGCTATTCCCCTTCCTTTTCATGACCTACCCCCCACCCCAATTCGGCTACTAATCCAACTAATTTTCTAATATTTTTCTAAAGGAGAATATCCCCTAACTACATATTTGTCACAATATAGTTTATTGAGAGTCTTTCATATTTAAGTAAGCTTGAATTATAACAGTGATTCATAACTAGGGGCATTTTGCCCCCCAGAGGATATTGGCAATATCTGGAGACATTTTTGATTGTCACAATTGGGGGATGCTACTGACATCTATTTGGTAGAGGCCAAGAATGCTGCTAAACATCCTACAATTACTAGGACAGCCCCTCACAACAAAGAATGATCTGATCCAAAACGTCTATAAGGCTGAGGTTGAGAAGCCTGGGGTTGCAGGGACAAATGCAGAATTTGTCTGCAGACTTCTTGTTCCTAGGCATCTCCTTCCAGAAAGCTTGCTGCATCAAGCTAGAAGAAACAGGGTCAAGAGCACTCACATAGGAAGGAGAGTTTATTCCAGGTGAGGAAAGGGCCGAAGGTCCTTAAAGCACCCATAGGGAGGGGTAGGACATCTGCAGGGAAAAGGTCCACATGTGCAATAGGATGCTGACCCTGACACTCAAGCTCTCAGCATTGGCAAAAATTTGTGTACCCTAATTAAGGCACAGGGCCAAAGAGCCACAGGTTTTCAATGACCCACGGGATCTGAGGGGAAAATACACCAGTGACCAAGATGAACTAAAGAGAGAGGCCCTGCCATTATTTCTCTGGGACTGCCTTATGCCCTCCATTAATACAGGATCCTGGGGGATGCATCTTGACTGAGACTGAACCTCCCATCTGTCTTGTGGGATGTGGCTTTAAACTCTAACTTGATTTTCAAGATAGACAGTGATATTTCTTACAAAAATGAGTGAAATACTATCCACGTCCCTTACACATTCTACAAGCAATAACTAATGGTGAGTGCCACCAATATAATCCCTCCCAAAATGAATCTGCATGTATTTATGGAGCACCTATTATATTCTTGGCAAGATAGGCATTACAGGAAATAAAATTAAGTGTGGTTCCTTTTCCTTCCAAAAAATGTATTATAGTAGAGAAAAAAAAACAGCTTTCATGTTTAAACAAAAGAAAAGCCAAGAACAGATATGTGAAAGATACTCTCCTAAGAGGGAAAAGGATTTTAGGAAGCCACGGATTACCACAGTGCCTCTTCACCCAGAAGTTAAGCAGAATTACTATGATTACACATTCTTAAATTTGGCTAGCTGGATGTCAAGGGCGGCCATTCAGAAAACAGTTCACTAGAGTGAATGGAGTGAAAGTCCCCAGGGTGTAAAGGAGGGAAACAAGCAAAGGATGCAAACCATGTGTGCGGAGTTTGGCAGTAAAAGGAAAGCAAAGAGGAAATGTTGACTATATATCCACTCTCCCTGCTTCAATCAGTGACAACATATGGCTATTCTACAAATCTAAACCCTCATCTGCCCAGGCAACGTGCACACTTTCTGCTAGCAGTGTTTCAATGCAGGAGGTGAGGAGGGAGAAAATCATCAAAATATTGAAGATCACGGAAAGGTGGATAATACTTAAGAAAATCTCTCTAAGAATCTTCCCAGATTGCCCTATCAGAATGAAGTCTCTCTTCTCCCAAATCCATAGCAAGTTATTCTCTCTTTATAACACTTACATCACTGTCACCTTAAAGAGAGGGGGCTCTCTCCATGTCCATCAACCCTGCCCTGCTAGACTGTAAGCTATGAGGGCAAAAAGACTCTAGGTTTATTTCTTTGAGGTTTGGATTATGTTTGAAAAGATACTTTGCACAGACTAAGTCTTAAACAAACAAACAAGATTACTGAATGAATGTCAATGCAAAATTGTAGAAAAAGTTGTGTGGTTCTGATGATGAAATCCATGATCAGAAATAGAGAATTGACTGATTTCCTAGCAAACATTTAAGCCTATTCCCCCACCCTTTTTAATATTTATTTATTTATTTGAGAGAAAGGGCGGGTTCGGGAAGGGGCAAAGGAAGAGGCAGAGAGAGAAACTTGAGCAGACTCCCCACTGAGCATGGAGCCCAACATGGAGCTGGATCCCATGACCCCAAGATCATGACCTGACCTGGAGTCAAGAGTCAGATGCTCAACCGACTGAGCTACCCAGGCCCCCTAAATATTTAAGCCTTAATCATTAGCTGTCTATCTGCAGCTGTGCTATTGATCATGCCTGTTTATCCAGAACCTGGAGTCACAACTAGAAGAGGCACTCAGTAAAGATTTGCTGAATGGCAGGACTAATTCCAATAACCATAAGATAGCTATTTTAAAGCTTAGGAAAAAAATGAAATAAATCAATATTCTTATTTTAAAGCAGCACATTCAAATTTGGATTCTGGTCCTAGACCCTAGATCAATTAGAATTTTTGCTAAATTCTAATTAAGCCTTTAATCATTAGCTGGTGAAATTTTGTTGAAATTTTGATGAAATTTTGTCATGATATATAGCTTGCACTTAGATATTGTATGGTTCAAACTCTACACCCTACCCTCCTCACATCTAAAGTTATGCAGAAAATCTATGAAGGGAGGATGATGTGGTACAAGCTTGTTAACATATGTGACGGGTCTTGATTATTCTTTATCATCAAGATTGAAATAAACAACACTATATTTCTTCATTTTGTCATTTTAGCATCGAATTATTGATTATATTATCAAAAATACTGGAAATTTTTCCTTTATTTCCATTATTTTAAATGTTTCTCCCAACCAGGAAAAACAGTTCCTATACAATCTACATTATTAACTATAGATTTTAGGGCATAGTATTAAACAGATGTTCATATAACTTAAAGGCACAGTAGATGAAAAGTTAAGAGAAAACACTAATTTCCTAGAAATGTGATTAATCATTAGTAATTATAAATTGTACATGTTTCTAAAAGTCATGTACCAATCTACCTTTTTATACTAAGAATATAGCAACTGAATTCAACCCCCTGAACACAAAATTTGTTCTATGGCCTTTCCACCTTAATATCATTACTAATAAATTTATCTTTGATTTCGACTCTGAAATAAGAAAAACTGAAGAAAACTATCTGGACAAAGTGCAATTTTATACAAAAAATTATAACATCCTGTTTGACATATTAACTAAAACAGAAATCTAAAATCGGTAAATTTATAAATGATTTTAAAATTTGGAGTGGAAGGCACAAATGAGAGAATCTACCTTATACCAAAAGAAGCCACAACTGTATTTAGTGTGGGCAAGTAGCAGACTGAATTCCTACTAATCTCTAAAAAATAGTTCATCTGTCAATAAAGAGTTAATTACTCACTTGAGTGAAATTTTTGTTGATGTTGCTGTTATTTTTCAAATTCATATAATTTTAGAGAGCAGGACGATTACCATAAAGTGAAGGCCTGAACACTGCCCCAGGCCGTAATTGCTTCTGTCAAATAATCGTGCTCACTAGTGTTCCACTAAATTAACTCTTAGATGGATTTATCCACTCTCTTCTGCCCTGCACCAGGTTTGTGTCGAATAAGCAATGACAAATGCCCTAAGTACATTTCCTTTCAGTCTCTTTGAAAACAAGGTGATTAAAATGCACAGGGAAATGTGTTTATGAGGCTCCAAAAGTTACAGTCAACAAAACTATAGGTGGAGCTGTGTAAGTAGCTTTAGCATCTAGTTTACTATCTGCTTGAGGGAAAAGAAGTTGAGGTCCAAACACGGACTCAGTATAATATCTTTTTTTTTTTTTTCCCCATAGAACTTACCATGTTCTAATATATTATGCAATTTACGTATTGGTCCTGTCTATCATCTATCTCCTCTGGCCAGAAAGTAAGGTCCATGAGGCCAGGCGTCTTTGGTTATCTGGTTCATCATTACATCCTAAGCATCCAAAGAGAAGCAGTACTAGAAGATTTTCAATAAATATTTAATGAGCAAGATACAGATGCTCCTTTGGTTTAAAAGAGATGATAATCAATGAATGAATAATTGTAACACACAACTGAATATGTCAAGGGAATTTTGGGGGTTTGGTTGTCATATCTCCCTCTCCTCCCCGAATTGGAAGAATATGAAAGAAAGAAGGTAGCAATGAAGGGACAAACTTAGATTAAGAGAGAAACAGGATAAAGGAGAAAACAAGGTTTTAGAAAAGGCAAGATCAGTGGGCAAGGTATTCAGAATTCGGGAAAGGGGATTAGCAATGGAGTATGAACAAATTACTAAAATCTGAGGATGATTAGAAAGATGCTTAGATTCATTTGACACTCCCGTTAGGCATGCTCCTAGTGACAATGTTATATAATGACAATATGCAATGTGGGAAGAACCAGAATGGTACTTCTGAACCTCAGCTAGAGATTTTTTACACTGATTTCCAAGTTTTTCAATGACTTGGGGCCTTCAGGATCAAAATCCAAGACGCTGGCAGGGAATACAAGCAAGCAGTTTCAGGATAAGTTCTTGGCCTGTCTTGAGACTGGAGGTTCAGACCTTGTCACTCCTTCAAAACCATCTATGCTCCAACCACACCCAATCCGCTGTGGTTCCTAGAATAGGGTAATGCTATTTCATGTCTTTAATTTTGCATTTGTCCCCCTTTGTTAGAATGCCCTTTGCCCCAGAGACCACATGCAAACCACATACAAATGCATTCATTGGCTAAGAACAGATTTGTTTTTAAACATTTCCTCTAAAGACCCCTCCAAATAGCACAAATAGAATTAGGAACGTCCTTCCTTTCTCCTGAATTCCATGTTTGTGTGCCTGTCTTGATATTACATCTGAGCTGCTGGAGAGTAGGGAGTGTGTTCAATTACGGTTCACATCCCCCGTACTTAGATTCTTTCTGGCATGCAATGACTTTTAACAAATATTTCTTGAGCAAGTGAGCAAGTAGACTCCTGAGAAACTGTAAAATTCTAAACTGCCTTTTCAGAAACCTCACTAACCCCCTAAAATAAGACTTAAATCAGGTTCAGCTGCATTGCCATGGGAAAGAGCTGGTGATTATCTTTTCAATATTACAAACATTTGCAATCCACATGGAATGTATAATGTAGGTCATTTTGTCAAAATATTAAATTAGTCACAATAGTCCATTTATTGATCAAGGGAACAATAGATTGTTGGTATTTGTTCTTATACAAAGGGAGTGTATAAATAATACAGGCACCCCTTCCTGATGTTTTCAAATAATACATTCATTTTTTTTCTGGAAAACGTTCAGACAGTGGGCTCCTGAGCCCAATTTTTCTGAACATATGTAGCCATTATCCCAAAATAAGCTTCACTGTGTGTGTCAGGAAATAACGTGAATTTGCCTTCATACAGGACTCCTTGCCCATTTCTATTATTTACCACAAGACTCCACAGGAGAGAGATATGCAAATCATGTTAACATATACCCTCCATATTTCTGACTAAATGTGATGCTGGGAATATTCTGCCCCAAAGCTATCATCAAAGGATCATGTTCTGAATCTTTTAGGGACAGACTGTGGCACCCGCTTCGTCCACTTTAATATCATCAAAGTAATTTTTGCCATAAGAAAGGGAGTCACTATGACCACAACGTATTGATAGGGTAAAACTGACCATTGTACACTAGACAGCACCTGCCCCCCAGCAACAGATACTTAAAAGTACTTTCTTCCTTTGTAATCTTAATACAAGGGAAGATAAACCCTTACGAGCAACCCTGTCAGGCTGTGACAATGTGAATGAGCAAAATTTAAACATTTATGAGAGACTGAAAATGAATCATTTAAATACACTAAAAAAAATCCTTACTTGTGAGTGATATCCTTGAACAATTACCTAATAATTTATCTAAAACGAGCATCTTTTTTTCACAGGAGTGGTTTTCTTGCCTTTCCCTTGGATTTACAATTAATTGATTAAGCGGGTTTCAGGCAACCACTCCGAACTTAGGGTTTTTGATCCACTGAAAAATCTGGCTATTGTCATGGCATCATTTTTTTTTTTCTTTGAAAATATAAATTGACTGGGACCTCTACAGGGTTGTTTCTTTTTAACCCAGAAGAAGTAAAGAGGAAAAGGTCAATGTTTGATCAGTTGAGAAAAGGATACAGAGGGACGCCTGGGTGGCTCAGTCGTTAAGCGTCTGCCTTCAGCTCAGGTCATGATCCCAGGGTTCTGGGATCGAGCCCCGAATCGGGCTCCCTGCTCAGCAGGAAGCCTGCTTCTCCCTCTCCCACTCCCCCTGCTTGTGTTCCCTCCTCGCTGTGTTTCTCTTTGTCAAATAAATAAATAAAATCTTTAAAAAAAAAAAGAAAAAATGAAAAGGATACAGAAGCCATGGGCTGCCTGTTGAGATTGCTTCTTTGCTTCTTGCCCACGCAGGTTTATATTCACCTAATGGTATCTAGTCATCCAGTTCTGGCTTGATTGTGTGGTGTTGTAATTACGTGTTAGCACTGAGCTCCGGAAAAGACAACTAAATTAAATGCCAAGTTATCTCATTTTCAGTCCTGACTCTACAACTAACTACCCAGCTGGTCTAGTGGCTATTACTTAAACTCTTTTCTAGTTAACCTACCCTTTGTTAAAAAGTGAAATAATAGCCATATTTTCTATTACTGTCATTTACTGAAATAATTCTAATAAGATGCCTTGAAAATTCTTGTGAGAGAAACAGTGAAGAACTAGACCCCTGAAAAAAAAATTGTGTAAAACTCTTAATTCCTTTATCAGGAAACAACCCCAAACAAAAATTTATAAGGCACTAAAACTGTTCAGAGAATAATGTCGGAGTCCTAAATGGCGTGAACACTTTTGAATTAAAGATGCTGTGGATGTTGAACAAATGAGCAGAGTAATAATGAGGAAGTAGCTGAAAGGTGAACCAGGAGCAGGCAGCCCTTTCGCACGTTGAAAACTACTCCTCAGTTGTATTTTTCGCTTCTATGTATAGGTCCACATCTGAACATTTTAAAGGGGAAACTAATTTCAGTTCATTAGAAGAGAGAAGTGGGGGCTCGAGAGGTAACACAAAAACTCAATATGCTGATGAACTGCGTGAGCTCTGTGCAAACCTTGATGTGCTTACATGTCACCTTGGGATGAGAAGGCAGACACTATCACCCTATATGTTAGAATACAACTCGATGGATTTTTGACATCATCATCTCTGTCCTAGATATATCAAGGGCATATTGGTTAGCTAAACTCAGCTTTCCATCTCTTTCTACATCTGTCACATATTAGAAGCATGCTGTTTGTATAGCACAGCAGTACTGTCCTCACCTTAAGGATGTGAGCAGAGAAATTAAGCAAGTCTTACATTAAGTAGGGCCTTTGCACGTTCTGTTCACTCAACCTTATATGCTCCTTCCCCTGATATTCACATACTTTCTTTTCTCAAATATCACTTCTTCAAAAGGTCCTTGCCTGTCTAATCTAGCTAAAACAGCATCTCCAAGGATTCCTTGTCTTCATTTCTGTTGTCTTCCTAGCACTTACCACTCCTTGATATTGTACTATATTTGTTTACTTTTTTACAATGTCTCGCCCCTCTACAGGACAGCAGGAGATTGTTTGGTCCATTCTGTGTCTAAAGCAACCTGCATGCTGATCCTTAACACATAATGGGAGATGAATCAATACTGGCTTGAGTGAATGCATGCCTAAGTTATAATCATAGGCAACAGAAGTTTTCAACGTTATCAGCTACAGCATGGCACAATCCAGGATGGATCCCTGACTTCAGGGATGAGAAGGTGACAAGTAAGATCTGACACTAAAATTGAGATGAGTGAACTGGGATAGGAATTAAACTAATAGCTTGCTGGACTGCAAGAGGTGGAAGGAGGTACTGCAAATCAGGGAGAACACAGCATCCAGAATGATGGGTGACAGCCTTCCCTCCAAAAACTTAGTAACTGTATGATTCTGGAGAAGTAACTTAACTATTTTGAGCCTCAGATTCCTAATCTGCAAACTGGGGAAAATAATGTAACTCCTTTTCCAGGTCACAAGGGCAACTGGATCTAAAATCATAGATCTGAATTATACAGTATCTAGCATCATGTCTGCATGTGGTGAGTAAGTCCTCCCTAAACGGTAGGTATTATTAATTATATTATTATTATTATTTCTATTTCTAATTCATACTAGTAATCCCGTGACAGTAGTATTCATTTGATTTTCCCATCTGTTGGTCTAGCTCAGTCTAAAGGGCCAAATCAATTTTGCCTTGAAACAAAAATCCTTGAGTGGCTTTATCATCCCTCTCTGATATACTTATATCCAAATAACTAGTACTACTATTCTGACTTGAAATCTGATCAGCCAATGCTGATCCTTTGGCTCCTGAATTGTTTTAACTAGCAATTTCTCTTCCTTGTGCTCCAACTTGAGAACATCAAGGCACCAATCTTTGAAGCCGATTATTATCTATTAAGCAACATTTTGAATAAATGCAAATGACAAAATATTTTTAACTAGTTCCTCATCAAGTTGTCTTCTGAATCCATTCTTCATGTTTTCTCCTAAATGAGCATTATCTATACACATGAAATGAAACCAAACTGGGTACTGGGTCTTTATTATTTCTCAAAACAAATTAACAAAGAAACGCTCTGTGCCTCCCAGCTTGAAACAAATATTGGAAAATCAATTTCTTGGCAACTCCAATTAGCCAAAGCATCTTTTCTCTTTGTCTTATGTAGCAACAGAGGACTACAGAGAAACATTTGTCAGTGAACACATTTGGAGAACAGGCTACACTCTTGGTTCAGATTCACTCAGAACAAAGTAAGTTTCTCGGCTGCTGGAATGTGACTGGCAAAGCAAACTGCACAGTGTTCCAAAGTCAATCTGTTCTCAATGGAGGGAAGGGAAGAGAAAGAAAGGTGAAGAGCATGTAATCATACGATGATTTAAGAATGAGTGCTTAAAGAATGATTCAAGGGCATATTCTGGATTAGCAGTAAGAAACTGAATTTTATCTTCAGGTTTACTCCACCCAAAGAAATTCTGATTGTTTAAAAATAGAGTATGCTGACAACCAGAAAGTTCTAAGCTTCTGAAATCCAAGTTCTCAGCTCACCAAATAAAACACAGAAAGTGTCTTGGTCAATTATCAATATATTGAAAATTTCTTTTCTTTCCAGAAGAATTTAACAATATACTAAAAAGTTTAACAGCTTTCACTTTCATATTAAGTTAATATCAATATGAATATTCTCCTCTAATACTTTTTTTTTGTTTCGAACAAAATAATAATTTCTAATAAAAGTAGCAAGAATCTTCCCAGCTCCATGGTAGGCTTGGAAACCAGTGGCTGCATGACCAATCCTGGTGAAAAAGAGCAACAATCAGGGACAAAACAAATATGTCTGCACTCACTATGTCTCTTGAACATTATACTGGGGGTGTCTGCCTGGGCAGTTAGGCAAGGAAAAAGATATGAACGACATCGAGATCAGAAAGGAAATAAGTAAAGCTACTTCTATTTATGGATGAAATTATCCTGTATATAGAAAATCCTATAAAATATACATGCACACAATTAGGACAGATTAATTCAGCAAAACTGCAGAATGCAAGATTAATATACAAAACACAATTCTATTTCTATACACTAGCAATGAACAATCTGAAACGAAATGAAGAAAACAATTCCATTTGCAACAGCATTGTGAAGAACAAGATGCTAATGGATAAATTTAACAAGAGAAGGGCAAGGTGTGTGCGCTAAAAGTAGCAAAACATCCACTGAAAGAAACTAAAGAACACCGGAATAAATGGAGAGATATCCTGTGCCCAGATCAGACTTAATATTATATTTCCCAAATTAGTTTATAGGTTCAACACAATCCTGATCAAAATCCCAGGTGCCTTTATTATAGAAATTGACATAAAATTCATGTGGCTATGCAAGGGACCAAGGATATCTAAAGTAATTTTGAAAAAGAAGAACAAAGTTGGAGGACTTACACTTCCTGATTTCAAGCTGACTACAAAGCTACAGAAATCAAAACAATGTGGTATTGGCAAATGGTATGCACACATATACATAATCAATTCAATAGAATTAAAAGTCCAGAAATAAGCTTTTACATTTATAAGCAATTGGTTTCAACAAGAGTGCCAAGACAATTAAGTTGAGAAGTGTAACCTTTGCAACATATGGTGCTGGGATAACTGGCATCCAACATGTAGATAAATAAAGTTTGAACCCATTCCCCACCATAAACAAAAATTAACTCTAAATGGATCATAGACTTAGATGTAAGAGCTAAAACTATAAAATTTTAGCAGATACATAGTAGTAAATCTTCTGACTTTAGATTAGGTAACTGTTTCTCAGATATGACAATTAAAAATCCACCAAAAAAAGATAAGTAGACTTCATCTAAATTAAAAACACATGTCCTAAAAAGTATACCATCAATAAAATGAGAGGACAACACCCAGAATGGGAGAAAATGTTTATGAATTATATCTCTGATAAGACACTTGTATCCATACTACACAAATAAATCATAATTCTTACAACTCAATAATAAAAAGGCAAATAACCCAGTTGAAAAATGGGGGGGGGGAGATTTGCACAGACATTTTCTCCAAAGAAAATATACAAATGATCAATAACTACAGGAAAGATGCTCAATATCATTAGTCATTAGGGAAATAAAAATCAAAACCACAATGACATACTACTTCACACGGAGTAGGGTGGCTAAAATCAAAAAGAAAGAGGATAACAAGTGTTGGCAAGGATGTTAATAAATGGGAACCCTGCTCATACATTGTTTGCTGGGTTGTAACACGGTATAGCCACTTTAAAAGACAGTTTAAAACAGTCCTTCAAAATGTTAAACATAGGGTTATCATATAAACCAGCAATTATACTTCCAGGTACATATACAAGACAATTAAAAACAATGATGCACACAAAAACAATGATGTACATAAATGTTTAATGTGGCATGGCTCACAAAAACCAAAGAGTGGAAACCACCCAAATGCCCATTAACTGATGAGAGGATAAACAAGATGTGGTGAATCCATACGGTGGAATATGATTTTTCAATAAAAAGTAGTAACATATAGACACAGCCTACGCCATGGAAGAACTCCGAAAACAGACTAAGTTAAAGAGGCCAGTCACAAAAGGTCATATATATGTGATCCCACTGATGTAAAATATCGAGAATCAACAAATATATGGAGGCAGGAAGTGATTGCCAGGAGCAAGCGCGTTAGGAGAATGACAGGGTGACTGCAAATGGGTTACTGGGTTTCTTTTTGCTGATGATGACAATGTTCTAAGATTAGGTGGTGGTGATGACTGCACAACTCTAAAAGTGTATTAAAAAACACGAATTATACACTCTAAAAATTGAATTATATGGCATGTGAATTACACCTCCATCACTGCTTGTGCTCTCTCTCACTCTCTCTCTCAAATAAATAAATAAAATATTTTAAAAAAAGAAAACAAATGTATTTGTCAAAATTAAGTTTTATGGGGAGAGAGAGATGTATTTGTTCAAATTAATTTTCTTGGTGGGGAGAGAGAGAGGGTGGGGGAGAGAGAAGGTGGGAGAAGAGAGAGGGTGGGAGAGAGAGAGAGAGAGGGAGGGAGAGAATCTTAAGCAGGCCCCATGCCCAGCGTGGAGTCTGATGTGGGGCTCGATCTCAAAACCCTGAGATCATGACCTGAGCTGAAATCAAGAGTCGGATGCTTAACCAACTGTGCCACCCAGGCGCCCTTTTCAAAATTAATTTTTAAACTATAGTAATTTAATATAGGACATTTAATTTCTCTTTTCCAAGATGAATTCAATATTCTTATCCATTGTTTAACTCTTGGAAATCCATAATACTGCTTTGCAAATAAATATCATTCCATAGCAATAGTTGTAAAATACATTTGTAAAATATATTTCATTAGCTTTATATCTAGAAAGTACAATCTTCCTACACACTTTTTTTTTGTCTACAAGTAGGACAGTATTTTCCCCGTATCATCATAATTTCCTTTCTCTGTAATGTTTTTCCTTATGTGAATGTATAGAAATCCGTATGGAATTTTACCGAAAATCACACATTATAAAACATGCCTGGTGTCATAAAAGACACTGAGTAATAACTAAACAACCACTGGCTCTAATAGAGCTTTTGTTTGTTTTTGCTGACTTTCCTATAACCTTACTTTAAAGACAGCTGCCACTCGAGACCAAATTTTAATATAAGCATGGGGACGGACCAGTCTTGGCTCTGCAACCTTATAAATTTACCTACACTTGATGACTTCTGTTTCCTTGTCAAAAATTGGACTACATGATCTACAAGATTCTTTTAAACTCCATAAGGTCATGATTTGACATCTTAACTTCTGAATGATTATCTTTTAGAATGAATTAATCCTCAAGACTATACAAGTTTTATCCCACATCATAATTCTTTTTAAAGAGGGAAGAAAATACCCTTCCTAAAATAAAGCCCCAGAACCGAGTGTGAGAAATTACAGCTAATGAGTATATGCTAACAAACATAAATATCTTGGGGGATTATATAATTACTATGTATATAATGATTCATGCTTTCTAGGTGCTTTAAAGCTATTAATTAATTTTCCTTCCAAACATACCATGAATCAGCAAGTTATTTCCCTCTTTATCTTCTAGGATAGTACCCAAATGAAAATAACTGGTTTCTCCAAATCCAAAACTAATTCTGCATTATAAATGAGGAGTAATTCATAATCATGCTAATCTAATACCAACCACATCATTATCACCAAATATATTATTTTTATAATGCTTTGCACAATTACATTTAAGATTTAAGATTAAGATTAAGATTTAAGATTAAGATGGAGACCTTAAACCAATACCAAGTTCTATGAGGGGAGTTCACTTGACCCATTTGATGAGCTGTGCTGTCTCCTGAAATACGGATTTATTAAACTAGTTGAAAAGAAAAATCTATATACCAGTCAATGAGGAGAAGAGAACTACCAAATAAACTGACCATCTAGCTAGATTTGGAGAGCCAATGCTGCAAAAGTTGTGGTCACAGAGGTAAAAATAAGAATGTGTGTGGAGCCGGGCTAACAGTGTATGGTTTAAATGGGAAACAAAACAAAACAAAAACCTAAGTTGGAAAAGGAAAATAAAGATGCAAAGAAGAAAATAAAAAGATGATAGAATTAGAGTGGCCACAGATCTTGACAAAACCATAAAGAAGATGGGCCAGCCACAAAAAGCCTGTCCCTCTGAAAGGTAGCCCATGTAATTTCTTAAGATGAGTAGGATACAATGAAAAGTGGCTTGCCATCTAGGAATTATTTATGTCCATAAGCACAATATGCAGGCAAATAATTAGTATCTGTCTGATTATCCTCACTGTCCATGAAAAAGCAAGCGTTGTTCTATGCATATACTATCAAGTCGGCTCAGACCACTACAGGAACCACAGAGGCATTGTCTATGATGGATTTAAAGTCTGAGAGGTATGAGCAAAATCCATTTTTCAATCCAAATATATGCTTGATTGGTATATTTAGATAGCATCTACTCCCAAGGTTTTATTAGTATGCTAGAAGTGACTTCTGAAACCATCCATCAATCCTCAGTAAAAATGCTACCGCCACTGTGAAGCCTTCCAGGCATTATAAGCTGTTCTACCTCCTATGCAATAAACAGAGTTAGCAAATATTCCATTAAAGCAATTCTCATCATTGAATTATAATGCAATATAATTTTGTTATACACAATTATAAGTCATATAATTATTTTATCATGATTACACATCAGATTTTAATTATCTCTCTTATTTCACATAATTGCTTATTATAAATCTCTTTTTTTAAAAGATTTTATTTATTTATTTCAGAGAGGGAGACAGAGAGCCAGTGTCAGTTGGGGGAGGGGTGGAGGGAGAAGCAGACTCCCAGCTGAGCGGGGAGCCTGACACCAACACCCGGCTGGATCCTGGGACTCTGGGATCATGACCTGAGACAAAGGCAAACACTTAACCGACTGAGCCACCCAGGCACCCCTATTATAAATCACTTAATAATTAAAGCATACTGCTTGTTTACGTGTCAGTCCCCATGATGGACTACATATTTCTTGAATAAATAATCCTTGTCTTTTCATCTTTGTATTCCCTTCCCTAGCATACTGCCTATTACAATGCCTGAGGCAGAGTTAACAGCAATAATGTTTATGGAATGAATGAATGAATGAATGAACGAACGAACAAATATCTCCAGCTTTGATCTCTTGCCTGAATGCTAAGCTATGTTCTGTCTACTGGATATGTCCAGGTACAGATATCTGGGGCATGTCCTAATCTCCATTTCTACTGTATTTTTTTTTTCTGCTCTATTTTCAATTTCCATAATTTGGTTTAGCAACATTACCACAAATCAGCTAACCAATATTTCTATGTGTCTCTGTCTTCCTTCTGTCTTTTTCTTCTTTCCCTCCCCTACCCACATACACTCTTCTTGGAACACTTCTTTTCAGTTCAAGGACCAGCTCCAAGTCATGTATCCATTAAGTCATCATCATCACCATCACTCACAGTCGGTTTTTAGGCTGTCTTTCCTGTACAATTGCAAATTCCTTCATCCTAGCCCCTACATGCTACCATTCTTTGATGTAGAAGGTGCTCTAAAATTAGCTAAACATGTCATGTCTCATGCCATCATTGAGATTGTTCATAAAATTAATGTGTGACCGTAAGATTAAAGTCTAAATTCGTAAACATCTTTCAAGGTAATATCACTCATTTTAAAATTTCAACATATATGAAACGAACAACATAGGATCTGACTTGACAGAAGTCAGAGAGCCACAATAAAAATATGATAGATGATGCTAATGAGTGGGGTGAACAGTCGGTGACAAGGGTTGTATGGTTTTGAGCAACTTTAAACATTTGGTACGTAATAAATCTAAATTATATTTGAAACATTTATAATCTGAATTTGACTTATAAAAAGTTTTCTTAATTTTATCACTTAAGCATAAGAGTTTTGCCTACTTTCCAGTGAAATGAAATAACTATTTTTAATTTTAAAGCACTTTAGCAAGTCTTTGCCTATATATAATTAACCCACTAGTTACAAATAATGCTTGCCAATTCATTAAAAGAAGGAAGAGCAATGAGTATTCAGTGTTATGTTCAGTTGCATAGGTAGTAAACAAAAGCAATAAGGCTGCATTTATTCATTTTTAAATACAATTTTTTTCCGCATCTTTGTTTATTTATAGGATTTCACCCAGCCTGGCTATCGATATTGCATGACCAAACTCATTTATACTGAATTATGAGGTTTCATTTTATAACCAAACTAAATTAGTTTCCTGGAAAATAAATAAGCAGTTCGAGGGGAAAAGGTATCATTCCCAATTAGCCAGACCTCTGCTGGTCCATGTTTAATGTCATAATACAATAAAATAATCTGGCCAATGTTGCTGTTAGGAACTAGCTTCATTAGAAAAGTCAGGAAAAAGCTGTAGCTCTGCATGTACTCAGCATATACTTGATAATTAAAGCCATATGCCTCCATCAATCTGGAAAGAATATGAATAATAGAGGAGAAACAAAGAAACCAGCTTAGAAAACTGTTGTTTGAAATGGTTGAATGTATAACCATATCCAACACTGTGCTGCACCTCTCTGAGTTATATTTAAATGTTCTGGAAACAATTCCCATCTTAATTCCTAATAAAATATATGTTAAGACAAACAATCAATATTCCATGTTTTCATTTGAGAGTCTAGGAGCCAACATCATTTAATGGCATTCCTTCATCCCATAGAACATTGAATTATGTGGTTTAGGGATAATATAAAAAGGAAAAGAAGACACAGTCTAAGAAACAATTAGTAAATTTTCTAACTGGAGAGCCAGAACTCATTCTCGTAATTAAAAAAAAAAAAAAAAGGCTTCAGAATGCTTTCAACATGTCATATAAATAAGGGCAAATTAATAGAGTAAAAACTGAGTAGATAATTCCAAGGAGACGTGCAATAGGAGTCACTTGGAGTTCATTAAGTAAATTTAACCAAAAGAGGTTAGACCTAAGCCAGGTTTTGAGAGACAAGGCAGAAGCGCAGTGGGTGAAAAGCTAAGAAAAAGCTGCAAGCAAATGCAAAGAGAGCCAGAAAGAATAAATCTCAAAGATGGAAATGAGCAAGATGGGCAGTTATGCTTTCTGGGATACAGCAATCCACACTGGGGCTAGTACAATCAAGAAAATGTAGGACCTGTGACAGGATTCCGGAGAGTGAAATGCCCTTCAAAACAGTTTGATAAAATTAGCCAATCTGAGTCATCGTGCATTTTTGGGTAGAGAGAGAAATGTTTTGATGGGTAAAACAACAACAACAGAACAAGAAACACTGGTGCCTTAGGAGAGCTGTGGGATGGTCACAATTATTCCAAAACACATTTAGATAGACATCCAATGACTTTACTTGCAGACTGAATCATCCTTAACACAGAATTATCCTTACAACTGTAAATGTCAGAATATGCAGTTTATTTTTATGCTATTTATACACCAGCTACTTCCAAAACAGATTTTTGAAGGGCACAGAGTAAAATCATAAAAGAACATTAAAATAGTAAATGAGGGTGAGCAAGAATATAGCAGGAACACTTAACTAAGAAAAGCCACTGCCATTTAACACAAAACTGAGCAGTGGATTTTTGGTAGCCAGAGTACAAGCTAAGAAAGACAAATTCTTCCATTCCTTAATTTATCAAGAAGCAAATATTTATTGATCCCATAGCATGTACAAAATTATGGTCCAAAATAAGGAAAAAGACTAGTTCATCAATAGCTAATCTCTTTCTAGTTTTGAATTCAAAGAGAAATCTGTTTTGATATTTAAATGAGAGATCCCAATCAGTGTGAGGTAGGAATGATATCCTTTATGACCAAATCACAAAAACTGAAATTGCTCTAAGTGAGGATTATTTCTTAAACTTTGATAAAACTTAAGGCAAAATATAGATATATACATACATACATATATGTGTGTGTGTGTGTGTGTGTGTGTGTATTACATAAAGGCAACATTTTAAAATAAATAATGCAGGTATACTCCATTTTAGTAATCTGGTACCAGAATTTAAAGAATAAATGGTATCCTTATAGCAAAATTACAAAAACTGTACATGTTCTACTTAGGGCTTATAACCAACTTTGATAAAGCTGAGGACAAAATATCTGGTTATACTTCTATAAAGGCAAATGATGTAGGTAAGCTTCATTCTGGCAATCTGATATAGTAATTTGGGAGAATGGATGGTATATCAGCTACTTTTCAGGATATTTGCTGAGCCCAAACTCATATATTCTTTTCTTTTTCTTCTTTCTTCTTCTTTCTTTTCTAAAAAAAAATCTGTCCCACCTTATCCCTACCTTCTCTAACATAAAGGGCTGAGTCACTGACCTGTAAGGGTTTTTTCTGTTTGTTTTTCTTTCTTTGTTTTAGACCACAGCATGTTCTGAAATACTCTCAATGAACTGGTGCCGTTCCTTCAAGCAGAAATGAGATAAACTTGAGAGCAGTTAGAAAGCCATCTTCTACCAATGCTTCTCTATGCACCTGGTGGAAGATAAAGATGGGGAAAGGGGGAAGAAAGGGAGGAAAGGGGCAGAAGAGTGAGGGAAAGAGGAGGGAAAAGAGCTCAGGAAGGGGAGGAGAAGGAAAGAGGCAAGGCAGAGGAAGAGAGAAGGAGGAAGAATGGAAAGAAAGAAAAGGTTGGCTGGTTTTCACTGGCTTTTCAATCCATGAGTCTATTTTCAGAACTTCCTGAGGACTTGCAGTTTTTTTGCCCTTGAGTTACATCTTTCTACTATTTTAAGGAGCTTCTAAAAAAGAATTGTTGTCCCCATAATCACTGCCTGTGCTTTAACACCAATGGAAGGAGAGCAAGGAAGTCCTGGTGAGGGCTGCAGTGGCTGACTAATAGAACATCCCAGGCCATCCAAATAGCCTCTATGCACTGGGAACATGAAAACAGTACAACCCAAGCTGTCATGCCTGGGCAGGGACTCCACAGCTTCTACTCCAGAGAGCTCAAATGCCACAAGATTCAGTCCTCGGATTGGTTTGTTTGTCCCATGATGACTGGCCAACCAGATAATTTTAGCAAGCTCCACTTGTCTCTACTCTTGCACTTTGACTTGCTTTTCAATTTTCCCCCATAATTGCTCACAATCTGATTTTTCTGATATTTATTTATCTGCATTTATTTCCCAATCCTTTAAATGTTAATGTCTTTATCCAAAGACAGAATCCATTCTCTTCTCCATTTCTATGACTCTTTTCAACATTTACCTCGAAAGGATAGGCTACTCTTGCCTGGAAAGCAAGACATCAGAATCCTGAAATGGATAAAACACTCTGGAAATCCAAGGCCACATTATATTCTTCAGCTGAAATCTTCTACAGAAAAAAATTGAATTGTTAGTATCTTGGCCTATGTGGGAGATTCCTGGTCTAAACTCCACTGTCCTTCCATTCTCACATAGAGAATAATACTTTCAAATACGATGATATTTAGTGCTTTCGTCTGCAAAATAGGGATAATGAAAGTATTCATATCCCAGAATTTTTTTGAGGATCTAATGACATATTTCTATGAAAGAACTTTGCAAACTCTGAAGCATCTTTAAAATGGTACTTATCCACCTAATCCACTGACATAAAAATCTCTCTTACAAACATAGTGTCCCTAAGAGCTGGTGGTTAGGAGGTGACATTAAAATGGTACTTATCCACCTAATCCACTGTCCCAAAAGATCTCTCTTATAAACATAGTGTCTCTAAGAGCCGGTTGTTAAGAGGTGACATCATATTGACAAGGGGTAATAAAGAGCCCAGAATGCTCAATACCATTAGTCTGCATAGTCCTGAAAATTCATCATCAAAGACTATAAAGAAGCCTTACAGGAGACACTACGGGGAATTGCAACGGGGCTTGGGCATTGACTTTTTTTTCCTAGAGCTTTTTTGGGGCTAAGACATAAAATACAATGATTAAGGGGAATAATGCATGATCACTCTTAAAGAAATAGTATCACTATTGAATAAACACTATAGGATTTAATTTCAAAGAAATTTTGTGGAAGTGAGACATAAGCCAAGGTTACGAAGAAATGATTGGATTTAAAATGCAGAAAGGAAGATGGATATAACATGATAGGCATAGAGGTGCCTATGTTCACAAAGGGCTAAATTGTGAAGGAGAGCTTCGGGGGAGAGAGGAGAGTTGGAAACAAGCTGGGATCTGGTTGGCCTGTACTGAGGAGGATGCTTCGTGTGTTCCTTACACTTTGTGAATCCTTCCTCATGATTCCAATCCAGTGGGGAGCCCAATACAGTATTTCTCTTGATTTCTCACAGAAAGGTATCTCATCTATGAAGCTTAATCAGGCCCTAGAGTTAGGGAATATTCTCCATGTATTTAGGTCCCTTCACCACTGGGTCAGAAGTTAGTCACTGCAGACCAGCACCTTGAATGGCTGGTAAAAATCATTTGGACTTTATGGCTTCTCATTTTCCACAAAGACTAGAAATGGAGGGGCCAGGGAGGAATTTCAGGCTGACCAGCAGAGGCAAGAAGTGGTATGGGTTGGTGAGAGAGAAAGTAGGGAAAGCAGTACATACGAAGGACAATATGGAGGAAAAATCAGGAGAATTCTGGCAATTAATTGACTATCAAATGACTTGGTGGTTTGTAGCCTGAACTTCGTCTAAGGAGAATTTGGGGATCATTAAGAAAAATGGGAAAACCACAAGAAGAAGCTAGTTTGGAAAAAAGGTGGTAAGTTTGGCTTTTAAGTGGTTGGGAGGAGTTACCTCAAATGCAGACAGGTGGGTGCGTCTAGCACCACTGGAGATAAAAGGTCTGGAACTTGAAATATAGATTGGACTGGGATGTACACTTCTGTGCATCATGTTCATAAACATAATACTTGATATTTAAGGCCTACATGTTGGTGAAGGTTGAAGGAAGAGTGAAAGCAAGCTCAAAAGCTAAGAGGAAAATCCTTCCATTAACTTACAAAAGCAGGGGTGAGGAGCAGGGAGCAAGCAGGGTGATGAAAAGCAAGTTGAGAACAGAGACCCTCAGGCTTGGCGATGAGAACATCACAGTGAATTTGGGGAACACAATCTCAGCCAAGAGGCAGAAAGAAGAGCAAGCGTGTGATGAGTATATGAAATACAAGTAGATCAAGGGACTCTTGGGAGCAAAAGAGAGACACTAGGTGAAAAGGGGGGAAAAAGGACATGCAAAGACTACAGGGGCAATGGACAGAAGACATAAGACATAATCACCAATTTTGATTGTCACAGAAACACTCTGTGTTCTGAAACAGGAGGGAGGACAAAAGGGATAGAGGAACACAGAAGAAAGTTTGAAGCAAATGGAAGAAATACTTCAGGAAATTAGGTCAGATGCTCATCACAGTAGAAAGTGAGGCCCATCCTGGCAGTAAGAAGTCAAGGCTTATGTGGAAAAGTATCACGGTTCGCTGGGTCAGAAGGCGACTCAGGGCAGGTGGGAGCTAGAACAGGAAGCACACGCGGAAGGAGCAGAGTCGTAATGAACATAAGGAACAGGTGGCATAGGCACGAGGGTGTGGGCGGCGTGGATGTTGTGGTCAAAAGGGGACCTGTGTCCCCATTTCCTAAGCTTTCCACTTACACTGCTGGTAGATCAGAAATATAGTTGCTTATAAAAGTGCTTTCAAGTATCAACGTTTTGTATTTTACATTAAAATAATAAGGTACATGCAAAAAATAGTAAGATACATGCAATAGAATTTTTTATATTTATAGTTGACCATGACAATTTAAGATAGATAGATTGCCTATAATAATGATAGTTATGTTCAAAGCACTTTCCACAGCTAGTTAATTTCCACAGGAACTCTAAGAGCTCAGTATTCTCATTAATGCCATTGCACATGCGAGGAGCCTAAGGCTTAAGAAAGTTAAAAGAATTGATTTCAGTTATAGAGATAGTAAGTGGCAATCCAGAGATGCAGACTCAGGACTGGATGACTCCACTGTGCTTATCAGGCATCCTCCTTTCTGCTTCCTGAGGGAAGAGCTACAGTCTTGCAGCTGAGAATTGATAGGCAACACATGAGATGAATAGGAGACCAGAGACCAAGTGCACATGCTGGAGCCGGGGACTCGGCAGCCAGTGGAAAATGGTCCCAATACTCAGGACAGATACATAAAGAGACCAAGTTATATATGCTTCTCTATATTCATCTGCACATTTTCCCTAATCCCAGTTTGACTTGTAATACAGGTGCTAGGGACTGTGTGTGTCTGCATCCCAGACCAGTAAGCCGACGGCTGTAAAAGGTGGCTAGCTCCCTTGAAACCAGGCGTCCGGGGTGAAAGGGCCCTTTGATCACTGGCAGGGATCTGGGTAATTCTGAGGCCTCTCATGGCTCTCAAAGATCTAGGCCTTGCTGAGAGACGAGAAACATCTTTATCAGAAAGAAGACGCTCCAAACCAGGGCTTTTAGAAGGTATTTCCAGGAAGATTTCGGGGGTTTTTTTGTTTGTTTTTTATTTATTTTTTTTAGTGCTGGCCCTAAGCCAGAACAGCCCTGCCTCCTCAGCTTCTATAATCAGAAAAGAGAGTGCAGAGAAAAGGATGGCTGACATGGAAATCCACTGGCAAACCCATTTCATTCAACCCTTCCACAATTTTTAGTGAGTGCCTAACACGCGCGACGCGCTGGGCCAGACAATGGAGTACTGGCCGTCATGGAATTTCAGACTGGAATTAATTAAAATCCACACAAATAAGTGTAATTCCAAACTGAACTAAATATGGAAGTGGCATTTTTAATCGTTAAACTGCAATTTTTTCCAAGGCAAAAATCAAAAGGAGGCATCCATCATTTCCTGAACTTAATACCTCTCCCGTTCCCCATTTAAAGTCAGTTCTATAATAACAGTTAAAGGAAAAGACCTGAAAAACATGAGCAATTTTATAGTCTAATAATCACATCTCATTCTACCACCTGTCTTTGAAAGCCTTTATAGCTTCAAATAACATTTGCAAGTACAATAATATTTCTCTACTTGTACAATGCACTGGGTAACGAATTTGAAAACACAGGAACTACTTAAGAGAAATATTTAGATTGTGTCTAATTTAAATAGATAGTCCACTGGGCAAGGACTGTGTCTAATTCTATGTTAGGTACAGCACATTGCAAAATGTTGGCACTCAATAAATGTAAAATAATAACAACAGTCTTTTCCCCTTTAAAGTATATAATTACGTCTACCCCCTACTGTGCACCAAGCTCAGTGACAGATCTTTTGTTTATTAAATCCACAGCCCTGAAGGCATACAGTACCGCAGTTTCAATACAGCTCCAACGCGAATTGCAGTAAAGTCCTCTCTACTTTAGGTAAAACTTTAAATATCTACAAATCCCCAAAGAACATCTTAATTTAGCCATCCACCATCTATATTACTTAACCAAATGCAGGAAACCTTTTCTAAGTCCCCAAAGTGGAATCCAAACACTAAGTGGGAAATGTGTTCTCAAAGTTAGTTTGGAAATATGTCATGGAATAAAATTACTCTTAGCTAATTTACCATTTCTCTTTCCTAAAGAAACATGTCAAGCTGCTGAGCAAAGCTCTGAAGGCTTAATGCAGGAAACATTCAATAGGTTCCCATGCTTGTGTTCAAAGTGCGCTATTATCCAAGTAGCCTGAACTGAGGAGGAAAAAAAAATGACTCATGTACAGCTTTATTTGAGACATTTGCACTACAATGAACGAAGCAAAGCAACAGGTCATGTTAAAAAATATTCCAAAAAGCCACAGCAGCCGAAGCCCCTTCAAGGGGAGTTTTGGGCTGGAAAGCACTTTTGCTTCGTTTCATCATTATTTTCTTCTTGTTTCCCGTGTTTGTATTTGAATGCTTGCACTTGAACATTAGTTTCACAATCACCTATTCTACATTTGGTATTGATGAAGTTCAACATATGCTCAGCAATTCATTGCTACTAAAATAAGAAATGCAAATTCAGCTAAGTGTGCTCCAAGTCTAACGTTAAGCTGGGCCCGCGTTCCTTTGTAGTTTTTGTAGAGTATTATCATTAGTAGAGAAGGGTTAATGGCAAAGGCCGGTGATTGTTTAAAAATTCACATTACCAAAGTGGATTACATTGCATCTACTGAGGGGATCAACAATGTAAGCCTACACTAAGCCATTATTGCAGAAACAAAGCTTTCATTTTAAGCCTTTGGAAACAAGCATAATATGGACAAAAGAAAAAATTCTTCTGATGTAAGAACAAGGCAGGCACTACATGCTTTTCATCCTTACTCAGTTTTAGAGCCGTGTTGAATACGCAAAAAAAAAAAAAAAAAATGGACCATCTCCCCAAAGAACGAATCATTAAATTATAACATATCCACGATTTGGAAACGGCTTCTTGTCTACAGCTAAAAACCCAGTAGAAATCCTTTATTTAAATGTCTTTGCCCTTTTGTTGAGAATCAGTCACAACATGGAGATGTGCATTCTTTAGGACTGTCTCACCATTTGTGCTTTTTTATCTTCTAATGCGAAGAAAAAGAATGATTTTGAAACCTCCATTCCCGTAGCCAGTGTCAGACTTTACCCTTTACAGTGGTAATTCATTACAAACAGTATCGGTATGTGTTAACTAAATGCTAAACCACCAGTTACTGACAGAAACAGGGACTGGTCCAGGGCTAACCGTATGTGACAAGTATCATTTTCCACAACACACTCAGAAGTATTGATAGCCCATCTTACAGATGGAGAGACTGAGGCTCCGAGAGGTTAAGTAACTCACTCTCCATCACTTACTAAAGAAACGATGATTCCCACTCAGGTCTGGAAGGAACCTACAGCTGAGGCACCTCCCCTTTCCACTGTGCCTTCCGAGGACAGGAGACTTTCCTGTAACATCATTTTAATAAGTTACCAGCAAAATTCTACAGGGAATTGAAGCCTCTCAGACAATTTTTTTTTTTCCTTTACAAATGTGAGCTCAACAATGAAGCGCCTTTTCGTTGTATGTAAATTAGCTCTAAATATACCGTGCCATCACTGATACCGTGTGGTACGTGGAAAGAACCTCACAATTTGTAGCACCTTAAGCTCAAGGAGATAGTAAACTCTCCTATAATATATCATGTATCTGTGGCAACTACCTTTACTTCTTCAGGAAATTGCTGAGAATTGGTAAGTAAAACAAATAGCAAACAACAAATTAAATAACACGCCCCCTGGCAATCAAAATACTCCACACATTCTGTCAATGAAGGCCGTGCCTTTCACACATAGGAGAAAACTGCAGGCCCGCCTTCTGGGTTTAGTAACAGTTCTTTTAAACATGATTCAGCAAACTCCGTTATCTGCTTTCTTTGCTCACAATACACTAAAAACAATGAATTAGAAAACAGGAAGAATTCCTAGCAATAATGAAAAATCGCAAGTCTGGCCAGAAAGAAGAGAGAACAATGCTATCCAAAAACATTCACAAAAATTAAAAACGCATAATATACCAAAGGCCCGAATGCATAGGTAAATAAAAAAATCATAGCACTTGTTCTAGCATTAGTAGATTCATTACAAAAATATATATAATAAGATATAAATATAAACATAAAGATAACATTGTTTTTTTATTTTTGGTGCAAAAAGGTGGTTTTACTAGAAATTTTATTATTATTTTAAATAACTATTAAATATTATATTAAATGGTTATATAAATATATAATATATAACTTTTATAAAATAAAATTTATAGAAAATATTTAAACTATTTGAAGCAATATTTGATATAATGTTACATATATTTTGGTTACTATACATTTAAATATAAACATATAAAAATTAAAAATATAGTAAAAGCCAATACTTTCACACTAGAATCCTAGGAATAATTGTCTATTAGAATGCTTTCTTCTACTGAGAATTCTGGACTTAAAGAGTGAAACTTTTATTAGATGGAAGATTTTTAGCAGATGAATCTAAGGGAGGCTTATTAAACTAGAATGTGCTCCTGAGTATATTAGGACCCAATGAGGTTAATGCCCATGATAGCCATTTTTTTTTAAAGATTCTATTTATTTATTTGAGAGAGAATGAGAGAGAGAGAGAGAGAGCATGGGAGTGCCGTTCAGAGGGAGAAGCAGACTCCTTGCCAAGCAGGGAGCTGGATGATGCGGGACTCGATCCTGAGACTCCAGGATCATGACCTGAGCCGAAGGCAGTTGCTTAACCAACTGAGCCACCCAGGCGCCCCTGAAGGCAGTCGCTTAACCAGTTGAGCCACCCAGGTGCCCCATAGCCATTTTGATAGTATGCCTAAACTGCCTTCTGTATCTTATTATTTTTTTTTACATATCTTCTGCTGTTTCTGAGTGAGATCACACCTTGCTTCAGTTCCTTCACTGAGTTTGTATTTCGTGGTTAGGAGTGAAGGGGTTTTTGATTTTTCTGTAAAAGTTGATAATAAGTATGTAATAAAACCTTAATCTATGCTAAAGAGAAAAAAATTAAGTGAGAAGGAACTGATGACATGTTTATAACCCGCAGAACTGTAAACTCCTTGTAGGTAAAAGACCCATGAATAAATCTGTTTCCCCCACAAGGCTTAGCAAGCAATAAAACTTGGAAGAACTGAGTGAATGAATGCATAAAGTTCATTATGCTTTGCCTAGCTCACATTTTTGGGGAGTAGGAGGAAACCAGAGGAGGTGACTTTATTATGGGCTCTGTTGCTGTCCTTGTTTGGCTCACTCCCACTACCAAGAAAATAAAAGTCCAAACTAAGCAGGAAAATCATTTCTAGACAAAGGTATCTTGCAAACAATTGCCCTCAAAGTATTATTTGTAATATATATATATTAAGCAAAATATAATATACAATAATATATTAACACATAATATGTAATATATATATTATTTGTAATATATAATCATAAGCAAAATATAATATACAATTATATATAACATAAAATATATAACATATAATTATATAATATAATGATATACAATAATATATAATGTATAATTATATATATAACCTTAAGTAATAAATATTATATATAGAATGATACACTTACATACACGTATGTGTTAAAAGCCCTCAGAGTTCTCAATACATTTCAATGAATGAATGTTTGAAATATTTAGTAAATACCTGCTATGAAACAAAGCATTACAGTAGATTCTGTATTAACCTCCACACTGATAAGGGATATACCAATGAAACCCTAAATAGACCATTCTTAATAGCTTGAAATTTTAGTTTTTGTATTTTTTATTTCTTTATTACAACATTCTACATGATAATGGTAACAACTCGTAGAAATCAAAAAGAAGGGTGGCGCCTGGGTGGCTCAGTCAGTTAAGCAGCTGCCTTCGGTTCAGGTCATGATCCTGGGGTGGGGGTGGGTCCGGGGATCAAACTGCATGGGCTCCCTGCTCAGTGGGGAGCCTCCTTCTCTCTCTCCCTCTGCCCCACCACCCCCCTCGTGCTCTCTCTTATGTGCTCTCTCTCAAATAAATAAAATCTTAAAAAAAAAAAAAGAAATCACAAAGAAGTTCAAGTGCCGTGATTTTCCATCTCCCATCAACAACTCCCACCATAACCCCCACATGAGGTAAATTGTGTAACACTTTGTGTACATTCTTGCCTATCTTTCTCTATGTTCATAAAACATCGTCAAATTTGAAATAACCATACATAGCGAAATATTAATACAAAAATGCGGTCATACTAATAAGTCTGTCACAATCCCACTTGCTTTTCTCACTTCATAGATCATAGATATCCATGTAAGTCAATGCTGATAGCTCTAATTCATCATTTTTAATATTGATATAATGCTGCATACTTTGGGTTCCCCATAATTTGCTGAACTACTCCATTATTGATGAAAACTTATGATTTTTTTCCATTTTTTTGCCTTCACAAACACTGATGAAGAACAGCCTTGGAGACATTTTTCATACAGTAATGCACTGGTGTTGAAATGAACCTTTATTGAGTACACTATGCTCACTGCTTATCTTTTTGAATTGATTTATAAGACCTCTTTTAATATGAGAAATAAATAACTGCCATCCTGTGCTACATTTTCTCCTTTCCATGAGTTTATGGGAACATGCATATAATGTGAACCAACGAAACGGATAGCCAAGACTGCTGGAATGGTTTAAAATAAACATTAGTGACATTGAAGGGAAGTTTGCAATATTCACTTTCTAAAATATTAATCTCTACAAGGACAGGAGTCTTTGTTTCATTAAACCATGTGTCTCAAGGATCTAGAACAGAGCTGGCAAATACTAAGAACTCAGTAAATATCTACTTACATTTATTCAATAAAATTTGTTGAATAAATGTGTGTGTGTGTTTGTCTGTGTACACACAATTGACCGTTGAGCCACACTGGGGAGTTCGGGGCGCCAATCCCTCACACAGTTGAAGATCCACATATAATTCTTGACTCCCCCAAAACTTAACTACTAATAGCCTACTGTTGGCTAGAATCCTTACCAATAACATAGACAGTTGATTAACACATACATTATATGTTATATATATTATATACTGTAGTCTCCCAACAAAACAAAGTGAAGAAGAGAAAAGCTCACTAAGAAAATCCAAAGGGAGAGAAAATACATTTCCAGTACTGTATCATCAGAAAAAACTCACATCCAAGTGGGGCCCGCAGAGTTCAAATCCGTGTTGTTCAAGGGTCAACTGTGTATCAACCTCTAACACTATAAAATATTCATTTTCCAAATGGGAAGGAAGGTTGTGTGTCTTATTTTTAGCACATCCAAACATCCCACTTAATCTTGAGAGGCAGATATTCTTATTTCTGTTTTACAGATGAGAAAATCAAGACTCAGAAAGTTGTCCAAGATAACACAGCCAATAAATAAGAGAGCTGAGACATAAATCCAGGTTATTCTGACAACAGAGACAGATACTTTCCACTATGTCATCCTGCCTTTCAGCATGAGTATCTGACCTGGGGCTGGGAGAAATATGCTTATCATCTAATTTTCAACTTCAAATGCCCTGGGACTGAGAAATAATCTAAGATCTATGAACCAAGAATAGCATCCTATTTGCAGTCATAATACATAAAATATTTGGTTTTGTGGCCCTAAAAATAGCTATAAAAACATGGGCTCTAAAACACTTAAGCAATGAAGTGGATAAATTTAAAAATAAAAAAGAAATAGGAGGCAGAAAGCAATCAGAAGGCTGCTCTCTACAAAAAGCCAAATTTCATCCCAAGAGACTACAGGAGAATGTGATTAACTAAATCAACGTGTTTTAGGAACAAAATCCTGCAAACCAGTCCAGAAACACTATCCCAATCATAGAACTGAAAAATATCTTAATCATGTCAAATTGTAACACAATCATATAGAGATTGTCAAATACACATTTTTAATAGCAAAAGCCTAAAAGCATTTCTGGCTACAAAATAAATTTTAAAATAACTTGAAAGATACAAAAAGTTCATTAACCAAGTTTGTGTGCATGTATGTAAATTAAATCTGAATTATTTACAGGGACGTTGTAAAATATATGTATGTGTATATATATAAAATCTTCCAACTTATATTAAGTGTCATAATTTAATAATTTCTACTGAATAAAATTTGATTATCATTGATTGGACTATTTTCTGTAACTCAAGAATGTTCTTATTCATGTAGTGGAATCATTAAGTTTTTTCTTTTTATTTTTTTAAATGCTATTTGCCATAACAATTGCCAGGGATTATTAGTGTTGGCTATCACAAGTTAACCTATGTTTTTATAGTTAGCAGATATGGTAGAAAAATTTCTACAGGCAAAAACGTTGGATTTTTTTTTTTTTAATTTTACATTCCAGACTCAGCACCCTCTGTTTAGATCAAAATACAATTCTCTCAACTAAGAGCAAGCAAAACACCAGTGGTTATCATGTCTGGGGGTCAGGGGATACAATTACTGCTAAAATGCGATATTACCATGGAATCATTTGACTAACACTATTGAATGAAAATCCCTCCTATCCAAAAGTCACACAGTTAGCTGTGGCAATCCAAAACCTTTGGCATTATTCTTGGGTTAGGGTTAGAGTTCCTTTTTGTCAATCTTCTGTGTGAAAGAACATTGTTAGAAAACAAAGAAAGCTTGGATTAAAGGTTAATGTTAACCACATACATTTTAGTTGAACAGTAATCTCTATGTTGAAAATTTAGCATCAAAAATCATAATTTCTTATAGACAGAACCCCATTAAGATTACTACCAGAATAACAGCTATCAAAAACCAAGAAAACCTGTTATAAATTTGTCATTTGAAGAGAGATGAAAATATTATAAGTTCTACTTTAAATAATACTTTTTCCTCTTAATATGTATTTTAACTTTATCTAAAACTATAACATATAAATCTATATGATTTTATGAATGGAAATTACTCAAGAAAATGTTGGGCAAATGTTAATGAAAATGATAATCTAAAATAATTTATATTTATCTGGCATACAAGCATTCCTATTTTCAAAGGATATAATACATAACCACAAAATGTTTATAACTTCTCAGTGTAAAGTTATGAAGTATATATGAGACAAATAAAAGGCAATTTTCCATTTGTTAAATGAGGAACTCATAATATGATTTAATCATGAAAAGAAATGCCTATCTAGTAATATAAAATAATCATTTCTCATATTTATTCTAATATTTTATCACAAGGGCATTCATTTACTTTTTATGAAATAGTGTCAATTTAATAAACTACTGATATGACTAAAGCTGTAACATTCTTTCCCAGAAGATGTTTCTAGGAGTTTTATGAATGTTTTTATAAAAGTACTTTCTTTCTTTGTGCTTTTAAAAAATGTTCACAATAGCAGAGACACATCTATTTTACAGACTACCAGAATTTAAATAGAGTCAAATTTGCCATTTCTAAAATTCAATCATGATAGGACATATCAAACTTTGCTTCTTTGAGGCTTATTTTCTTTTTGATGGAAAGAAACTGCTGAGATCTTGTTGCCTTAGAGAAGAGAATGTTCCAGAGTCTCACCTCTGGCCCAGCCATCCCAGAACTGATCCCCTCCTTTGCCATGCTTCCTCCAACCGTCTGGCTCAGACCTTCCATAGAAACTGTGTGTAGGAGGAAGTGGGGAGAGAAGAGAGGATGGCAAGAAACAAAGTCCCCAAGACATTCTGAGGAAGATGAAATTATAAAATCCTTAGTATTTCACTAAAGAATAATTTGCAGTCACACTATCATATATGCATGACAGCTTTAGATTATAATTATTAAACTCTTCTTGGTTCACATTAAAATGCCTAAATAAGTGAGTAACCTAAATTTTCCATACTGTAACTTAAAACCAGACATTTAACACAGTTAATGGAAACCCAATATCTGATCCTATAAGAAAGAGTTTCATTTTCTTTAAAATAACACTCTGAGAAACTGTTCTGAAAATACAAACTTCTCATGTTGCACACCTAAACTGTCATGGTCATAAAATGAGACTAAATTCTTTCGCTAATCTTATTCGTGAAATATCTCATGTGCTTTTAGAAAATACCACATTGTGGCTAAACACCATTATTCCATTATGCCTGAAAATAACCAGTGGCTTATAGCAGTAAACAATTCAAATTACATTCCTTGTATTAGAAAGCTAAAGTCATACAGAAATAGAACTGATATTGAAAGCCCAGAGAAACTCAATATGTTTTCATCCGAGCACAAATTCAAATAAATCACTGAATACACATTTATAGTGACTTAATAGAGTATATTTCAAACAAAAATACATGAATTTTGCAAGCAATCAAGCCTCAATATTCTGTATAATTTACTAAATATTCTACAAAGAATAGTCCATTCTGATTTATAATAGTAAAACACAACAAAAGCTTTCAACCAAACTAGTACTATTCACTGCCAGTAATAGTTTGTAATACAGGTTTGAAAAAAATCTATAAAAAGTTTAAAACTTATCAAAATGTTTCCATGCCAACTTGTATTTAAAATACAATAAGAATGTCTATCTACAATGCACTGAATCCTATACTATTACCTCATGTTAAATTTATAACACTACCATCTAAATACAATGGAAATATATTCCACAGTATTTCATCATACATTCAATAAGTTGTTTTAAATATTTACCTGTAAACACAATATCTGAGGGATAATTTTGTTATAACAGCATGGTTTGAAAATGGGATGTAGAATTTCAAGTTCAAAACTGTTTTTTAATGTTCCAACTTTCCCTATACATTCACTTTTTTGTCAAAATTATCTCAGTATTTTGAGGAAGTCCCAATAGTTTATTTTCGTTTTTCCTTCCCCTGTCTTGGAGACATATCTAGTAAGAGCTTGCTATAGACAATGTCAAAGAGGTTACTGCCTGTGTTTTCCTCTAGGATTTTAATGGTTTCCTGTTTCACATTGAGCTCTTTCATCCAATTTAAGTTTATTTTGGGGATAGTGTAAGAAAGTGGTCCAATTTCATTCTTTTGCATGTGGCTGTCCAGTTTTCCCAACACCATTTGTTGAAGAGGCTTTTTCCCATTAGATATTCTTTCCTGCTTTGTCGAAGATGAATTGACCATATAGTTGTGGGTCCATTTCTTGGTCTTCTATTCTGTTCCATTGATCTATGTGCCTATTTTTGTGCCAGTACCATACAGTCTTGATGATTACAGCTTTGTAATATAACTTGAGGTCCAGAATTGTAATGCCTCCAGCTTTGCTTTGCTTTTTCAAGGTTGCTTTGCCTACTCAGGGTCTTTCATGGTGGGTGGTGTGTGTGTGTGTGTGTGTGTGTGTGTGTGTGTGTGTGTGTGTGTGTATGGAATATTACTCAGCCGTAAAAAAGAACAAAATCTTGCCGTTTGCAATGATGTGGCTGGAGCTAGAGGGTATTATGCTAAGCGAAATAAGTCAGTCAGAGAAAGACAAATACCATATGATTTCACACATACATGGAATTTAAGAAACAAAACAAATGAGCATAGGGAAAATAAGAGAGAGAGGGGCAAACCAAGAAACAGACTCTTAACTGTTGGTTAACATAGAGAACAAACTGATGGTTACTAGAGGGGAGGTGGGTGGGGGAGATGGGTTAAACAGGTGATGGGGATAAGGAGTACACTTGTGATTAACACTGGTGTTGTACCTAAGTGTTGAATTGATAAATTGTACACCTGAAACTAATATTACATGGTATGTTAGCTAACTGAAATTTAAATCAAAACTTTAAAAAATTATCTTAGTATAAAATATTGAGTTTAGCTCACAAGGATTTATGGACTACCTATATATATTATATAAATATATATAGCCATTAAATATGATGGACTACCTATATTGTGATAGTTTCTGAGAATATAAATAATAAACATATTCCCTTCTTTTGAAGACCTGTAAGTGGAAACTGACTTGAAAATTCAGTTACACAATGAGGCCAAGTAGCATGAAAGAGCTTTCAGGATATTTACATGGGTTTGTGACACAGTACTCTGCAGCAAATTCACTGATGGACAGCATCTCTCTAGCAAGCAAGAAGATTTGGGACCAGTGCAACAATCCAGGGCAACAGTAAACAGGATAGGAGAGGAGGAGAAAGATTCAAGGAGTAATTAGGAGTCAAATGGACAGGCACAAAGGTTTATTGGTTGAGGGAAAGAGAGTAAGTCTGAGTATGACACCCAGATTTGCGTCCTAGGTAACATTGAGAATGAAGGTGCTGGGAACTGCAAAAGAAAATACAAGGAACTGAGCACATTCTTGACAAGGATGAAAGAAGAGAAGAGCAGCGCAGACAGAGAAAGAGAGCTTTTTGTGCTGGTTAGGTTTGAGTTGCTCATGTTTCATCCAAATTTGTGTGCTATTTGCATGTGTGAATCTGACGTTCTGGGATGAAGAGTTACATTTTAGGGCTCTCAGTTGATGGTAGTAGTTTAAAACTTGAAAATTGGTGAGCTTGTCTAGAAACCATGTACAGAATGGGAAAGGAAGAGAGAAAAAAGAAAAATCTGAGAAAACACTGAAGCGTGTATGAGAAGATGATGGTAAATCATGTCCAGTGTAGCAGATGAAGACTGAGATTGGGTCACTGCACTTAGTAAGTGGGGACTGGGGAGATTACCAATGATTTTGATATAAAAAGAGCAGAAGCAGTGTGGCGAAGGGCAGAGGTTTCTCACAGCGGATTGAAAAATTAATTAGAAATTAGGTAGTCGATAGAGTAAATAAATTATACCCACATGTCTAGCTGTAGAGTGGAGAGCTATAAGTTTTTTTTTTTAAAGATTTTATATATTTATTTGACAGAGAGATACACAGAGAGAGAGGGAACACAAGCAGGGGGAGTGGGAGAGGGAGAAGCAGGTCTGTGCTGAGCGGGGAACCTGATGTGAGGCTCGATCCCAGGACCCTGAGATCATGACCTGAGCCGAAGGCAAACGCTTAATGACTGAGCCACCCAGGTGCCCCAGCTATAAGGTTTTAACAAAAAGAAAAACACTGGGGAAAAAAAGAGATTTTACTTGCTGTTTCCTTTTTCTTTTCCTAAGGACTGAAGAATCTTGACCATATGCACAGGCAGAAGAGAAAAGGTCATAAAAACTAGTAAGTTAAAAGTAAAAGACAAATAGAAATAATTGGTGAGAAATAAACCAGAGGGCATCAAGAAAAAAAGAGATTAATTATAAGCAAAAGAGGGTACACTGCTCTATTCGAGATAGAAAGTAGGGACATTCAGTGTGTGGAGAAGTTCCTAGCCCAGGGAATTCTTACTTGAACACATGCATAATTTCACAGGTATCTTATTTGAGAACCTTCACTTGTTTGTGAAATACATAAGGATAGCTTCACTGTAATAAGAATATTCACACTTTTGGGGCACTTGAGGGACTCAGTCAAACGTCTGACTTTTTTTAAAGATGTATTTATGTATTCGGGGGGGGGGGTGGAAGGGCAGAAGGGAAGGGAGAGAGAGAATCTCAAGCGGACTCCCCACTGAGCATGGAGCCCAAAAACATGGGACTCTTGATTTTGGCTCAGGTCATGATCTCAGGGTTGTGAGATCCAGCCCTTGCCCCCCCCGCCACGCCCATCAGGCTCCATGCTGGACAAGGAGCCTGCTGAAGATTCACTCTCTCTCCCTCTCCCTCCCTTTCTTTCCCTCTCTTAAAAAAAAAAAAAAAAAAAAAAGACCGTTCACTCTTTTAACTTAAAAAAAAAAATTCAAATAGGACTTCGATGAGACATTATTTGAGTTACAGGCCCCATACTATTGATAATTATCCATACTTGAAAACCAAGGAAACTGGCTTATAAGCCAGTATGAAATTTTTTTATATGAAAAATCATATAATTTATAATTTTGAGTTAATAATGATAATAATGTTGAATCTGCTGTTAGAAGCCTCAATGTCTTAGGAATGGCACAAAGTTAGACTTATTCTCAAAACTCCCCAAAATATGACTCAATGAAGAATGACAAAATCACTTTTATTTCATGCTAGTAAATGCAAGAAAATGAAAAGCGTGTGAACTTTCTGGCTTTTACAACATCAGAATTTCACTAAAGTACATAAAAATAAATATATGCATTTTTTGTATATTTATGCACATATGGATGTATGTATATAACTAGCACCTTGGAACTACTTTATGTGTCAGTATAAAGAATATATAGCCCAGAAACTTAAAACTGCTTTCCCAATATTTCTACAAGTATACTGATATGCAGAAAAGTGAAGCCTCTACAGAGGCCCATGTTTACTAACTCCACTGTCTATGGGCGCTGCATCTGTCTGTTCTCCAATCCCCACCACAAGTCTTGAGGGAGTTAATATCCCCATTTTACAAAGGCAATGACTGAAACTCAGAGAAGTTGGGCTCTCAGTCAAGATCACATATGTAGCTAAAAAATGTCAGAGCTGGGATTTGGGTCTTCTATTTGGCTTCAGAGCCCATGCTTTCTTCACCATGTTATGTTTCTTCCTCTCATGTATTTCATGGCTGACCCTGCAGATGCAGTAGAAACCACCACCTTGATACCTAAAGCCACAGACTGTAACCCTCTGCACTGTGAGGTGACACAGTCAGTTATCCGCTGGCCCCTTGGAGTGCAGGGTGAGGGCAACTTGCACTCTCTTCTCACTACTTCCAAACTGTCAAGCCCACTCCCAGTCTGTGAACTGATATATTCACGCTGTGCCCTCCAGTTCCCTGACCTTAGACTCATGCCTCCGCCTGGGCAGCCTTCCTACCTTCTCCACCTGGTGAAGTGCTAATCATCCAAAGCCCCATCACCTCCCACATCTGACCTCCAGCTCTGCACGAGGCTCATCTCTCACCAGGCAGAGCTAATAGTCCCCTCGCCTGGTACCCATAGGGCACGTTTCAAGCACTTATCACTCAGAATCATAATAATTACTTTAATCTCTCCCCTGCTGGAATGTGAGCCTTTCCAAGATAGAGACAGTATTTTATTCAATGTAGAATCAATAGTGCATAAAGCAGTGTGTGGCACATAGTAGATAATAAATAACCGTCTGCTGTGGAGAGAAAACACCGTGGGCTTTGGAGAGGGTGAGGGGAGAGGTGGGTGGGTCTCACACTATCTGTGTGAGCTTGGACAAGCTACTGCCTGTGAGCCTCATGTCCTCATCTGCATGGACATAAGATTACCTATCTTCAAGAGTTGCTACAATGACCTAAAGAGAACCAACTCAGAAATTGGAGTCCCTAATATGCAATTAAGTACTTAATAAACGTAAGTTTCCTGTCCTTTCCCCTCCACCTTCCTGAATTCCTAAATGCAGGATAGGCAAGAGCTCATTTACTGATTGAACAAATGAGGCTACGTGCATTTACTGATGGAACAAATCTTGCTCAAATGTGTAAGAAGAATGAGAAACTCTAGTAAACTCTGTGTGCATGTGTCAGAAAGGTGACTTTCTGCAAAGAATTGACAATCCTGTGGGGAAAATAATTTTGTTCAAATGATGACCTTTTTTTTTTTTTAATAAGGTGGAAAATTGAGTACTATAAGCTAAGTGCATGGATGCTGCTATGGGGAATCCAGCGTGGGGGTGCAGCTGCTTTGGTTGGGGAGAAACCAGAAGTGGTCCCCAAACATCTGGAACCTGAAATAAATTTTGAAGAAGTGACTATAAGTTGGAGTCATGGGTATGCAAGAGAGGAAATCCTAGGGAAAATGTTCAGTGTGAAGAAAGGCACAGAGGTAGGAGGGCAAAGGATTTCCCTGGGACCGGAGACTGGTTGGTATGACTTGCCAAAGCACAAGAAGCATGAGAAAGTTTACGGGATAAAGACAAACTGCAGAGAAAAGAAACCTGCACATGTATTGAAAAATTAAACACTTGATTCATTATCTGGCTACTAATTCTCATGCTTCCTGATTTGAGCCCCTCTACTCCACTTATCAGGATTTTCAAACAAAGTTATACACAAGAGGAAAGGGGAATTAAAACGCAAATTGGTATTGTATACTGTGCATGGAAGCAAGTTCTATTTACTGATTTAGTTGAGACAGGAGGAAAGGCTATTTTTCTAAATGGGTGAGTCTCCTTTCCCATTTGTGTTGATGATATGTGACCAACCATTCACCCCCAGCTTGCAGGATTGTGAGAACAAGAAAAAAATGAGTATGATCAAAGAGAGTCTTTTGCATAAGAAATAAAGTAAAAATAAGACAAAAATGCTTCCTGAGAGACACCAATGTCTTTCTCCACTGACCAGTCCTTTCCCGGTTACATACTCAAAATCTTCTACTGCCCCGCTCCCTTTTTTTTTTTTTTTTTTTTACAGCAGTTGCTGTTTTAAGTTTCTGAAGTTTAAAACAAAACCAAAATATTCCTCTCCTCATTTTTCACTGATTTAACTGATTTCACCATTTCACTTTCTTCCTCCCCCACCCCCCCTTCTTTTTTCCCATGATGACCAAGATTTTAGGTGCTTGGCTCTTAGCCAAATGAAATTTTGATAGCAATGAAAGTAAAAGAATGATACAAAACGTGGCAGGAGGAAAGTCGAGCACATGTAAGTAATCCTATGTGGACATCATAACTTATTTAGGACTTGTCAGTTGTACATTTTCATCAGAAAGCAGTAACCAATCCCCAAACACACCATTTGCCTCTCATTTAAATGGAGTCCCAAACTTTCGAGTCCAAGTATATAATCTGTGTTCATGATTAGGTTTCCCATAGATGGTATTCTGCATATGTTAGATTACACAAAATACAAAGGATAAGCCTGGCTTATCCTATTTTACTGAAGTTTGTTCATTAATTTCAGCTTCTTAACACGTGCTACGGAACTTAAGTCTTTTTTTTCCTTGTGTTGTGATCCAGCTAATTTCAATTTAACAAGTATTTTGTCTTCCTTTTTGGGCTCTGTGTGTTTGTGTGTGGTTTCTTTATACTTCCTGTTACTATACAGTATGTTAGGTCACAAGGATTGATGATAATCAAAAACAGAAATAAAAAAGAAAGCCATTTGGAAAGTTCTCAGTCTAACAGGGATCAAACAGCACACCATTATCTTAAGTAGGGCTTTCTTTCAATGCCGCATCAGCAAACAGTTTTGAGTACCTGCTATGTGCTAAAATGCAGTAAAAATGTTTATTCGTCTTTTCGGTTCAGTCTAGTGTACTAGCAAGGGGGCTACAACTCTTGCATTTCTGTTCATAGCTAAATGAAGGCATTATAATCCTTTTAGATTCCTCTTTGAGTTACACATCGCCACATACCAAAGCATCCCAAAAGTTAGGGACTTCAAATGACAACCAATCATTATCTCTTTAAATTCTGTGGTTCCCTCAGGCAGCTTGTATGCTTCCCATGGAGTAGCTGGGTGCTGGGATGGCTGGAGTGGCAGAAAGGCTTGACAGGCGAGAGGCTAGGAGCGAAGTTGGGGCTGTTGGCTGGGGACCTGGGGGTTTCTCCACGCAGGCCTCTCTACGTCCATTCCTGGGTTTCCTCATGGCACGGGAGCTGCTCTATGAAGGCGCACTTTAACCACAAACATTCCAAGAGGACAATCTCCAAAAGGCAAGTGTTTATTAAGTCTCTGCTTGCATTTCACTT
Organism: Phoca vitulina; assembly: GCF_004348235.1. NCBI lineage: Eukaryota > Metazoa > Chordata > Mammalia > Carnivora > Phocidae > Phoca > Phoca vitulina. The sequence goes on along the minus strand of NW_022589706.1, from coordinate 11,179,314 downwards.
GCTAATGTTTCACTAACCAATGACAGACACATGGCCAAACTTAGATTCAACTAAAGGGACTACACATGGCCATGAATACTGGGAGGTGTGTTTCTTCAGGATGACTAGAACAGTCTACCACAAGTTCCCCCTCTCCCTCACCAACAAGTACCTCTGAGTTGTCCTTAGTTCAATCTGCAGTTCTCTTTCTCATTTTCTTTCTTTTTTTTTTTTCTTAAAGAAATTTTTCTTTTTTTTTTTTTAAGATTTTATTTATTTATTTGAGAGAGAGAGAATGAGAGACAGAGAGCATGAGAGGGAGGAGGGTCAGAGGGAGAAGCAGACTCCCTGCCAAGCAGGGAGCCCGATGCGGGACTCGATCCCGGGACTCCAGGATCATGACCTGAGCCGAAGGCAGTCGCTTAACCAACTGAGCCACCCAGGCGCCCTCTCATTTTCTTTCTTTCATCTTTTTTTATTTTAAAAATCTTTATTTATTTATTTGAGAGAGAGAGAGCACAGAGAGAGAGTGAGAGGGAGAAGCAGACTCCCCGCTGAACAGGGAGCCTAATGCGGGGCTCGATCCCAGGACCCTGAGATCATGACCTGAGCCGAAGGCAGATGCTTAACCTACTGAGCCACCCAGGCGACACCCCCCATTTTTTTTTTTTTTTTTTTTTTTTTTTGCTAAAATCTAGCTGGGCTTTTAAAAAGGGTTGGGGGAAGAACAGCAGCAATCATTCAATGAGTAAACATGTGTTGAGTAGTAGTGAAGAATACACTGTACTAGGAACCATATGTGACACGAGACTGAACACAATTCTTCCTCTGCCCTCACAGCTAAGGCCCTCCTAACAGATGCCCCCAGTCCCTCAAAACTGCCCTCCTACTTTCCAGATTTCAACATGTCACAACCCTGCTAAGTATTTTCCATGTTTTCTCCAGCCTGCTAGATGAGACCCAAACTCTGGAGCACGTCATGAAAGGTCCCTCAAACTACCCTTTCCAGGTTTATCTCCTACCACTTCTCCTCAGCGTGCCTCTTCCTCCCTTTTGTAGGTCCGTGTCTTTTTTCCTGCCATTGCATCTAGCTGGAATGCTCTTCTCCAGTCCTCAGCTCCAGGAACATGTAATTTTTCTCTTCATATCCACACTTAAGTACTTTTCTATGAGATCTTCACAAAGACAAAAAGAACAAATCACACATATATGCCTACACAGGCTGCAAACATATCTCTAACATCACACCAGTGCTGTTCCGTGTGGTTTGCACGTTTGTCCTTTCCAGGGACTGTAGACTCTTTGAGGACACTATCTTCACAGTTATACAACTTGGCATTTTCTATTGATACAGCTTGGTTTGTAGGAGGAAAGAAAAAGATCTCTTAATTTCTTTCATTTCTATGAAATGTACTCTCTTTTCTTCACTATCTTCAAAATAAAAATATCACAGTTGTAGTTACATATCAATTTAGGACCTGAGAGTTTCTCTAGGATGAAATGTGCTCTAATGAAAAATGGAGGCTAATAAATTCCTGTTCAGTGAAAGTCAATCAATCAATCAAATGGAAATATAAAAAGCCACTACACCTGTTTCAATGCCTTATAATAAGCAAGATGGCTGACTTCCAAGGGTGCTGATAAGATAAGGGCATGCTCTCTAAAACTGCCACTGAACACTTCTGAATTAAATTTGACATCTTCATTAAGAGAACCTAAACAGTGAACCTATATTAAAAGCAGGCCTTACATAGTATAAAACTAAAATATCCCATATAATGCTAGTTTCATTTTAAATTCATCATAAGGATATATCCATTGAAGTTTTCAAATGTATATTTGAATTAATGATAAAATATGTCTCCTATTCAGCTTTAATTGTAATGTAGTTAGAAGATTTCCGTAAGTGAATGGATTTTTAACATAGTCATATAGATGATGACAGAATGTGAATTTATATCATGGCAAGCTCCATATCACATGTAATCAGATACAAACAATTGGGTAATTCAATCAGCCAGTGAATTCATGGTAAGGTAATAGACCTTATTGGATGATAAATGTTGGCTTTAGAAACACAAGACCTCCTGGGGTCAGGCCCCATTTAACATTCCATCTTCTTCCCCAATCACTTGCTCTTCTCTCCTGCTCCCTCACCCCATCGGATTGCAGATGTCATCTCTTCTAGTGGATATTACACCCCCACCTTAACCTCCTTCTACAAATACAACTCCTTTTTCATGACCCATCTCAAGTGTCATTTCCTCTGTGTAGCCCTCATTAACCCTTTATCTGTAAATGGAAGCTCTATCCTCAACATCATGCCGCAGTTTTGATTTCAATACTCTGAAGGTTGACCACTGTTTTGTATAGGTGTCCTTCCATCCCTCCCATAGGGTCTGTGTTTTATTTAATTTGAACAGTCCACACTGCCTGGCATGTCATAGGCATGGGATAAATGTTTGATGACCGATCTAACAAATGACTGCATAAAATGAAGTTTGAATCTTGTCTTTCAGTTTGAATAGTCATTTACTTAAATCATGAAAACTCAATAAAAGGACTGACATTTGTATTGGATATTTTAACTTTAGCTAAGTCTTCATTCATATACTTTAGAATAAAATATTACAAATGGAAAGGATATAAATTATAGGATATGAAAAAATAGACTATAATATGAGTGAAAGCACAATTCTAAAATGTGTCATATGCTTCTGCACCCTTTGGCAAAAGGATGAAAAGAAAGAACTAATCTGCATTTCTCCAGTTCTATTTTTGCCACTTATTAGATATGAAATCTTTCTGTAAAATGAGGTCAACAATATTTCCTTTTCTTACCTCACAGATTCCTCATATGAAAATGCATATGAAAATTCTTTCCTTGAGCTAAAATGTAAAGCCCTTCTTTTTTATTGAGTCAAAAAGTTGATATACAGTGTATTTTTGCATTAGAAATGATTGAGCGTGATGAGCATTTAGCCCAATCACTGTCTAGCATACTTAGGGAGAATTTTCCTTTGAGAAATAAAATATTCATCATTTCTAATTATAAATGGTACTGTTGTCAAGACAACTTTTCTCATGAGGGATAGGATTATTCTAAAATGGTCTTTTTAAACAATTTTTTAAAACTCAATTCTTATTTACGAATGAAAACACTTCATCCTTATTAATATCTCATTACTCAAAATACTCTCAACAACTTAAAATAAATCTTATTTGAGGAAGGTTTCAATAGAATTCTCTTCCTTAGCTCTCCTAGGGAATTAGAATTCACTGCATGAGAATTTAACTATGTAGCACTTCAATTAAAAGCAGGGAGTCTGGAACTAATGTTACATAAGTAGCAAGCACAATAGAGTTAGCATGCCCCATTAATGCTTGGCCATTGGGGCAAAATGACATCCTGAGGCATGAAGAACAAAAGGGTAATTGGATATAACAGGGATCTCATTTTAGCAAACATGAATCTACATGGCCATTCCTATAAGCATGATTCATTGCAACGCTGCAAAAAGGAGGCATTCTTATATTGAAACTTTAAATAGGCAACAATATGCTTATCTCTTTCTTAAGACTGTAATAAAGATATATACAAAATAGCCAATATTCTGAATCATAAAATTGTAGTGTTATCATTATTCATACGATCACAATTATAAAATATTTATAATTTTTAAAAGATTATTTATTTGAGAGAGAGAGAGAGTGCATGTGCATGGAGTGGGGGGAGGGGCAGAGGGAAAAGGAGAGAATCTTCAAGCAGATGCCTGGCTGAACATGAACCCTGAGATCGTGATCTGAGCCCAGACCAAGAGTCGGAAGCTTAACTGACTGAACTACCCAGGTGTCCCTAAAATATTTATAATTTTTAAAGCTTTTTCATACAACTTTGTGAGCAAACAGGGCAGTGAGCCTCTAATTTAAAACAGGTAAATACACTCTTCGAGGTCCACAGCCAGTAAGAATTCACTCACTTACCATTCATTCATTTATCCACCTTTTACAAAGTATCACTATGTGGCCAACACTGTACTATACATTGACAGAATACAAAGACTAAGGAGACTAATCTTTTCATTAGAAAATCATGTAGCAGATCCAATTTTTTTTTAAACTGCAAATTCACTAAGCGTTATTGTATTTTAGTTCCCTAATAGCATAACAATATTCCAATGAAGATCTAGGCACAACAAAGGCTAAATTTAAAGAAAAAAAAAAAGCAAGTTTTATAGGGGAAAATATATGTAAATTTCCTTTTTTGCTAAAATCAAACAATAAGCTGGAGATTTCTCTTGAAATTTAAAAAAGCAAGTAATTAGGTATTTAGCACCTAATATACATCTATTACTATGTTCACCACCAAATAAGAAGGAAATAAAGACCAAAGTTTTTTTGTAACTGAGAACCACAAGGCTATGTATTTGTGTGTGTGTATGTCTAAATTTGAGACAATCCAAATACAATTATACATTATCACCTAGAATATAAAGATATGTAGATAACTAGTGAAATAAGATTCAAAAAATTATACTTCCACAGAAAATTATAAAACATGTATTTTAAACTGTAAAAACAATGTCCTTGCACAATTTCATGTCCTTTATCAAGATAAATGTAAATATCAAACTGGAAATTTTTATATTCTCTGAAAATGTTTTTTGACAAAATATACCCTAACCTAATTCAAATAAGCAAAACTACTCTACTTTCTTCCTTGAAACTAGAACCCAGAACCAAACAACTATGGAAATTCAAAACCACCTTAAATGATTCATTGCAGACGCTGAACTCAGGTGAAAATCTTTATTGTAAAGAAAGCAAAGTATGTGGGTTTTTAAAGACTTCATATAACAGTATCATGTAATTTTAATTATTTTATAAATTCGATGAGTTCAAAAAGCAGAAAAACTATTTTCTTATCCTTATTAACCTAATCATAATATACTGTATCCAAAAGACTTTTGTTAGCATTAAAATGTTCTGTATTTTCTACATTGATTTTGTGAAAAGACTGTAAGATTATCTTGAATAAAAATATCATACATTTGAAAAAAAATCATACATTTGAAAATAATAACCTTTTTTTTCAGACTTTCCTAGGCATGACCATAATAGATTAATAATTTTAGTATTACAGGTTAAAAGATAATCAGTATAAAATACTGCATCTTTTTTTTAATACTGCATCATTTTTAATGAAGAGTATCTGTTACGGTGTTCTGTAAATGCCCAAGGCAAAGAAAGTATTTTTGCTTTGACAAATGGGCAACAGCAATGATGCCAAGCAACCTCAATAGAATATGGAATTGGCTCCCCCTGTTGGGCCTGAAAAGTTCACATTTTTGGCCATCACATCCTAGTTCTTAAAAAATAATAATAAAAAAAAGCAAAATGAACAATGTAAACAAAATTAAAGATCTACAAGTACATTGGACATCTATGTTTTTTTAGATAGATTTTATTTTATTTTATTTGTATTTGTTTTTAGATAAAAAGAAATCATGAAAATCAACATATGGTGACTGAAGAAAATCGGAATTAATTTTCAATTTTGTGAAATAGACAAAATGTCCAAATGAGGTATATAATTTCATGAATGTTATTGTGTTCTTTCATCATCTTAAAAAAAACAAACCCACATGTCATCCTTTCAAATACACACAAAAAAACAGAACAGTTATTCCTACACTCAAAATATGGTCTGAAATAATGTTATTGTAATGAAATTTGTTTTTACCTTTGTTCATATGTAAAGAAGTTTTTTTTAACACTACATCAAAAACTAATGATGTACTATATTTGGCTAACTGAACATAATAATAAAAAAAGTAAATAAATAAAATAAAAATAAATGGTACATTCTTGTTGCTCAGAGCAATGCAGAGGTTTATCTTTCTTAAGAAACAGTTACATCTCTTAGGAATGGCTGCCATGATTCACCCGTGGGAGGGCTGTCTAGCCTGCCTGCCCAAGCAGGTCTTGTAGGACAAGAGTGGAAATTCCTATAGAGCAAAGAGACAAAATCCCTAGTTGCTTATGAACGTGGCGCAGGAGGGGAAGCATATTACACGAAGTACTACAGCCACTGAAATCAATGTGAAATTACAACTATGAATAACAAGTTTATGTTAGTGAAAGTAAAAATTTACAATCCCAATTTGCAAACAAAGTATTTATCAACCTCCATGACACCACACTCCTCTCCTCAGTAAAGGCTCTACCAGCATCCTTATGAGGGCTACTGTAAAATACAACAAGATTTTTATACAAATGAGGCATTTTGAAGGGGGACAAAAATGGAAAAAAGTTAAAAATCACAAGTCAGCCTTAAAGACCTTCGATATCCAGCAACGTATCAAGATATTTCTTTCATATCCTACTTCTTTTTTCATTCTTCATAAGTCATTTTTTTAACTTTATTTTGTTACTTTTCTTAAAGTTGGTCATTTAGAAAGTTAAGGTTAATAAGCCTTATCAAAATGTCCAGAGCAGTAAAGGGGTCCCAATGCCATGACATAAGAGCGAATCTGTGAAAGCTGATTGCTTTCCTTTTAAAGAGCAGGTGAGCTAAAACTGTGGTCCCTGCCTTCACGACAGGGTCCCTGGAAGGCTCAGGGACTGCTGATTAAGCAGCACAGAAGGCAGGTACAAGTATCAGTTTCTTCTGAAAATTCCTACGGGACCATTTTCTTTCCAGAAAACTGAGAGAAAATACCCATCAATGCTCTCCTTCTTGCGCATATGCCTTTAGGACCCAGCGCTCCAGCAAACATTGGTACTGTATCTTAGATACATATGGATTAAATAGGCTGAATGCACTGGCCTGGGAACTGAACCAATGTTTACAACATTGTTTCTATGGGAAAACATGTTCCAAATTCTAAATAACTTACAAAGGTTTGAATATACTGATAGAACTTTTTTGGTTGTTGAGAGACACATGATGAAGACAGGATATAGATTACAGTTGACTTGGATTCAATTCATGACAACTTTTTTTTACCTCCCACTTTTCCTCCTCTGGATGGCATAGGAACGCAAATGCCATGATTTACACAGGTATATAATTTTTTGCAACAAGAAAACATAAAAATCTCTAGCAACTTTAATCTAATTCCACCATAGCCACCCTACCCTATTTCAGTTAGCTCTACTGACATGTATTGGTTTGAGGATTTTGCCTGGGGAATCTCAAAAATGTAATCTTCCAGATTTTGCTGGTTAGCAAACACAGATTTTACTATACTTGTTTTCTCTTTTATCTGGAATGAATCGTCATCTGCTGGCAAATAGCTCATTTAAAACATCCAAGTTCTTAGCATTCAAGTTGAAGAGGGAAAAAAAAAAAAAAAAAGAACATTTTGCCTCCAGACTCTGAGGCAGTTATTAGAACATTTAGAAATACAGAATGGTTACAAACTGAAGAATTTCTTGCAAACTTTAAAATTCAGGAAAACAAAGTTTCACTTCAGATAAATCCTTTAATTTTGAATCTATTACAAAAAATGTGAACCACATTTAAAACATCATGATTTATAATAGTACTTTTTTATTAACTATTTCAAAATAGTTTATCAAAGCAGGCTGTAATAAAGACTTATTTTAAAAGAAATGATGACGGGGGCGCCTGGGTGGAACAGTTGATTAAGCGCCTGACTCTTGGTTTCGGCTCAGGTCATGATCTCAGGGTCATGATCCCAGGGTTGTGATCTCAGGGTCCTGGAATCCAGCCCCCCTCAGACTCCAAGCACTCAGCATGGAGTCAGTCTACTTAAGATTCTCTCTCTCCCTCTGCCTTTGCCCATCCCCTCCACTCTCATGCACGCACTCTCTCTCTCTCTAAAATAAATAAATCATTTTTAAAAATTAAAAAGAAATAAAAAGAAATGAGGACTAAGAAGTACAGTAAGGAAATGTGTGTGAATTAAACATAAAGAAGTGGCAAAAAAAAAGCCTTGATCCAAGATAGGAAAAAAAAAAAAGTCACTCTGAAAATCAAGATATATTAAGAGTAAACCACTTCCAAGGACAATTACAAGAGTTTCTGATTGCTCATAACATAATGCTGTGTGCACCTGCTGAGCTATCACCTTTACATTACCAGACAAGAAAGGGCAATTTCACACTGACCCCAGCAAGTCATAAATAGAAAATCTCAAGTTAGAAAAGCTATCCCTTTCACTCACTTTTAGGTGGTTTCAATCTACTTGATGAAATCTTCACTTTGCTTTCCTTTTCAGAGTTTAAATTTAGTTAAACATATTGAAGGAAAATTCCCATTTGTTCACTTCACAGATATTCCACCACTCTGAGGGAGGGCGGCGTGACCTCGGAAAAGAAAGTGGCACATTCAGGCAGCTCAAGCACAATGCTGTTTACATCCAGGAAGCCACACATTTAATAAAACTTGGATAGTGGTAACTTCCTGAGGCTTACTCAGTATCTATAGTCCAGCATCAGGGAATGGAATATAAGGGCACAGTGGGGTTGTTTACACGTCAATCACTTGTCAGTTTCACCAGTGCTGTACAAATACCCCTTGTACTTGGAAACTTTTTTACCAATAGCCGTAATTAGAAATTTTAAACACAGCCATAGACACTTTTTCTCAAACTACTAAATTAAATGACCAGCAGACACAAAAGGAAAGGTAATGCCATGGAAACTATTGTGCAACTGAAAAAATACATTTTTTCCACTTGTTTCCAGTTCAGGTCACTGGTTTATTTTTGGTTTATCCTCTTTGTTATGCAACATTCCACTCTCCATACCTTTTTTTTTTTTTTAACATTTGACATTTTAAGTAGGTGGAGTAATAAAATAAGTTAACTAATATCTCTGTGTTCAATGTGAAAGAATGTGAATCATAATACTAGTTTATTCTCATAAACATCACAAGAGGAACTGATGGACCTTTGTTTGACTTGCTGCTATTTTAGAATATCTAGAGTATGTAAAAGGTCAGTGGACAAGAAAATTTCTTTGAATGTGCTACCGGTTTTAGACATTTTCTTGGATTGAAGAGATCTCATGTATGACAAGAAACATCAAACAAATAAAGTGAAAATGCAGTTTCCTCTAAAAATTCTGCATCAAAGAACATGGTAATCTGAGCATGTAACTGTTTACACTTTATTTAATAATATATGTTCTTCCTTGTTCTCCATTACTTCTCAAAAGTGGTCCGTTAAGAAAAGTCAAGCCAATAAATTTAAGTAGATTTACTTACAATTATGCCTTCTCAACTGAACATAGATTTAAGATTTTTAGAAGAAAAAAGATCATTGTGCACAGTAAGGATGTCTGTAGATACCTCCTTAAAATCCTGAAAGTAATATAAGATTTTTAAAAATCTTTTTTAAATTTTATTTTATTTTGTTAATCACCATATATTACATCATTAGTTTTTGATGTAGTGTTCCATGATTCATTGTTTGCGTATAACACCCAGTGCTCCATGCAGTACGTGCCCTCCCCAATACCCATCACCAGGTTAACCCTTTCCCCCATCCCCTCCCCTCTAGAACCCTCAGTTTGTTTCTCAGAGTCCATAGTCTCTCATGGTTCATCTCCCCCTCCAATTTCCCCCCTTCGCCTTTCCCTTCCTACTTTTTTTTTTTTTTTAACATATAATGTATTATTTGTTTCAGAGGTACAGGTCTGTGATTCAACAGTCTTACACAATTCACAGTGCTTACCATAGCACATACCCTCCCCAGTGTCTATCACCCAGCCACCCCATCCCTCCCACCCGCCACCACTCCAGCAACCCTCAGTTTGTTTCCTGAGATTAAGAATTCCTCATATCAGTGAGATCATTTGATACTTGTCTTTCTCTGATTGACTTATTTTGCTTAGCATAATACCCTCCAATTCCATCCACGTCGTTGCAAATGGCAAGATTTCATTTTTTTGATGGCTGCATAATATTCCGTTGTATATATATACCACTCTTCTTTATCCATTCATCTGTTGATGGGACATCTTGGCTCTTTCCATAGTTTGGCTATTGTGGACATTGCTGCTACAAACATTGGGGTGCACGTACCCTTTTGGATCACTACATTTGTATCTTTGGGGTAAATATCCAGTAGTGCATTTGCTGGGTCATAGGGTAGCTCTATTTTCAACTTTTTGAGGAACTTCCATACTGTTTTCCAGAGTGGCTGCACCAGTTTGCATTCCCACCAACGGCGTAGGAGGGCTCCCCTTTCTCCGCATCCTCGCCAACATCTGTCGTTTCCTGACTTGTTAATTTTAGCCATTCTGAATGGTGTGAGGTGGTATCTCACTGAGGTTTTGATTTGGATTTCCCTGATGCCAAGTGAGGTTGAGCACTTTTTCATGTGTCTGTTGGCCATTTGGATGTCTTCTTTGGAAAAATGTCTGTTCATGTTTTCTGCCCATTTCTTGATTGGATCATTTGTTCTTTGGGTGTTGAGTTTGATAAGTTCTTTATAGATTTTGGATACTAGCCCTTTATCTGATATGTCATTTGCAAATACCTTCTCCCATTCTGTCGGTTGTCTTTTGGTTTTGTTGACTTGTTTCCTTTGCTGTGCAAAAGCTTTTTATCTTGATGAAGTCCCAATAGTTCATTTTTGCCCTGGCTTCCCTTGCCTTTGGCAAAGTTTCTAGGAAGAAGTTGCTGCGGCTGAGGTCGAAGAGGTTGCTGCCTATGTTCTCCTCTAGGATTTTGATGGACTCCTGTCTCACATTTAGGTCTTTCATCCATTTTGAGTCTATTTCTGTGTGTGGTGTAAGGAAATGGTCCAGTTTCATTCTTCTGCATGTGGCAGTCCAATTTTCCCAACACCATTTGTTGAAGGGACTGTCTTTTTTCCAATGGACAGTCTTTCCTGCTTTGTCAAAGATTAGTTGACCATAGAGTTGAGGGTCCATTTCTGGGCTCTCTATTCTGTTCCATTGATCTATGTGTCTGTTTTTGTGCCAGTCCCATACTGTCTTGATGATTACAGCTTTGTAATAGAGCTTGAAGTCCCAAATTGTGATGCCACCAGCTTTGCTTTTCTTTTTCAACATTCCTCTGGCTATTCGGGGTCTTTTCTGGTTCCATACAAATTTTAGGATTATTTGTTCCATTTCTTTGAAAAAAGTGGATGGTATTTTGATAGGGATTGCATTAAATGTGTAGATGGCTCTAGGTAGCATTGACATCTTCACAATATTTGTTCTTCCAATCCATGAGCATGGAATGTTTTTCCATTTCTTTGTGTCTTCCTCAATTTTTTTCATGAGTATTTTATAGTTTTCTCAGTACAGATCCTTTGCCTCTTTGGTTAGATTTATTCCTAGGTATCTTATGGTTTTGGGTGCAATTGTAAATGGAATTGACCCCTTAATTTCTCTTTCTTCTGCCTTGTTGTTGGTGTATGGAAATGTCACTTATTTCTGTGCATTGATTTTATATCCTGCCACTTTACTGAATTCCTGTATGAGTTCTAGCAGTTTTCGGGTGGAGTCTTTTGGGTTTTCCACATAAAGTATCATAGCATCTTTTTTTTTTTTTTTTGATAACTTTTGATAACTGCTCTTTTTTATTTTCTTATTTATTATGTTATGTTAATCAGCATACATTACATCATTAATTTTTGATGTAGTGTTCCATGATTCACTGTTTGCGTATAACACCCAGTGCTCCATTCAATACATGCCCTCTTTAATACCCATCACCAGACTAACCCATCCCCCCACCACCCTCCCCTCTAGAACCCTCAGTTTGTTTTTCAGAGTCCATCGTCTCTCATGGTTCATCTCCCCCTCCGATTCCCCCCCTTCATTCTTCCCCTCCTGCTAACTTCTTTTTTTTTTTTTAACATATAATATATTATTTGTTTCAGAGGTACAAGTCTGTGATTCAACAGTCTTACACAATTCACAGCGCTCACCATAGCACATACCCTCCCCAAAGTCTATCACCTAGCCACCCCACCCCTCCCCCCCCCCACCACTCCCGCAACCCCCCGTTTGTTTCCTGAGATTAAGAATTCCTCATATCAGTGAGATCATATGATACTTGTCTTTCTCTGATTGACTTATTTCGCTCAGCATAACACTCTCCAGTTCTATCTACGCCGTTGTAAATGGCAAGATTTCGTTCCTTTTGATGGCTGCATAATATTCCATTGTACACATATACCACATCTTCTTTATCCATTCATCTGTTGATGGACATCTTGGCTCTTTCCATAGTTTGGCTATTGTGGACATTGCTGCTATAATCATTGGGGTGCTTGTATCCCTTTGGATCACTACACTTGTATCTTTGGGGTAAATACCCAGTAGTGCATTTGCTGGGTCATAGGGTAGCTCTATTTTCAACTTTTTGAGGAACTTCCATATTGTTTTCCAGAGTGGCTGCACGAGCTTGCATTCCCATCACCAAAATACTAGCCAATAGGATCCAACAGTATATTAAAAGGATTATTCACCATGACCAAGTGGGATTTATTCCTGGGCTGCAAGGGTGGTTTAACATCCACAAATCAATCAGTGTGATACAATACATTAATAAAAGAAAGAACAAGAACCATATGATCCTCTCAATAGAGGCAGAAAAAGCATTTGACAAAGTACAGCATCCTTTCTTGATCAAAACTCTTCAGAGTATAGTGATAGAGGGTACATACCTCAATATCATAAAAGCCATCTATGAAAAACCCACAGCGAATATCATTCTCAATGGGGAAAAACTGAGAGCTTTCCCCCTAAGGTCAGGAACACAGCAGGGATGTCTACTGTCACCACTGCTATTCAACATAGTACTAGAAGTCCTAGCCACAGCAATCAGATAACAAAAAGAAATAAAAGGCATCTGAATCAGCAAAGAAGAAGTCAAACTCTCACTCTTTGCAGATGATTTTTTTTTCTTTCTCACTTTATTGAGATAAAAAGCTTCTTGGGCAGCTCAAATAATTTTCAAGGGGTTTGAGGGAGGACTTAGACTGAACAGGCAATAAATAGAGTTGGACTGACTAGCCATTAAGACAGTTGATGTGTCTTCTGCCCAAGTACAGTCCTGAGTAAGGATTTTCCCTAAAAGTCATGCACAAATCAAGAGTTGCCAGAGGAGAGGTAGGTGAGGGGATGGGCAAAAGAGATAAAGGGGATTAAGAGGTACAGATGTCCAATTATAAAATAAATAAGTTACAGAGATGAAAAGTACAACATAGGGAATATAAATAATATTGTAATAACGTTGATGTTATATGGTGCCTACACTCACCGTGGTGAATACTGAATAATGTTTAGCATTGTCAAATCAATATGTTGTACACCTGAAAATAATACAATATTGTATGTTAATTATACTTCAACTTAAAAGAAAGTCACTTGCACGAATTGACCTTGTTCTAAATTAAAGTTAAATTAATCTTTTTCCATTGAAGTGGAATTTGGAAATTATTTACCCCAGAGGTGTTCAAATTAAGATTGTTGCATACACAGCGTTTCAAAGAAGAGCCTCAGGAGCTTTCCAAAGTAGGGGTGTCTGTATCAGCCTTCCTGCAGAGAAATCTTGGTTAATCTATGTCATATATATATATGTGTGTATATATATATATATATATACATACATACATATATATATATATATATATATTTGTATGCCAGGTTCACTTTTAAATGGAATTCAGGGACAGAAAAATTAAAATTAGAAACATGTAAGACACACACACACACACACACACACAGAAACATTTAAGACATTAAGACACAGTTCTTATGCAATTTTCCAATAGCAGAGTAGTGAGAAATATGTGGCTGCCAATCCCTCTGCAAGGGCCTTCTGAAGCAGTCACTTCCAACACCAAATTACTTTGGTTGAGCTATCTATACCTAGCATTTGATTCTTCTCTGAGAGGATAACACCTCTGAGGTTTTAAAATTTTTTTGATGAAGTAGTAACTGGATAACTATTTCTTTCTTCTATATAACTCAAGTTTCTTCAGTTGATTCTCATATATCATTCAGGCCTTTTGATACCTTCTGTTGTTCTCTGAATGTCTTTCAGTTTATATTATAATGTCATGTCTCAATATGAAATGGCCTATTTTATGGAAAATATGAATTCCAAACATGGCTTTACCTTTTATAGTGAGGCTAGTCAATTTTAAGCTTTTGCATCTATAAACTAAGGGATATAACAGCTCCTTTTTTTAATATATATTATTTTATATATTTGTATACACATTATATATACATATTTTTAATATATATTATTTTACATATATATATATATATATATATATATATATATATATATATATATATATAAAACAGGGTGTGGAGCCTAATGTGGGGCTTGAATTCACGACCCTGAGATCAAGACCTGAGCTGAGATCAAGAGTCAGAAGCTTAACTCACTGAGCCACCCCCAGTTGCCCCTCTAACAGCTCCTTCTTAAAAGCATGTTACATGTATAAATTGAAAATCCATGTATTACAGCTTCTTAGGAAAGACAAACACATGTGAATTTCCTTTCCCTTTTCCTTAGAGCCAAAACTATTAGCCAGAATTAAAAACAAAACAAAAACCTTCTAAGTAATAATGGAGAATTTATGAGAGAGAACTTAAACATTTACCCAGTGGCCTCAGGATAAAAACTCAATGTATGAAACATGAGACACAGTAGAGCTAAGGCCTTTGTATGTTTACCTGGCTTTATACAGAGCCCAGCACCATTAACACATAAGTACTTTCTAAAGACAAAAAAAATAATGATAAGCATCGTGTACAATTCTGTGAATTTCAGGAAGATGCCTTTAAATAGCAATGAAAACAGTACAAAATGGTAAGAAAAGGAAAGAAAAAGGGTCTTGGGCCCTGGAGCAGGTTTGGACCAGACAGCATAAAGTCTCAAGAGGACCTTTACATGGGGAGCCTGGACCCATGAGCCAGGGGGAAGGTTCCTCTCCCATAGGCTGGGCAACCCTGCGCAGGTCACATAACATTTCTGGCACCTGTTTCTTCTGGCACAGTTTCTGAGGTGCTTTTCAGCATGGGAATTATATCATCTTTGTATTCTCATTTGAAAAATGAAGACCCATTAATATATCTCTACTCCTAGTTCTTTGGACAACAGAATAAGGGAAATAGGTCTATGTGTCGGGAATAAAGGTAAGAAGTGATTCCAAACCCTGAAACAGCAGTAATGCTTTTCTATTCATGATTCTATTTCATGCTACTGTGAAAATGAATAAAGGGAAGACTCACTAAAGTAGACACAGGGGGAGCAGTAGACTCTAACATCAATTACAGGAAGAATTGTCAATTACAGACCCCAACAGAAGAATAAGCAACAAGAAAGAATCATCAATTACAGGCGGCAACAAGGAAAGATGTATATTGCATCTACAAGAAATCGACTACCCCTTCAACTCAGCCTATGAGAACCCCCCTCTTTCCTCCAATGGACTTTCAGTCAAAATAACCCCTCCCAACTCCATCCTCTTCTCCATAAAATAAGGTTCTTCCCCTTGGTTTGTTGGACTTGGCTATGGTTTTGCCATAGCTTGCCTGCAATTCTCTGTTATTCCTGAATAAATACTTTTTGCTGGTAAAATAACCGGCCATTTTATTTTTAAGATTAATACTACTATAGGTTAAGAACTTCATTTGATAATCATTTATACTCAATTAATCAAAACGCTTAGGGAATTGGCTTTCTTCGTTGTTTATATAGGCTTTTTAAAAAATTTTAAAATCTTGTTCTCTACCTAAAACCATCATGACTCTACATGCAATTTCATTGTAAATACCTCTTTATAAAAGATCTACCTTTCTCTTTTCCTAAAATAGCATTACCCTGAATTGGGACTTTGGAATATGTCATTATTTTTGTGACTGATCTCCAGGCTTCAAGCCTCTCTCGACTTCAAGTCACAATCCTAATCCTTCCCCAAAACATTACCTTGATCAGATGACCCCTGCCTACCAAATGAAGTCTGAATGAGGTCCTTATTAGCCTAGTATTTCAAAGCCTTTAAAATGGTTCCAATTTATATTTCATAGATTACCTCTCCTTAGTTCAATACCACAAATGCATGAAATTTTCTTAGTTGCTAAACATATCTTTTAACCATTTCAACTGATGTCATTCTCTTCATAAGAATGCTTTTTTTTTCTTACGCTTTTGGAAAGTACAGAAATCCATTTAAAATGGAATCCCTGTGTTGCTTTCCTAAGTTCTGCAGTCAGAAATGATTTTTACTCTTCTAGAGCCTTGTAGCACCCGAATGACTCAACATTATCCAGGACACTAATGGAGCTTCTCATCACTCAATCACATAATAGTAGTCGAAAAAAGATTAGGAGGTTGTTGTTTCCTAGGAAAATAGATTAGTCCATTAGCCAATCGTCTAACCAAATAGTCACATTTTAACTAGTATAATACAGAGAAGGAACAAACTTCTATTTTAATCAGTAATCATCACATTAGACCTCATACGAACAGTTGTGATTTTATTACTGCTAATAAACAGGAAAAAGGATTCTGCAATTAATATGTTTGAAACTCAAAAAATTCCATAAACACAGTCTACTTGGAACTCTGCCAGCCACTTCCACATATCCTTATTTCTTTCTTATAGCAAATCTTTGAATTAATTATTATTTTCAAACTACAGAGAAAGACACTGAAGCTGAGAGTGGTTAATAATGTCGCCCAAATCACACATTTTAGAAAGTGGCTGGGCCATGGTTCCAGTTCAGATATTCTGACTCCAAGCCTATCTGTCTATTTTATGATTAGAATCCTACCATCCATGCATTAGTATCATGTCCCGGAGGCGGAGAAGAAATGAAGTAGTTGCTTCACACCTGCAGTTTTAGAGGATGCCAAGGAACAAGGAAGAAAAGGCTCATCATAAACTACTCATCTGAAAGGGGAATTGGCTAATGAATCTTGATATCGGTGTATCTGCTTTCCCAGAAAGGAAGACGTGGAGATGGATGCGAGTGTGGATCAAAGATAAACCTTAGCCACAGTCCAACCATTCTCGTCCACAGCACATGCATAGGAATAGCTGGTAAACATGTGACTCTCTCTCTCTCTCTCTCTCTCTCTCTCTCTCACACACACACACACACACACACACACTGTGGCACGGGACGTCCTGGATGTCATTACCCAGAGCTCACTCGACCCTTTCTTAAGGCATCTGAAAATGACATCAAGAAAAAGCTGCAAATCAGCTTGGAAACTACCATGACATTGGAATTATTCGTGAAATCAAAGTTCTCCATAATTATTTTGCTCATGGATCACCATCAGTACAATGTTTTGAGCACACCCCTCCCATTTATAACTTATTCATGTGTTTTTAAATTAGTGTTACTTTACCAATATGCTATGTCTATATATAATATACTATGAATATTTAAAATATAGACAAAAGTAGAAAGTTTTCAGAATCGAGAGAAAATTTTAAATAGAGATTTAAATAGAAAATTTTAACATTTTCTTCCTGTCTCGGGCCATACTATTACATATAGTGCCTCTGTGAAAAAATTCTAAAGGAGCCTCTCAGAGGCAGACAGAGCACAGGTAGCAGGGAGCAGGCTGGATTTCATCCCCCATTCTCATCAGCCAGGCACTGTCATGCAATGTGCAATATGCACCACAATTGTAAGATCACTAAAACATAGATTATTTTAAGCAATCCTTGAAGGATGCGTATGCCACACTGAAGACACTGAATTAAATTACAACTGTTTACAGAAGGCTTTTTCAGGAATGATTTAGATATCTGGAAAGTATCTTGGAAGTGCAAGAAATACATTTAATTGTTTAGAAAAAGTCTCTCTGGGCCCTACCCAAGCCGAGTACTATGCTAAGCACTGGGCAAGCATCTCAGGACTATATTCAGTCTATTTTTCAGGTCAACAGAAACACAAATGAGAGAAACAGATGAGTGATGACAATATTAACAGGGTACTGGGGCTGCCCAGATGAGGGACACCTGTTCTAGCTTCAGTGAAGCGAAGCCCAGTGAAGGTAAAGTCTAATCGGAGCCCTAAAATAAGAGAAGGAAATGGGGATATGGATTTCAGGCAGGGAAAACAGTGGCCGTTCCTGAAGACTTTACTGTTTTCCAGTATTTAGGTTCTAAATAAGACATATGAAAAATAAGGAACTATATAAAAAATAAGGAACTAAATAAGGAACACTAACCCCTTTTCTACAAACCGTAAGTGTAATCTTGTGAGAAACACATGAAAATAGGCTGACAAGGCAATGTTTGGTGGCATTCATTCAACACATTTACTGAGTGCTTAACGATATGCCAGACACTGCTCAAGCTTTAGAGAAACAATAATGAGTAAAAATCCATCCCCTGTTTCCAAGAAGCTCTAGTGAAAAAAAAAGCATTCACAAAATAATCATACAATACACATATATTTAAAACCAGGTAATCGTTATACTGTGGAGATGTATAAAAAGAAGATTTATCTAGAGGATCATAGAAGTCTTCCCGGAGGAAGTGGTGTTTGAACTGAAATATGAAGATCTCAACAGAATCAAACAGGGATACTATGGGACAATGACCAGGAATAAGAAGGCAGCAGGTGGCTGAGTAGGTAGAGCGATAGGCCTGGGAATGTGCATATGCAAAGGCCCTGTGGAATTGAAAGCAACACATACAGGACTGCAAATGCTTATACAGCTAGAATGTACAGAGAGGAGAGGAAAGTGAAGAAAGCAGAATGAAGCTAAAGCATGAGGGGTCTCATTGCCTGTACAGGGTCTCACTGGCCCACTATGAATGGGGGTTTCTATCTTCAGTGCAAGGTCATGAACAAAGAGAGTCCTTCAACCTCTGCAGGTCACATCCAACCCCCCCAGCCCCCCCACTTCCCTCCCATCTCTCCTTTCCTTCAACAAACACTGATCAATCATCTACCAGTCTACCACACATGATGCACTATCTAGAATGTTGAGGATACAACCATGAAGAAAACAGGATCTCCGTCCTCATGAAGCTCAGATTTAGAGGAGAAGACAGATTTTAAAAATCTGTAAAATGGCATAAATTATTTCTACACTGCAGGGTTTCTCTGAGGATCCTGTAAGACTGTATGATCAGATATTTATAAACTGCTATGCTAAAAAAAAAAAAAAAGACTTTTATGAGTTTTCCCTTGGGTCTATTAACTTAGGATGTGGCAATGAGGTACCTGTGGATTCATAATACGAAACTTAGGAAGTGGAAACTGGAGTACAGATGAGGCAAAGATGAAATAAAGAAATTCTAACCAAGAAAATACAATAGCAGCTACTTAAAGCAAACCTGTGTTATGGGTCTGGCACTGTACCTTGCATAAATTTTATTTTTAATCACCTCAAAAACATGAAAGGTAGGTTTTATTACCCTGATATGTGAAAATGAAACCCAAAGAAATAAACAATTCTAAAAGGTTCAGTTTTACACACCTAAACTAAAAGTTGCTATAAAAACAATATTTGTCTTAATTCCTGTGGTAAAATCAAATGAAAAATTAAAATGTAAGTTCTTAACTGTGGTGCACACTGTTGGCTACTTCCTCACATCAGTCAGCACCCCCTCCTCTTTCCTAATAGAATCCTGATCTGATTCAGTCACCCAACCATCCAAAAGTCCAGAAAGATGTCTTAACACACTTAAAACAATCACTATATGGCATTTCTTTGGCAACCCTTGGTCTAAAGTTATGCACTTCATCTAAGTTGGTTCAACTGATTCAAGAAAGGGATTTAGAATTCATTTGATAGTGGGAGAGATATCTCCTTCCCTTCCTATTTCCCACTTTCTCTTCCTTTTCTCTACACCTTTTTTTTTTCCCCTCTCTTTCTCCCATTGAATATGAACCAGGAAGCAGGGAGCCTTAATTAGCACGGATGGCCATTCTGAGACCGGGACAAAGTCGTAGGACAAGCTGACACTAAGGATGGAGAAATAGAAAGAAATTAAAAGCTATGGCTGGACCTACCTTGGCAATTCCTGCTCTGAGAAATAACAATTTTCCCTATTTGAAGCCAGATTCAGGGCGCCTGGGTGGCTCAGTTGGTTAAGCGACTGCCTTCGGCTCGGGTCATGATCCTGGAGTCCCAGGATCGAGTCCCACATCGGGCTCCCTGCTCAGCGGGGAGTCTGCTTCTCCCTCTGACCCTCCCCTCTCCCATGCTCTCTGTCTCTCATTGTCTCTCTCGCAAATAAATAAAAAATCTTAAAAAAAAAAAAAAAAAAGACTTTTGAAGCCAGATTCAGACAGGTGTCAGTTATTTGTAACCAAAAGCACATAACTAAGCCGTTAATCATGACCACCTATTTTCTATACTTAAATGATTTATGTCTCAATGATACATTAAAGAAAATAAGACCTTAGTATCAAAGAGCTTTTCCTGCAGGCATTCACAATAAGCCAGCTGACATGAAATATTATTCTGGGTATAGGATCATCATCCCAGCATTTCAAAAATTTAAATGAAATGTTCTAATTTTCAAGCACACTTAACAGGTAAGGAAACCAGGCCAGAAGGGTGTTTCCCACCAAGCACACTGCTAATAGCAAACCAGAGTTTGAACACCATCTTGTCTGCCACTGAAACTTGGCTCTTTTTACTACAGCATGCTGACTCACACGCCATTTTTTAAAATTCTAAAATAAATTAACACAACATGTTCCCATAATAAATATGATGAAACACTAGAACTGCAAGACTTGTTTACCTGAACATCTACACATGCTGTGTTTTTTGTTTCAAATATGAACTATTTAAAAATCACATAGAGTGTTATTTCAACTTTACTCTTTTTTTCAGACTGAATTTTTCTGTTTCAATGATAGAAATCTGGCCTGGAGGAAAAGAATGAAAAGTCCTCATTAAGTCTATTTAACAATAAATAGACTTTATTTATGGAGCCCCTACTATGCACCTAACACTACGGTAGGTGCTTTGGGAAGCGCAGAAGTGAAAAAGACTTAGGACCTGCCACCAGAAGCTTGAATTCAAGGAGAGAGAAGAACACACTCACTGTCCTATAAAACAGCTGTTCCATAAAACTAACGGTGGCATAAGAAGGACTCTGAGGCATGGCTGAAAGGGAGCAGGCTCAGATGAAGCTCTCCCCAAAAAAAGACTCACAGAAGAAAGACACATTGGAGTTCATTATGGTCAGTCCTAAAGTAAGCTCATTTAGCCAACAAAGCAGTTCCAACCATGGGCCAGGACCTCAGGTGGTAGTGAGATAAATAAAGTATGACCCCTGCTATAACATCCTCTTGAGATACAAGGCAGACTACCAGCAAAAAAGCAGATGGGAGATATTCTGTCAGGCGGCACAGGATAAGGAGCAGACACTCCAGAGGAGAAGGCTCATGTGGGCTAGCCTAGTGTGTGAGACTCTAAATGGAGAGCGCTATTCGCCTGAGGCACTGAGTACATGGGGTCACATTTTCCTCTGTGAAATCAGGTAGGCCTTCCTGGTGGAGGAGGCATGGTCTGGATCTTGGGTAGTAAACAGAAGTTTGCCTGGGGGAAAAAGGCGGAGGAAATATCAGAAGCAAAACTCCAGAGGCTCAAGGACAGCTAACTTACCTGTGTAACTCTTCAAGTACATGGTATAATAAGAAAACATCAGGAAATGAGAATGATCACAGCAGGAGTTTAGACCACAGACACTAGGTGTTAGTACAGCTTTAGAGAAAAATAATCGTCCTGTTATTTATTTACTAGCCCTCTACCTGCCACTGGGACAAATTACACCATCTTTTGGGTTTCAGTTTTCTCATCTGTAATTTGGTTCATATTGTTGAAGATCAAATGAGCAACTATGAATATGAGTAAAGTGCTTGGAAGAGCTCTCTGGTCACGTACTCAATCTATGAAGAACCTAGCTGGGAGCTACTCAGCTGACTTCAACCCTTCCCTCCTCATCACCATCTCTCCCTCCAATCAGAAAATATTTATCTTCGTGGAATGAAGGCTGTATGAGAGTAAGGCACCAAAGTCTCTACATATTTGCTCTATAGGCTGCCTCTAGCAATACACACAAATGTCTCTGTTTAACCTATTAAAAAAAAAAAAAAAGTGCTTTGATTTGTGGCCAGAAAAATAACAATGGGTAGTACGGTCTCCTAAGTAGTTTCTACAAGCTTCAACTAACTCAAGATTATAGGCAGAGCACACGCCCTGGATGCCAACTTCCAAAGTCCGTCCGCTAAATAGTCTACGGGGCCAGGATCAGCAAAGGGCTGCTTCCCAGAGACTCACCGGTGCCCTACACCGCAGGCCTCGTCGCTGACTCCCTCGCCTGCCTTACCCTCCCTCATGCACTTCCCCGTTTCCCAGGTGCCCAGCTGAGCTGTCATGATTCACTGTCTCTGTAGGGCTGGATTTGCTAAGATAAGATAATGGCCTTTTATGTGCAGGCGCTGTGAATTCCTCTCCACTCCTTGGACAGGGAAGACAATTTAAGTGGAAAGGAATAAATTGCTGGATTTAATACAGTGACCAAACACAAAAGCCTAATAAAAATGTCAGAAGTACACACTCTAGGATGGCAAAGAATTGTGGAAGCGCACTGAATGATGTACGCTGGGCTTTAGCAACTCCTGGAAGGATACAAAGTGACAACATTAAACCAGCTGCCTCAGTTGCTTCCTTTCAAATCAGCCATTTCAACTTTGTAGCCATTTTATAGCACTCTTGTTTTATTTGCAAGTTAAACAAAATCACACAGGCACACAAATGTGTCAAAATATTAGGAAATAATGATACATACTATAAAAGGCATAGAGAAATCTTTTTTTCAGGCTTCCATAAATAGAACAGACACTTTATATCACAGTGAGTAAACTGTTACTAAAAGCCACCCACGTATCAGTGCATATCTTATATTGATATGAGATACAAGAGATATTGATTGAACAAGTTTACTGTTACTCTCTTTAAACATAAACACTATGAAGGGACAACAAATGCAAACATATTAAGAGGTTAAAGCTTCAAATGCTCTCTGAGGCTCATGTGTCATGAAAGATGGCTCTATGGATCCTTCGTACTATCTGCACTTTCCCTTCAGCCGATGAGTATTTGAGTGTCCAGATATGGGAATACTGCTCTACGGTGAAGAGATGGATATGCCCAAGCCCTCAAGGCATTTACAGCCTAGGGAGGTGATTTTGTGAACAAACTAATATTTACAATATAGATATCAAACAATATATAAATATTATATATACTAGACTTAGTCAAATACTTTTAATTTCCTAGGCTAGAGGTGTGTGAATCGATCATGTCCAAAAGTAAGTGAAAACATCTGCCTACTGGAAGGTGGCTAGTATTTGGTCTTTCACAGCCCCACAAAGGAAGGGACCTCCCCCGCCAACCAGGCAGGGTGGAGGCACGCTCCGAATGGCAGCAGGGCCTGGGTAGTGGAAAAGCCAGGTGTGATTTCAACATTCCAGAAGCAGAACTGGGAAGACAGAGAACTCTGAAAATGGAGAGCTCATGAAGCATGGGAAAAAAGAAAGAAGGAAAGAACAAGTAGCTTCTAATGTGTCTCTCTGCATGGTTCATTTTCCCATTCTAAAACTGGGGTGGCGGTAGGGGGTGGGGAGGGTCTCAGCTAAAAACCAGAAAGCAATGACACACGATTTTAATAGATGATGGCAAATGTTTGGTAATTTTTCTTCAACCAATTCAAGAAGTGTTTGATTTATGAAAAATATTTAACATCCATTGAACTCTGTGGCAGGTGCATTACATCTTCTAATCCTGTCAAGGACTCTCTGACATTGATGTTCTAATTATCTCCATCTTAAAGAAGAGGATATTGAGTTAGAGAGGTTAAGTAACGTGTTCCCAGTCACACAGCCAGGAAGCTTGGAAGCTAGGATTCAAATTCTGGCAGACTGTTGCAAAGCTTATATTCACTCATTCAACCAATATTTCTCGTGCATCTACTACCATTCTCTGCCTTTGTGGAATTTGTATTTTAATTGGGAGAGAAAGACAACCAAATAAATAAATAAAACATACAATATGATAGTGATGATGGAGCCTAAAGAGAAAAAGAACATGGAGAAGTGGGAAGAGCGGGTTAGGGTACTGAGCTTACTTAGGCAGACGGAACCTAAACTATTACAAAACGCATTCTATTTTATGCTTTTAATAAAATCCAGAAAGTAAATGTGTTTGTAAATACTGGATAAGATGTAAAGTAAATTATTTGATTAAACCCATTTAATATCAGGCTTTGAAGTAGTTTTGTTTTAGCCATACCGTGGTATTTTCTTTGAAATCCCTCAATATTTAATTAAGAATTGGCAGTCAAAGTAGCATGCCATGGAACTAAGAGAAGGGACCATAATTTTCAGTACAGATCAGGATAAGATCCTATCAGATATATGAAAAAAGTTGTCTTAGGAGATTTATAATACTATTAATTCTTTTTTCCTTTTATTCCTGTCTCTAACCCATCATATCTAAGTTGTTTTGTCATTTAGTCCCAGAGAGATAGGTTTTGGAAAGAAATACTGAACAAATGAAATTGTATGTTGATTCAAAGCCCATTGATCATCCACAAGTTGTACCTAAAACATTTTTAAAAATGTTTTTTGGAACTACTTTTGGACTACTTTTGGAACTACTTTTGGACTACTTTTGGAAAAGCAGTCATTCCTCAGAAAAGCTACAGCTTGCTGTTGTTATTTGAATTAATTGGTATAAATGGGGGAAGGATGGTAAGAGGGGGACCTATAGTCAAATAACTTTGAGAAGCAAATTTTTAAACATTAAAAAGATTTCTTTACTGTGTGATACCCTGTAGATAAATATACAAATGTACATGCAGTCACCAAGGGGATAGGACTTTCATTATTTTCCAACACATTTGACCACAGAATACATTTCTCTTAGATCACTGGAGAGCACACATTAGGAATAGCTGTTTTGAAATATAATAAACATAAAATAATCAGTGTAGAAATAAATACAAGGCACTAAAGTAAAATATGCTTGAGAACTGGGGAAAACAACTATACTTATAAAACATCTAAACCTGAATCATCTTATAAGAATATAACAAAAGTAACTACCTTGCAATAGACATCACACTCATGATATGGATATAACATTTGGAAATAACATATTTATCTACAGCTTAATAGTTTCAGCGTACTCAATTTATAAAAATAAACCAATATCTGGATTTTCTTGTTGTTTTAAACCACTTTGTTCTCTTTAAGTCAATGTACAGTTTCTGAACAAGAAGGAGAATAAGATTGTCTATTTTAAAAACATTCTGTTAATATTTATAGTTCTTCTTTGCCCCTCTGTCATACTTAGTTCAAGCTTTTATCTGATTTTCATCTAGTATCCCATCTTGGGACAATAGAAAGATGTCTGATAACTCAGAAAAGAACAAAAAGTAACGTTGGTAATAGTTGGGCTTCCCTGTAAGACTGAAAAGAATGAAGAAAAATTCTTTCCCTACACCCTTAGGTGAAAACTCTTGCCCTGAAATATGATAATTGATATATGTCATGATTTTTCAAGTAATTATTATAACTACAAGTGTTATTCTTGTTCACACAACTTCACTTTTTTAATCACACTATTTGCCGCAGTAATTTCCCGCATCAAGTAAATTCCAGGGGATTACATGGTGGGTGGGGAGAGGAAAAAAGGTAATGTAACTATGTTGCTTTCTCATTCCATCACGTTCCTATGTAATAACAGAAGAATCCAGGGTGGTCTCTTGGAGTACCTGATTAACAACTTTCCTTGAAACTATTAATTAGGTGTGGAATTCATTCCGCTTAAAGACAGGGAAAAAAAACCATACCAACTCAGAAAGTGAGCTCGCCTTTTGGAAAAAGACTCCAGATTTCAGTTGCCTTCAGGGTATTCAAGTTCTATACCTTCTATTCTCCTCAAAAGGTCAGGGAAATGTCCAGAGTGCACAATGCATTTACTAGGCAGAATTATAGACAATGATGGCTCTTACTCTCAAACCTGTTACAATCAAAAGCTGATAACACAAACAAGAACATAACCTGCATCGACCAACGCCATTTTTCTCCTTTGATTTGCCTTGTTTGATTTTTAACTCGTCTCTTCATGCTACCATTAGTGATGTTTGAAAGGCAGGTGATTATTGAAACTACTTCAATTGTACACCACTATCCTCATATTGAGGGATTACCATGTATCAGGATAACCACTTAATAACGCATAACCATAAAATCTCCTTTAATTGTTTTTTTTTTTTTTAAACCTAAGCTTTCAAACAATTCACATTTAATACCAAAGCCATGCAAAATATAAGCAGGCTGTATTTATCTAGAAAAGAAACTGCCTTTATTTTTTAAATTGCTAATAGGGGAGAGAACAATCTAGAAATCACTCATCCACAATATAATTATCTAATTCCTGGTTTATTACCATGAATAATTCCACCATCATAATTCTTGCAAGTCCTGTGAAGAGTTTCCTATACATTTTTTGAAAAAAGAGCTAGAATTATGGGATATATTTCAATCTCCTTCCCTTCTCTGCATTATGTTTGAGCATCCCCTAGAGACCAGGAAGTCTGTGCTAAGTTCTGGTGATAGGATGGTGAACACACCAGATGTGGTCACTCTCGTATCTGACTTACTATACACTTTTATAAGCAAAGAAACTCATCTTCAAAAAAAGAAATCAAGTACCTCTGCTCAGTATCTGCAGCTGGTGGTGACCAAAAGAGCTAAGAATGTAACTAGGATATCTTCTGACTTCTGATCCAGTGTTCTCTTCACAACACAATATATTTCATTCCAAATTCAAGCTGTTGTTAATCTTTTTCAGGCTTAATTTCCAACAAGCATTCAGTTGGAAAGTACTGATTAAGCAACCTACACTAGGCTAGATCCTATAAGTAAAACATGACACAGGGTTCTCTGTTAACACACACACTATGATTAAAGAATAATATGTAACCACATATTATAGGACACAGAAAATAACAGTTTTAAAAATAAAACAAAAATAAAAATAACATAAAATATATAACATTTACCGGTATATCAAGCATCCTACTAATCCTTGTTTATTTAGCAAATAATTTACTCCATACAGCACTTCCATAAGGTAAATTCTATTTTCCTCCCTTTTTTTACACAAGGGGAAACTGAGGCATGGGACAGGTAATTGAATGACATTCTCAAGGCTACACATTAAGTGATTCACTCCCATGCAGTCAACAATCTATAGTCATAACCACTATCTTATAATCAATGATCATTGGGATGTAACTTACTGAAGCAGTTGAGAAGGGTTTCATAAAGGAGGTGAGGCTTATTATATGAACAAGTAAACTATGCTACTCTAAATTGGAGGTAAGAATGGAGGCCAGAAATGTGCTGAGAACTTCTGGCGAGTAACTGCAAAATCAGCTTGCCCAGGATACAGCGTGCAAGCTGTGATAGCAGGTATAAAGTGAAAGAAGTAATATAGAACTAAATTATAATTGGTCTTGAAAGACAGGCAAGAGAGTTTTATGCAAAAGGGAAGTTAATTTTAACTCACCCAATCCCTGTGGAGTAGGATACAGAGTATTTCTAGGTATCCTATCTCCCAATCTCATTATATGCAATGGTTCCAATAGAATAACTATCAAATATATTTGTTACAGCATAATCGTTTGTATTTAGAGCAGTTATTCCTATTTTTTAAGAAGCAAACTTGGAGACTTTACCTGTGATAAATCCTAAGATCTTTCTTTTTATTTATTAGTCAGGGATTCCAAATAATTAATGTATAAACCTTAACACTGACTTTCTCAATATAAGAGCATAACATTGCCTTTTTTTTTTTTTAGCATAAAAGCAACATAATTATCTATGTTAAGTGAAATGTCCTAAAACTTCCTTAAATTTCTAGTCCTCAAGCATTTTGAACATTCACAAAATGCTTATGATTCTCTACCTCTCACTGATAGCTATCCCCACTTTCCAAACACACACACACCCCACAAGCACACAACACCGGTTGGCTTGGAATAGTTATTAGTATAATGAACTATATCATTTAGAAAATACTAGCTATCCAATATGTTAAATAACCAAAATTTGTTACCTCTCTCTTTCTCTTTCATAATTTTTAACTTCTGAGCATTTTGTGTCTTGCAACTACCTCAATCTAAAAGGTGGATCCTTATGTGGAAGAAATAAAATTTAAGCAATATTCCTACTTGTCGGTTTTTGTTACTCGACTCTGGGTTGAGAAGGAGCTTTGAGAAGAAAAAGATCAATGTGGGTTAAAAAAAAAAAAGAGTAAAGTTTTGGAAAAAAGCTGAAATTTGATAGAAGGAGAACATATAACATTGTAGAAAGTGCCCATACTATGTTCAGCAGTATTTTGTGAATGTAATTCTTGGTTCAAAGCAGGGCTTTCTATTAAGAGATTTTAATAACATTCAATCCTTCTTGCACTCTTTTACCATGAATAATACAGAAAACAGGTTTTATCCTGAGGCATCTGAATTTAAACTTTTATTTTTATTTTTTTTTTAAAGATTTTATTTATTTATTTGACAGAGAGAGACAGTGAGAGAGGGAACACAAGCAGGCAGAGTGGGAGAGGGAGAAGCAGGCTCCCCGCCGAGCAGAGAGCCCGATGCGGGGCTCGATCCCAGGACCCTGGGATCATGACCTGAGCCAAAGGCAGACGCTTAACGACTGAGCCACCCAGGTGCCCCTGAATTTAAACTTTTAAAAGAGGAATAAACATGTTTAGTTTCAATATGAATAAAAGTAGTGTCCCTAGAAAAACTACACTATAACAGCACATTTATTTCTGGAAAAATAAAGAAAGATTTTACTTTAACAGCAAATAACTGTAAATAATTTTTAAAGTTTCATATATCTGTACATGCAGTTGCATATACAGATAAAATGAAAAGAGTTACGATATAAATTCTAGTAATACTTTTAGAAAAACTACTGTGAGTGAGCAGCTGCCCTTGGCCCTACATATCATATGTTCCAAATGTTATCAGTTTGCCTCAAAACATTCCTTTTAGGTAACTGTTTTTTATAAAAGATCAAAAATAAATTAAGGAATTTGATAACATCTAATCTTTTCATAATTAATGAAGTGCATCTGAATTTTCATATTAATGGTGTCATTCATCCTGTCTACCCGTAAACTTTTTTATCTGAATATAATAATGAGACCTTTTTCCCCATATAATTTGCTTGCTTGTGATTACATATTTTGACCCCAAATTTTAAAATAATGTAACTACAGCAGTGGCTTAAAAGATGTAAAAATTTGTATCATTAGTAGGCTAAACATATTTAAACTTCTTACAAAAAACTAATGGGCAATTTCAGATGTTTTGCAGTAGAAAGTGTAGACTGTAAATAATATTTAAATGTTACACGTTGACACAAAAATAAAGTGTTTAATTAAGACATATTTTTAATATATTAGTCTAGAAACCTTTTCAATAAGCACACCAGATTTAAAATGTAATTTAAATTAATATTTTAGAAAAAGGGGTCAAGGTTAAACTGTTTGTCTTCCTTAAAAAGTTTATAATGTCTTTTGTGTCCCTACTTACAAAAAGAAATCTCAATGAAACTTGGATATTAAAACCTCCCAGGAAACTAACAATAAAAGCTGCTAAGAATTTCACAAGTTTTTTTTTCCTTAGGTGTTAATTAAATGATCATTTAACACTGCAATGTAAACACAACATTTTCATCTCCTGACAGCACAGCCTATTATAAATCCGGGGTAATAAAAGTCTTGGTGTTAACGCTCTGAACCAAGTTCCCACCACACTCTAAGATGCCTTGTCGTGTCTAAGGTTAAGCATCTAGACACAAAACAAAGCTTGCGCCTACTCGACTTCCAGTCCAATTTTCCCATCGCCCAGTGACCTAGGTAACACTTTGAGCAATAAAGAATAAATTTAATTTCTCCAGCATTTTGTGAGGATTAGGAACAATTGTTGGCTTGCAATGACTTTTTATCCTTGGATTCTTTTTCCTCCAGAGCATTCCTCCGGTCCTAAAAGAGAATTCTGATGGTTTAAGACATAGAACAAACAGAACTTTAAATTAGGCTTTTTTCAATCAATTGGAACTGTTGGAGGGGAAGCAATCAACCTTTCTCTGTGCTGTTCTCAGCTATTCACATACTTCAAGCTTTAATCTTTCACTAGTAGAAGAAACCTATCATGAAGGGGTAAAGCTATCTTTTCCCATTCTGTTTCCAGACGTATTTATTTCTCTTTTCTTTAAGATTTTTTTTTAAACACTTAAATCAAGTTGCCATACTTAGCTGTACACATTCATTTGGGGGAGATTTCAAGAGGCGCAGATGTTCTCTTAATAACATTTCACACAGCCATGTCGTACCCTACACCACGGGTGTTGCCACCAACAGGCCTTTTTACTTTTCATTGCTTCCTTCTCTAGAATTTAGTTTTTAAGGGGGGGGGGGGGAAACACGTCTTCCCAAAAGTTTCTTATACAGATCACAATTTATCAAATATTTATCACAATTTTTCAACTTCCTATGGAGAATTCAGAGACAACAATTAACTTGGTTATGGGTAACAGGTAATAAAGAGGATATACATCACATTGCCTCTGCCTGCAAAGCTTATGTACATGTGAAAAGTATTGGAGTTATAATAAAAACATAACAAAACAAAAATAGCTTCTGGCTCAGATCTACTTCATTATCAAATATTGTTTAAATCCAAAGTGCTAAGCGATTTGCAATTTGCACTGCATTTTGACATATGTTTAATCTAAAAATGCACTTACAATCACATATGCAGTTTATGTAAAGATGACAGAATGTTCCACGGATCACATCATATTTGCATATTACAAGATCAATGGGTTAATTATCTTAGATGGTTTTAAAGATTGAAATTTTAATTAGCAATAAAAATGTCCTTTAGTAACATGCGCAAATCTTCTTGATAACTTTTGGAACAGTTAACCCATAGTTTAAGGAGTTTACGCAGTTTTTCGAACTAATTTATACTTTTACTTCATTTATTTAGGAAAAAACATCATTAAAACAACCACCCAAATATGTACATTAACATTAGTTTCTGAGTCACAGTCTCTGTTCCTATAGCTAACTCATTTTATACAGGAATTTTAAAACCACATGAATCATCAACTGGGAGAGGGTAAAAGATCTCATTAAGAACATTCTGGCCTTAATGTACCTTGTGTGGCCAAGTAAGGAGAAACAAAATGATGCAAGTGCAAATTTTATGTTAATTTGTAGTGGTAGAAAAATTAATGTGGCTATGCTTATGTATGTGTTATTACACTGAAAATAATTGCAAGGCAGAGGTGAAACAGAACAAGGAGATTTGCTGACTATGGGCAAGTTGCAAAGACATCTGTGTGACTATTATTTCATCTTACTTTGCAAGACAAGATAATAATCATACAATACAATTTCTATCATACTGGAAAGTTGGCAATGTTCTTTTGAATACAGAATCTATAGTATGACTTGAAATATCCCCATGAGGAAAATATGATCATTCCCATTTTAAAGATAAGGAAACTTGACTCCAGAGGTGTCACCTGATTTCCAAAAATAGCCGAGTTGCTAATATCGGAGTAGGTATTTAAACACTAGTGCTTTATGTCCCCTCTCTTATGCTATAAATTAATTGATTTCAGTGTCTTAAAACCTAATGTAAATACATTAAAATTAGCTAAATAGAACTAAAATCCTATGGATACTTATTCCTAGAATTATTTATGTAAACTTCAGTCACTGAATTATATAACCTTGAGACTGCAGTGGCATTTTTATGATTTACCACCAAATTTTAAAATATTGCCCTGATGATGTGTATTGAAAAATGTCTTTTTGACATGAAAACCATAAACTTAAATTCAGGTGTCAGCAAACACAACCACTCTTGAGGAGCTAAGTTTTAATTTACATATCACAGGTCAGATGTTGCAATGGCTGAGGCCCACAAATACCACATACCAGCATCTATCACAGTCTTCCCCAAATTCAAACTGGCCTACCATCAGTACTTGTTGGTGGAGATAAAAACATTTACATTTGAGAAAGCAACCATTTAAACAAGTACACTGGCAGGGGAAAGATTCTTGCACTTGATGCAATTAATTATGCTGTGGATTTCACACTCGCAGAGTATATTCTGTGGGTGGGCAGCTGCAGAAACCTACCAACTTCTGACTTTCTTCAGCAGCAAACCTTCTACTTGTAATCTCTTTGAAATAAAACTATCAGCATGGGGCCCGGCAAAAATCTCAAGTACGATGTTAATCTTCCTTGCGTTTATAACTTCTAAATCATAGGATTACATGTGGATTTTATTTATTTTTTTTTAAGATTTTATTTATTTGACAGAGAGAAACACAGCAAGAGCAGGAACACAAGAAGGGTCAGAGGGAGACGGAGAAGCAGGCTTCCCCCTGAGCAGGGAGCCCGATGCGGGGCTCGATCCCAGGACCCTGGGATCATGACCTGAGCCGAAGGCAGACGCTTAACGACTGAGCCACCCAGGCGCCCCTACATGTGGATTTTAAAACAAAATCAAAAGTAAGTCCTACTTAATGTCGCACCTCTTTTCTTCATGTCAAGTGGTAATGGCTAATATCTGTATATCAAGGCTTTTGTCTACCTACTTAAAAACAAACCTTTGGTTATCTAATAGGAATCTTTTGGAATTAAATGGTCCTCCTATATCTCTATTCTTTAAATGGCAAGAACAGAGTCCCTTGGGCCCAATAATAATAAGTCATTAATAAGATACTGAACAAAGAATGGGACCTGGTGTTTTAATCAAGGACAGTGAACGCGTCTCTAAGTTTTTTTTTGTTTTTTTGTTTTTTTGTTTTTTTTGACAGAGAGAGACACGGCGAGAGAGGGAACACAAGCAGGGGGAGTGGGAGAGGGAGAAGCAGGCTTCCCGCGGAGCAGGGAGCCCGATGCGGGGCTCGATCCCAGGACCCTGGGATCATGACCTGAGCCGAAGGCAGACGCTTAGCAACTGAGCCACCCAGGCGCCCCGCGTCTCTAAGTTTTATCTCACGGAGGGGTTCCTGGTTTTCAAAGTCAATCTGTTCCCCTTTGCAAAGTATCGGTATTACCAGCGCAGAGAGTGTATCCTTGCGCCGAATGGAACACAGTGCCACCACCTCTGAGGAACCTTCCCCCTCTGCACACCAAGCCCTTCGGCAGCCGCAGCCATGGAAAGCATCATGGCAGCTCACTAGATGAGTAATGATGTGGATCCGGCCGGACAACGGTAACCGTAGCAACCGTAACCTGCAATTCCTGCACAACCACTGTCGGATTTATTGTGGCAGGGGCCAAACAGGCCCAGAGTAAAACGGAGCAGGAAACCATGGCACCTGACACCTCTAGGGGCCCACACTTGAACCAGAGCTGGCAGAAATTAATTCAAGAGGAATTCTGACACGGGCTCTGCCGCTTTCATCCCTGGATACACGAATCCTATGAGACTAACTTACATAGTGTTATAGAAATGCAGTATTATATTAAGTTAACGAATATTATGCGTAAGTGAAAACTGGGTTGTTTTTATTTTGCTGTGTCTACCAAAACCCTCCAAGGTTTAGGGGACTAAACATTTAATTAGCCAAGTTACCCTTTAAGTTTAATTTGGCTCTCTATTATTCATAATGCCTTCCCAGCGTTAACTGTTTGCTCATTCACGTTACAAACCCTGAGCCCAACAGAGATTTAATCCAATACATCAAACACTTACTGAGAGGTTTCTAAAGGTCAAGCCTAATACTAGACCCTGGGGACATAAAAACACAAAACAAAACAAAACATGTTTTCATAATAAATGTATGTCAGCATTTACACGCATAATCATAGAAAATGAAAACTAGGTTAATAATAACCGACAAGTTTACTAGTGGTTATGTCTGGATGGTGGGATAATGAATAATTTCCACTTCCTCTTTTCTATTTTTCTGAATCCAAACCTTTTTAATATGAGGATACGTTACTCTCATAACTACTAAAAACCAAAAATAAATACTAAAGCTCCTTCTATGGGATGAGACGAAAGGCAAATAAAGACAGCCTCACTGTGTATTTGTTCTACTTCACAAATGCATTTTTACCATAATAAAACAAAAATTTGTTTTCTTCTAAAAAAAAGGCGCGATTATTATCAGAAACAATTTTGAGCATCTGAGATCTTATCTGACAACGACTAATCAAATTGACCTGACCAATCAAATTAAGTGGTCAAAATCTATTTGTCTCAGGTAAGTAGTCACTAGGCCCTAAAAAGAGTCCTTGAGTTTAAAAATACTATTTATAATGTTAGATAATTTAGAGGTTCCAAAGCTCACTGGGGAATAATAAATGCCACTTGTGAACCAGAAATAAAAAGGTTTCATTCAAAGAAGTAGAGAAAATGGATCACTGGGACTCATGCATTTAATTTGTTAGTTTTGTTTTGTTTCAGTAGATACAAGTGAAAAATGAGTTTCTGCAATACGCCTTGCATACTTAAACTTATGTTAGAAGTCTGGGTAAATATAATGATACTCAAAGAAATAAACTGAAAACCACAAAACAAATATTTATAACCAAATGTTCGACCGCAGTAGTACCAATGAAATTCCTCTCTAACGAGCCTGGATTAGTAGCTGCAAACTCAAGTTAAAAAGTGTGAATCACTCACTGGTAAATCACTTTAAGGTTACATTTATCAGGAAGATTTGTTTATGCTACTTATATATATAATTGCCACTCATAAATTTCAATCAATCACAATCGCCCATTTCAAAAGTCACTAAAATCTCAGACAGTTAACCAGCTCCAGATTGTTTCAAAAATAATCTTCTCCACTCTTAAATTGATAATAAAAATGCAATGCCGGTTTTGGAGGAGGAGTAAAAGGGAGAATGGCGTTTCTACATAAGTTAAGGAAACTGTGTGCTGTCTCTTTTAACCTCCAACCTATAGCCCTTTACTTTCCCTTTACTTACACTTTCCATCTGTCAACAAGTGCTTGTAATTTTATTACACTGTCCTGTAGTTTATGCAGAGTTGGTATTACTTTACAGAGTTCTGTTAATGGACTGGATAAATGGTAATGCTATTTAAACTAGTCTCCTGCTCCAACAAACACAGCTGCAACTGTACTACTATTTCTGAGCAAACATCTTGACCTGAACATGTAGTGCTTTCTCAACCCGTCCAAAGAGAAATTGGAGCAGACAGCAAAGGAAAAGCATATTTGGCCGCTAGCAGCAATCAACCGTGTCAAATCATAATTCATATACAGCGTACCCTCTTTTTCTTTTATATTGCATTTAGAGTCCAAAAAAAGCATGTGTGCTTCTTCACCCGGCATCTCATTTTCAGCCAGGAGTCAAATGGTGATTATTTGTTAAAAAGTGCAAAGAAAATCTGCATAATGTCCAGTACATCGGACTAGTTTTAATCTAAGTAAATAATGATAAAAATCAGACATCAGTATAGTATGAGCTACCCTTTAAATAATCTAGTAAACTTCTTCACTAGTTATATACTAGGATAACAAGTATTAAATAAGGTTAAAATATTAACTGGTACAGTAAGTTAGAAAAAGAAACAGAGATACTAATGAGAATTATGCAACAACTGATAAAGAGAAAATAAATTATAAATTTGTTTCTTTCACGAATTCTAGATGTATCTGTCTCTACTAAATTATCTAGCAGGGCAATTACGGATTGCTTAATTTGTATATGCAACAACCAGCCAAATACCTTCCCTGCCCCAACATATTTTCTTTATTATTTATCAGAAGTCCTTTGTTCTGTCACTTATCCTTCTTGTGAAAGAAAGATTCATTTTTCCTTTTTTTAAATTTTTTTTAAAGATTTTATTTATTTATTTGTCAGAAAGAGAGAGAGAGAGAGCACAAGCAGGGGCAGTGGCAGGCAGAGGGAGAAGCAGACTCCCCACTGAGCAAGAAGCCTGATGCGGGACTTGATCCCAGGACCTTGGGATCATGACCCAAGCCGAAGGCAGCCGCTTAACTGACTGAGCCACCCAGGCATCCCAGAAAGATTCATTTTTCAATGAACATTTTAGAGGACATTTTTGTTTGTAGATTTATGCACATTTTTCCATCTGTTAGAACATTTGTTTCAGGTGAACTACTAGGCACCTATATCACATGAAGAAAAATCTGAACTTGAATCCTTCCTCTTGGAAATTACACTGGCCAGGCAGTTAGGCTCACAAGCTTTTGTTCCTTTATTTACTAAACACATTTAATGGTGGTTTTTTAATCCAATTAATTAATCCAATTAATCATAAAAAAGTGGTCACATGTAGTTTATAACTTATCCTCTCAAGAGAAGTATCATTGGTAACAATTCACTAAATCTAATTCAGGTGGGACAACAGTGCCTCAACTCAAAAGAAGATTCCTGACGTGAGGATGCAGAAAAAAATTACACCACTATGTTTCACATGTATTTAGTGCTTATGTCAGGTATTAATTCCCAGTCAATATTAAACATTAAGCCATCAATCTGTAACTTTGGGAACATCAAAGCATTCGAGTCCCTCTTGCCACTAACCCTAAGAAATAAAACTTTATCTTCCAAAACTACCCAGAGGAAATCATTTGAGCCAAACAGGTAAATCATAACTCTGAATGCATTTTCTAGTTGCCCATTTTCCCATTTTTTTACATGCTTTTAATTAACTAGAAAATACTGCCTGAGAGTTTTATGGGTTCTATTTCTATAATTTACTTCTTGAAGATGTCAGTTCTCTCTTCACCCAGTGGCTTCCTAAAGTTACAAAATCACAACAGCATAAAAGAAATCTGTTGGTCCACTATGTGATATTGTCCAAGAGGAAAAAATGATCAACAGAATATAATTTGCTGATAAGAGAATTCTGCACTGGATTACACCACCTGAAGCCTCCTAAGAAAATTAATCCAAGTACTTCTAGACTAAAAAACACATATTCTTGTTCCTCAGAGGCAGTGTAGAATTTTCCCTTCTTTAGCGTAATACTTTTAATTGTAGATGACAGTCATTCATTTAAGTTATATTTTCATAGCTACATAGAAAATGTAAAATTACCTAGACTGGTGTGGATTGCTTTTATATGGACACTCAGCAAAGTGGTAGTTTCATATGCCTCATTGTACACTAGGCTTCAGTCTCCTCAATCACAAAAACTTAAAGCACAAATTAGAATGACTCTTAAAACCATCTCTGTGGCCCTTCTTGGAAACTAGGCAGAAATATTTAAATATAAGTATCAACTTACATACATATATATAATCTTTATAATAGCCTAGATCCTATTTCCTTGGTCAAAATAGTCCTTACGGAATTCTTACTTAAAGTCAATCTTCAGGTTTCTTCTTTGATTTTTTTTTTTTTTTTTAATTTACTTAAATTGAGCCAGTTAACCAGCAGGGAGCACAAGAAGGAGAAATCCTGCCAGGTGACTTTGGCTATCCTTAGAGGAACAGTACCAAGAAGGTCAAACTCTAGAGAGGAGACGGCGTGTGTTAGCTGGCTGCACATTTGCCCACTGGGACAGTTCTGTCTATAGTGAGCTAAGGCATCAGGAGGACCTAACAAAGATCCTGGCCACAAGGCAGGGAGGGCTCTGAGAGGTTCCTCCTTCTGGAACTGATAACAACAATATTGAACTAACAGGCTACGATGAAGCCAAATTCGGAAAAAAGCAACGTGCTCACTTTCCCTACAAACAGGAAGCTACAGGACATCCCATCATCCCAGTGGGAGCCATGCTGAGCAGTTTATTCTGTATATCCCAACAGTTCTGTCACAATGTCCATGAACGTCAATAATCATTGTTATTTATTTTTCCAACACTTTGTAGCTTATCTCCCATCTGCACAAAATCACTCATATGGTGGAAAATCTCATTTTAAAAGCTTTTGAAAATGTGTTTCCACTATTACATATTAGGTCAGAGAACAAGCATTCCAGGGAGGAAAAACTAATTCTGCCTAAAACTCATGTTATGCTCCTTCCAAAGAAGTACTTCCGTTAACAGTCTAGGACGTATTTGTTGGGAAACCTTTACAGTCACTCCTATTGCAGAGTTTGGAACTCTGGCTTTAAAGGGAACATTTAAGAGGAAATTTACAGCCCTCTTTAAATACCTTATAATAATATTTCCAGACTAATAAACACCACCCCAGTACAGAAACAATGTCAAGAAAGCTGACATTAAGAACCCTAACTTTACAAGAAAACACCGCCAAACTTCCTCTGAAGAGGAAGTACAGTGGCAATTTTCCCCTTCAGAACTTAATCAGAAGTTTCCGTAAAGAAATAAGGTAAATCTCCTCATTATCACATAACCCAGAAAGAATAATACAATCACAACGACCCATACATAAACCACTAAATGCTAACCAAATAAAACAACGGGAACCACTGGAAAACCAATCAAATTTCCATAAGACAAAAAAAAGGCAAGCTTTTAATCCATTAATCTATCAGTGAATAGATTCCAGGAAAGCCCAAGGAAACAGATCCAAAATACATTTAATAAAATACAAGGTACTACCCAAAGCAACAGTAACTATTTCTGTCTTACTTACAGCCTGTACAACTTCGAAGTCCCAAGAAACAGCAACTCAGGAAACAGCTGAAGGTGATTTCTGTTTAAACGCCTTTGGAGAAAAACAAAAACAAAGCGTATGTTACACAAAAAATACCCAACAATGAGTCTGTGATTTGGTCGTGTCATGCCTCATCCTGTATTTCGGGAAAGAAAGAAATGACATTCAAAAGAATTCAAGCATTGCAAATCAGAAGTTGCTTACACCTTTTGTTACCTGACTCTTTAAAAGCAATTTTCCATTACGCTTACTCAGGTGATTCCCCGGGCCTAAACCCTAACCTCCTGTCTGTGCAACATCAGTCATCCAGAATACACACAATGAAAAAAGATGTCTTGACTCAGACTCCGGTGTCTAGGTCAGGCGAGTGCTGTACACAGTAAACGGTGCCCTAAAATAATTCACACGCTGTCCTGGATGACCTAAATTTTCAGCCAAGGCATAGTGGGGGA
This sequence comes from Phoca vitulina, assembly GCF_004348235.1. Lineage (NCBI taxonomy): Eukaryota > Metazoa > Chordata > Mammalia > Carnivora > Phocidae > Phoca > Phoca vitulina. The sequence goes on along the minus strand of NW_022589706.1, from coordinate 11,140,199 downwards.
GATGGAAATTTCAATTTTGTTAGCATCTTGCTTAGTTGTGGAAAAAAAGTGTGAGAAAATGTCAGCACGATTTGTCCCTATGGGCGAAAGCAGAGGAAAACTGCAAACTCCAAACCTAAACCCACAGTTCTTGAGCCTTCACTGAAGATAAGGCTAGGTTATAACCAACTGTGGTGGCTAAATATGTTTAGATAATGCTTTTTAAAATGTTTGCCTGATATGAAGTTAAATTTAGAATTTAGGAAAAAAACGTGATTGCAACCCTAACTCAATTAAGCCGTGATGCCATGTAACTAAGTTCTTCTGGAGTGTGCATGCTTGTTCAACAGCAGGTAGATTCTGGCGCTGATGTACTAATCTCCCAACCCCATTCATTTTAAGTGGACAATTTAACATTTCAGTAAAAATAAATGTCCATCTCTCTGCTTTTCCCAAATTTGAATAAAATAATGACAAGCTGATACAAAAATGTACATTTAAATGATTTACAGGTCGCTATAGCTGTAGATGAGAGTAAGAAGGTCCAGAAAACTAATGTCACTTTGAGGAAACTACAGGTATTTCTTGAGTCTTAAATATAACGTTAAAAGGACAGGAAAAGAAGGCATATCAATCTTGACATACATAAACGGTCATCAGATAGGAGCAAAATTATACTTATTTAATATGCAGAGGGCAGAAATGGCACTAGTGATTATAAAACTCTTAAGAAAGTAGATGATAAGGGAGACCTTTCTAAGAATTAGAGAATTTCCAAGGATTAGAAGAAATGGAATGATCTGCCTTGAGAAACTCTAAACTCTTCATTCCACTTATATTCAAGCAGAGGCTTTGTGTTTTGTTTGTTTGTGTGTTTTTCCTGCAAAGGACATAATAAAAGAAATCCTGCATTAGGTGAAAAATTGCACCAGGTGAACTCCAGAACTTCTTCTAACTCCAAAATGCCATGAGGCAATGATGAAAACTGTAACTTTTACTACATAAACTCCTATTATGAAGATGTTGATCACCTACAGAAACATTCTCAACACTTAATAAAATGCACACTCATAAAAAAGTATGCCAAGACAATTAGGGGGAAAATAATAAAATTAGTGGTGAAAGGGTGGAATTTCTTCCCACTTACACTAATTTTTATAAATAAAGCATATAACAAGGTTAAATTTAAAGTGAAACCAAAAGCTATTACTCATTTATTTTTCTCTGCTGGGCATGGAGAAAGGAAGGAGTACTTCTGAGGAAGGAGTACTTCCAGAATCTACTATTATACAATTCTGATAAAATGCAACTTAATTATGACCTTGTTACATTTTTCTCTCAAAAAATCAACTACAAATACTCAATATTTGTAGCAATTATAATTTTTCCAGGGAAGCAACTACTCTTGGAAAGACTCCCATTATTCAAAGAGCCAATCTCGATTTCTAAAATGGCAACATGGGCTATCGTAATCTCACCCAAACCACTGGACTAACAAATATCCTCCAGGATTCTCCAGCCACAACTAGGATGCTCCTTCAAGCCCCTAGTCCCTGCTGTTTGGGGAGCTTTCCTTTTTCAGATGGTACTTTCTTACATCTTATGTGAAGCTTCCCTGATTCCCCTACACAGAGGTAGTTCCTCCCTTGGCTGTATCCCCATACCCCCATGGCATTTGATAAATAAGGGCCCTTAACATTGTATTGTATTTATTCACATACTCGTCTGTTTCCCAGTAGACTGTAAGCTCTTCAAGTATAAAGACCACATCTTTGTATCCTTTCCCTTATTCTCTGGCACTCAGTGGGTTCTTAGGAAATGCTAAACGAGAACATTCTTCTCTTTTTGCATTTTGATATAGCTCAGCAAAACGCTAGCATATGCATTTTATATTCAGCCAACTTTCCTCTGGGTTGCTTTCTGAGGTTCCTGCCTTAGTTTTTATGCCGCTCTCTAGCTAACCAAAGCCCCACCACCAAACTTGCTTTCATGGGCCCTATACAGCAATTACCCCCTTTCCCTCCCATCAACCTCCCTCCCCCGCTATCCTCAACATCATCTAGAAGTTGGAAGGAATCCAGTATGTCTAAACAAATTCAGAGATCCTGAGAAGTAGATATTTTGGATTGGGTACAAGCAGTGTCTTTTCTTAATTATTCCTTTCATATTCCCAGCCATTCTTAATTCACTCTAAGAGCAATAGCTAACATATACTAAGCTACTACGTGATGATCACTGTTCTGAGAGGTTTGCATGAATTATCTCATTCATTCTTCAGAACCAACCCCAACAGTAGGTACTGTTGTTACTGCCATCCTGGAGAGGGGTACACAGCTCATAAAAAGTAGAACTAAACTCTGAATTCAGGTAGGGTGATTCGAGAACGTATCCTCTGAATCACTTCTATCAAAGAGACACACACCAAACATTTCTAAACATTAATTCAAAATAATATAATACTGAAATTGTACTTCTCATGAACCTTTCCTTGGGAAAAACATAGCTTTATAGAGTCTATTTCTTTAATATCTATGAATGAACCACTCGAAAAAAAAACAATTAAAAAAAAAACGAACTCAATATTCAACTCACTGTTTTAAAGTTCTGTTTAAAATGCCTGAAGTTTGAGAGAAAAATGAAAATGTGTATAAAATCATTTTCTCTGAATTCAGGTAATTTATCGTTTCATGAAAATTATTGTGAATGATCTTAACATTGTCTAAACCAAACAGGAGCATAAGACAGGGTAGTGTACCAGAAGGGCAGATAATAAGTGATGTGATAACAGGCATAGAAACACAGTACGAATCCTTTTCCCCTATAAATGAGTATCAGTACACTTGGGGTTCCTGTTCTTTCTTCCATCAGTGCTAAGAATAAGTGGAAATACAAACATTAAAATAAAAGGTGAAATTCTCCCAAAATATTCAATGAAGGGAAAAATTTTAAAGCAGGGATTTCTTGTAAAATGACCAGAAATTAAATTCTTAAGTTAAAGAGGAATTTTTTAAAATCCAGAATTATTTTAAAGACCACTAAGGTGCATAACAATTTCTAAACAGGGCTGGAAAATAAATAACCTAGCTAGCATCTTCGAATGACACAGAATACTTCTCAGTAGCTTGACGAGGACAGTGCCATAATAATCCTCATGTAAATGAGTTAAAGAAACTAAAATCTGATGGTCCCAGAACAGAAAAACTGCATGTAGTGAACTAAATGTATCTCTGAGGAGGATTTATGGGAGCCAGCCTACATTGGCTCCATTAAGCTGACCAGTTGGGTCAGTTACCTATTGTTCAGAGCAAGGACACTCCATTGTGTCAAAGGAAAGACAGTTACATGTAGCCCTTGAGCCATCACCAGCTAGATGGAATCTGCCCACAAGATCTCAGGGCTAACTGAGATCCTCTGGATGGCAATTCAGGACTTCAGAAAGGTGTGTCAAGTGTATCTCAAAGACATTTTTTCTTAGGGCAAAGATGACAGGATCCCAATAACCATTTCCTCTGTGTTACAGCTATTTTTGAGCATGACCTTCAGTGGGGTGAAGGATCTTTCTGTGTCGCACAAAACACCACTGGCCTCTGAAATGCTGATTCTTAACCTCAATGCGAAGGGCAGCCTGAGCATCATCGACAAGCATTGCTTTAAATGATCTGTCAGCGGCTTCTATGTCTTGTCCATTGGTAAAAGTGACAGTCTCTTATTTTTTCAACTTTTACCTCAATTCCATGAGTATGTGAAGCCTTCAACCCAATTCAAAATGTAAAATGGAAACAATTTTTCCTGTTGTTGTGAATGTAAAGTATTTTAGCAGTGTGCCCAGTCTGTAATACGCATTCAGTAAATACTGCCTTCATGGGCTTATCACGTACAAGCTCCTATTTGTCATATAAAAATGCCTTCTTTTCAGGTAAACTTCTACTTGTTTCTTCTAATGTTTTTATTCTAACATTTTTAAGGCAAAGATTTTTAACATTTATGCATTATTTAGATGGATAAATCAAACTTTTTGTAAAAATATTGCTTCCTCTTCATTCTCCTTACTTCTTGGCATTTCTCTACATCTTCAGAGCAATTATGAGAAATACTCTGAAACAAAACTTGAAGGAAGTTTTGTACATTCTTCACATCTCTTCTATTGCCATATGCCATGATAAGAAAATCAGAAGGAAAACGATAGTAAATATGAATGTACAAAAGTCAAATTTATTATGTACACATTTTATTAGCTCAATAAGATAAAATAATGCCTAAACTGAACTTTGAAAAAGAGGAGAGTTGTTGAAATGCATGATAATAGTTCTTTAAATGCCAACCATGTGATAAGCATTTTGTGAAACTATATGTACATTATTTTACTTAAACCGTGGACTGCTAGTATAATTATCTCTGTTCCAAAAATGAGGAAACAGGTTTGGAAAGATCAAGCAATCTGATCAATATCTCATGATGGAATTGAAACCAAAGGTTTTCCAGTTTTGTGCAGTAGCAGTATAATAGACAATGAGGTTTATCGGAGGCATGATTATCGCTAACTCAAAGCAAGAGTTTTCTGATGTCACTTAAGAGTTTCTGATTTTAAAAGGGGGTATAGGTGTTTGTGTCTGTTTAGAGAGCATAAACAACAATACAATCAATGAGTATTTGCCACATTCTACAGAATGCCAGGCAATAGCATATAAAACTACAAAGTGCCTAAGCAGAGGGGAGTCGAGGTTCTCTGCACCCTCTGCTCACTGCCAGAAGCTAGAACAGCAGCACATAGTGGGGGGCTCCAGAACTACCCACCTGCATCCAAAGTAGACGGATACTGCAAAGATGACAATCAGATAATTTTTTTATAAATGTTCTCGTAAAGTAATATTCCAAATGCATCAATACCAAATCATCCCCATTGTTACCAAACTGTCATTCTGAAAGCGTTCTCGCCAATATTGCCTGCAGTCCGGCAGATATAAATTGCTTTGAAAAAAGATAAGAGCAATATATAAAAGTCCATGCAGAAAAAGCTCTCCTTCCACGTAAAGTTGTGAAATTCCGTCTAGCAGGCATAATTCAAGCAGAAAGGTATCCAACATGAATGAAAGACAGAATTCAATGTAAAATATTTGACATTCACTGCTTCCACAAATACATTGTAACAGTGCAAACTAAAATACTCATTTCAGAGGACGTATAAAGGACACAGCATCCAGCAAACACTGTCACAAAGGATGAGCCCAAAACAGATGTGGGAAAAATAAACAGCCTTGCTGCTTCAGAATGTATAAAATGGTCCACAAAGAGCAAACAGGCCTTCTTGCCACTGTTCAACTTCAAGACCCATAAAAAACGATGCATGAGAAACCCTTTCAAGATGGACTCAATGTTCTGCTAAACTTTCCATAATGCACGTGCATTAAAGCCTTATGATCAGTCAGTGTAAATTAAAATAGTCCAGTATCGCTTATAAACAAATGAGAATAATTCACATTTAATAGATATTGCAGATTAAGTGATACACACTTGATCATCTACGGCAATTTCATCTCATGCAGGGTATATACTCGGCCTCTGTGAGTAAGTTTGATATGTTCTTGAAAGACAAAGTGTATTTTCCAAGAAAATAACTGCTGTGATTTTAAACTTGGTAGTATAAAGCAGCCAGAGAACAATTCTTTTGAGATGAGCTTGCATTCTTTTCCAAGGAGATTAGCACTATTGGTTTGCCCTTACTTTAAGAAAAGGAATGTGTTATGTGTTGCCTGTAAACTTGTAGGATTAGTCTAGAAGAGGGATTCTCTACATCCTTGATGAACAGGGGATAAGTGGTGCTTTCCTTCAGACCTGTTCCACAAAATATTCTCTACTTGAACTCATGTGTAGAGACCTACAACAAAATTCCTAGAGCACCGTAATTGCTCCACCTCCCACTGGCTGTCACATGCTTATGAATGGTGTGTGCACACAGGAGAACTAATTCAGCACCACATTAAAAAAAAAGTAATGTGTCCTTTAGATATCCTCTCCTGGGAGTGCAGTGTTTGGTCAAATGTAGGTTCTGATGTAAAGGGATTTAGACTTTTCTAAACTAAAATGAGTATATTTTTTATATCTCCTTGATAGAAACTTGAAAATGTCTTAGTGGACAGCTTTCTTTTCCAGGATTCCCTACATGGCTTCATCATAATACTTCAGGACTCATTTTTTAAAGAAAAAAGCATATCAAATGACATAGTAGGCAAAATATAATTTCAAATCTAAGGATACTAAAACTTGGAGAGTTGAACGCAATACTTGTCTTAAAAGAACATCCTCACATGTTATCGTTATGAAAAGAAAACCAGTCCAAACCTCTGCCTGTATCACTACTGTAATTTCCTTATCGTAAGGGTATAAGATGATAGTAAAGTTAAAGCAAAGCCTAATATCCAAGATCTTCTATGGTATACTATTGGTTTTCATTAACATAATTTAGGAATATCAGCATTTTATTTTGCATATAAGTGTTCCACTGCATTTAGGACTTAATGTCCTAACATTTTTTTGACAACCTTAAACAGTTTCAAAACTTTCTCATACTCATGCTTTTGTGTTAGGAAGGAACCCATAAATGCAGATGATTTTCACTAGTGGAAACTGAAGTGGCCTGGGTCTCCTTAAAAGGCCATAAAATAGAGCTTTAATGACTGCAGCATAATCCCATAAACTATAAGTGAGCAACAGAATTTTACACCAGCCCACAAATGTTCTGAGCCCCGATGTGATTTTTTTTTTTTTTTAACTCTCAAAGACATTATCCACCAGCCAAGAATTACTTTGAATTAACAACTTTGCATGGAGACTTTATTGCAGATATACACAGGTATCTTCTCTGAAGGATAAAGGAGTATATGCCATAAATGTTCCAATTCTTTCTTGTAGTTTATTTGTAGTTTGTTTTCCTTAATGAATTTCCATTGAATTAACTAGTTACTTAACTAAATTAGATTTCAGTTGAACACTTCGATTAAACAAATGGGAGACCTCCTAATACATCTACATGAGGCACATTTCTCAAGGCTTCATTTTATTCCCAAATAAGCAGGTACTACTGGCAACAGAGAGTATGGAAATCTGCCACCACACACGTTAGGTCTGGGAGTACAGTACGGAACTGTCGAAACAGGAAGTGATGTGTGGTCATGGTGTGTAAGTGTGATTAAGATATACTCCTTTTGGGGCGCCTGGGTGGCTCAGATGGTTAAGCGTCTGCCTTCGGCTCAGGTCATGATCTCAGGGTCCTGGGATCGAGCCCCACATCGGGCTCCCTGCTTGGCGGGGAGCCTGCTTCTCCCCCTCCCTCTACTGTTCTCCCTGCTTGTGCTCTCTCGCTCTCTCTGTCAAATAAATAAATAAAATCTTTAAAAAAAAAAAAAAAAAAAAAAAAGATATACTCCTTTTACAGTGAATCATAACCACATTCTGATGATGATCCTATTATCTGACGTTGTTTTCCACACAATAGAAAGGACGGAGGGAAGGAGAAGGGGAGGGAGTGTGGAAGGAGGAAGTTTTTTGGTTTTTTGTTTTTTTTCTTTTAGGAGGAAGGTTTTTAATATCCATCTATTTCTTGACATTTGACTGATAACCCTGTATTTCACTGATTCTTTGAAGTGCAGAAATAAATCCTTCTTTTTGTAGCAATAATGCTTTGATTTACAAATAATGACTTTCTCATTCTAAGCTAAAATTAAATTCAATCTAACAACAGCAGTAACAACAGCCTAATCTGTTTCTTACAGATTAAAAGTTGGATTTCTAAAAGGGCACAGATCTTATCTTCTGTTTTCAGACTTGTCTTCTTTCTCTAGACCAAACTAAAACTCTATCAACATAAAACAAAAAGAAAAAACTTATAATTTTGAAATGTTCACAAAATATCACTTTGGAATTGTTTTATCATTTTAAAATGAAAAATACTTAGAACCACAAATTACACACAAATAAAACTAATATTTTTATTTTTTGTTCTTCACACAAAGAATGAAAATTACGTTACTATAAATATTATATGAATGGCATTTGTAACATAAGCCTGCATTTACACACCTTTTCATTATTTAGAGTTTGAATTTAAAAATGCACGTCTAAATTGTTAAAAATCATATGAGCTTGCACAATATCTGATTAGTTAAAAGTTAATTCATTGATCACTTCCTGTTCCTTACATTGTCTCTTGAAACTTTTTGGGAAAAAAAGGCAAATTTTTGTGATGTTGATGACCACCTACTAAAATAAGAATATATGCCCATAGGCCATAGTAATTTGCTATGGAATCCCCTGGTTAGCTTTTTTATTTTTATTTTTTAAATAATATACTGAACAAAATTTATAATAGTTTATTTCATGACAACTTGAATGCATTCTTTAACACAACTGCCCTACCATTTAATGTATTTTTAAAAAAAATAAATATTTGAAAAGTGTATCCACAATGTTCCTAAGAAATGGTTTTGAATTCCAGAGTCCCAAGGAGATGAATTGGCTGTCAGATAACAATGTGCTTCCATCAGATGGACTTGGCAGTTGTAAACAAAAGGAATTTTCTCAGCTTTTCCTCACAAATATGAAATATTTGCTTTCGGCCAACAGCTGGGGTGATTTAAAGAAGTCCTGCATATATATTAGTTTCCATTCAAAATTACAAATCCTCCTCCCACTCTGAAACATCTGACTGCATCTTAGTATAACTGAAAATTGTTCTGAGATAAAGTGACATTCTCAGGAGAAGTAAAAGTCAAAAAATAGTACCTACTTACAACTCTAATCAAATTTCAGATCACAAGCCATCTGGTTAATAATTTTTAGAAAAAAGGAATTTGTTCAAATGATATTTGAAGTGACTTGAAAAACAATGAAAAAGTTTGGTCTGTTCTAGCATTTCTGAAAATATTTAAAACTACAATATAACCCAAATAGAGACTGCATGAAAAGTCACTGAAATTCCTTCAGTTGGATGTTGCTTAAGAATATATATACAGGGCGCCTGGATGGCTCAGTCCTTAAGTGTCTGCCTTCGGCTCAGCTCATGATCTCAGGGTCCTGGGATCAAGTCCCACATTGGGCTCCCTGCTGGGCGGGAAGCCTGCTTCTCCCTCTCCCACTCCCCCTGCTTGTGTTCCCTCTCTTGCTGTGTCTCTCTCTGTCAAGTAAGTAAATAAAATCTTTAAAATATATATATATACATATGCATATATATATATTTCCATATGATAACTAAAAATTGTTCATGAAAAAAATGTTTGAATTATAATTTTAAATTATCTATTCATCTTACCAAATATTTAAATTATATCGATACTTTGTAAATAGATGAATTAAAAACACCTTTACAAGATACTCACTAGGAATTAACTATTCATAAAAGTCTATGAAGGTAATCAAAGTATATTTTCAGAGTATTTTCATAAACTAAGAGATAGGTTATGAACTTATGAACTTTGTAATGAACTTAACCAAATGTTTACCTTGTTTTTACTTCTCTCTGAAAATTAGCTCAAAGTAGTGACTTTCCATTTATTTTGAATTCCACAGATATATTCCCTATATTGTAATATTTATCATGGACAAAATTTTACAGTAAAATAGACACCTCTGGGTTTAATTTTACTTGTGGTGATAAAAATGGAGCCTATATATTTACAAATATCTTAGAAGTTGACAAGCCATTTTTTTTCTACTTATAATTACACAGAATTAACTTTTGCCCTTGGGCCTAGTGAATCTGAGTATGTGCTATGCTTAAAATGAACTTCATATTTCATTATTTTAAATAAAATTTTTATTTTTACCTAAAGTGCCTATTAAAGCAGGCATGGAAATTGTTGCTACTTTTAATAGAGCTGTTATTTAAAGTGCAATAAAATGCAAACTTATTAAACTTGAGTTATCAAGACATATGAGACATGTAATTCATACTTCAAATTACAAAGTGTGTAATTTATTTTAATTATTACAGACAAAAGATTTTGTCCTTTGTAGATGTATACTGTAGATATAAATTAAAAATGGCCCTCAAGTAGTATATTCCAATCCATGAGATTTTGTGTCTGAAAAAATAAAATATATTTTAAAATCTGAAGTCCACATGATCTTCTTGGGAAGAAAAAAAAATTCAACGTTAAAATGACCATGTTTTGATAATATAATTCTTGCTTCCATTTCTACTAATCTTTAAATTCTTTTTCCAGGAGAAATATTTAGAAAGCTACTATAAAATAATGAAAGTTGTGAATAGCTGTTACTAACAACGTTCACCACAAGTGATAAATATCAAAAAGCAAATTTGTATCACTAAGAATTTAAAATATGTCCTCAAATGTCACTTAATGACACACAAAGCAACACCATGAAAATTAAAATAAATACTAGTAAACTTTTCTTTTCCAGAATATACTATAAATGCAAATAAAATCACTACCTTTCTTCCTATTAAAGCAAATAAAAAACTAGATAGACCATAAGGAAAACATGTACCTCTCTAAGTACCAAATAAAGCAATGGCTATTCACAAGGAAATCAATGTCTCAGGAAAGGAAGTCTGTTTTTTTTTTTTATCTTTATTAAAATTTAGTACCATTTGTGCAAAATTCCACAATTTCTAATTGTAAGTTAGCCTGAAAGCCACTTGTTCGACCTCTTGTTTCTGTAAAACGTTCAAAGACTAAGACATGAAATTGAAGACATGGCCCTTGAAATTCAAGTATTTTTTAAAAATACAGTTATGTCGTCATAACTTTGGAATTAAAAATACTTACAGTCTCTCCAGTTCTTTAAGATCCTGGAATGCTCCTCTTTCAATGGTGCTAATCTTATTCTCCATAAGCTGACTGAAATGCAAAGTATAATAGGGTCTTAATGTTACCACTCCCCATCTGAGCGAGTTTCAGTTCAGCAACTGAAAACTTGTAACCTCTTTCCCTTTATAAAATTAAGCAATGCTCTGGTTTGAGAATTAATAGCAAATTTAATGATGATATATTTGAGAGAAATCACAGAGGGCAAACAGCATCCACATCACAAAACTTCGATAGAAAATACTAATGTAGTTTCTCACAAAATTTACTAGTCAAAACTCTGAACCTCCCACTACAGTTATCCTGAGGAGCAACCCATGACACTGCAGTTTTGATAGCTATTTTTGGTAAACTGATTTTGGAGTGAGTTCTTAACTGAAAGAATCAATATACAGCATGTCACCATACACATACTTTAATTCACTTATGGATATACATCAGAAATTGGAAGATTTCATAATGGCCAAAATGTGTCCTTTAAAAGATCAACACCCAACACACAGTGATCAAAAGTATATGTTCATTGCAATGTAAATATTTACAAATCTGTGGGTAAAAACAGTTTTACATTACATTGAATCTCCAGTGATGGTTCCCTCACAACAAATTTTACCCACTAATTAAAGAAGTAATCATAGTGCAACAATATTATAAAAACTACAGAAATGTAAAATACAATAAACAATTCAAAATATGACCAGTGTATTTTTAAGGAGAAACATGTGCCATCAAAAACTGCAGGAAAGTTGGATTGCTTGATTTTAATGTTAGAAATTACATCTAAGCGTTGTTTGCTAGAAAAGTTAAATGCAGACCCACTTAAATTCTTTCTTAATCTCAAATCCTTAAAGTGTATCAAATGTCTCACATTACTTATTCATATTGTGAAAGCAATTATTCTACACATTTATATGCATAAGGCACTTAGGGTATGGTATAGCAAACATTTGAGGTCATTTCTATAATATTGTTTCAATGGCAAGCATCCAACCTTAAAATAAAAGCCTACATTTTCATCAAAAGCTGTAATACAATGATAAACCAAAAAAAAAGAAAGGAAACCAAAACCTTTTAAAATTTTATGTTTCTGTCCTTGGGACAGTTTTTCAATCTGAGACCAGTAACAATACAAAATATTCAACCTTAAGAACAAAAGAAAATTCTTCAAAATACAGAAGAACATACTTACAGGACTCTTAGGTGTCGAAGACCAGCAAAATCTGTCTTGGTAATCCGTGTGATGTTATTTCCATTCAAATCCCTAAGAAAAAACAAGAAAATGAAAGTTCCATTTTATTTCTATCAAGATCTAGTTAAACAAAGAAAAATAAAAATTTAATAAGAACTTAAGTCAAAGATCAGTTCCAGTTACTGAAGTAGTTTGCAAAGTAAAAGAAAAAGAGAGAAGGAAGTAGTAAGCTTTGAAATATACATACATGTACATATATATATATATATATATATATATATATATATATATTAATGATTCTTAGGCAGTTTACAGAGTCCTTGCTTACTGGCATCTGACAAGAACACGAAATGATTATGTTATCAGAAGTCCTCTTTTGTGTCTGTAGGGGAGTGCTTTCAATTTTTGTTTTTATGAGAATGTGCTTATTAATTTCACAAGTATTCTGCTAAGTTAACTATTATTGTTAGGCACACCCCGAAAAAGTTCCCCTCAGGAAGTTAAGAAGAACAATTTCCTAATACTACCCAGGAAGAAATTTTTAAAAATTCAGAACCCTATCCTTAGGTGGCAGGGTGGCTAAACTTCCTAAGGCAAAAAAAAACCTTATATTGCCATCAAAAGAACTGCACTTCAAAGACTTGCATTTACAGGCATTTACCTTCCAACAATTCTATGTTTGTATGAAAACTAAACTCTTCATTTGCAGCTCAGGGAACCCCGCTGTGATGGTAAAGTCAAAACTACTAGCGGGGGCAATAATGGAAATAGATTCAGGCCCTGACATTTTTGTTCGGATTTCAGCACCACGTTTCCTTCAAGTCACCACCCCCTTTTCTGGCATCTTAGGTCAAGATCTAAACTTGCCCTGGTTCCAATCATTTCAAGTAAAACCAGGCTGTGTTGCGGTTTGAATGTTCGCCTTCACGGAAGTAAGTTTTCTTTTACCTCTGAGTAGAAAACACCATCTTGGAAATTTGTATGCAAAGTGCTTATTTTGTCAATGATAGAATTCTATAAGCTAGCACTGAGTATACTATTTTCTGAAAACTGTATTGATCCCTCATAGGGATATATTTTTTTCAAGGACCCGAAACTCAATTACTATTTTGTTCTGAGTGCATTCCCTTTTTGTTGAGTAAGACATGTTAGTGCCTAAACTTTTAACTGTTTTTAAACAGCACGAAATGACAAGTGCTAACAGAATTCTGCATTGCTTTCTCCCCAACCCACTCTCCATGCCTAGCAAAGTACCACCAACTTGTTCCTACAATTGTTGGAGTCTTTTATGAGCTATTTGACATAACATGAATCCCTACCCACAGCTCCAGACAAATGTGGTAGATCACATTTTGACAAGACACCCTTGGTAGGGCCCCAACTAGCCCAGCGCTAGAGAGAGTTGAAGTGGGGGGCAGGCCAGAGAGGCTGGGGGTGTGGGAGACATTTGCAAAGGAAGAAAGGGCTCAACTCTGGCCTTTAAGCTGAGGGAGAACGAATTGGGTTAGATAAGAAGAGCGATTCGAGGTGCTGCGGGCCGCGCCGGTGGAGACGTGCGGGTCCCAGCGGGTCCCCTCCGCGGCGCGCAACCCTCACACCCGGGGGGCGCAGAGGTCGCGGAAGCAGAGTCGGGGCGCGCTTGCCCCCGCCGCCCTCGCCCGGCGCACGCCGGGCCCACGCGCAAGGGCGAGTGGAGCGCGCCCAGGGCGCTCGGGCAGCGCGGGGCGGCGGCCTCGGCGTTCACAAAGGGAATGGCCTCCATGCTCCACTTCCCTGAACTCGGGAAGTGCCCCACAAGGAGCGCGTGGGCCGTCAACACGGGGTCTGCGATTACTTCTTCATTAGAGATTCGCAGAGACAGGGAGGCGGGGATGTCTACGGGCAGCAGAGCGCGAAGAAGGGAAGGAAGGAGAACTGAGGCCACGTGAATGGGCGCAGAAACTGCCAGAAAGGTGTACGGGAGCCCTAGGGCTCAGCAGGAAGGGCCGGGGGGTGGGCAGCGGAGGGCCGCAGGGTCGCCTTAGCAGTCGGACCCCGCTCGGCCGGTTCGGGTTAGAGAGCCAGCCCTAACTTAGCCTACACGGGAGGGGAAAGGTCCTCCTCTTCAATCACCGGTTCCGACACGTCTCCTGGGGCGGGCCGCCGCCGCCTCCTCCCTGGGGACGTGGGGGGCGGGGGGAAGAGTCGCGGGGGCGGCGTGCGGCGACCGAGCGAGCTGCCTAGGTCCTGGGGCATCCTTCCCTCTGAGGCCTGCAGAAGCTCCCCTGGGCGGACCCAGACGCCCCATGATCCCTTCTCCTCACCCCCTCCGTCCCCAGGAGGGTGACACTAAGCCGGGAGCAGAGGTTTCTCTCTTCTGAGTCCCCTCCGCCAATCTCCCCCCGCGCCACCCCGCGGCGACAAAAGCTGGGATTTGGCCCTGAAATCGACCCGCCAGTGTTGGCAACCGCAAGGTGACTCCGTTTACACAGTCTGGGGAACAAAGTCGCGGCTCCCTTGCCCGGGGCACTAGCGAGTACTTGTCCCCACGTCCCCGGCTCTCCAAGCCCCAGAGAAGTATCCTGCCCTGGGATGCAAGTGTGGGAAGAAGGGACCAAGCACAGCTGCCAGCGGGCCCGCCCCTCCTTGGGCAGCGGCCCCTCCCTGTGCAGCGCCCTCCTGTCCTTCGCCCTCCCAGGGAGTTCTAGCCCAGGATGCGCGTGCAAGAGAGCTACCCAGGCACATGTCCCTGTGCCGCTTGATCCCTCCAGTCTCGACGAAGGGGATGCGCGCGACCCAGTGTGTTGGGGGAGCGGGTGGAAGATCCCATACTCACAGTCTCTCAGTGTTGCGGGGGATATTCCTGGGCACGCTGCGCAGCGCCAGCCCGTGACAGTCCACTGTGCTGCCCGAGCAGGAGCACTGCGCCGGGCACGCCTGCGGCGCCACCTCGTTCAGGATCACCAGCACTAACCCCAGCGACAGGGACAGCGTCTGCCAGCCGACGCCACGCATCTTCCCCCGCCGCCTCCTCGCTCGCCGGCGCGGGGGGTTCCTCTTTAGCTCGTTGCTCCGCGCGAATCGCGCTGTGTCTGAGGCCCAGTATCTGGCGCGGGGCTAGGAACCCAGCGTGTCCGGGTAAATGTACACAAAATAATATGGAAGTAACAGTAATAATATTCAGGGCAGTAGAGCTGACACAGGTACGCGCCTCCCACCTCCCCTCCACCCTCCTCCAGCAGGGCAGGCGCTCCTCCGGCAACTTTAGGTCCTGAAGATCAATCGGCCAGGCCAAGGCTACAAGGAGACCCCAAAGCTGCGGTGAGATCACGCGTCGTCTGTCTCAGAAAGATCAACTTGGCGGTAAAAGAGCTGGGGATGCAGGGGCCGGTTGCGCGGAAAAGGGAGTGCTCCGATTCCACTGACCCCCTCTGCAAATCCGATTTCAGTAGGGAGGCTAGGAGACAAGAGAGGTGCTCAGTAGAAATGGTGGCCTCGATCAAAGTGGGCTCTCCGAAGCTAGAAGGCGCAAGAGCCCAGCGGGCGGGGAGCGGAGCGCGCCGGACGACTGGGCATGGCGCGCGGGGGCGCACGGGGCGGGGGCGCAGCCCGGGGGGCGCGGGGCGGTGCTGCGGGGCTCTGGCGCCGCTCACTCGCGCGGCCTCCCGACAGCCTGCGGCTCTTCCGCAACCCGGATAGATCCTCGCCGTCTCCCGACAGCCGAGGGCGGTTTGCAAACACACATGCACTTCACCGAAGGACGTCTCGGCAATCCCGCCTCCTGCCCAGCGTCCTTGGCGACGCTCCGCACCAGGGCCTTTCCCGAGGTCACGCAGAAAAGACAAAAGGGCAATGGGGCCGCCGCAGCCAGCAGCAATATCCACTAGTCACCACCCCGACAGAGGAAATCCAAGAGGCCAAGTTGAGGACCAGAGCTCCTCAGAGGATTGAGTCGGGGCTGGCTGGCAGGCAGGCCAGAAGGAGTGCAAAGGCCAAGGTGGAGGTGTCCGGGTCTTGGGTCCTGCCCGGGAGTCCTGGGGGATGACGAGGTGGCAGTGGGCCGGTGGGATCCGCTACTCCGAGGAGAGCCCAGGAGGCGGCTGAATGGCAGTCCTGTGTGCGCGCGTGTGTCAGCCCCTCGCGTCTCCCGGATACGCCGCAGCTCCGCAGCAGACACCTGATGGCAAAGGTGGACGAAACCAGAGCAGGCTCCTAGGCGGACGCAGCCCCTCGGCCGCCCCCCGGACAGCCGCCCGCAAGTGAGCCCTCCTTCTCAAAGTGCAGGAACTTTTCCCAGGCTTTGAATCCTGTCCCCCACGGCCACGGTGGCAGTCTTCCCGCCGACGTCGCGACGCCGCCCGGCTCCCGGTGCTGCACCTGACTCGGCGGCCGCAGTCCAGAACAGCCAGTCTCCTTCCAGCCCCTTCCCCTCTCCTGGCTGCTTTCCGCGCCTCCTTCTCCAGGGAGGGAAGTGGCGGAGGGGGAAAGCGGCCACAGGCAACGGGGACTCGGTGGCTCTGCTGGCTCCCGAGCTCCTGGCAAGTGTCTAAACAATAGGACGGACGCAGCAGCCCTAGTCTCGCTCGGCTGCGGGAAGGTGGGTTGTTGTTGTAACTGGAGTTGTTCGCTCGGGCTGCCTGGCCCTGGGCGCAGCCAAACAAAAACCCGACCCGCGCCTCTGGAGCCGGCTTCGGGCCCCCGGACGCTCCCCTTTCTCTTCAGCACTCCCGCCGTGCTCGGAAAGCTTGGCAGCTCCCGCCTGCGCCCGGGAGCCACAGCGCTCCCATCGCTCGCCGCTGCCGCCGCCGCCGCCTTTTTTAACCACCGTCTGCGGCAGCTACCGCCGCCGCCACCGCTGCTGCCAGCCTCCGCCGTCCGCGCGCTCCCCAAATAAATAACCCCAAGTCAGAAGTTAAGCCGGCGCCGGCCTTATATACCCAGCGGAGCCCCCACCCCTCGGCCCCGCCCCGCGCCGCCCGGCACCGCCCACTGGCTGCGCGCGGGGCGCCCGCACCTCGCCGGGGAGAGGTGAGGCCCCGGCTGCTAGCGCCAGGCGGAGGCGGCGGCGGGCGGCGCGTTCCCGCGCGCCCTGGCTCGCGCCTTCGCTCCCTCGCTCCCACGCCCCGACAAAGTTTGCCGGAGGAAGGAGGTTCCCGGGCTCCCGCCCCCAGCTCCAGGGCCCGGGAGGTGCCCCAGCCTCTGAGCTGGTTGTTCGCAGCGGAGGAATGGGGAGAGGGCGGCTTTGAACGCGACTCATAAATAAATATCGCTGCCAGTGCCTTTGCTGCAGCTTTTGCCACGATCCTGAGGGGCTGTTCAGTGTGTTTGCAGCGCAGCAAGAGAGAGACCGAGAGATTGTGATTTAAAAAAAAAAAAAAAAATTCTACCGAAATAGATCTGCCTGCGCTCACAGACACACACATGTGTATTTTTGGGAGCTTAAAAGTTCAGAGTTTTTGCAAGTTTTCCAGCCTTCTCGCCAGCCTTCCCATCTCTGAGCCACCCCCTTCCGTTTAACCCTTTCTTTATAGTCCCACACTTAACACCAGGCTCAGTGGATGTCTCGGATATACAATATGCTCGCAAAACCCTAAGGGCTTGAATGTGTCTGTCTGATTTTACTCTCTTAGGAGGGAAAACTAAATCCCTAGCAACGCACATTGTAACCAGAAGGTTTCCTTTATTTAGGGGAAGATCTGGATTTTTTCCCCCCACTATGTTTTGAAGGAGAATTTCCTCGTTTCCTCTTGTCTTTTTAGTGTGATGGGTGTCTGGCAACTGCTACAACTCGCCTGCTCCCCACTACTCTCCCAGCAAAAACCAATGTGACTATTGAGTAATGATTACTAGAGGTGTCAGCTCCTTTGCTTGATTTTAAAGCCCCTCATCTCATTCTTCCTTGTCCCATTCCATCTTACTAAGCTTTCACAGGAAGTAGTGCGAGCCCCCAGCTTAATGCCAATCTCATAGTGTGATAATTATTTGTGTCATTATCTGTCATCCCCTTGAAAGCAAGAGGATCTGTCCAATTCACTTTTGTATTTCCAACATCTAACAATATGCCTACCACATAGTCGGCGCCCTGAAAATTGACCCCTTTTTTCTTATCATAAGAATGTACTCAACCTGAAATTTCACGAATATCCCTATTAACTTTTTTTCCTACTTACATTTTCCAAAATGTCTTTTAATGAGACTATCTCTACCTATTCATTTTGCCAGGTCTGGAAATCCTAAGCTATTCTGAGGACATTTCCAAAGACAGGGGACCTATTAGATAACAAAACTGGAACTCTTTGGATTACTCATTTTAACGCCATAGATTTATGTTGCTCTGTTCTTTTAAAGACTTGAAAACATTTAACATTTATTAACTCATTTGTCCTTCTAGATTTTAGCTTAAAGGTCTGTTATGTAACTTCTTTAAGAAGGAAAACGTGGAAGGCATACTCACATTTTCTTGTAAAGATAATGAGTTAAAGAATAAGTGCCTTGAATGACCAAGGATTCTTCCACCACCCTACACCAAACCCAGTGAATTTTCTTTAATCTGTACCCGTAAATTATGTGGTTGAAGTATGTTTACACCACACTAATTAATTTAATTTTATAACTCTGATACCTTGTCAGCAACAAGATGTATTTATGTTCAACTTTATCTACCACCTAGAATCATTGTTCTGTATTTTAATTGCAAAAACATATCTTGCATTCCAATATTTGCAAAAAATGCTATTTATATTGTTGCACCAATGAAAGTCATAAACATGAGTTCAAGTTTGATTATTTGTCTGCTTCACTTTCCATTCTGTGTAAAGTCAAGAAAAGAACTGAAAATAACATTTGTAGCAACATGCCTTTTGGAACACATTTTTAAATTTGATGAACATTTATATTAGAAGTTATGTCCAAGGATTTCATGAAGAAGAAAAGGAAGACTGCAACTAATTCCTGAGCAACATGGCACATTAATTTCTCTGTGTTATCAACTTTTCAGTTAATAAAGGGAAATTTATACATGACTGGCCAGGTTTCTCATTTCTAAAGCTATTATTATAGTATCCTTCAGTATTATTGTAGTGTGTTTTTTGGAGGCCTTGCATGCTTCAGTACCATTAACTTCTAGGTCTTCATTTTCCTGGATTATGTTCTCCCAAATGAGATTTGAATTTCTCTTTGACTGCGTTATACCCATCTTGAAGAAAGCCTTCTGTGGTGCCTCTTGTCACCACATGAGGTCTCCATAAATCCTGACCTGAATGAAACAGAAGTGGAAACCACTGGAGTCAACATTCAAGTCTCCTATTATCTTGAGGGGAAAAAAAAAAAATCCAGTTGCTATGATAATTTGAAAACAATTTAGACAATTAAAACCTCATACAGTTAAAAAAAAATAAAAAGCAAACATTCTCTCAATTTGCATTTTCTTTGGAGGAAAAAACTTTATGAAATTGGGACTTATGGAGGAAGGGAATAAGATAAAGAATTAGTGAAAAAGAGGTAAATATGAGTGAAAACAAAGATAATAACAGTAATAGCATTGATCAAATTCACGAAGTTAACAGAATAATTACCTGTCTTTAACTGCTTTCATGCTATTTTCCATTGTTGCAAGACGTGCCCATGTTAATTTCCTGATTTTTCTTACAATATCTTTGCATTTGAAATACAGATATGGAACCCCAGAGTCAAAGAGATTGAGATTTAACTAAATATTTTTCCATGCATCCCAAGTGCCAAGCTATTTGTTGGAGTTAAAACCACAGTGTAACTGTATATGGTTGCTATTTTACTTGTATTCAGGTGAGGACACACTGGTCTTCAGTTAGGTCTGATTAAGTGGCAGAGCTGAAATCAGAACCTGAGTTCCCTGACCTCAAACTTCAATTGGTTCTCCTACACACAATATCTAGAGACCCTCTGAAACTCTCAGGGATCAAGGAATCTATAATTCATCAGGTACTCTCACCATTATACAGGAGATGTTCACATCTCTCCACACGGTCTATTTATGGTCATCTAAAAAGAGGAGGGGAGAGCTAGGGCCCACAGCAGCAGCACCCCAAGGATATTAATACCTGAAGAGCTTCTGGAGTTGGCTTAAACTTTGAGATGATTCTCTAGGGCAGTGTTCTCAGAGTATGGTTCCTGGACCGGAAGCATCAGAAAGACCAGAGACTGCAGCTGGAAATGTAAATGTTCAGGTCCCACCTCAGACCCACAGAATCAGAAACTCCGGGGGTGAAGGCCAGCAATCTGGTTCTAACAAGCCCTCCAAGTGGTTTTGATGCTCACTGAAATTTGAGAACCACTGATTTCTAGAGCTACTTTGTGGTTACATCTGAGCCACTTAAGTATAGAGAATTAAGCAGCACTGAGTGATGGACGGTGCCTGCTGAGCGGGCTTCGCCTTCTCTTTGCTGGGCATTTGACAACCGCACATTCCCGATAACCTCTAGGGGGCACCAAAATATTTTTATGTACAGCCCCACGGAGGCAACAAAGGCTTAGGCTCATTTTCCAAAGAAACGGCCTGAAGAAGGGGAAAGAGCTTCAATCTCAGCAAGCTGCCCTAATTATTATGATTCAGCCAGTTAAAAAAAAATTGCCATATTTATGTGTTTTTTTTCCAGTTTAATATTACATATTATGGAAATAATGATATCCACTGTTCGTGATTATGGTGAAGATTAAGATAGTATTTGTCGAACTGACACAGCACTGTGCCTGGCATAGACCGAAGTGTTCATTAAATAAAAAGCAGAATCACTTTTTTCATCCTTACTACTGCTATTACTAGGTAAATATTTCTAAAACATTGTATTGCTATTGTAAGACTAGATTAGATATTTCCATTAACTATTACAATGATCAGGTAACTTCTTGTCCTCAGCTCTGGGAAACCCTGGGGCTATACTTTAAGAGTAGAAGAAAGACCAGGCCTGCCCTGGCCTAGAGTATTGCATGAGCGAAAGAGTAGAGATGGATACAGTTAGTTTCAAGACACTTCTATCCCATGATACCCTTTGAAGGTGTGAAGTTGGTTTTCCATTGCCATAATAAAATAGCTTGTTAGTGGTTTGGTAAAATTAAAATGAAAAGTCTAAAACCTGGATATGCTTCTAAGTGGGAATGCTTGGGAAGCTTTGGATATGTCCCTTAGATTTTTCTGGCCATAGTTTTTCTCATTTATATAATGTTGGGATTAGACCAGTTGAACCATAAACACTTCCCAGAGCTTAGTAATAATATATTTATTTTAAGTAATGTCTGTGTTCCAAACACTTAGCTCCTTTCAGCTCACAACAATCTGAGTTAGAGACTATTTTGATCCCCTATTTATACTTAAGAAAACGTGGATTCATAGGAACTCATTCAGTTGATCATGTTCTTAATAAGTGGCAAAATAGGAATAAGAGTTCTGATCTGACACCCCAAATCTCATTTTATAAACATCACGATACACTGTTTCTCAAATTCTATCATTTAAGTATAGAGTGTAATGATTTGTTCTATATGTAATTAAGACCAAAATGTTTTCGGGGAGGTAAAGTTGGAGTAAAGAGGCATTTGAACATTAAATATATAATATACTTGGGCAAGAACAACAACAAAAAAAGTAAAAGGAATAGTTAATACTCAATGATGCAGGTTAAAAAACACATTAACATTGAAGAGCCCAAAGGAAAATATACAGAAACATTTTAATGGTTTTATGAGGTTAAAATAAATTTGCAAGAATTTAACCATCAAGGAAAAAGGAAATACTGTTGTAAATGATTTTTAGTTGCCTGATCTTTTGACTCTACTAAGTCTAAAAATGTGCCTCCTGGATTTTCACGAAAGGAAAAAAAAAAAATCTTCCTGTGTTACTTGGGAACAAAGGGAGAGAAACCCCTCACACTTTCTGCAGGCTCCTGCTCATTTAAAAAAAGTTGACCTTCCTGCTACAGGGTCATAATATCAGGCTAAAATTACAAAGAATTTGCTCTAGTCTAACATAAACTCAAAATAAAATATTTTCAAATCCCAACGCTAAATATTATAATTTTAGATAATAATACTCTGATTAGCAGAGGCTATTCATAACCACCATTAGAAAATTGTAGTTCAAGGTATATGGCTGCCTGATGGCCAAAAAAGCCATTTTCTCAGAGAAAGAGTCACATTAGTGTCTTAGTCGAAGAGTTAGCAAACTTTTTCTGTAAAGAAACAGTAAATATTTTAGGCTTTGCAAGCCAATGGGCAAAATTAAGGATATTATGCAGACTCCAATATAATAAAGAGCAAACAAATTTCCACAAATGTTTTACTGATGTAATTAAATATATAACAATTGGTTATAATTGTTTTTGTAATATAGATCTACTTAATGGGAATTATGGAATTATTTTTAGAGGGATAACATTTCATTTAATTGGGGTCCAAGTAAGTATTTCCTATCATCAAATCAACTGCCAAGTTTAATATACAAAAATCGTTTTTAGCTCACTGACAATAAAAAATATGTGACAGGTCCAACTTGGCCTTAGTCCAAAAAAGGTGGTTATTCGATGTGCGAGGTCATAGTTTCCTAAAGGGTTATGTTAAAATTCAAAGGGTTGTTGTAAAGATAAAAGCTCTGAGCTCCAAAGTGGCTGCTCTGTGACAAGCAGTAAATGTCTTCCTCAGTATTATCTACTGCTGTCTCTAGTTCTTCAGCTCTGAAATGCAATTCTGCAAAAGCATTTAAAGAAAATTTAAATTCATTTCATTTTAATATAAAATAAATTAGTACAAGATATGTTGCATATCCATTTCTTCCACGTGCTTATCTGTTGAACCAGATGGTCCTCATATATAGAATGAAAATAAGAATGAGTAACATTATTAAGTATTTACTGTGTGCAGGCA
Source organism: Phoca vitulina (assembly GCF_004348235.1). NCBI lineage: Eukaryota > Metazoa > Chordata > Mammalia > Carnivora > Phocidae > Phoca > Phoca vitulina. The sequence goes on along the minus strand of NW_022589706.1, from coordinate 11,117,336 downwards.
TTATTCCAAGTGTTTTACTTTATGTTCTCATTTACTCCTCCTTGAAAACTGTATTACCTGAGATGAGGAAGTTGAGAGACAGAATGTTGAGTAACTTGCCCACATTACTGTGGGGATGAGTAAAATGAAGTCAGGAAATGTTAAATAACTTGTATAGGGTTGCTCAGTTAGGAAAGGGTAGAGAAAGCTAGGCTCTCAACCCAAGCAACCAGGGGCCAAAGCACTAGACCTCTTACTAATCCATGAATCCTAGGAAATTCACAATAATAAAATGAAAACTATGCATATGAAAGAACTACATAAACTGTAAAATAATGTATTAATATTCTTATTTGCATTGTGACTATTTTTAATTGAGGATGGTGAATGCAAAAAACAACATACAAACATTTAGTGAAGAATCATTGGGGTGAATATAATCTGACTTGAGCCAACCCTTTTAGCTCCTTTCCATAGGGGAAAATGGGATTCTTTCATTTCTCTTTCATGACTTGGGATACATTGTCCTTATATAAAAAGGAATAAAACAAAAGGGATATTTTTACACTAAAATGACATGGAGATTCTATAATATATTTTCTATGTAAATTTAGGAAAAACATTATGTAAAGAAGAATCTGTAAGTATAGAAAAAATTTAACTTTTCAAGCAGTACAATGCCTGAAGAAATAGAAATTCTACTTCAGGTGTTGCTAACTAGTCATATCTTGTGTAAGAAGAATCAACTCAAAGCTGTGTGCTCTTCCTTATGATTGTAAGATAACACAGCTGCAAAATAGTCTTATATATGATTGCCCAAGCAATATAATGAAAGATTATGAAAAATTAAATGTGAATTCTAATGCCGTTTTAAAGAGTATATCAAAATAAAGTAACTTCTAAAAGCTTGTTCCTTCATTCCAAATAGCTTTATCTGGAGATAAATGTATTCAGAATTACAGTGATAACTCTTTCGTGTGTGCATTCCTAAGTTTCACCTTATATTCTGAGGATGTCTTTGCCAGGGTCTTAATTTTTATTTTTATTTTTCTTCCTTAAACTATTATATGTGGAAAATAAGAGATGATATATTGTCCTACCTCAAAGAAATTGTGGAGATTAAGTAAGTTAATACATAAAACACTTAGAGACTTCAGGTTCTGAAACAAGATGGCGTCGGCTCACATAGTCCCACTCCTCCTCTTTAAGTACAGCTAATTCCACAGGCAATGATAAAAGGGCTCAGAGAGCTAGGAAGAAAAGAAGATGGACTGGCTGAGAAGCTCAGGACTGAGGAATGACAGAGCTGTGAGTTTCCTCATTTTTCCTTCTTTTCCCATAGGGCCAGGAAAGGACAAGCCTGAGAGAGACCTAGTGGGGAACCTGAACCCCTGCTCCCTACCTAGGGCATCAGCTGGCTGAGATCCACCTCCCAACTGCAGCTGTGCAATCATCAGGACACCAGCAGGCCAGCTGATCCACCCCCAGGGAAGCATTGACGGAACCCAGCATTTCCCCACCCTGCACTCAGTGGCATGAGAGACCCAGGCCCAGTGTCTTCTGGCTCTCCACTGTCCCCTCGTGGTGCCCCCTCCCCTTGGCCCCCAGCAGAAGATGACCCAGGATATTACTTCAGCTCCTGCAGGCAACACAGTAGGGACTGAGCAGGAGCCCAAGCAGCACCAGGATAGCAAAACAGACCAGAATTGCATCGCAAAGCCTCTGAAAACTAAAGTCCACATAAGTAGGCCAGGACCTACATGCTAAATCTAAACACAGCGACGACAAGCTAAAATAGAAGATTTAAATAGGATCAAGATTCTCCTAACATAACCAAAATGTCCAGAATGCAGTAGGAAAAATCACTCATCCTACCAAGAACCGAGAAAACCACAATTTGAATGAGAAAAGACAATTAACTGATGCCAATCAGATGGTGAAAGAGGATATTAAGACATTCTCAGGTGAAAAAATAGGAAAACATTTTGTCTTGCCAGCAGACCTGCCCTAAGGAAATGGCTAAAGGAAGTTCTTTAAGACAAAAGGAGACAATAAAGAAAGGAATCTTGGAACATTGGGAAGAAAGAAAAAAAACAATGAAAAGAGTAAAAATGGAGGTACAGGCAGTATATTTTCCTTCTGCCCTTGCACTTTCTAAATCATGTTCGATGATTAAAGTGAAATTATCACACTGTATTATGTGATTCTCAGTGTTTGTAGAAGAAATATTGAAGACAATAGTATCATAAACAGGTGAGAGTAAGGAGAAAGGGAGGTAAAGTTTCTGCACTTCACTCAAACTGGTAAAATGTCAGCATTAGCAGACTGTGCTAAGTTATGTCTATACAATGTAGTACCTGGAACAACCACAAAAATGTGCAAAGAGATATACTCAAAAACACTATAGAGATATCAAAATGGAGTTCTAAAACATGTTCAGATAACCCATTAAAAGCCAGGAAAAAAAAATAAAACAGAAAGGAAAACCACCAAAAAAAACAGAAAACAAATAGGATGACAGACCTAGGCTCTAACATATTTCAGTGATTACACCAAATATAAGTGATCTAAATGTGCCAATGAAAAGAAACAGATTGGCAGAGTGGATTGAAAATCATGACTCAACTATGCACTGTCTGTCAGAAACTCACTTGAAATACTACAAATAGGTAGGTAGAAAGTAAAAGGATGGAAAAATGTATACCATGCAAACCTCAATCAAAAGAAGGTAGGAGGGGCTATATACATATCAGATAAAGTGGATTTCAGAGCAAAGAAAATTACTAAAGACAGAGAGGGACACTGTATAATGATAAAAGGGTCAACCCACCAAGAAGGCATAACATTCCAAAATATTTATGCAAAATTATAGAGATGAAAATACATTAGTGGTTGAGAAGGGTTGAGAGAGGTGAAGGAAATACGTGGGGGTGGAGAATGGATGCGACTATAAAGAAGTAATAAGAGGGAGCTTTATGGAGATGGTTCAGTAAAGTATGTTGATTGTGGTGGTGGTTACATACACAAACCTACACATGTGATAAAATTGCCTAGAGTTACACACACACACATACAAATGAAGTATAACTGGTGAAATATGAATAAATTCTGTGTGTTGTACCAATGTTAATATTCTGGTTTTCATATTGTACCCTAGATATGTAAGATGCTAATATTGGGGAGGCAGAGTGATGAGTCCATGGGACCTCCCTCCACATTCTTTGCATCTTCCTATGAATTGAAAAAACAGTCAAGAACCAAAAGTTACATACTGAATTATTCCATCTGTATAACATTATTGAAAGTATAAGAAGGAAAACTAAAAGTCTTTATTCCTAAACAGTATGTAGGGCTAAGGATTGCAGACAGAGATACTGAGGGATGGAGAAGGGAAAGTCCTTAAAGAGTCATAAGTAGGGCACCTGGGTGGCTCAGTCGTTGAGCGTCTGCCTTCGGCTCAGGTCATGATCCCAGGGTCCTGAGATCGAGTCCCACATCGGGCTCCCTGTTCGGCGGGAAGCCTGCTTCTCCCTCTCCCACTCCCCCTGCTTGTGTTCCTGCTCTCGCTATCTCTCTCTCTGTCAAATAAATAAATAAAATCTTTAAAAAAAAAAAAAAAGAGTCATAAGTATGGGGTTTGGGCTATGGGCTGTGAGAGAAAGAGAGAAGGGTGTTGAAGATCCTGAGTGGGGAACCACTTATGGAGAAGGAGGAAGACCAGGGTATGAAGGTGGCTAAAGGCAGTAATTGGAGGAAGGGAAGTAAGACTAACTGGGAAGAATGTGAGGAGCATGTGTGTGTGTGTGTGTGTGTGTATGAGAAAAAGGATTTGACAAGGTGTAGGAAAGATTTCCAGAAGGGAGAAAGGGTGTCAGCCATTTTGAGTGGATGGTATGGGAACCAGAATTGTGCAGGAGAAATATAAAGGAAATGTGTGCACAAAGAGATGAACAGTAATCAGAGTAGATGGAGTATAATAATGGAGGAAGAGGGGGACAGTCATAGATGACCCAACAGCTTTTAGTGAGAAAGCTACTGTAGCTAGAACTCTACACACTTAGAGGTTATGCCTGTAACTGTTCTCAATTAGCTATGGGAACTTATGTGGGTCATTGAAGCCAGCTGAGCCTTTGGCTCTTGATCTGTGAAATGGTGAGATGATTCTTCTAATATCATTCAAGCTGTAGCAGTCTATGATTTTATTGTCACTACATGGAACAAATAGGGAAAATGTGTTTAGAATGTTTCTTCATTTTAACATCATTGATAACAACAAAGACTAAAATGCCTTCAATGGTTTGTGGTTTTTCACTTTAGGAAAAGCAAAAACTGGGCAAGGGCTGGGTTGTGGTAGGTTAGTGGGAACAACAAAAAAGAAGAAAAAATCTGAGTTGCTGAATATTTTAAAAGTTTCCCTGCATTAAAAGCAATGGGATTATGTTGCCAGAGAGAGTGATATTTAATTATACTTACACAGATAATTCATCCCTTCATCGTCACAGTGACAAGGATGTCATTGTTCCCATTTTTCAGTAAAGTAAATAGAAATTCATATAATTTAAAAATCTGTTTTAGATTTTAGAACTAAGAATAGGCAAAGCCAGGATGGCTATTCAGATGCCTTAATTTCTAGAGTGGTTTGAACCACCTCTAAGCAGACTTGTCTACACAAAAACAATGCTAGTCCATGATGGGATATCCCTATACATGTATTAGAACAGCTACAATAAAACATAATGATAATAACAAGCTTGGAAAGAATGCAGAAAAATTGAATACATGCATTGCTTGTGAGATGTAAAATGGTACAGCTGCTCTAGAAAATAGTTTAGCATTTTCTTAAAAAAAAAAAAACAACTAAATACTGACCATACCATCTAGCCATCACATTCCCAGGTATTTATCCCCCCAAAGTAAGAACTTACCTCCACACAAGAGCCTGTGTACAAACTTTTTATAGCAGCTTTATTTGTAATAGACAAACACTGTTAACAGCCAAAATGGTCTTCAACAGAAGAAGGGTTAAACAGTCATACATCCCCACCACGGAATATCACTTAACAATAACAAGGAACACACTATTGATATAACAACACGGGTGGGTCTCAAAGGCATTAGGCTGAGTGAAAAAGCTGGTTCCAAAAAGCCATATACTATATGGTTAAATTTAAGGGATGTTCTAAAAATGACAAAATTAAAGAAGTGGAGGGCAAATCAGTGCTTGCCAAGTGCTAGGAATGATTAGGAGGAGGAGAGAGACATTGAGGACAGCTCACGGGAGCTTTTCGTGGTGATGAAATAGTTCTGTATCTTGATTGCTGTGGTGATTATACAAATCGATGTCATAGAGCTTTCCACACACACTGTACCAAATGTGTGCATGGATTTTGATATTGTACCATATTGATTTTAATACTGTCATGCAATTAAGATGTAACCACTGAGGGAAACTGGGTGAATTGTACATAGGAGCTTGTTGTACTGTCTTTGAAAATTCCTGTGAATTTATAATTATTTCAAAATAAAAAAGTTAAAAACAGTGTCAATGTCTAGAAGGTGGTTATGGTATAGTCATTAAAAACACGGCTTTGTACTTGATTTGCCCAAATTTCAATCTAGGTTATACAACATAATAGTTTTATGACCTTGGCTTAAATATTCCTCTTTTTTTTTGTTATTAATCTCTAATACTGGGATCATCATAGTACCTATTTCAAGGGATTATTTTGATGTTTAAGTGAATTTATGTAAGTCAATTGCTTAGAGTGTGGCAAGGCACAAAGTCCTCATTGAATGTTATCCATTATTAAAGATAAATTTTATATTATAGATATAATGATTCTTATACATGTTATTGTTTCTGTTTTTTTTTTTTTTGATAAAGAACTTTTTTATCACTCTTATGTGCAGAAAATGCAACAGTGTCCACTCAGCCCAGTTTGGTGGCCAGTTCTTTAGCCTTTGCCTTTTCCAACTTGGCAATGCAAGCCACCCACTTTGGACCCAGAATGTTGCCTCCCCAGTGACAGCAGATCTTATCATATCCATCATTATAATTGGGTCCTGATGGCTTCCACCAGCTTAGCCAGAGCTCCTTTGTCTTCTGAGTTAATCTGTGTGGTGACAGTTGTGCAGGTCTTCCTGTGGACCAGATGACCCAGCAGGGCTTTCCCCTTGATTGTGCAGTAGGGAACCCCCATCTTATGACACAGGGCAGGGGGGAAGACAACCAGCTCAGAGGGATCCATATCATATACAATCACTACCAGGTCTAAGGGCCTGAGCCCTGAGCCGAAATCAAGATTCGGTGGTTCAACCTACCAAATCACCCAGGTGCCCCTTGACACTCTTTTCTAAATAACTTTTTGAACTAAGGTTATGATCTTTATAACAAAAGATAAAAATTACAGGAGTGTAAAAGAAGAAACTTATTCAGTAAAAGCACAGCTGCTTATACAATGGTAACTACAGCGTGCAACACTTATAGAAAGTATCTTACCACTGCAGCATTAAGGGATTAGGTGATTTAGTTCAGAAAAATGTATATTGAGGGGCGCCTGGGTAGCTCAGTCATTAAGCTTCTGCCTTCGGGTTATGATCCCAGGGTCCTGGGATGGAGCCCCGCGTGGGGCTCCCTGCTCAGCGGGGAGCCTGCTTCTCCCTCTCCCACACCTCCGCTCGTGTTCCCTCTCTCACTGTCTCTCTCTCTCTGTCAAATAAATAAATAAATCTTAAAAAAAGAAAAAAAGAAAAATGTATATTGAGCCCTGTTTGGTACTTGGTACTGGGATAGATACCAGAGAGACAGAGATAGAAAAGATATAAATCTTCCCCTTGGGGAGCCCATGGGCCAGTAGATAGACAATATAAAAAATAAGACATTAGAAAGCACTCAGAAGCATGTGATGAGAAAAACATGTATAGCAGTGTGACAGAAACAAGCACAATGCTGCCCTGTGATGCCAGGGAAGACAGGACAATGAGTAGGGTTTGGATGATTGAGAGGGGTATTTCTGGTGCACAATTTGAATGATTATAGATACAAACAACATAAAACCATGACCAAATCTTTTATCCCATAAGAAAATATATTACCTCACATAACACACTCTGAGGCAGAATGGCCCCAGAGCTGATAAAGCAGGTAGATAAGATATATATATGTATCTTAACACGATTTCATAAAACTCTTAAAGAAAACTCATAATAATATTTACTTCCCTCACTCATGCTTCATGTCCACTGTGGGTCAGTTGTGCTCTACTGCATGTTTTCTTCACATCACTTCAGGACCCCCAGATCCTCTGAGCATCCTGTCCCTAAAACATTTGTGATCATTACAGCAGAGGAAAAAACTACATGGAGATTCACCCTCTGGCTCTTGAACATGACATACAGGTACCATGACTTCTCACATTTCTTTGGCTATATAAAGTCACATGAATATATATATATATATATATATATATATATATATATATATAAAGAGAGGGGGAGAGAGAGAGTGAGATTTATTATAAGAAATTATAAGGAATTGACTCATACAATTATGGAGGCTGTCAAGTCCTAAGATCTGCAGTCAGCAAGCTGGAGACCCGGGATTGCTGAGGGTGTGAGTTCCAATCTGAAAGCCAGCAGGCTCAAGACCCGGGAAGAACAGATGTTTCAGTTCAAGTCTGAAGGCAGGAAAACAAACAAACAAACACAATGTTCCAGCTCAAAGCAGTCATGAAAGAGGAATTCTCACTTATTCGGGGGAAGGTCAGCCTTTGTTGTTGGATTCAGGCCTTCAACTAATTGGATGAGGCCCTCCCACGTTAGGGAGGACAATCTGCTTCACCCGGTCTATCGGTTTAAGTGTTAAACTCATCCGAAAACATCCTCACAGAAAAATCTAGAATAACGGGTGACCAAATGTCTGGGCACCTCATGTCCCAGTCAAGTTGACACACTCTCCAAAGTATTTATACTTAATTGATTCAGGGTGTGCTTGGGCATCAGAATTTTTTAAAGCTCCCACATGATCTCTCTACTGTGCAGCCAAGATTGAGAACCACTGTGCAAGAGGGTGGTGTCCCATACAGGAGACTTGGGGAATGTGGAGACGGATACTAGGATTTCCTACTTTAGCAAACAGGGCTCCCCCCCCAACTTCCTGACCGTCTTAGTATCAGGATTTGCTAGCCTTAATACTGAATATAGGGAGGAGAAATAAATCCTCTTTCTTCCTCCAATTTGGAGTCTATGGAGACATAGAGAAATAGGTCGGGCGGGGGGGCAATCTACAAATCAATATGCCATTAATAACCGAGAGAGCCATGTTCAATAATAATTTACTCAGACATTATTTTCTCTTAATATAATACATGTTTTAACTTTGGAAGTACAGCAGGAGCCAAATGAGAAATCTTTACTCCAGAGCCAATTAAATGAATAAACATCACTCCCCCACCCACACAGGAAAATAGAGACTGAAATAATTTAATTTACTTAAGACTGACAATGAAATCCAAATATGAGTCAAGGGTCCTTTACAAAAATGCTTCTTAAAACATTACTTTGAACACAGACATATGTATACCATTGCTTTTTCTCTAAGAAAATTTCCATTTGAGAATTTCATGTGTGTACTTATATCTGACAAATATATCTGATATGCATATATATGATATATATATTTTATAGGTATATGATATTTTGATATTTATGCATTTTGCCTAGTCAGTATCTTTTAATTAATTTACAATGATGATTTTTTCATGTAACTATCTGCTTGATATTGCTATAAACATAAGGTAATATTATTAACATTTGCACAGATACGAGATATTACAGTACAGATAGTTTGCTTTCCTTCAACTGTTAAATAAAGACATTTATTTTTATTTATGGCTGTAGATTAAAACTTATTAACTCTATCTGCTCAAGTAAGGAATGGGAAGAAGTACTCATGGTGTTTAAAAACCTTTTTTAAAAAAGACTCCATTTTAATCACAGATGAGGCGGATTCATAAATTGAAACCTGCTTAATTGGCAATTAAAAGCTGTAGGACAATGTTGTCTCTCTGCTTTTTCAGAATTAAGTCCCAGCTGTTTTGAGAAAGCAACCAGAAGATTGAGAGAAACTGCCAAGTATCCTGGGGAGAAATTGGGAGTAAAGAGTCACATTAGCTTCCATTATTCTAAAATCATTGTGCTACCAGCAGTCACTGTAAATACTGTAAATGGAGTAAAAGACCTCAAGTTTTAAAGTTAACCTGCTTTTCATTGGGAAAAGTATCACACTTTTCTGAGTCTGAACTTCAGTAAGACCAACAAATTTCAAAAATAAATTTGAGATAGTATTCATGATTCATAATGTTTCCTCACCAGTGTAAGCATTAAATGTTTAACCATTTAGTTTGAGGAATGACTTACTTTTATTAAAAAAAAAAAAAGTCACTGCAGTCACTATAGCCATCGGGAAAGTCTACACTATAATGTAATAAACAACTCCCCTCTCTTTATGGCTCATAACAACAAAAACTTTTTCTCTCTCATCTATCTATCTGTTGGGGGTCGACAGCGAGCTTTGCCTCATCCTTAGTCACTCTCTCTGGTCTCAGGCTGATGGAGCATCTGCTGTCTCAAACATTGCTGGTCATCATGGAGTTTTCCACAGCAATAAAAAGCTCCATCCTGAAAGTGACGTCCCACTTTCATCATAACCCACGGGCCAGATCTGGCCACATGATCCACCCAACAACAGGTAGGAGAGGATGTATAATGCTCCCTGTGGTAAGAGATCGAAAGCTGGAAATACTTAAGAGAACAGCATTACAGATTAGCACTTTCAGGTCAGCAAATATTCAACCCACTCTACTTCCCATGTGCAAAATATACTCAACTCTTTCCTAAAGAAGTCAGTCCAAAGGTCTCATTTTGCCATTGCATCAAGCTCGAAGCCTAGGCTTTCTGGGTCCATTATAGGAGACTCCACATTAAGCTCCAGTGTGAATCTCTTGCTCTGGATACTAATGAACTCAAAAGATAAGTTACTTTTCCATGCTCTCCAAATACGTGATAGTAGTACAGGGACAGAGTAACTGCACTAAACTCTCCCACTTGAGAAGAGGACGAAGAGCAGGTACACGGGAGAAACTAATCTGATCCACAATAATTCTGAAGTCCTGCCTGGCAGAGATGGGGAGGACCTTCCACCTTGGGAAGGGAGAATGGAATGGGAATGTTCCTTGATTAGAAACTGATTTTGCTTCCTGGCAGAGTTTCAAATTGGTTACTTTTCTCCATGGTCTTTGGCTCTACACTAGATGCCCCATCTGTAATGGGCATTAGATAGGAATAAGTTTTCTTTATGGGTTGAATGACTTTCTCACTCTGCTGCATGCCTCCTAAAAGAGGGGACTGAAGGTCATTTTAAGTCTCTAACAGTCTCAGGCATGTATAATTTGGGATTATATTTTCTCTGTGTAATTTTCTTAATAATGTTCTAGGGGCTTTTAATCTATTCGGTGCCATTGCCAACATGTGGTGATGGCTGCTCACATTTCTTGATAGACTTTTAGATTGGTTGTGGGTTTTTTTGCTTCCTCATGCTCACACCTCCCACTTTCAACATAATTATGGGTAGCAAACTAGGGCCTTCTAGGATTAGCAAGGAAAGACTCATATTTAGCCTCTCTTCAATGCTTCTTTTGTATAATTGTAAAATATACACCATAATAATCCACTCACACTTAACAAAATGTTAAATTAATCCATTAACAATAAACATGACCAGGCTAGTCTAGGACAAGAGAACAAATGGACATGTATAGATAATTTAAAATTATAAATAAAGCTAACTGTTAACTAAATATACCACATCCTCATATCTTGACCTTGACATTAATACAGCAAAATTAAAAAACATGAGTGAAACTGTGGTTTTCATTGATTGAAATAAGGAAAAATAACAAGGACAACTGTATTAATTATTACGGATTGTGGTTGAGAGCTTTGCTGATGGGCTGGATATGTTTACGTTAGTAATAAAAATATATAATTCATGAAATATTGCATAATTTGAGAGAAAATCATTTTCCCTTAACTAATACTGTTACAGTAAAAAATTTCCACATAACTTGTGTATCACTGACAGTAATCTCAAATTAAATTACCATATAGTGTTTAGGTATTTTCTTTCCCTGTATAAATTTCTTCTTTGAAAAATTTTGCTCTGCAGAAACAGTAGTAACTGAAATCTTCATCAAATTTTGTAAAGCAGTACTTAAATTCAGAAAGAGCTATGGATTTTATATGTCATGTTCAAACAATATAAAGAGGCCCCATAGATGAATGATCAGATCACAGAAAATATTTAAAATATTTTCATTTTATGTATTTAATTGCTATCATTTCTATTGTAATTTCATCATCTTTTATATTTATATCCAACTGTATTACTTAAGTCCTTTCAAAATCTTTAAAGTTGGATGTTACAAAGCAAACCAAAAAGAACATTGCTATTTGTTCAAATTTATCAAATTTCTATTCTATTCTATTTTATCAAGACTATATTTTAATTGTTGTTTAAAGGTATAAATTTGCAAAGAGTATTAAGTAAGTCTTAGAAGTACAATGTACACACACACAAAAAGAAATACAATGCATAGTTTAATGAATATAGACAATATTGCACTAGAATTATATAATGTGATAAATATTGTTACAGTGGCAATCATATTGCAATATATAAATATATCAAAGTAACACATGTGTACCTTAAACTTACACAATTTTTATGTCAAATTTATTCCATAAAAAGACTATATTTTAATCTTAAAAGGGCAAGAAATATAAGTCAACAATAAAAAGATAAAAATAATCCAATTATAAAGGGGATAGGATTTGGATAAACATTTCTCCTAAGAAGATATACTAATTGCCAATAAGCATTCGAAAAGATGTTCAACATCATTAGTCATTAAAGAAATGCAAATCCAAACCACAATGACATTCCACTTATAAGCACTAAGTTGGGTATAATCAAAAAGACAAACAATAACAAGGGTTAGCAAAGATATGGAGAACTTGGAACTATCATACATTGCTTGTGGGAATGTAAAATGATACAACTATTTTAAAAAATAGTTTGGCAGTTCCCCAAAAAGCTAGAATAGAGTTATCATATGATCCAGTAATCCACTCTTAGGTATAAATCCAAGACAACTGAAAATATGTGTCCACACTAAAACTTGTGCACAAATATTCATAATAACATTTTTCATAATAACCAAAAAGTGGAAACAACCAAAATGTCTATCAACTGATGAATGGGTAAATAACATGTGGTATAACCATATAACTAAATATGTTTAGTTCATCAAAAGAAGTTCTGATACATGCTACAAAATGGATGCAAATTGAAAACATTACATTTAGTGCAGACATAAAAGGCCATATTTCTATTTATATGAAGTGTCCAGAAAAGATAAATCCACAGAGGCAGAAAGTAGACTAGTATTTTACAGAGCTGGAGGGAGGAATAGGCAAAGGTTTCTTTCCGGAGTGAGGAGGTGTTCTGAAATTAAATAGTGGACATGATTGCACAACTCTGAATATACTAAAAACTACTGAATTGTACATTTTAAAAATGTAAGTTTTATAGTATGTGAATTATATCTTAATAAAGTTGTTACTTAAAAATATGACAAAAATTAGATTATGGTAATGGTCGCACAACTCTGAATATACTAAAAACCATTGAACTGATCACTTTGAATGGGTGAATTTTATGGTATGTGAAATTATCTCAATACATCAGTGAAAAGAAAAGGCCAGAAAACAGTTCCTAGAGAAATTGGTGATTATTTGTAATATTCTTTCTCCTTTATAGGCCTAAAAATATTTTTTCTTCCTTGTTCTAAAATCTTATATTTTGTTGCAATGTCATTTTTGCTGCATATTTCATGTGTAGTTTTTTAAATTTAAAAACACATACTAAAAAATTTTAATATGTACTTTGTTTAACTTTTTAAAAATAAAACAGCCAAATTTAGATTCCTCAGGGCTTTTTTGGTAAGCTTCTGCTAACCTTATTACCAATAAGCAACAGTTCATGACAAATAACTTATAGCACATTTCAGTATTAATTTAAATTTTCACCTAAGATCATGTCTCACTCTTTATTTGAGGACTAGTCTTCTGTTAATTTCCTCTCATCTTCTAAACATTTCCTATCTTGCCTAATGAAATCTAACTGTTTTAACAGTGTTTAGTTGGCATTATCATCATGTGTCCAAGTGTGTTCATCCAGTCAATGTTTTCAATCTGTTTATCAAGTTATTTGTTCCATCTTTGGGTGAATTAAAACCAAAACCAAAACCAAAACCCGTATGTGGTCTCTGGATTTTTCTAAAGAACATTAGAATCATCACTATTGGTAATCTGTGGCTCTGTCTCCTAGCAACGAAATCTAACTATATATGCTGTTCATGTTCCTGGGATTTTGGCCCAGATTCTAACTTGTATACACTTTTAATTATCAATTATGTTAGCACCAGTATCATAGGCATAGAAAATCTTTTATATCAAAGCTGAAAATTGAAAATTGTTTTGTAGTGCTTAGGTCAAAATGTATACATTTTACATGTATGAATGTAAATGAATGAAATGTAAAATGAATGAAATCAACCTCATTATTTTCTTCTGGGAGCTCAACAATAATCATAATGAATGCTTGTTGTTTAATATAACTTTTGCCCCTGGCACAAAGTAAATTAGGTAGTACTTTTTATAATGTACTTTTCATAATTATTTATAATTTTTTTGTGTTACCTTATTACACATTAAACTAGTAATCTCATTTTTACTTCACCATCATAGACAGTTTTTAAAATCTGCTTTACATGATCAGCTCTGCTTGCAACACATTTGGAAATAATTTCTAATAAACTAAACTTTCTGCTTTCTTTTCTGTAAATATCGTTCCCTTTGTGCACCAAAATCATTGTTATGCTCAGCTAATATCAAACATATGATATTATTCTGTTCTGTATTGGCATTAATATATTGGCATTTATTTATCTTTGCTGAATATTACTTATTGATTGGTGTTTACTCAGACTTTTTTGAGTACTAGTAATTGCATTTGTGAATTATTTTTATTTTTTATTGGAAAGTGGTATTTTGTGTTTCTTTAAAACAAAAACATGTCTCTAGTCATGGATATCTTCATTGATCAAGGCTAAACTTAAAGATTAGTTGGGAAACATGAAGATGCAGTATCAGTATTCTTTGCCATTGATTTACAATACAAGTGCCAGTGTCTACAGTTTTCTCCATTTAAAATAATTTTACTGTAAAATTAAGTACTAATTTTTTTAACATGTATATCCAAGTAAAAAATCATAATCATTAATTTGAGTCAGATTCTGTTTTGCTAAAAACCTTCTCATGCCATCAGAAGGATGTGATGGCCATTTTGGGGGTCATAATCCAAGAAACAGTAACACTCCAGAGATTTTTGTCTTTTTCCTTCAATTTGCTTATTTTATAAATGTACTTTTCATCATCCTTTAATGCAGAGACCAGAGTGGTATTTGTTTCTCCTAAGTTGTGAATTTGATGTGAACAATTCTCTTTTTTTCATTCTTATTGTTTTGGGCTGATATTCACGTTTTCAGTTATTAAAGAACATGAGGTAGTTGGGATTTCATCTGACCTGTTTAAATTGTTGATTTGATGGGAAAAAAATTTCTTGCTTATTTTTAATGTTTTGATCAGTAAGTCTCAATTAAGTAAAGACTGTGTAATGCCTCATCACAAATTTTATGCAAAGCATGCTCAAGAAGAGTCAGTTCACTTCCATTCTTTCTGGGTTTTTTTTTAAGCAGATAACTCCTTTAAAGATTTTCCATTTTCTTTTTCTGATCTGTGCTTTTATGTTATCTCTTCCTATCACAATCTCGACTTGTGCATCCTAAAGAATTAAAAATAAAACAGAGCTTATTATTCAAAATTCACAAAATGTTACACTTCATCCAAAAGCATAAATGAAAGAAAATGAAAAACATTGAAAGTTACAATTATGTTTTCAAGGAGTTATTTTTCTAAAACATTCAAAATTATATATTAAATTTAAAAGAAAGATACACTCTTTTGCTACATAAGTGGTGTATTTTAAAATTAAAAAAAAAAAAAATAAGGGGCACCTGGGTGGTTCAGTCAGTTAAGTTTCTGACTCTTGATTTTGGCTTAGGTCATGATCTCAGGGTCTTGAGATCAAGCCCCACATTGGACTCAGAGCTGACTATGGAACCTGCTTAAGATTCTCTCTCTCCCTCTCTTTCTGCCCCTCCCCCCCTTTTAAAAATAAAATAAATAAAATATTTAAGTAACAATTATTTAAAGCAAAATTAAAAGCAATTCTAGCATTCAGTGCCCAAGCAGTTGCCAACGTAAAGAATCAGTATCATGTTTTACATGTTATGTATGTTTGTAAGTATGGTAGACAGACATACATAACATATAGAACATATACATATGTATTTTTTTAAAGATTTTATTTATTTATTTGACAGAGAGAGTATACATATGTATTTTAAGGTAATATGAATATTTTAATATTGAGAAGCCTTGTTCAGCTATGAGAACTTGGGCATGTGAACCCATGTACGGCTTACTCAATGTTATCATCTGTGCTCTTCTACCAATATTTAGGATTGTGTACTGAGGTATTTCTTGTAGTATTTTTTGTAGTACACTTTTTGCATAAATCTCTCAATGACAAGGGAAGATTTTAGCAAATGCCAAACTTACAGTGCTATTGCTACACGCAATTGACATTATTAATTTACTGCTTACTTGTATCAATTCCTCTCATAAACATATTCAGATGTTCATTTGAGTATTTTCCTCCCTGATGCAGCATCCAGGAATGGAGAAAAGATGACCATCATCACCAACTCTGGGGACAGGTTCTTATTATTTTGCATAAATCATCATTTTCCAATTCCATGGTCTCACAATGATTCAGAATTAATTCCAGCATGCCTAGAATGGTAGGACAGAAGTTTTCTGTCTCCCACAGGATATAAACAGTTGACATCTAATTACCTAGGTAACTTCTAACAAAGCTGACAGCCAGTCCTACAAACTCCAGGGGCACTCTCCTTAAAATTAAGGTGACACTTCATCTTGTACAGCCCATAAGAAAGACAAAATGAAAATGCACTGGTGTTGAGCACCAAGTCCTGATCAGCTAACCCAGGAGCACACACATGAATCTCCCAAGGCCAAGTTGATGTGCTCTCCTTGGAATTTCAAACTTGATTAGAGTGACACATAGTGGGAATGGTCGCTCATCCACCTAGGGATCAGTTCCTACAGAGGCTATCTTTGGATTCCTCCTACATAGCCCTGTGGATCCATTCTGTTTCCTTTTCAAGCTTGATTATTCAGCTTTTCCTTTGATCCTTTGAGTTACATTGTATTTTTGTAATAAATTGATTTTTGGTTTAAGTTCATCAGAGTCTTTAATATTTTAGATTATCATTTAGCAAATAGTCTCTTTCCTTTCCCTCCTACTATGGACACAATGCATTTCCTCATTCTGTTGACACTGAGCTTAGCTGTGTGGCTTGCTCTGGCTAAGGGAACCAAGCCTAAGCCAAAGCCAGCATGGGTCAGCCAATACTCAGCTGATCTATAGATGTGTGAACATGGAAAAATAATTGTTGTTTTGAGCCACATGTTTGGGGATGATTTGATAAAATATGTAATCATAGTAATATATGACTGTTACTTTTTGTGTTACTTGCAAAAACCTGACGTTACTTTCTTTTGCAAAACCAACTTTGCCGAGGGATGACGGACAGACTAAAGCTAGAAGTTTTACTGCCAAATTCAGCACCAGCTCATCCTTTGAGACAGGCCTGTGTCCAAATCATACTTGCCGTGAAACCAAGACACCAGCTCAAATATAGAAGGTCAGTTTTCCAGTACTTTTGATTGAGCAATAACTGCATATAACACATCTCTGAGAAAAAGTAATACGAATATGAGTAATGCCACTCTTAAAGAGTTGTTCACTAAAAGCACATTTAGATCCATCTTCTTAAGTAAAACATGTTACTCTAGTATACCTCTAAAATATTCAACTTGGGGAAAGCAACTAGGAGAGACTTTAAAAAATGTTTTTAAAATGTGTTCATAGAGGCATTCAGAGCAGGTAATCAGATGCTATTTCCATTACTGCAGGCTTAGTGGACTGATGGTTAAGCTATTTGCAATATTTAGATATTTCTCAACCTCTAAACTATTAAAATTTCAAACGAAAACAGTAATTCCTTACTTAAGGAATGAAGTTGGATGATTTGTTAAAGTTATCTGTAGATCTGCATAGATGAGAACACTGCTAGAGAGCACAGGATTGCCCTAGAAAAAATTTGTACCTATACCTCATGATATTCACTCCACTGGAGTTGCCAAGACTATCTCTTATGACTTTTGACAGAGTAGCATTTTTATGGGCTTCTACTGGAATAACCTACTTAACAATATTCCACTTGCATTTCATTCTTATAAACCATAAGGTAGGTGTAGTAACTCTGTATTATTCACTTTTAGGAGCGACTAAAAGGCATGGATAATGCAATTCAATTAATAATTACTTGTGTTTGGATTTAAAGTTCATGTAGTTGAACAAACATATTCAGGAACGGATGTGAATAGGGGCTCTCCAACCTGCTATTTCAGTTCATGTGCATGGAAGGTGGAAATGGGAGTACGAATGTGGTTCTGCGTAACCAGAGATGACTCCATAAATATTTACCAACTTATGATTCCATATTTCTGGACTTATGTGTTTATATATCTAAAGATGCAAATTCCATAATTCTATCTGATATTCTCTCCCAGAGAAACTGATCATCACTGAGCCTCAGAGATGGGTTCAGAGTCTGGCTTCGAATGGTTCTTTGTGTCCAGTAGGTCCACTGTTGCCTCACTGTTGGCTACTTTCAAACATGTTTGCCATGACTGTTCTCAGTTATTTTTAAATTTTTTTATTTATTTACTTACTTATTTTTTAGAGAGAGATTGAGAACACGCACGTGTGCACGAGAGTGGAGGGTTGTGCAGAGGGGAAGGGAGAGGGAGAATCTGAAGCAGGCTCCGTGCCCAGCACACAGCTCTAGGCAGGACTCAGTCTCACGTCCCTGAGATCATGACCTGAGCAGAAACCAAGAGCTGGAAGCTGGGATGCCCAAGTGACTGAGCCACCCAAGTGCCCCTCTCAGTTTTTTAATGATTACAATACTCTAAGTTGGACTGAATGAATTTTCTGCTGCTGTAACAGTTTTAAACAGTTGCTTTAAAAAGCACAACTTATGTTATAGTTCTAAAGGTCAGAAGTTCTAAACCAACTTGCAGGCAGGAAAAACATCCCTTCTGGAGGCTCTAGGAGAATATTTTATTGACTTTCCCAACTTCCAGAGGCCACGTACAACATTCATTGGCTTATAGTTTCTTCCTCCATCTTCAAAGCTAGTGGTATAGCATCTTCAAATCTCCCTCTGATTTCTTCCACTGTCATATCTCTTTCTCTGCCTCAAAATACACTATAAATTTAAAAGTTACCCAGTGTTTTTATTACGATTTATCTTGAAATAAGTTGCAAGTTTTTTGAGTAGTGTTCAGTGTGAGCTAACATATCACCAAGAAAAAGTCAATTATTAGGAATTTATAGATTGAGTATATATCTTCATTAATGATAGAAACATAAATGAATTACATTTAAACGTCAGTGCATATAATTCTTACGGTTTAGTTAATGGAAAAGTATAATTCCCAAACATACAGATATGTGTTGCCACATAGTGTAGAATTGGTTGATTATTTGCAACAGAACTGAAACTGATAAACCCAAACCAATACAAAGTTCTGCAAGAATAGCAGCAGAGGAAACTGATCAGTTAACACTGATGTACTGCTAACAAAGTGTCTTTTCTGAATTGTTCAGAAATACTCTATCTGGGGTGCCTGGGTGTCTCATTTGGTTGAGCGTCCAACTCTTGATTTCAGCTCAGGTAATGATCTCAGGGTCCTGGGATTGAGCCCCAAGCAGGGCTCCCCACTCAGCGGGGAGCCTGCCTGAGATTCTCTCCCTCTCCCTCTGCCCCTACCCCCAGCCTGTGCTTTCTCTCTCTCCCAAATAAATAAATAAATCTTAAGAAAAATAAGCAATATTCTGACTACTTGTGTATATATGCAGTGGAAGCTCAGAAACTTTGTCAAGCATTTCCTAAAAGCCAGATTTCTCAGTATAATACCATACTAGAGTATTTCAGAAAACTCTTTAAAATGAGCTAATTCTAATATACAAAATATATTGACATTTAATAACTCAGTAGGTTACTAATAAGTAGCCTTTAGTTGTATACTAATCAGGACAGTTCTGGAATGTGAGCCATTCACATGCTGGAATCTCAGAAATTATTTGCCTTTTTGAGAACAGGCTCAACCCACCATGAGGATTCCTGTGCCTTCTAGCATTGCCATTTTAGGAATCATTACTTTCAAAACCACCCTCGTGTCCTCCTGGGATTCCCTTCCTGTCCTCATCAAACACTCCATTTGGCTAATTCCTTCTCATCCATAAGAAATCAACTGGAGCAGTTAAGCACTTACTTCTGTAGGATCCCTGAGCGCTCTATTCACTCACTTTGGTTAGTATCGACAACATTGTGAGTCCCCTAGAGGAAGGGAACCTGTGCTATTCATCTTTGTAACCTCTCACAGTGCCTCTCACAGTACCTTAAACAAAGTAGAGGTTTAACAAGCATTTAAAGAAAGAAAAGCATTAAGGGAGGATTAAATAACATTGATAGCTAACATTGACAGACTAATTACTGGATTCCAAGCACTCTTCCAACTGTTTTACATATATTTTACAATAAAAATACAGGGATAGTTTATCTTTACAGCAATATAATGAGACTAATTCTATTTTAAGGATGAGGAAACTGAGGCACAGAGAGATTAAGTAGTTTGAGCAAGGCCATTTAGAGGTGGGAACAAATGAAGGCAAAAACAAGAGAGGAAGGGCAGGGAGGTTTCAGCAACCCTTTGATCCCACTAGAACCTACAATGTATTTTACAGTGGTCCTAAGAGCTCTTCATTGTTCCTCCTCATCCTCATTCCCTACATTGAGTTCGGGCCCATCATTTTGATCATTCACTCGCAACTTTCTCATGTGACCTACTTGCTTAGCGAGGTCCAATATTGATTAAATCCAATTCTTTGCGTGCTCTTCATCTGTATCTATCTATAGCTAGAGAGAAAAGGGAACATAGCTAGGGAAAAAGACAACTGTGTTTACTGGAGCATCACTTTAGAACCAGGACCACTTACCTTAAGTGACTCTACTATATGTCCTTATTCTAGACTCTTCCTCTTCTAGATGATTATTTCACAGCTTCGCTCTCCCTTCAAACCACCCCCCCCAAGTTTCTCCCCACTTCTAGCTGTAAGGTGATGATCTTGTTCCAGTTATACTGAGGAAGAGAATTACTGAGGCAATCAGAGAGAACTGCCACATAACCTCAGATCACATCTACTCAACTTCCCATTCTATCTGTATAATCTGCCTTCTTTTTTTTTTTTTTTTTTTTTTTAAGAGAAGGAGAGAGAGAATCCCAAGCAGGCTCCATGTCCAGTGAGGAACCAGACTCGGAACTTGATCTCATGACCCTGAGAACATGACCTGAGCTGAAATCAAGAGTCAGATGCTTAACTGACTGAGCCATCCAGGTGCCCCTTGTTTTTACCACAGAAGAGCTACTTGTAAGTAAGGCCAATCCTTCCCTGTATCCTCCATATGCCATCTCTTTTCACCCACTCAGGAATTTAGCTCCAGTAACCTCCCTCTCTGCAGCATTACCAGTGTTTTTCCTTTTATCTGGATTATTGCCACCAGCATATAAACATGTTTAATTTCTCTTATCTAAACAAATAAAAACAAACGTAAAAAAAACCTGTTTGCCCTCTCATTGCCTTCCAGCCGTTCCCCTTTAAAGCAATGCTTCTTGAAAGACTGTTCTACACTTGCTGTTTTTAATTCCTCTGCTATTTTCTCTTGAACATACTTCAGTTAGATTTTTCTCCCCACAACTCTGGAAGAAGCTATTGTCAAGGCCACCTATGACCACTAGGTGCTAAGTCCAGTGATGAATTCTCCATCCTCATCTTAGCTAAACTCTCGGCAGTACTGTGTTGGCCAGAGATGATCACGCCCTCCTCATAGAAATACCTTCTATGCATTGCTTCCAGTTTCCTTTTATTCCATTGGCAGCTCAACATCACGATCCGTTGCTTATACTCTCTCGTACCCTTGACCTCTAAGTCTGTGGTCTTCAGACTCTTTCTTCCTGTTCCTCTGCCTGTTTTTTAAAGTTGACATCAAAATATTTTCATCTTAAGATTAAGTAGTTGCAAAAAGATATAAGTGCCAACATATCATAAACATGGTCATTTCACATAAAACTATGACATCACACTTATAAATATATCCAGTGAAATCTTAACACTATAGCAGTCTGAGACATATCTTTATTTCTTTTTTTAATTTAATTTTATTATGTTATATTAATCACCATACATTACATCATTAGTTTTTGATGTAGTGTTCCATGATTCATTGTTTGCGTGGAACACCCAGTGCTCCATTCAATATCGTTTCTTTTAAAGTACATGAACACGTAGTATATCTTGAAATCTGAGATTGTGATACCTCCAGCTTTGTTCTTCTTTTTCAAAATTGCTTTGGCTATTCAGGGTCTTTTGTAGTTCCATACAAGTTTTAGGATTCTTTGTTCTAGTTCTGTGAAAATGTTCGTATTTTGACGGGGATTGCATTAAATCTGTAGATTGCTGTGTGTAGTGTGGACATTTTAACAATATTCATTCTTCCAATCCATTAGTATCAGATATCTTTCCATTTGTTTGTGTCATCTTCAATTTCTTTCTTCAATGTTTTATAGTTTTCAGAGTACAGATCTTTTACCTCCTTGGTTAAGTTTATTCTTAGGTATTTTATTATTTTTGGTGCAATTGTAAATGGGATTACTTTCTTTCTTTCTTTCTCTTTCTTTCTTTCTTTTTCAAATTCTATTTTTTTTAGGTTCCAACTAGCATTTTTTTATTTTCTCAATTTCTCTTTCTGCTACTTCATTATAAATGTACAGAAATGCAACACATTTCTGTATATTTTTATCTTGCAAATTTACTGAATTCACTTTTCCAGTAGTTTTTTGGTGGAGTCTTTAAGGTTTTCTATGTATACTATCATGTTATTTGCATATAGTGAAAATTTGACTTGTTCTTTACCAGTTTGAATACTTTTAATTTTTTCCAAGTAGTAATCAAAGCAGTATGGTACTGACACAAAAATAGACACATAGATCAATAAAACGGAATAGAGAGTCTAGAGATAAACCCATGCTTTTGTGGTCAATTAATCTACAACAAAGGGCAAGAATATACAATGGGTAAAAGATGGTCTCAACAAATGGTTTTGGGAAACCTGGACAGCTAAATGCAAGAAAAGGAAGCTGGACCACTTTCTTAAACCATACACAAACATAAATTCAATATGGAATCAAGACCTAAATGTGAGACCTGAAACCATAAAATTCCTAGAAGAAAACATAGGCAGTAATTTTTTGATATCAGCTGTAGAAACACTTCTTTGGATAGGGTTCCTCTGCCAAGGGAAATAAAAGCAAAATGAAACTATTGGGGCTACACCAAAATAAAAAGCTTCTGCACAGGGAAAGAAACCATCAACAAAACAAAAAGAAAATGTCTGAATGGGAGAAGATATTTGCCAATTATATATCCAATAATGGATTTATAACCAAAGTATATAAAGAATGTACACAACTCAACAGTAAAAAACAAATAATTCAATTAAAAATGGACAAAGGACTTAAACAGAAATTTTTCCAAAGAAGACATACAGATGGTCAACAAACGTGAAAAGATGCTCAACATCACTAGTTATCAGGGAAATGCAACTTAAAACCATAAAGAGATATCATTTTCGCCTGTCAGAATGGTTAGAATAAAAAAGATAAATAACAACTGTGGGCAAAGATATGGAGAAAAACAAACTCCTGTACACTGTTGTTGGGAATGCAATTGGTGCAATCACTGTGGAAAACAGTATGGAGTTTCCTCAAAGAATTAAAAATAGAACTATCATATGATCCAGTAATTCCACCACTGGGTATTTATCCAAAGAAAGCAAAAACACTGATTCAAAAGGATATATTCACCCCATGTTTATTGCCGTGTTATTTACCATAGCCAAGATATGGAAGCAACCCAAATATCCATCCATAGATGAATGGATAAAGAAGATGTGATATATATCTCCAGCCCAGTCACCTCTCACAACTATAGATGGACATATGCAACTTGATATTTGCTTGATAGATAATTATATATACATTTAATTACTCAGCCATAAAAAGAAAGGAAATTTTGTTGTTTGCAACAACCTGGATGGACTAGAGGGTATAATGCTGAATGAAATAAGGCAGTCAAAGAACGACAAATACCCTGTGATTTCACTCATACAGGGAATTTAAGAAACAAAACAAATGATCAAACAGAAAAAAAGAGACAAAAAAACCCAGAATCTTAAATACAGAGAAAAAACTGGTGGTTGTCAGAGGATAGGTGGATGGGGGGAGAGAGGATAATAAATAAAGGGAATCAAGAGTACATTTATCTTGATGAGCACTGAGAAGTGTATAGAATTGTCAGATTGTTATATTGTATACCAGAAACTAATATAACACTGCATGTTAATTATACTTCAAAAATAAATTAATTTTTTAAAAAGTACATGAATATGACTTTCTTTAGCAGTAAGAAATTATAAGCCATCCCTTTTTTTCTTAGACTATTATTTCCATTTCATTCCCATCATGGAATCTTATTCTAGTATAATTTTATGCCATTTTATTGTGAAATACACCTGAAGAAAATTTCACAAAACAAACATGTACAGCTGCATATTTTACCACAATGCAGACTCATGAAACCACCATCCAGGAGACAAAATAGAACATTTGCAGCAACGTATGAGCCTCCACTTTCCCAATCACAACCTCTTTCTTCCCTCTCCAATATCACCACTCGAATTTCTTTCTGATTTGTACAGAGCTTCCTTTTTAACAAGTTCATGTATCCATCAGTGAATATTGTGTATTATTACTCAGCTTCTTTATGTCCTTTCCTTTTCTTCATTGTTATAAGTGTAGTCCCTGAGGAACTTCTTTCACAAAGATGGAGAGAGAGAGGTTTCCTTATAAAAATGTCACTTGGTTCTTTGATCACTTTTTTAAACTATGTGCTCCCAAATTAAATGATCAATCATCACAAATTAACTTTTAATAATACTTTAGGTGTTAACTATATAACAGTCTCCTCCAACTTTGTAGCAATAGAAGAATTGGAAACCACCTGATATGCATAAAAACATGTTCTTGGTCATTAGAGTTCAATTAGACACTAATACTTTCAAATTTCCCCTTGTTTGAAGTTCAAAGGTATCAACACTAGGGTAATGAAACATAAGATTTCACGATGTGTAAAAAGGGTATCATTTGTTTGTAAAGTGCACAGGAATGAAGTATTTTGAAAGGAGATGGAAAATAAGGACACATAGCATGCTCAACTGAAGGGTGTCAAGTCAAGCAATTCTAGTCACGATTACTTATATCAAGTTGAGGACATGGACATTGATTTTCCCAAAACTATCTCAGCCTGAATACTCCTTAGAAAATCTTATGTATATTCCCAGGATACATGTAATCCAGTTAGAAATCCTGTTTACACAATAGAGTTTCCAGGGCTTTGCCCTTGGACCATTTCTCTGTCTTATTATATTCACTTATCCAATCTCATGACATGACTTTCTATCACACACACACACACACACACACACACACACACGGACACACAAAAAATGAGGTCTCACAAATCTATATCTGCAGACTAGACATCTCCTTTAATTCCAGATGGATATATGCAACTTGATATTTGGTATCTCCTTTAGGATATCTAAGGGATATCTTAATATAGATACTCCCATACCTGAAATTCTGATGCCCACCCCCACCCCAAACCCAACTTTCTTTTAGTCTTCCCTCTCGCAGTAAGTAGAAAATCCTTCATTCAAATTACTCAGGCTAAATATTTTTTACTGTCACTTGAACATACCAGGCGTAGTCTTGCTTCTGAGTCTTGTATTCGATTCCTGGGTATAGACCCTTCTTTCCCCAGAGAGTGGAAGGAATAGAATGCCCTATTCCTTCACTTTTTTTTAAGTCTTTGCTCAAATACTACCATATTTCTGATGCTCTCTCTGTTTTCCATATAGCAAGTATCCTTTTACCTATACACTGCACACTCTCTCATTCTTGGCCTTATTTTTCTCTAGAGCACTTTTCATCTGACATCCTATAAATTTTAGTAATTTGTTTTTAGTGTATTTCTTCCCACTAGAATGTAAGCTTCATGAAAGTTGGTTTCTGATTTGTTCATTTTATTCTGTATTCTCGGTACCTAGAAGAGTGCCTTGGATATGGTAGCCACTTAGTAAATACTTACTAATTGAAGAATAAATTAATTAATCATTGGGTACTAGTCAACAAAATAACTCAAACTCTCTGCAACAAGCTTATGGGATGCTTGAAGGTCAAGCTAAGCATGATGTTGATGAAAAGGATATGAGTAGTGAAACAGAAGGGAAACTTATAAGAACTACCTGTCAAAAAGAAAGACTGATATATAGCAACATAGGAAGAAATGAACATCAAATCCATCTGAGTTACTACTGACTGAGAAAAATATAAATATTCACGGACCAGTGACAGGAGGGTTTGTACAACTGACTACTTCCCAGAGAAGAATACTAAATCTGCAATAGTGAAGGTGTAAGTTCTTACACAACGATTTTAACAACACTCATCATTTCCTAGTAACATCTCATATTTGAGCAATCAAGTTAGAAAAGGGTTTTAACTGGTTACAATGTTGAAAAGTAAATGCCTCTCTATTTTTTTTTCAAATTTCATGATCAATTCTGGTTTGCTGAATGTGAGCAATGATACCAAGTATTGTAGGAAAAAACAGTGTCAAAGATGGAATGTCTCTCCTTTAATGTGAAAAAGAGCTGGCATCATAAATTTATTCTGAATGTGGAAATTAGACTGTCTGAACTTTTAGAGTAAGAGCCCTTCAGAGAAATTACCTTACTGCATTGCACACTTTCATTTCATTCTTCATGTCAACTAAATTGGCATTTGAATATTTGATCAGTAAGAACAATTGGCATATTTTGGAATCAAACATTTTCTTCTATTTGTGTAGTTTCTTGTGCTGAGTTTGAAGCACTGGAATTTTTCTTTGTGCATGTTTGGATTATTTTGACAACTTTCTTTTATGTAATTTCAGTGGTGCATTACGGGGCTTTGACTTAATTAAGGCTGAACTCTTCTCCCATCAGGATGCAGTCATAGAATCAATGGATAAATGGTCATTCACTCCCATAAGTGGGGCTGGATTGCATAATTTTACAAAGACTTCCCTAGAAAATCACTGATGCTTTACTGCATAATCCATTGCTGTGAAATTTGCTGAGAACATCCCTCCCTCCAGGCTGCCTGGTACTGTACATCTGACTTTTGGTAGTGCTCCCATGCTCCTAATCATGCAAGTGGTTTGTAACACATTCATCATGCTACCGTATACATGAGAGGTCAACAAGTAGATTCACCTCCTTAAAACTGATTAGCACAGTGCTTTGTATACAACGGGTCCTCAAAACACATTGGGTCACTTTCTGTAAATGTGGGAGCTAGAAATTTGGTAATCTTTTCAGAAAATAAAATTTCCTAATTCTTCGTTTAAGGTCAGAATTTTACACTTTGTGCAGACATGTGGAGTAGATAATTTTACATGGACCAAGCCAATCCTATGTATTGAGAGGAGTGAATTTTTGTAGCACCAAAACAACCATTGAAGACATTATTGTATAACCTTTCTCAAAGTTTCCTCCTGAAAATTTACTTTCCAAACTATGTTCCCATATCTGTTTAAAGTTAGGTGTTGTAAGGATTTAACAGAAAAATGTACAGTTTTCTTCTTCACATGAAGATTCTCTTTAGAAAATAGCATTATAAATAAAGTTAGCTATAAATAATACTTCCTTAAAATTGTGTTTACAAATCTGGTAAATTATGTTTAATTTTAGCTTAGGGAAAACTTACATAGCATCCATTAAATTGGATTGGCTCTTTTGTGGGAGGATTGCTTATCTTGATTATGAAAACATTTAGTAAACAGTTATTCCACCTGTCATTAAACAAATAAATCACTGTCACTACTGGTCATCCAAACAAGAGAAATAGTGCATTTGCTTATCGTCTTTTGCAATGGGGGTCCTTGTTACTTTTCAGGAGTTCCCTAAAAATCACTGTTTTCTCTTTCCACATGGTCCTACTTGCAATCAGCAAGGCCTATTTCAACAAATCTGATGAAAATCCATCTAGCCTTTTTGTATGTATGTGTGTGCAGTAACAATATCAAACAGAAAACAAGACAAGAGCCTTTTTTGTATAAATATGTCTTTACTTTAAAATATTTTTTGATTAATTGCATAGTTAAAAAACTAATATCATACTGAGATATTCACTGGGTTGAATTCTCCTAGAAAAAAAAAATTGTTTTTTGACATTAAGCATCAAATTCTCATCCCGACAATATAACAAATGAAACAGTCTCAAATCTCCTCCAACTATAAAACACAGAACAATACAATGTTTCAAGATGAAACACTGAAAAATGCATGGATGATCTGTCAAGAAAGGAATGGGAAATCTAAGGATGGAGGAGAGATACAAAATGAAAAAAACAAAAACAAACCAAAATCTGAGCATCAATCCAGAGCAGTAAGTGTTGAAGCAGGCAGGAGTCCTAGAAGCTCAGTAAAGGAACTATTTTGTGGGTGTGGGAGGATTGGGGAGTGGGGGGAAAGGGGGTGACTGGAACACTCTTCAAAGATGAAGACTCTGACATGGCTCTGGGTTAGAGGATGGTATGATTTTGACCCTGAGATTTTCCCACATGACATCCTTCTAACTAGTTTAGGGACCATATTTTCACTACCTAAAAATGAGAATTGAATGTGAAGAGCTTTGGGTTTCATTCATGGCAGAATACGCCTCCAATTCTATACTCAAATAATTATGACATACAAAATTGCAAAAACATGAGTTTAAGACACAACACGAACACATATCACATAGGAAACAAGGCACCATGAATAAGAAAAAGCAGAGACAACAAAAGGCACAATCAGATTTAGGGAAATCTAAGATGTTAGAATTGTTATATACAGAATAATTCATCAGATGTGTTAATCAGATGTGTTAAAAAGTCTTCTGACCAAGCTGAAGTTAAGATAAATATGAAAACATTACTCAGAGAAGAACAGGAGGGCAAAAAGAACTACTAAAAAGAGCTCAAGAGGTTTGAAATACAGAGCTACAGATTCTAACAAAAGTCTCATCAGATTTTCAGAAGGTAAAAATAAACAGAATAGTAATAAAAATAAAAATTATCATTACAAATAACATATTATACATACTTTTATTTTATTTTATTTTATTTTATTTTATTTTATTATTTATTTGACAGAGACAGTGAGAGGGAACACAAGCAGGGGAAGTGGGAGAAGGAGAAGCAGACTCCCTGCTGAGCAGGGAGCCCGATGCGGGGCTCAATCCCAGAACCCTGGGATCATGACCTGAGCCAAAGACAGATGCTTAACGACTGAGCCACCCAGGCACCCCATACATACATTTATAATGGCTCAGGAAGTATTCTAACTCTATCAAGTATGTATGTATTATTATTATTATCCTATTTTATATATATGGAAAATGGGGCAGGGATTGATGAAATAACTTCCCCAAGATTCTATAGCTGGTAAGTGGCAGAGTGAAGATTCAAATCTAGACAGTCTAGCAGCAGAGTCTGTGCTTTTAATAATTGACATTTAAATGCTAATGCTACAAATTTTCTAAAAAACCTACAAAAAGCAAAGGACATGAATCTTCAGATTTGGAAAGTACGCCAAACCCAAGAAGGATAAACAAAAAAATCAAGATGGGAAGTTTGTATGCATACGTGTGTGTGTGTGTGTGTGTGTGTGTGTGTGTGTGTGTGTGTGAGTGATTAGAGTGTGGATGTTCTAATTCCTTGAATTGTTTAGGAAAAAGGTAAATATATTGATTTACTTTAGTCTTTATTAAGTGAAATATAAAATTAAAAAATTAATAGCCATTTAAAGAAGAGAAATGGAGTATATAACTTCCAAACCACAAAAGGAGAAAAGATGGAAAGAAGAAAAACAATCAATAAATGCAAAAGAAAAGAAAGGAAAAGAGCAAAAAGGAATACAGTGAACAAAGAGCAAAGCAGAAACTAAGATGGTAAAAATAATCCATATTTATCAGTAATGGTAAATAATAGTAAAATAGTAAGAGACAAAGATCACTCTTGCCAGAGGTGGAGCAATTTAATTAAACTTTCAACAAAATTACCATTTAACTTCATTGACCTTCTTCAGCGTATCTTCAGCAATATGATCTTTACAATATACACATCTTTAACCATAGGTGTAGGAATATCTGTAAGAGAAAGAGTACAGAATGATACATTAGACAATATTAATCAGACAAAGCTGGTGAGGCTAGATGATGATTAAAGTATCAAGTCACCAGAAAGATAAAATAGTTCTAAACTTTTATGCACCTAGTTTCAAAATCTAGCACCATAGCTTCAGAATTGATTAGATAAAAAGTTACAACTATAAGAGGAAACAGTATAATAGAATATTTGAACATACTGCTATTAAAACTGAATAGATCGAGTAGATAAAACAAGCAATAGGTAAGCTTGATCTAATGGATATACATAGGATAATAGGTTTGATTCAACACAGAACAACTGGAGAATACTTACTGCTTTTAAGCTCCATGAAGATTTATGAAATTGACCAATATCATAAAGCCGTAAGCCGTATAGCAAGTCTCAACAAATTTCAAAGAATTGGTATCATTCAGATCACATTCTCTGTTCATATAAGATTGATTCAAAAATCACAGACTGAAAGAAAACAAAAAACTCCTATACATCTGAAAATTAAAAAAACTCACTCCTAAGACAAAGGTATAAACAGGCATTTCACAGAAAACAGGAATTGTCAATAAACATATGAAAAACTCTTAACATCATTGAAATTAGGAAATGCAGACAAAATCCTCGATGAGATATCTTTTTAGTCCCATCAGAATGACATATTTTTTTAAAAAGTCTGATAATACAAAGAGTTCAGGGGGAAGTAAAATTTTCATACACCCTATAGGTGGGAATATACATTGGAAACAAATTGGCATGATGTGGTGAAGTTGAGACTATGCAAACCTTTTAACCCTGCAATTGCATTCCTAAACATATATCCTTTAGAATTTCTTGCACGGGTGCACCAGGAGACAAGGACAAGAAAGTTCCCAGTCACATTACTTGTAATATCAAAAAACCTGGAAACAACCCATCTGTCCATCAGCAAGAAAATAGATAAATTAAGATAAATTACAGTATCGATGTGAATGAATGTTACATTACTTTGAACAAGTAAAACAAGTAACAGAAAAATAGTAGGAGTCATTTTTTTCTTCATTTGGAGTGGTTGACTTTATATTGATTTTCAAGTTTTCTTTATAGTAATAATATATTGAAGGTGGCTCCCACCCAATTCTTTATCTCTTGCTTTATGTGATCTTTTTGCAGAAAAGTTTTAAAGTATTTTATACATTAATATTTTACATGACAATATTATCAAAACTAAAAAATATTTTTGTCATTGGTATTATACTTAGATCAGTCTCAGTCCCCAACATTTTATTAATATTTACCTACATATTTTTCCTATACCTGTGGAGTTTCTTCCTCCTTCTGTCCCTCTGTCCTTCCCTTCCTCCTTCCCTCCATCTCTCCATCCCATCCTCTCCTCCCTCTCTTTCTCTCTCTTTGATTTTTATAAACAAATCTTTTTATAGAATGTTTTTTAATAAAGAGTAAAAAAGAGATACAATTCTCTTTTTTATTCCTCTAAAAGACATTATATTCTGTTCTAATGATATGCTTGTCTACTCTATACTGACACCAAACTATTTAGTTCCAAACGTTTTTTATTTTTATAGCTACGTAAGGTGTTTCAAATATCTGAGAGAGCAAGGTCTTCTTGATAAGCTAGTATTTGTCAAAAATTCTCTGTCTACTCTCATGTTTATCCTGCAAATTATCTCTTGAAATAGTCAAATTAAATATATATTTTGGGGATTTTTCTTTGAGATGATGTTACATTTACATAGGGGGACTAGTCATATCTTCATTATATTAATCTTTCCTAGAAAATAATAAGGTATTCCTTTCCATTCATTCAAGTTTTCTTTTATGTCTTTTGAGTGAGATTTATAGATTACTTTTCCCTTAGGGTTACCTCACATTCTCCTTAAATTACCCACAGGTATTTTTAAATTTTTGCTGCTGTTATGGATATTTTCCATTACGCTTCCAAACTGGTTTTTAAGAACTCTGTTAAAATTTCTATTTGTATTTTCCCAACCTAACATCTTTTCAAGCATTATTCCTAATATTTTTTCTTTGAATCTCTTGATGTCTTAAGATAATTGCATCATGAGTAAATTATGATCTGCATGCCCTATCTATTCCAATCCTTCACAAAACAAAACAATAACTAAGCTACCAAAACGATGACTAAACCACCTTCTTCTTTGATAGAAATGGTCTTTGGGGAGAATAAGCATTCTGATCTTTTCTGCTCTCTCATGGAAATAATTATAGTATTTATCATTAAGTGTGCTATTGCCTATAATTTTAAGATAGCCTATTATGTTTAATAAGTATTTTCAAAGGAGATTTTCCATTTATTTATATTATTAATCTTTTCATGCTTTCTAATTTAAAATTGTTTTTCCCCATACCTTTGTCATGATTCTGAGTTGAGTTCTTAGTTCGCTTTATTTAACTTTAGGAATAGAGTGTAAAAATTTAGGCTAATGGAGTTTCCTGTGGTTGCAGTTTGTTCTAATTCTCAATCCTTTCCATTTCTTACCCTCATTAATTTTCTGAAGATTTCATAAATGTAATTTTGATCACTCTTTTTATTATGTTCTAGTTTTATAGGATATTTTTGACATTGCTGTTGTCTACAATTTTGTGATTATTTTCACATTTTATTGCCTAAAGCCCAGATACTAGAAATAATCCAATTTCTTCTTGGGGCTTATGACTTTTTGGGGGGCTTGTATGTTTTTTTTTCTTTTAAAAAATACAGTACAGGGGCACCTGGGTGGCTCAGTCGTTAAGTGTCTGCCTTCGGCTCGGGTCGTGATCCCAGGGTCCTGGGATAGAGCCCTGCATTGGGCTCCTTTCTCCACAGGAAGCCTGCTTCTCCCTCTCCAACTCCTCCTGCTTGTGTTCCCTCTCTCGCTGTGTCTCTCTCTGTCAAATAAATAAATAAAATCTTTTAAAAAATACAGTACAGTTGATGCACAATATTACATCAGTTTCCGGTATACAACATACAGATTTGACTGGGCTCATAAGTTTTATTTATTCTACGTGTGCTTAAAAAAAAAAGATGGTCTTTATTTTGAAGGTTATATAATTAACTTAAATGGTATGAATCAATCTTATTAATATATTTTCAGCTGCTTTTTATCTTTTTGCTCCCACTTATCTACAAGTTAAGATCTACTACTAGGTTACTATTGATTTCTCCTGAAATTTCTAATAATTTTGCTTTATATATGTATCAAATAAATCCCAGTGTTCCAGAAGCCAAACTGTTATTTTTCTTTTTTTTTTTAATTTTTTTATTGTTATGTTAATCCCCATACATTACATCATTAGTTTTAGATATAGTGTTCCATGATTCATTGTTTGTGCATAACACCCAGTGCTCCATGCAGAACGTGCCCTCCTCAATACCCATCACCAGGCTAACCCATCCTCCCACCCCCAAACTGTTATTTTTCTACAACTTGGTTAAGCATCTACTTCTGTCATGGTGGGGAGAATTAAATTTTGATAATCTGGAGTACTTTATCTCCTCTTTCTGTCATGCTGTAACTAAATCTAGGTTATACACATTACGGGACAAAATCACGTCCCTCCCTTTGGTAGAGGGAGGAGGGGTTGTCTTCCTAGCATCTCCAACCCATCCATGCAGACATTTATTGACAGGTGACTTGCTCCTTGGACCACGATGGCTGCTACTGAGAAGCCTGGTGCGTCTGTCTGAGTGGTCTTTTCACATCTGGACCCTTCTCCATTCCTCTGGCCATATGTGGAGGCAGAGATTTGCTCAGTTCCTCTCGCCACTTTGCACCAGGCAATCCTTAAAGAGATGGGTGAAAGCCTATCCATGCAGACATCCACCCAGCTCTGGGGGATTTTCTCCTCTCCAGGTTCTAGCCAGGGAGCACAGCGAGTCTCCCTTCCCCTGAGTTTGCCACCCTGAATGGAGTTTTTCTCTGACTGCAGCCTGGGGACCCTTTCTCCAGAACTCTCCAAAGGCAGTATCATCACACTGTGAATGTCATGGCCCCTCTACCCTAGCCCAGGCCAAAGGGATCTTTTCTACTTTAAGGAGCAAGGAGAAATCTCTCTCCTAGGAGTCCTCTCTGGTTTCCTAAAGATGTCAGCTTTTGGACAGCAAGCAAAAAAGAAGCCCTCTTGCCTGTGTTTTAACCTGTTATATCCCATTGTTTTGTTGTTTAAATGCACCTCTAAGAACAGAGTCTGGAGGCCAGGGATTATCGGTTCCAGAGGGAAACTTGCCTCTGTGTGTGTTTGTATGTGTGTGTGTGGGGGGAGGGGGTGCATGCACCTGCATGTTTTCTTGCCATAAATTTGTTGACACTTTCATACGAGTGCCCAAATTTGGGCACTGATTTTCCGTTTTCTGTGTCTCTGTTATAGGAAAGCATGAAATGAAGCTTGTATTTGTTTTTGTAGTTCTTGCCTTCTGGGTTTGAACGATCCCTGTTGAGAGTCTACAGTATATTGTGTTGGAAGTGAAAAAACAGGCTAGGAAACAAAAGAAAACAAAACAAAACACCTCTTCTGCCTGCCCGTAGATCTCCTCTTCGGCACGATCATGAGTATCTCCCTTGGAATCTTGGTCCGCAGTGGCTAAGTTGTTCCCACCATTCTGCCGTGGCTGCTGTGGGACCCAGCCCAGGCTCCTGTTAGGACTGAGCTACCTGCACTCCCGTTCCAAGTACAAATGGTATTGCAGGCTCACAGCAGATGGCTCCCTGAGGAATTGCTGGAGGCCAAAAGTAGCTGCATTCCCCATGGTTAGACCCCTCCCCAAACACAGCCCCTACCCAATGTCTGGGCTCTGATTTCTGAAGGATCACTCCAGCTTCAAAGCTTTGCATGGCACAGGCTGACACCTTGTTGAAGATGCCTTGGGTTTCAATTTCTCCTTCTGCCCAGTCCTACTTGCCCTCACCTCCCCACAGGGCACTCCCGAATGCAGGGAAATCTCCTTATCGGAATCTGTCTCCTGGAGGGCCTGACCTAAGACATCATCTCTCTAACAGACTGCTACACCTTCAAAATTCACACTCACAAATTTTTAGTTATAATTCTAATGATCTTCAAGACCTAATGAAATACTCCTTTGTGTGTGAGTTTGCTTAGCAATACCTTATTCCGTCCGCACCACACTGTGAGGTTGCCACTATTATTATTCCCATTTTTTAAAAAAGATGTATTTATTTATGAGAGAGAGAGCATGAGCAAAGGGAGGGACAGATGGAGAGGGAGAGGGAGCAGACTCCCTGGAGAGTGGGGAGCCTGGTGTGGGGCTCAATGTGGGGCTCGATGTAGGGCTCCATCCCAGGACCCTGAGATCATGACCTGAGCCAAAGTCAGCCTTTTACTGGACTAAGCCACCCAGGCGCCCTTATTATTCCCATTTTAAGGATAAGAAAATGAAGATATACAGAAGACAAACAGCTTGTCCATTTTCATGTACTACATCAAGGCTAGTCTTCTGCTGAGAGATGAGTCAGGAGACAAGTGAAGCCCACAGGATTCTTTCCCCAAATATCTCACAAAGGCCACAGATGCTGCATCTGATTATATTTAATCCACTGCAAATAAAAGAACCTCAAGTAGAGGTCCTCATTACTCATGCAGGAAACTCCTGGCTGTAAACTTTGTCTCTGAAATCGGGATGGTTATGATGTTATGCCAGAATTTTTTTAATACTTCCTGCCGTTCTGCATCATTTTCTTGGACAGAGTAGTAGGAGTTTGTCTTTCAATCTGTCTCCATCTGTAATATACTAGTCAGAATTCCTTGACGTGTGTGTCTGATGCTGCTCCTTTGTTTCACTGCTGATTAAAATGTCCTACACCTTTACTGCCTCTGGTCCTGTCGTCTGGTTTCTTGAGAGGGCAACTTAGGGTTTGAGGATGGCATTTAAGCTGTCATATTTCATAAGTTACCTGGCTTTTGTCATGCAATGTTATTTTGCAAGCGTTTCTTCCTATCTTGAGTTATTACTTGAAAATAAAATCCCTATGCTAATTAGTCTTCCCCTATTGACAGACCAAGGCTTGTGAATTTCATTTTTTACTGTTTTAATAACAATACAATGCACATACTTACAGATATACTTAATTTGCATTTTTAATTTTTATTTATATTAACATCCTAGAAATGAGATTACTGCATTAAAAGGTATGAATCCTTTGACACATTTGATAAATAATGCTAAATTCCTTTTCAGAGTTTCTTTTTTCCTAATCTGAATTTATCTCTACTGTCAATATATGAAAATAGCTTTACTATGAAAAATATGTCAATTTGATATATTCTA
The DNA here is from genome assembly GCF_004348235.1 of Phoca vitulina. NCBI lineage: Eukaryota > Metazoa > Chordata > Mammalia > Carnivora > Phocidae > Phoca > Phoca vitulina. The sequence continues at coordinate 11,081,313 of NW_022589706.1, read as the reverse complement.
ATGTTATATTTTAAAATTTCTATTTAGTGTTTGATTTTTCTTATTGGCCTTTTAGGGTTTTTTTTAATACATAAAAATAGTCACCTTTTTTGTGTCATTCTTTTTTTCTTTTTCTTTTTTTTTTAAAGAAAGAGAGAGCACATTGGGGGTGTAGGGGCAGAGGGAGAAGGAGAATCTGAAGCGACTCCCTGCTGACCAGGGAGACTGATGCGGGACTTGATCTCACCACCTTGAGATCATGACCTGAGCTGAAATCAAGAGTCAGATGCTTAGCCAAATGAGCCACCCAGGTGCCCCTTATTCTTGTGTCATTCTTGTGTTCAATGTTTCCTGCTTTGCAGTTTGCCATTGGTGTGGTTTTTGATGAGAATGTCTGTATCTATTTTGTTTCATTGACCCAGATTCAGTTCTTATGCAATACTGTACTTTTTGGAACATTATAACTTCACTGGGCATTTTCATATCCAAGAGGTAAATTGACACTCCCTTTCTTAATCAAATAATTCAAAATAGCTCTCTACTCTTTAAACTTTCAGATAAACTTCAAATTATTATTATTATTTGGAAAATTATAAAATAACCAAAATGGGATTTAAATGTTAATACACCTATAAGTAGGTGTACCATATCATTAGTAAATTAAAAAAGAAGTAGGCACAATCCTTGTGTCCATCAATAGATTAATGCATGAATTAATGAATATATGGATTCAATAATGAGTTCAATAGGGGAATATTAATGTGTAAGGAACATTTTTAAAAAGGTACACTAAAAGTAATGAGTTTGAGGATTTTATAGGTCAGTGAGGAAAGGACTTTATGAGGGCAGGTGGCTTGTATTTGTAGAGCATAACGGGAAGCATAAGAACTAATTATTCATTTCCTTGAAAGAAAGTTTTGGTTTGATTTGAAGATTACGGAAAACCATTAAGGACTTTGGACAAGTGACTGGTGTGTTAAAATTAACATTTAATAATGATAAGAGTTAAACTTGATTATATCCTTGTATATGCCCGGGACTCCTCCAACTTCTGTAACTGTCCATTTAATCCCCGCAGCAACTCCATGTGACCACTACTCCTCTTACCCATTCTATGTGTGGGGAGCTGGAGATGCAGTGGGATGAAGTAACTTTTTCAAGGTTGCATAGCTACAAAGTGGCAAAATGGCTGCAGAGTCCATACTCCTGCCTGTTAATTTATACCTGCAACACTGCACACTCATTCTTTTCTTTTCCATCGCATCCTACCAAAACCAAACAATAACAACAAAAGCCAAACAAACAAATCTATTATAAGAAGATTCTTTCCCAAAAATGTCTTTCAAGATCATCCCCCCCACACACACACACAAAATTCCATGGAATAGAGAGCAGAGAGAGTCTAGGTGTTAAAGCTCAATTGAGAAACCATCGATGTCATGGAAGTTTGCATTGTCATAGCCCCATTTAAAAAAAAAAAAAGTGAAAACAAATCCATACTGTCTGCTTCTGCAAGATGCAGGGGGAGGGCTTTCTGACACTGTCCTCAGTGCTCAGCTGAAACCATTTTATGCTTGTCTTTTTGCAGTTACTCTTATTTCTTAGAGAACAAGTACATACTTATAAAGCTCCAAGAACAATCTTTATAGAACCTTATAAGTGGTCCTTCTGAAAAGTTTTGCCTTGTCATGACCACTTCTTAGAGAGGTTACACTTTTTTATATTCTATATAATTTATATTATTATTACTTAAACATGCTGGCTCTTGTGTTAGCAAAATCTCTCAAAAGGCAAATAATGTGTTTTTTTAATATTTTATTTATTTATTTGACAGAGAGAGACACAGCGAGAGAAGGAACACAAGCAGGGGGAGTGGGAAGAGGGAGAAGCAGGCTTGCTGGTGAGCAGGGAGCCCGATGTGGGACTCGATCCCAGGACCCTGGGATCATGACCTGAGCCGAAGGCAGAGCTTAACAACTGAGCCACCCAGGTGCCCAAGGCAAATAATGTTTTGAAAATGTGTTGACTAAAAGAAATTTCCAGGAAAAAAAATTTATTGTTGAAATCATTGCAAAACTCCTAATTGAAAAGGGGAAGCACGTTTAACCTTATAGCAATTGGCTTCTAAATTTGTGTTCTGCGTAACTGGTAACCCTGATTTTTATTTTGAGTAATCAGAAACGAAATAAAATTGCCAAACTCTCAATGATTAACAAATAGCTAGCTGTCATAAAATAGCACAAATGAAGTCCACTCAAGAGAGCCGTATTATATTGGTCCAATAATAAGATAGGAAAATGGTATGTTCTGGAGGGATTTACAAATTACAATAGATATTTCTAGTCATGGAAGTGGATGATGTGAGAAAGTTTGTGAAACCCATGTGGAGACTATAACAGACAAAAATCTTTGACACTTAGGGGTCCCACAGCATTTACAAAAGAGTCTCAGCATTACATTCTCAATTCCATAGGTCATGCTCTTAGAATTGCTGTTAACTTCTCTTTCAGTGCTGACCCTCACACCTCAGCCATCACACATTGTTTCCTCGCTGCCTTGTAGATGGGCTCTTCAGATATTCTTCCATTATTGATCTCACCCATGATCAAAATGCCCAATTGCTACCTCAACTCTGTAGATAGCCTTTCCTCCTCCTCTGCCATCTTTCAAATATCCCCAAAGCCTCTGCTGACATGAACTCATTTGCCTAGTCAGCTACCTGTCCACCCACCCATTTGACAAATATACAGAGGCAACTATAGCATGGAGAACACAAACTTGGAAGTCAGACTGCTTAGCTCTGTATCCTGGTTCTATCGCTTATAATCTCTATAAGCTTGAACTACTTATTTAGCTTCCTTATTCTTCAGTTTCTTCATGGATAGAAAATAAAAATAATGAAAATGGCTTCATGGCGTTGCTTTAAGAATTAAAGAGGGTAGCTTAGAACAATGGTGGTAAGTGGTTCAAGGGAGAGGTCAGTGGGGCCAAGAGAGCTTAAAACAGGAATCTGACCTAGTTAAGTAAGTTAGGGGAGGATACCATGGGATGTGCTGTTTAAGATGAAAGCCAAAAATGAGTTCACATTAACCTTTTCCAAAAGGAGAGAACATTACAAACACAGGCCATGTGTTGAGAGGAATCAAGATGAGTACAAATAGAAATGGAAGGTCAGCGAGTCTAGGGCAAAGAAAGGAAGGTAAGTCTGGAGAGAGAGATGGAGGACAGCTAATAAAAGGCTTCATAGGACATTTATGGCCGTTGTGAGCTGCTGGACATTATCAGGTTTAATGTGATGAAATCTTGGCTTGCAGAGGGGCCTGACTGGCTGATAGCACACATATTAAGTTATTTTAATAAAATAATTCAGGAGAAAGATAATGGGAGCTTGTGTTAGGTTAGGATTATGGGGATGGAGATGGAGAGAAGTGGACAGATTGAAGAAATATATAGGAAGTAAAATGGCCAGAACTTGGACTGAGTTGCATTGGGGAGGGAGGGGGAAGAAGAGGGAGCAGCTGTGGGGGACTCAGGTACCTGGCTTACAGCCTCAAAGGATAGAAGGTCATGGGTCTGTTTTGAGACATTTTGCATTTGGGGCACCCAAAAGGACAAAATCTTAAGGCATCTTTTCATTAATTCACTATTTTTGAAGACTACATGACCACATTTAAACTTTTAAGTCCAGAATTCAATGGCTTTTACCAATGCCAAATGTTTCCACTCTTGACTTCTCTGTGGTTTTCCCCAAGCTGATCACATCACTCCTTGAACATTTAAATTATCCTTTCTTCTTCCTCTCACCTATTCTTATTTCTTTCCTTTTTGAAATTTGTTAATAATTAATCCCATTCAAGTAACCTTTCACGAGTAGTACATCTGATTATAATAAAAGTCTACTTTCATTTCCATCGCTATGCCTCACACTGTGGTGCTTATTTGCATGATTATTTGTACTTACGAGTACATGACTTTATAAACTCATTCTTTCCTTATTTTATATGCATATTTCCTCCTATCTATACTGTATATTGTTTCAGATCAGAAACCAAGTCTCTAATTTGTTTTATATTAGTCCTTTTTTTTTTTTTTTCCTTAGAACAATTTGCAGAATTACTGGAACAACAAAAAGAAATACTTTGTTGTCTGACCAGATTTTCCAAGCTGGGTGGGAGGAGGTAGAAAATGGCTGACTCATGCATACTTTGTTCATTGTTTCAAAGCCACAGAAATCTTTCATCGCTGTTTTATTTCCAATTTTTCCCCTCATATCCCTCTCAATGGATGGAATTCACTCAGAAATGCCAAAACATAACAAGTCAGTGTGGTGCAGTGTGGAATGAGCATGCGTATTGGGCTCAAACAGTAGGCTTTCTTTAGCCTCAACCGTGTGACCTTGGACGTTTCACTTAACCTCTGAGTCTGAAACTCCTCATTTTAAAAATGGACAAATCAATATGTAATCTACATATTCATTCATAGTATTATTTGTCCCTTCATATCCCAGCTTCATGATATTTCCAGATCTAAGCTAGCAACCTGCATAAATACATTCACAGTCTTAATATGTATTTCCAATTGAATGTGATGCTGTTTCTTTATGTTAGTATTTTCAGAAAGCAAAATTCTAAACAAGGTTTAACTTGAAGATGTTGAGAAATAGCACTAAAGCACAATACTATTTCAAAACCTTCTATAAAGGTCAAACAGAGACTTTCAATGCCAAAATATTCTAGAACTGGAAAGTGACAAATATATTGGAACACCCACAGAGAAACCTGTTTTCACTTTAGAGTAAATATTTTTTTCTCACGAAAAGATTGCTGCATTGTATGGTAGAAAACTGCCAAAATTTAGAGGAAGTTAAGCAATATCAGAATGCAATTAAAAATAAATTAGTCATAGCTGTGATCAAGGGGCTTTCCGAACTACACTTGAGATCAGAAAAATTAACATTAAACTGCCGTTGAAAAGCAAAAATTACTTATATCATTTTAAGTAAGAACTTAAAAATTCAATGAAGTAATGAAGTAAAGTTTGTTCTTCTTCAATATGTTCTGTCAGCCTATACCAAATTAACCAATCTATAAATCAGAATATGTCATATTCAGGTTACTGAATCATCAACACTGGAAAATCTAGAATATTTCAAAGTAAATATACCATCAAGATTTTAATGTTTTAGTGATAAGACAATAAAGTGATCCAAACAAGATTTCTTTAACCCTGCAAATAGCAATATTTCCCCATATTAATACCATATTGATATTGTTTTCCAAGTGTATTTTAGAGCCCTGAGAAGAACTATAAAGAATGAGAGCTGGATTTCAACTTGGAAAAAACAGCTGAAACTTACAACTTGGCAAATTTAATTGAAATACAAGAGATTTTAAAAGAGTTCCTCTTGCGGACTTTTCTCCTACATCCACTGAAGCAGTTTTGTGCTTTTACCTGGAGACGGAAGTTGATAGAAAGTTGGCAGGCCCCTAATCCCCTAGTTATGGAGAATCCTGGCTGAACAGCCTTTCTCTGCTGCCAGACCCTTCTGAAGCCACATCACCAAGAGCTGTGTCCTGAGAAGGTAAATCAGTGAGTTTCCAGATCCGCCTCAGCCCCTCCAGGCAACACCAGTGAATTTGACCGTGGGATTCAGCCCATTCTCTCTTCATCAGTCTCTGCTCTTTGCTACAGTGTGGTGCTGTCTGCTCCTTTTTCATCCTTTGGGAACCCCTTACAGGAAGTCACTTTCTATTGCCTGCTGCTGGAGACACGGTGGGGCTGCTGCAGGACCTCAGGGTTGACATCTAATTGTCTCAGTTTGAATCTTGGCTCTACCATCTTACTCTACTGGAACCTTGGGGAATTCACTTATTCAAATTGAGCCTCAGTTTACTCATCTGTTAAAATGCAAGTGATAGTGAAAGTACATAAATTGCAGGGCTATTGAGAAAAGAAGATAGTTTAATGCATATGGTATGAGCTGAATGTAGTCCTGTGAATGACTGATACCTACTGAGATGTATTCTGTGAGCAGTCCCTGTTCTCTTGACCTTGTTACACAACTCTTCCCCTGCATGTACCCATATTGGATATCATTTCACGTGGGTCTCTCAACCTAACAAAGTGATTGAATCTAAGAAGTTGTTATGATTCCTTTAACTTTTTCACTTGAAAACTCCTTCTCTGCTCAAACATAACCTACCCTGTGAGGCCTCCCCAAGCCAATTGCCGGACATTTCTGCCCTGATCTGGTCATCCCTTCAAGGACCGTCGCCTACGTTGTTTCTCATTGAACACTAATAAATACTTGTCTTTGTTCCACATAACTAGTAACTCAAATGCAAACAGTCTGGCTTCAGCTCTATCTTCAGGGCCAAAATATAGCAGTCAATAACATATGTTAAGTAAATAAATGACTATGATAATAGATTAATAGCTAGAAAGATTGACATGATTTCACGCTTTAGTGAAATCACATCCAAGTGTTAACTCAAATAGGTAAGAATTATTATACAGCTGTTAGAGCTGGCTGGCTATGTGTAGGGCAGTCAGAGCCTAAAAAAAATTCTTTCCTAAGATTTGGTGATAATGGGTAGATTTTGGGCATTTGGGATTCTTTGAGAGAACCAAAGGTTAGCACTCCTCTTCACCTTTGAGAAACAGGACAAAGGAACCTACAGTATTTATTACAGAAGAATCTAATATTGGAGGCTGTGTTTAATATCTGCAGGCTACTGGACTTTCCAATACCAAACTACAAAAGTGGCCTGCCGCCACACCTTACCACAGATGCCATCTTCCATTTTAAAATTGTAAAAGAGTCTTAATCACTTGTTCTCTTAAAGCGTATCTGAAAACATAGCAGTAGCTTCTCAAAAAGTAAATATTTGATGACTGGCTCAAGAATGGGTGAATTTCATTGTTACCCTAGGTATGGAGAGACTGTGTCATAACTATAAGGACTATTGTTATATGAAGAGGCAGAGAGTAGAGAAGAGGTGGTGGCTGGAGAAAGAACTGAAAGAGGAGACAGGAGACTGCCTCCTCATCCTCCTTCTCTTCCATCCTTCGTGGGAATCACCAAATGTTGTTTTCATGTTCGTAGATAACCCAGTGGAGAGGGAGAAGTTAAACATGCAAGATATAGAGGGATAACCAAAGAGAATCGTAGAGAAGACAACAGAAAAGTTGATGGGAACCTGAACATTTGAGGGCTTACACATGGAAAGATGAAGAAACATTTCCGTCATTGAAATTGGAGGGAAGAGGAAAGGAGGGGGTGGGGAAAGCTAAGGAGAGTTTAGATGATCATGAGAAGAGCTTCCTTTCCAATTGCTTTTGTTTCTACCATAAAGTATGTGAGGTAGTTTTTGATGGGGAATTGGGTTGGGGATGGGGTTGCTGAGGAGAGGAGATGTGAGATTTTTAAGGGAAAAGGAAGATATAAAATATTATGAGTTAGGGGAGAAAGTGAGGGTACTAGAAAAATATAATAGGTTGCAGAGCAGATTTAAAGACTCTATTAAGAACTGGTAGCTTTCTCAGCATAAGATCCCACATACCTAGAAAATTAAAAGTTGGCTGTTTTCTAATTTTGTTGGTAATTATATCTATTTAAGCATTAATTGCAAGCTTCAATTTTTACACAAACTTGCCACCATGCTCTGAGCAGACCAAGTCAAGAGGAAAAGGGAAAGAAACTCAGGAGTATACTAGTAGGCACTTCTAACTTACACCGATTTCAGGGCACATCTAGCGAAAGATCCCAAGGTTTTTGTAAGACGTCTGAAAACTTTTAGGTAAAGTATTAAACTTTTTGATGCCTGAAAAAATTAAATTAAATACAATAAAAAAGAATTGGAAATGTGAATTTAAAATGCAGCTTTACTTCTATGGCTTGTAAGAAATTGTCATCATCTATAAAACCTTTCCCATCGATACAGATGCAGGCTAGGCAGAGGAATTTTTTTGCCCCAGAATTGAGGAATTCACTAGCAACTGCTGTGGGCATTTTGCATTTTGCAGTATTCTGGGAGAGCTGCACCTACAGGATAAACACAAAGGGGACAGCTGAGGCCATGTTCACTGACTCCTCTCTCTCCCTCTACCCTAATTCAGGATTACGTGCTCTCTATCCGTATTATTAGGTAGGTCTCCAGATTTCAGAGTAAAATGTCTCCAATCTAGCTGAAATAAAATCATTAAAAGGCTTTCCGCTGCACTCACAACAAAGATCCATGCTATCTGCCTTATGGTCCTGGCTCCTGCCTCCCTCTCTACAACTCAACTCATACCACCTGCCCCTCACTCTACCACGGTGGCCTTTTCTCAGAGCCCTGAAGAAACCATGCTCTCTGGTTTCCTCAGGACCTTGGCTCTGTTGTATCACCCAGAGGTTTCCAGAGAAACAGAACTAGCAGGATGTGTATGTATATACATATGTATGTATGTATGTATATATACATATGAGGAGAGAGAGAGAGAGAGAGCTTTGTTCGAAAGAATTGGCTCACAAGATTGTGGAGTTTGGAAAGGCTGCAATCTGCAAGGCATGCAAGCAGGCTGGAGACCCAGGCAAGAGTTGATGTTGCAGCCTCCACTGTGAAGGCCTTGTGGAGGCAGAATTCCTCCTCAAGAGACCTTAGTCTATGCTCTGAAGCCTTCAACCAAGTGGATGAGGTCCATCCACGTTGTAAGATAATCCATTTGACTCAAACTTCACTGATTTAAATGTTAATCTCATCTAGAAATGCCTTCATAGTCACATCTAGACTTGTGTTTGACCCAAAACTGGGCGCCATGGCCTAGCCATGTCCACACATATAATTAACCCATTACACCCATGACATCACTCCTGCTTATGATGCACTTTCACTTCTCCTCTTCTTCTTGGCTAAACTGTCACTTCTCTGACCTTCTTGACCACCCTCTCCCAAGACTGGGTCATATCCTTCTTTTATGTGCTAATAGAGAGCCCTATATTTCTCCCGCACAGGCATGATTTAATTCATAATCATGTATTTGATTCATGTTTGACTCTGTCTTCTCATGAAGATAGAAGCCACATCTAATTATTCACAACTACGTTCACTGGTCTCAGGCACTGTTTTGCACAAAGCCTATGCTCAATCAAAACCAATGAGTACAAGAAATCTCCATATGTCTACAGAGTGGGATTCATAATGTATTCATAACCATCACTCACTTGTTTTAAACGTTTCATCTGTAATCATTATAAATAACAGGTCAGTAACATTCACCAGGTGCTTGCAGTTTCTAGACACCCAATATTAACAGCCTGTCAGACACGCTTTTTGTACCATCTCAAATCTTCTCAGTCTCACTGTTTCCAAGGAGGCTCTTGGCCACACATTCCACTCCAAGCCTGGTCTCTGTAAAACCAATGTCTCTGGAGCAAACTGAGCCACACGTACCTCATGCCTGGTTGCTCCATTTCTCCCCTCTCTCTGGGGCTGCTGAGATCTAACCATTTCAAGACCCATGCAGCTCCCATACTTGTCCAAACTGAAAATGTGGGGGAGTTAAAGTGCTGAGGAACAAAATTTGGACCAATAGAAGGAGACAGAAGATAGTCTTTCCCCCTTCCCCAACCCACCACTCACAAACTGTCCTGAGATATAATAGTTCACAGGTTCCCTTGGAAGATGACCCCATGAGATTGAGCTGTCACACAGCATGATGCCTGGAACTGACCAGAAGTCAGGTACGTACTCCCCCCATTTCTGCTCTCCCCTTTCTTGCTTCACTACCCTTGTCCCTCACCCTGGCTTCCCTGGCATTGAACTCCTCAGTATAGTCTCAATGCATAAGCTTTTGCCCTAGGTTCTGTTTTCTAGAGCACCAGGGCTTAGACATTCTTTTTATCTTCACAACAGGAGGAGGATAAGATCCAGCTTGTGTTTTAAATGCTCATCTTGGGGGCGCCTGGGTGGCTCAGTTGGTTAAGTATCTACCTTCGGCTCAGGTCATGATCCCAGGGTCCTGGGGTGGAGCCCCGAATTGGGCTCCTGCTCAGCGAGGAGTCTGCTTCTCCCTCTGCCTGCCGCTCCCCCTGCTTGTTTTTTCTCTCTCTTTCTCTTTCTCTCTCTCTGCATGTCAAATAAATAAATAAATAAATCTTAAAATAAATAAATAAATAAATGTTGTCTTGGTGCAGTGTGCTAACAGATAAGAGGGGGAGAAGAGAGGAAGTGGAGCACTTACTTGGGAATTTATGGCAATGGTCCCGGTGGTACGGAAGAGAATGGCAGCTGTAGAAATGGAAAAAAGTGAATAAGTTTGAGCTCCAGCTTCCTCTTTCCTCATAGTCCTTTTCATGTGCACTGCCATTATTTATTTACACACTTGCCTGTTCAACTATGAATGCTCTATCTGTAGGAATTGCCGACATGCTTCAGAAACATAGTATATTTCTGCTGTATGAATGAGACAGAATGACAATTCCAGACACTCAGGAGCTCATACCAATAGGTGGTTCAGAAGGTTACAGTGGACTAACCCTAGGGGAAATATATATATATATATATATATATATATATATATACATATATATATCTAATATCTAATATAGTATATGTATAATATATATTAGGTAATAATACCTATATTTTATATATATTTATAAATAGGATGCTTTGGGAGGAAAAGGGGCTGCTATTCATTGTTAGGCCAGAACAACAACAAGAATAAATCAGGACAGTCTCAGGCAAAATCTGGATGTATGTTCATACTAAGTATGTATATAACTTACTATGAATTTTCAAAGTATAGCAGTCCAATAATTCTATTTACTAAAGTATAGTTCTAACAGAAGTTGTGCTTGGCAAGAGTTTATTAGCTATTAGTTTTCATTGCTGAATATAAAACATGAGATTTTTATTAAACTATTATCCATTAGAAGAAGAAAACATGGACATAATCAGGAGAGAAACACTTTTTAGGCCCTCCTGGCCGAATTTAGCAATTTTGAAAGCAGTAGAGACTAGTTTTTAATAGCTCTGGAGTAAGGGCAAATATTTAAATCTTTAAATTTAAATATTTAAATATTTAAATTTTACACCTCTTGCTCCATTTACTTTTTGCTTAACCATTTAAGGCTTAATTTCGGTATCATGAAAACTCGTGTAATAATATTCTAATTGTTACAACATTTTGTCCATGACAGGAAATTTACTCTTGGATGAAACCAAAATAACAACAATGGGATTTATTGATTCATTTATTCCTTCATTCAAACAAACAGTCGCTGAGCGTGCACTATGCAATAGGAACGCCGGGTCGCAGCAGTGAAGAAACAGGCAAATCTACTGCTCGTGTGACGCTCAGACATGTGTGGAAAAGTTAGAGAAGTGACACAAGAGAACCAGCTATCTGGGGTGCCTGACTGGCTCAGTCCCTAGAGCATGTGGCTCTTGATCTCGGTGTTGTGAGTTCGAGCCCCACGTTTGGTGTAGAGATTGCTTAAATAAATAAACTTGAAAAAAAAAAAAAGGAGCCAGCTATCATATATAATGGCAGTTGTGGTTGAATTCCGTGAGGAAACAGGCAGATGAAAGGTGGGGAGAATCAACTCTGAGGAGTTGATATTTGAGCAGAGGCCTGAAGAAAGTGAAGGGGGGAGTGATGAGAATAGCTGGGGGTCTGGGGGGTACATTTTAAATAGAGGGAACAGCAAATGCAGTGGCCTGAGTGAGAGTCAGTTTGGCCTCTTCAAAGCAAGTCAGGAGCTGCAGAGGAGTGAGCAAGGCAGGGAAAAGAAAGAGATGACCATGAAAACAAATTGAGAAGTCCTGGAGTAGGAAGGGCCCAAGGAAAGACTTGGTTCAGAGTTTAAGTTCAAGTTTGATGTCACTCAAACTTGTTTTTTCTCCCTTTCTTGGCTTCACTTCCTCCTGTCTGGTTCCATTGTCATGCAAACTTCCTCCTCACTGTGTCCAGATATGTCTGCAGCTCCAAGCATCCTGGATTCATTGGAAAGAAGGTCACCCTCTTCCTAGTAGCTCCTGCAGAACCCTTAGATTCTCTGCAATGCGGCCAACTTACACCGACAGCCATCCCTACAAAAATCACAGGACCAGCATCTGGTTGTGTGGCCTCAACTTCGGCCATGCAGCTTGCACATCTAGGTCTGAGAAGTAGAGTAAGAAGAGGGCAGGGGGCACAAGCCTAATAGAGCAGAGTGCTCAAACAAAAACCCAGAGCTATTCATGGACGTAGGGTTGAATGGATGCTGGATGAAAAAAAAAAAAAAACCACAGGGGGAAGCATAATAACTTCTATCGTCGTCATCATCATCATTACTATCACCAATATTGGGAGAAAGGCTTGTAATTAAGTTGAATACCACATCCTTTTGTGTTTATTTTCACTTTAGGTTAACAATTTAGCAAACTTTATGTAATTCTTTTTAAAATATGAGTTAAGCTTTCATAATGAATCTTTTTTTAAAAAATAACTTTGAATCTTTTCAAAGTTCTAGAGTAAGGAATCCCATCATTTGTTGCTAACTAGAACCGAATGGATCCACCCAATGACTGCAGATAAGATTCTGGTGGCCGTATTTGGCAAATTTCAGCAGATTCACTGATTACAGAGGGGCAGCCAGGCTGACCTTACTTCTGTAAAGCATGTGACATATTATAGGGGCACCTGGGTGGTTCAGTCGGTTAAGGACTTGGGCTCAGGTCATGATCCCAGAGTCCTGAGATCAAGCCCCACATCAGGCTCCCTGCTCAGTGGGGAGTCTGCTTCTCCCTCTCCCTCTGCCTGCCACTCTGCCTGCTTGTGCTCACTCTCTCTGTCAAATAAATAAATAAAATCTTAAAAAAAAAGCATGTGACATATTATAGTTGCCTGTAATAGAAGATTGGGAACACAGACTCACTATTTTTCTCTTGAAAAAAAGAAAGAGAAAACATATTATGAAATTATTAATCAAGTTAACCGGATAAAAATAATTATTTAATCTGTCAAGTAAGTATTATTAATTAAAGATGAAAATTTGCCCCCCAGGCCTTATGTCTGACAGATCGTTGATACTTTTATATGTCTCATTTAGTTGAGAATTTAGATAAACTATGGGGAAAATATCAACCACATGATTTTGTTATGTAAAGCCCAAAATACTGGAAAAGTATCATTTGTCAATGTAGCACTCCTTAAATTATACTTTTAGATAAAGTTAGCGTATTTTCAGCTTTATAATACTCATGTATATATAAGGTTTACCAACATTAAAAAATAAAACAAGCTTATTTCCCGCAAAATAGTTTTTTTTTAATTTTTTAATTCTACAGCACATACTGTAAACAGTGAAAATAGTTAAACCATATTTGTAGTTTGGAAAATTGGCTTTTACACAATGGTTTGGCTCAAAAACCACACTTTCAGATTTTGGTTTCAAAATGGTTATTTATGCTCATGCATTTACTTCTTCTCACTCCCTAAATATTAAAATTATACAAGGCATCTAAAAATAAGAATATATCAATCAATGCATTGGAAACACAGGGTTTCCATGAAAGATTGAGAACCTTTGAGAAATTGTTGGAAAATATCAAGCAGAGGGAGGCAAAAGAGAGGTCTATGAGGTAGGTGAGTAACTTTTCTCATTGAAAAACAGGAAACATAAAAATCTAATCTTGGAATGATAATGACTGGAGGTAAGATTTAGCTAGTTAGATCATCTGGAGATGAGAACTCTACGTCAAAGTTCTTTGGACTCAAGTGACTTGCCACAGCAGATTTTTTCAAACCTCTCTTGATACACAACAAACACAGAGTAACAACAACCACCACTTGCAGTAGTAAAGAATTTACCTACAGGCTTAGCTGCATAGTATTTTTTCCTTTTCCATTTGAAATGCAATTCAAAACTAATGCTTGGTCACCTTACAGGCGAGAGTGGGCCAGAAATCAGTCACCTGCTTTAGTGGCTGGACAGGACCTGCTAGAAAAACAGAAACACATCTCTCCCTATGCCTTGTGGCCATCTGGATCCCCAGTCTAGCACAATCAAACCCCAGAAAATATAAACATTCTCTTCCTCTTTCGCAGGGGATGAAAACTTAAACACAATCTCTGAAAATAAACACAAGTCAAATTACTAGGCAAACATAGACCTTCTGTTTAAGAATATGCAGATAAGGAAAAATCACCAGGTATGTGAAAAGACTCAGTAGTCCAAAAGAAAATAGTGCTGAAAAATCTGTACAAATGCAACCCCGTGAAATGGACTTACTTCATGAAACAGGGGGGAAAAAAAGGGTCTTCCATCTTTTGCTCACAACAAAATTTGAGAAACACTGTATGTTCCAACATGGAACAATCTGAGATTAAGAACTCTTGTTTCTGAAGATAATCATCATTACTAAAATTTTTAAAACAGACAAATGAGGAAATGTATTATAAATGACGATCTCAATTAGTGGCTTAGAAAATAAATTCTCACAGAAGTAAATAAGGATGAAAAGGGAAGAAAGATAAGTTGCTGAGGGTGAAGCTCTAAGAGCGCATATATATTTATAATATAAATGCTGGAGAGTAAGTGGAAAAGAAACAAAAATCAAAGATATGATAGAAGAAACTTCTTAGAGGAAGGAAGACTATAATCTTAACATTTAGAGGAACCACTTGATGCTAAATAAATTAATGAAAAAAGAAAACACATGTACATGTATGTTTTATTTTTCTTTATAATTCCAGAGATAAATGATAATTTCTACAAACATCCATTGTGGAGAAGAGGAGGTCAATATTTTTCATAGAGAAAAATCTGCATAAATGCTTCTTTTCTAAGAAAGGCAAGGTGACAATGAAGTAATATTGACAGAGATTTTAGAAAAAAAATGTTTGCAATTCCAACATTTCATATATTCATTAGAGATAATGCTCAGTTATGTGACCAGAATTTGTATGTACCTCCAAATTTCCATTTTACTCTTCAATTTTAGTCAGGCACAGTTCTGTTTTCCTTGCAATTATTTGACTATTTTCTTCCTATTGGTCCAATGAGATGTAAATGGAACTGTGTAAACTTCCAATTTCTCCTCTCTCTCATCCTCCATTCTTCTGCTTAGAAAATGAATCTGATGGCTGACGCTTGGGCAGCCATCTTAGATCATGGGTATGATGAATGCTCCCAGGATGGCAGAGCATAAAATCAGCAACACCAACAAAATTCATGGAGCTTCCAGGTCAGGTCTTGATTCAAATGCCCAGACTCCTTTTATGTGAGAGGGAAATAAACTTTAATGTATGTAAAGCCATTGTTTATTTGTCTTTCTATTAGATGTAGTCAAATCTGATCTTAACCAATATGACATACAAACAGAAAAACAAACATTACACACTTGCAAGGATTCATAAAATAAGAATTTGAATATCTTTCCTGAAAAAATAACTATTTAGAAAATTATTCTAGCCTTCTGAGAAACGAATATAAATAATGAGCTCAAATAAGGGCAAAACCAGTTGTAAGAGAAGTGGCCCGAGGCACATTAAAACTTTGAGAGTTGATTGCCAAACAACTGTTAGGGTGGATATAATGCAGATGTTAAGTGTGTAATATAACACATACATTAATATTAGTCAATTGGTTGTAAAAGTCAAGATTGTTCTGCAAAATGCGGAAATTATGGAATGTGGAGTAGAGGAAATAAAGCGCACACACTGTTCATTTGATGAGCCAGGATCAATGATTCATTCTAAAACAAATCATTACATTGGAAGAGAAATCGAGGTTCACATTTTACAGTACATAGGCATCCATTACCGGAATGAAAATAAGTCAAGTTTTTATGCTGCTGCAGACAATAGAAAGCAATAGGGACGTTGGAGTTAAACAAAGGATATGAAAAGAAAAGATGGAACAGCTAGGCAGCAGAAATAGCCAGAAGTTTAGTACAAGGGGGTAGAAATAAGACTTCGTTAGTCAGGACAATCTGGAGTGCAAGTGAGACAAATGTGACTCTAAGTTCACAAACACAGTTAAGATTTGTTTAAGCCGAAGTGTAGAATTTACTGCCTCATGTTTTTGAAAAGCCCAGCAGTCCAGAAATCCCCGGTGCCCATTTTCAAATGAGGAGTCTCTTAACCCTTCATCTATTCTGGCCTCTCTGTGGAATTTATAAACTCCTTTAACAAAAGCTAAAGTGTCTGGGCTGGGTAAAAACAAAACAAAACAAAACAAAAAAACCCCACAAAAAACCCAAAAAACATTCAAGTATTTGTTAGATATCTGACAAGTGTGCTACAATAATGAAATGGTATTTTAGAGGGCTTGGGCAAATACATATTGGATAAATTTAAACTTAAAAAAAGGGCTAGTATTACATATCAAAGAAAACTGAATTTAGATAAAATATAAAATGGCTAAATACTAGCTGTAAATGTTTATATGACAAATAACGTAGTTTGTGATTAAAAAACAAGTTAGAACCAACAATATTTTGACAAAACTTCAGTTGTAGTTAGAACCTTTGAAGTTTCTCTCTTGGTTTTTGACAGAATAGGCAAAATATAAACTGAAAAACTGAATTTCAAAATTCATAAACTTGACTTGGTATACTGCAACTATCATAGAAAACACACACTACTAATGTGTGTGTGTGTATGTTAAACATTTGCACAGAAAATTGGATTTTAGATCTTGGATTATCTTTACAATAAACCTACCAAATTATAAATCACAAGCCTCATGTTTTTTGTCCTGAAGTACAATAAAATTAGAGACTAATAAAGCATAAACACATTCACACTCTCACAAATAAAACCACCTGGAGACAAAATAAGATTTTCCTAAAGAGATTTTTTTAAATCAAAGAGAAAATAAACATTTCATGTATCTGTATATACAGAAAAATACATACATGTATGTATACATATATGTTAAGATATTAAGTTACATCACAATGGTAATCAGACTACTATGTATCTAGACTTGACAGATGTGGTCAAAGCTGCACTCAGAAGAAAAGAAATGATGTCAAGTGCTTTTACAATGAACAATAAAGAACAAGGATGAAGTATATAATATAAGAAGCTAGGAAAAAATCATGAAACAAAAGGATTGATAAAGTTAAAAAATAGATATATGATATAGTAAAGCAATAACAAAACACTTCTTTGAGAACAATAAAATACACAAACATAGACATGGAATAGAAACCATTGCAATAAGAGAGAGGTTACAAACACAGAGAAACAGTACACATGACAAGGATAGAATACTGTGGGACAACTGCAGGGAGTTTTGAAACTTGATTTTGTAAATAACTACAATGTACTGTAAAATTTTGTTTTTGTTTTGTTTTAAGTAGTAAACCTGATCAGATATACACACTTGGAAAATCTGAGAAAGTTTTTTTTTTTTTTAAAGACTTTATTTATTTATTTAACAGAGAGAGAGAGAGAGACAGTGAGAGAGGGAACACGAGCAGAGGGAGTGGGAGAGGGAGAAGCAGGCTCCCCGCTGAGCAGGGAGACCGATGCGATATGGGGCTGGATCCCAGGACCCTGGGACCAGGACCTGAGCCGAAGGCAGACGCTTAATGACTGAGCCACCCAGGCGCCCCTCTGAGAAAGTTTTTAAATGCTAATGCCTTCACTTATTTTATGGATGAATTTTTTCAAGATTTCAAAGAACTAATATTTGCTATAGATTTAAAGATGTTCCAAAACAAAAAGAAAGATTTCTAATTCATTATTAAAACTACAATAATAATGAAAGTAATATTTGACCCAGAAAGTTAAAAAAATGAAAACCCACTTAACCTACACAGATTCAAAAATCCTAGAAGAAATACATAAATAATCAATAATCAATAAATATGTAATGATAAAATAATAGAACTATATTATTATAATAAAACATCTGATAAACTGTTAGTATTATGTGTCAGTTTGACTGGGCCACAGCGTGCCCAGATATTTGGTTAAATGTTATTTGTAGGTGTGTCTGTAAGGGTGTTTCTGGATGAGATGAGCATTTGGAATTGGTATGCTGAATAAAGCCCACTGCCCTCCTCAGTTTGGGTGGGTCTCACACAACCAGTTGAAGGCTTGAATGTACTAAAAGGCTGAGTAAGAAAAAGTTCTTTCTGCCTAAATATCGTCAAGCTGAGACATTGGTCTTCTCCTGCCTTTGGACTCAGATTTGGACTGGAACTAAACCATCAGCCTTCCTGGGTCTGGATTTAGTGTCTATAATCATAGGAGCCATTTCCTTGTTAAGTCATATTTTACATATATTATTAACCTATAAAATGTATAGGTTCTGTTTCTCTAAAATCCCTGACTACAACATGAAATAACACATTTATTTCAAGAATGCAAAGATGGTGGGGCAGTGGCTAAATTCCTTCTGGATTGCCCTTCCTGATCCTTTTAAAACTGAGCATTGACAAGTGACCCAATAAAATCTGAGTGGAAGTAACATGTGTTACTTAGGGGCAGAAACTTTAAAACCAGTCTCATCTTCCAGGTTCCCTTCCTGCTGCTCTGGTGATTGTAGTTAAGGGGGGATCTCTGTCAGCCTGGATTCCTGAATGAATATATAAACAACCCCCTGACACCCCAAACTAAGCCTCTCGTATGAGCAAGAAAAGATTTTATTGTGTTAATATAATAAGATTTGTTTTCTTACTTAAAATATATAGACCCTAGACTATCCTGGCTGGTATTATTAATAATAATTCAACATTTTATCTGGACAGATAAAAATTATATGATGATTTTAACAAATACTGAAAAAGACATTAGAAAAATTCAACACCAACATCGGATAAGGACTTACAGTAAAATATGACTAGAAAGATAGGATACTTCTGTAATATGATAAAGAAATTGACTAAAGCTAACAGCCATATTTATAAATAACATGAAATACTTGTTGAAAATCATTGTTTTCTCCAATATTATTTAATATATTTTTTTAAAGATTTTATTTATTTATTTGACAGAGAGAGACATAGCGAGAGAGGGAACACAAGCAGGGGGAGTAGGAGAGGGAGAAGCAGGCTTCCCCGCAGTGCAGGGAGCCCGATGTGGGGCTCGATCCCAGGACCCTGGGATCACGACCTGGGCCGAAGGCAGACGCTCAACGACTGAGCCACCCAGGCGCCCCACCAATATTATTTAATATTTTTATGAAAGTCCTAGTTAGAGCAATTAGAATAGTTAAAATAAGTGAAGATACTAGTTAGGATAAGATGATACTATTATTTTCAAGTGATACATTGTCTACTAGGAAAGCATTAGAAAATCCACTTAAAAAGTAGTATAAAATGTTAGATAATTCAGGAAAATGATTGAATTAAAAAATAAATGCAACCCTTATCTAAACTAAGGGTTAATGGATGAATAAAAATCTATGACTAGACTTCAAAAGGTCTCCGAGTCTCTGAAATTGCCTCCAAAATTTTATGTAGGCATTTTACTGGGACAAGTTTTGAGAGATTTCAGCAGGTCTTCAAGGAGTCTGTAAGTCAAAGCAATTAAAGACACACCAACATACCAACGGCAATCCATAGGAGACAAAATCAGGGGAAAATAGCAACAAATACCTAACATTGACTTGTTTTCAGAATTTCAATACAAACAAATACTTCTGGAATCCTGTGTAAAGCTAGAAAAGACAAGTATAAATAAATGCTTGGGTACATTATGTCACTGTATGGGAGAGTGAGTATTTTAATGATGTAAATTTTCCTCCAAATGGGCAGTAGTCCACATATATATGTAATATATATACATATATATAAAATACCATAAAGCTAAAAGACCCATGATGAATGACACATTGTATATTGGAGTGAAATATATATTATATTCACAATATAGTCAGTGTATATAGGTAATAAAGTATTGATATTAATATTAGTTAATATTAACTCTATTAGATAATTATGTAATTAATAAATATATAACATGTCAATATAATATATATACTATACTTAGGAAAAATTCTAGAATTTGATAATAAAAAATACCCAAATAAAAAATAGGTGTGACTATAAAAAGATAATTTAAAAGAGAAGAAAGACTTAATAAACATATGGACATAATAAGCAATAAAAGGAATATACATAAAGAAGTGTGTGGGATACCATTTTTAATGGAAAAGTCCCACCACTATCACTATACTCCCTGTTGTTTATTCTCTAATTTTCCTTCATGGCAATCCAGTAGTGTCTCAGTAAATATTTTTAAAATGAATATCAGATCATCAAAACTTAAAAGAATGATAATGCCAGGTGCCTGGGTGACTCGGTCAGTTAAGCATTTGCCTTCGGTTCAGGTCACGATCTCAGGGTCCTGGGATCGAGCCCTGCGTCCAGCTCCCTGCTCTGCGGGGAGCCTGCTTCTCCTTCTCCCTCTGCTTGCTGCTCCCCCTGCTTGTGTGCTCTCTCTCTCTCTGTCAAATAAATAAATAAAATCTTAAAAAAAAAAAGAATGATAATGCCCAGTATAGGTAAGGTTTTGGAGAAAAGGACATTCTTATATACTATTTTGTAGATAAACTGATAAATTTTCTGCTGAACAATGTTGCTATGTGTATATCATTTTATATTACATTACATAATATGTATAATAATGTACATATACATACATACATTATATATTTCCATTATATATATGCAATATATATGCTGTAAATATATAAGTGAATATAGCAATTATCATCTACAAGTTTATGAGGAAGTAATCATAGGACAAGAGCAATATATTTGTTTAAATATAGTCATCATAGGATTATTTCTAACTATAAAACTTGGGAAACTAGATATTTACTAATTGGAGATTGTTTAAATCAATAGTATCTAAATTCATGCTTTGAATTACTATTCAGCTACTAAATAAATGGTATAGTATTTCCAATTGTGTGCATATGTGTGTGGGGGGGTGTGTATGTGGTAGGTACATAGGTAGGAAATGGTTTTTGAATAATTATCCAACAATATTAACAATAGCTATATCTGGATGATACTAGAGTCATTATATGAGTTATAAAGTAATATTTTTTAAAACAAAAAAGACTTAAAATTTTCTTCCAAGTGATTTTATATGACTTTTAAAAAATCTTAAACATTTTGGTGTCTGGGTATGGGGGTGGGTTCATGATCTCTTTATACATTTTTAGATATTTATCTTTTATAGGAACAGAAGAAATATAGGAGTAATTTCTTTCATTCTTATACTACTTAGATTATTTGGATTTACTCACTATGAAAGATAGAATTATTGCTTATGCCTATCACAGGACATATAATATATTTCACAGTCTAGGTAATGCATGGGGGCTTTGTCCCAAAGAGTCAAGTTTCCTACATTTCTGGTTAAATAAGTCTTTTTAGACAATTATTCATTCTCTTTATTAAAAATTCCCATATAAGTGGTGTATATGTGTATACACACACACACACACACACACACACACACACTGGAATATTACTGAGCCATATAAAAGAATGAAATCTTGCCATTTGCAACAACAAGGATGGACATAGAGAGTATTATGCTAAGTGAAATAAGTCAGACAGAGAAAGACAAATACCACCATATATTTCACTTATATGTGGAATTTAAGAAACAAAACAAATGAACAAATGAAGAAAAAGGAGATAAGCAAAAATACAGGATCTTACAGAGAACAGAGGGGAGGGGGTGGGGCGATGGGTGAATTGGGTGAAAGGTGATCAAGAGCACACTTATCATGATGAGCACTGAGTAATGCATTGAATTGTTGAATCATTAGATTGTATACCTGAAACTAATATAACAGTGTATGTTAGTTCCACTTCAATTAAAGAAACTCTCTTAAAAAGTAAAACTAAAAATAAAAATTAAATACCTGTTAACAGGACTCACCTTGCATTAAAAGGAAATTATTTGGATTTTTGGGGAAATGATTTTTTAAATTGAAAATAAGTAAATAAATAGTTGCCATGCAAATTCAATGTTGATTGCCGATTCTCAGAACTTAGAAAAGAGAGTGCAATATAGTAGTGTATGACCAACTGGGCGGCACTTTGTGCTGTTCGTCACTGCACTGTGTAGTCCCCACAGCCCCTCCCTTCTCTGAGAGTCTATAAATCTCTGCAGCACCATCCCACAGTCCTGCATGAAGACTCGCATCAGGGAGACCTCATTCATGCCTGCTTTCCCTTCAGATCCAGAAACCCAGCAACAGCATGAGTAAGGAAAGGGAGAGAAATGTCAGCTTTAAGTTTGTATTCATGAAATATTTACTATTACTTCCCTTCTGTAACATGGTCCTTAAGTAAGATAAGTTTTCTTCACCTATATTCTTTCTTAAGTATTTCATTCTGTTATGAAACAGCATAAAGACCCATCTATATAATTACTTTACCTGAATGCTTTATTACTTTGCTTGGTTTGTTTGTGTGTTCGTTTTTGTTTTGGCCAGCGTCCAGGGCAAATGACACTCAAGCTGAGTAATGTGAAGAGAATTTAAGAGACTAATTACAAAGAGACTAATTACAAAGGTGTAGGCAGAGATTAGAGAAGCCAGCATTAGAATGTGGATATCCAGGCCAGCACCCTTGGGAGCCACTGCTACCTGAAGTGTCATGACAAGGAAGTGAGCATCTTTGTGCAAAGGGCTGCCTGGCAGTTGTTGTCTTTAGTAGGAGGACAGAGCCAACCAGGGGAGTCAGTTATGTAGGGGGGTGGGGAAGAGAGTAGGGAAACCAGGGAATAAATATCTCCATCTCACTTTCCTCCCACTGTCTGATTTCCGGTCAGTGCCTCCCACCAAGCAAAGCCAGCTGGAAGCAGAGGGCTTGGAGCCCTTGGTACTCATATCAGTAAGCCACATGGACAGGGCACCAGCGCAGGTGGGAAAAGCTGGTGGGTGCATTGGCAGGTGGAAAAGGAAGATGTCCAGCACATCATGTGCTCCATTATTCTGAGTCAAAAGAAAACTAATAAGCAGACATTCAGAAAGAGAAATGTATAAAGTAAAAGTAGGAGTCTTCTGGATAACCCAGTTCTATTCCCCAGGGATATAGTTTCATATGGACCCATCCAAACAAATAAACAAAAATCATATTTTAATTTGAGCACATGCTGAAATATCCCACCTTTTAAAAAAAGATTTTATTTATTTATTTGAGAGAGAGAGAGAGAGAATTGCAAATATAAATATAAATAGAGAGAGAGAGAGAGCATGAGCTGGGGGGAGGGGCAAAGGGAGAGGGTAAAGCAGACTCCCCACTGAGCAGGGAGCCAGAAGCAGGGCTCCAAACCCAGGACCCCAATATCATGACCTGAGCTGAAGGCAGATGCTTAACTTACTGAGCCACCCAGGCACCCCTGAAATATCCCCTTTTAACACCAAATCATTATGATTTTTGAAGTTATATTTTAAAAGAAAATAATAAGTACATTGAGATTTGTGAAAAACAGAGTAAGGACTTTTGTGGACCAGAAATTATGTAAAAAAAAAAAAATCCCCATACTCTTCAATACCCTCTCTAACTTATCATAGATGGACCCTTTGCCTACCTAGCCTTTACGTCTGTTCCATCCTTCTTCAGTGGTGTCACTGCAATGTCACCCATCCATAAAGCCATTCCATATTGTCTCATTTAGGGACACTCCTAGGATTTGGCCCTTATCTATGTCATGTTACCTACTACTCTCTACCTTGTTTTAAGATTATATGTGTAAATGTCATCTACAGTAATAGATTTAAATTTTTGACAGGGGAATTGAAATCTGATTTAAAATTTTCTCTCCCAAAGTCCAAGCAGAAAGTCTTGTCAGACTGTGGAGGGAAGAGCAGGGCATGGGAGTCCTGGGTTCTGAGTTCATCCTGGCTTGGTCTCCTTCAGAGTTGTGGCCTTGGGCCAGAGCCTGCCATCTTCAAAGCAGACTTGCCATTAGGATTCAATCATTAGGTAGAACAATTTAAGTAAAATAAAAAAAAAAAGGAATCATTCACAAAGGTCACAGGAGACTTAGATTTACAGAGAAACCAAACGCAGCTACCACAGTGACGACACATAGTGAATGAATAAGTTAACACACTTACGTTTACTTACCTAAGAGTTACAGGAGAAAGTCATCTCAAGTCTATGCCACAGCAGAAAGATGAGCAGACTTTTTTTTTTTTTAAAGATTTTATTTATTTATTTGAGAGAGCGAGAATGAGAGAGAGAGAGAGCATATGAGAGGGAGGAGGGTCAGAGGGAGAAGCAGACTCCCTGCTGAGCAGGAAGCCCGATGCGGGACTCGATCCCGGGACTCCAGGATCATGACCTGAGCCGAAGGCAATCGCTTAACCAACTGAGCCACCCAGGTGCCCAGAGGAGCAGACTTTTAATTCACAATCAAGTCATAATAAAAGGGCGTTTCTCCAACCTGATTGATTTTCTCTACTTTTACAATTTTGCTTCAAACATTTGTGTATTCAGTTATCTTAACCAAAACCCAGTTCTCACCTGTAACATAGTTTTCTTTTAGTTTTTTATATCATCCACTCCAGATTCTGAAGTATTCCATTTCTATCCCTTTTGATCGTATGAGAAAACTTGAATAAGAGAAGCCATACCTTATTGCACTATTGCCAAATTCTCCTATATTCATTTTACAACTATTTTTACACAACAAGTTATCAACAATTGTCTTAAAGAAACACAAAAGCACTTGCTCTGGTGCATTTCAAAAAGATCAAGTTTACAATTGCCCTGTAATTACTTTAGTGCTTATGGACATGTCACATATGTTTTGTAAGGAGACACCAATCTGGTCCTGCATTGTTCATCCTGCTCTGTATTGTTCATCGGCTACCATACAATACAGACTACAGACTTTATTTGCACATACAGATCTACAGCACTCCTGATGTCATGACACAGAGGGGATTAGATTTGACAAGGTCAATGCCATACTCCGTTCTCATGCACTGCTAATGCTAGGGAGGCCTTGGGATTGCTAAATGAAATTTCACAGAGAAACCTCCAAAGTAGGCTAAAAACCAAATAAGTAATGCAATTTAAAATGCTAAACAGCTCTCTTTTTTCATCCTCCTGCTCACTCTCCTCCTCCTCTTCTTCTTCTTCCTCTTTTATTTATAAGCCAGGGAAACTTCTCAGATTTTAGTTTCCATTACACTCTGGTATGTCAGTGAAGATCACATGGTAAAAATCATAGGGTTCTCTTTTGGGTTTCTGACAGCTAAACTTACTATTAACAGCAAGCAGAAGAGAATGAGAAAGACCATGACTTTCATTTATGGTCATAAGAAAGTTTAAGATCATTCTTATTTATTTTTTTAAAGATTTATTTTAGAGAGAGAGAGCAAGAGTGGTTGGAGGGGCACAGGGAAAGTATTTCAAGCATAATCCCTGCTGAGCATAGAGCCTGACAAGGGGTTCGATCTTACGACCCTGAGATCATGACCCTGAAATCATGACCCTGAGATCATGACCTGAGCTGAAATCAAGAGTCAGATGCTTAACCAACCGAGCCACCCAGGTAAGTTTAAGATCATTCTTGAACTAAGACCATTGTTTTGAATGCACCAAAACATTCATAGTAAAAGGCAAATCATTTAGTAGGTGGAAATCTCTGACTGGACAATAATAACTCAATTAATTATTTGTAATCTATCTTCTCAAGAAGTGGGATGATTGAATTAAGAATGAAAAATATAAGGAAGTCAAAAAGTACAAACTTCCTGTTATAAAATAAGTAAGTCATGGGGATGTAATGTACAGTAACTCTAGTTAATAATACTATGTTGCACATTTAAAAGTAGCTAGAAGAGTGGATCTTGAAATAAGTTGTCATCACACAAAAAAATTGTAACTATGTACGGTGATGGATATTAACTAGGCACCTGGTGGTAATCATTTCACAATATATGCACATATTGAATCATTATGTTGTACATCTAAAACTAATGTAATCTTATATGTTAATTATACCTCAATAAAAAAAGAGAAAAACGAGACCTGTAATATTTGCTGAAAGCCTATAAAACTTTTGTTTAATTTTTTACTGTATTCATAGATTGGATGTTGAAAATTCTTAAAAATACCAAACAAAGCTAAATGCAAAACAGCTCAAGCATCAGCTGATCTACACAAGGCTCTTCGTGCTGTGGCCCCTACCAACCCCTCATCTTGAATCACTCCATCACCTTCACTTTGCCCTCAAACACCACAGAAGAGTTTAAAGTTCTGCAGAGATGCTGTGCTACATCATGGCTCTGTGCCTTTCCTATAGGCAACACAATGGCAAAGTCATAAGGGTCTTTCTCGAGAACTCCATCACCCCATCAGGACATGAGGACATTATCCTGAGGATACTGGGAAGCAGCTGAGGAGGTCAAACTGAGACCATTATTGAAATTCAGTTTTAGAATGACCATTCTGTGCATAGTTTACAGAATATAAAACAAGATGGTCACCAGAGACAGCAGTTAGGACACAGTTGTCCTAACCCATTGTGAGAAATCACGGAAACCCGATCTAGGGGAGTTTATTAGGACTGAAGAAAAATGAATAAATTCATAGTACATTAAGGAGGAATCATAGGACTCAGTGTTAAATTATGTGTGGGGCTAGGTAAGAGGAACCACACAGTAATGCCAAGATTTCTGGCTTCAACAACCTGAATGGAGGTTCCTTGCTGTGCTAAGGAATAAAGAAGTAGAAAAATGTGTGGGGCGCCTGGGTAGCTCAGTCAGTTAAGTGTCTGACTCTTGGTTTCAGCTCAGGTTATGATCTCAGGGTCCTGGGTTGGAGCCTGCGTTGAGCTCCGTGCTCAGCATGGAGTCTGCTTGAGGATTTCTCTGTCTCTCCCTCTGCCCCTCCCACTACTCTCTCTCTCTCTCCACTCTCTCTCAAATAAATAAATAAATCTTAAAAGAGAAAAAAAAATGTTTGATGGCTTACAGTTAGATTACTTTTGGTAAATATTTATAGGTGGGGACTACAGGTGTCCTTCACTCAATCTTGGTCCCAGGTTAAAAAGAAAGCATTCTCAGACAAATGCTGCCATAGACATAGGCATTTATAGTAATGCCTCCTTATCCTTGGGGATATGTTTTGAGACCCCCCAGTAGATGCCTATAGCCACAGATAGGACCAAATCCTATATATACTATGTTTTTTCTTTGCATACATACAAATGATACAGTTTAATTTATAAATTAGGAATAATTAGAGAGTAACAACAATAATAATAAAACAGAACAATTACTACAATGTACTGTAATAAAAGTTATGTGAATTTATTTTCTTTCTTTCTCTCTCAAAATATCTAATTGTACTGTCCTCACCCTTCTTCTTGTGATGATGGGAGATGATAAAATGCCCTAGAGGATGAGATGATGTGAAATGAATGATGTAGGCATTGTGATGTGGCTTAGGTTACTACTGACCTTCTGACAAACGTGAGGAGGAGAATCATCCGATTCCAGATCGCTGTTGACTGTGGGTAACTGAAATCATGGAAAGCAAAACTGCAGATAAGGGGGCAGGTACTGTATTAGCAATAAGGCTCAAAAAACAGACTACTGAATCTGTTCTGTAAGTGTAAGCAACTCTGGCTGTCTGTCCTTTTGGGGACCCCTACAGCAGCTTGCATGAAAGGTTCACTTGAGGCAAATGTGCTAATATTCCAGTGGCAGGATTTAGCTAACCATCTATTTGGAGGGAGTTGTCCCAGAATTTTCTGGTGAGTTTTGGATTTAAGCCAGGAGCACTATTCCTGAAGGTACAGACCACTGGTGTCTTTAGTTTCTTAAAAATGCTTTCTAGCTCATTTGCATATCTTGAATACCGCTAATTTTATAAATAAAACCTCCTCTTAACATTCATTATGCTAATTAATAAAACCTCTGATCTTGTTTGGAAACAAAGATAGTTGAATCACTTGAAGCAACCATATCTTCTAATTAAATGCCAAGACTCACCCTGGGAGTATTTTCTAGATTAGGGCAATTGACTACCTCTAGGATGTGCATGAAAACTAACACATGGATCAGACTGACGATACTGAAGTGGTTTAAATAGATTGCAGACAACATAACAGAGGAAAAATAATGTGTTCAGTTTGGGACATGCTTACTGACAAGCGGAGATAGCTCAATAAAAAATGTTTAATTGTACAGATCTGAGATCTGGAAAAAAAAGATATGGCTGCATATTCAATTTGGAAATCATTAGAGTATGCTTTGATTTGCTATTTTTGCTCATAAAAAAGTATAGCACAATGATATCATTTGCTTATCCTTTTTTTTTTTTCTTTTTATTCAACATTTATTGTTTATTATGTGCCAGATGCTGTGTTTGGTCTAAGAATAGGAAGTCAAAGTCACAGACCCTTCTTTCAAAAAGCTCATGTTCAGGCGCTGGGTGGCTCAGTTGGTTAAGCAACTGCTTTAGGCTCAGGTCATGATTCTGGAGTCCCAGGATCGAGTCCCGCATCCGGCTCCCTGCTCAGTCCTCTCTGGTTCTCTCCCTCTCCCATTCTCTTTCAGATAAATAAATAAAATCTTTTTTAAAAAACCCCAAACTCTTGTTCTATGGAGAACATGAGTAAGTAAGAATAAAATTTAAATGGATTAATATAAGGTATTCCCTCCCCCATCACAATAAACACTGTAATTGAGAACAGACTCATTTCTTAGAATTTAACTCTTTAAAAATGGCGAATGCTATTGGTAAGATGTAAAAGACAATTCTGTAAACTGCATTTAAAATATGTCTTAAAGTAGTAGGGAAACTTCAAGAATGGGTTCGGCAGGAGACAACAAATGCTGGTGAGGATGTGGAGAAAAGAGAACCCTGGCGCACCGTTGGTGGCCGTTTAAATTGGTACAGCTACTATGCACAACAGCATGTGGTTGCCTCAAACATTAAAAATAGAACTACCATATATTTCAGTGATCCCACTTCTGGTTATCTATCTAAGAGAGATGAAATCACTCTCAGGATGAGATACCTGCATTCCCTTGTTCATTGCAGCATTATTTACAATAGCCAAGAGAGTCCACTGGCAGAAGAATTGATAAAGAAAATGTAAGATACACACAGGAAATCCTGCCATTTGCAACAACGTGGATGGACCTCGAGGGCATGATAAATAGAGACTAGAGTTAACAACACTGTGTGGTATACTTGAAAGTTGCTGTGAGAACAGTTTTAAATTTTTTACAGTAACAATGAAATGGCAATAATGTTGGTGAAGGATGTATTAACTAACCTTATTGAGGTAAACATTTTGCAATATATACGTGTATCAAATCATCACATTGTACACTTTAAACTTTCACAATGTTACATGTCAATTATATCTCAATAAAGCTGAAGAAAAAAAAAGAATGAATTAGGGCTATTTATAAAAGGGGGAATTTGAAGAACTGTATTAATAATCTATGGCATAGGCCATGGGACATAGCCTGCAATAACCTCCCATGCAGATAATATTTGCAACATAAAGGCTTCATTTCCTAAGGAAGTGAATGCTTGCAGATGAGCCTCCAGGGGCTATAAGAGAGCAATAGCTGGGTGAGTAATGGAATTTTTTCTATATTTAAAAATTTTAACAATGAATTAATTGATCCATAGTTTAAATTAATGAGATTACAAAATGTTTATTGAGTTCTCACTGGAGGGGAAAAACTGAGGTGCAAATTTTGCTCTTGAGGGGCACCTGGGTGGCTCAGTCAGTTGTGTTCCACTCTTGGTTTTGGCTCAGGTCATGATCTCATGGGTTGTGGGATGGAGCTATGCATTGGCCTCTGCACTCAGCGGGCAGTCTGCTTGGAGATTCTCTCCCTCTGTCCCTCTCCCAATTCACATGTATGCATGCACTCTCTCTCCCTAAAACAAATAAATAATCTTTAAAAAAGATGTTTTGCACTTGAGATTGTAAAATAAGGAAAATAAATGAATACACACACACACATATACATTTCATTCCACATGTGTGTATATTTATTAGATTTTTTTTATTGAGAATGGAAGAACCTGCCTAAGTTCTGAAAAACATCTTGAATGCCTTTACAAATGTTACCAAATTTCCAAACTGTTTTGCTAATCACTGTTTCTTAATTTTACAACTTAGGTTGCTGTCAAGGGAAATTTAATCCTTATGTTTCTGATTCTTTTGTATTTGCCCCATCCAAGTGTTTCTTAGGAACCATTTGATCTCTAAAGGGTCTAAGAGGTCCTTTTGTTTTAAGCACATTTTAAAATGGTTTATTCAGAGTTAAGCAGCATTTTATCAGGATCATATGGAAATGAAACTCAGAAGCCTTAAATTATTTTGAAAACATGAAGACTGATAAACATCATCAATATTTATTTAGCACTTGAAGGTCTACTCTAGTCAAAATGTAAATATACCAAAGGGATCTTAGAACACTTAACTATTTTTTAAAAAATTTATACTTTTTTCTTTATGAGAAAACAACAAAAATTAGGGTAAGCAACCATTTTAACAAAAACCAAATTGGATCTTATATGATATGAGCTGAATGGTCCTGGTAATTGTCTAAACATGATAAATGAAGATATTTACCCTAATATCCAAGATCACCTGATCCTTAACCAGTTATTCCTCCCCCAGATGATCCCTAGGGAAAACATATGTAGGAGAACTGCAGCTAGCAAAGGACCAGTCTATTTGGCTATTAAAAACTTTGATTCCCACGTCGAACTCAAAACTCTATGACCCAAGCTGAATCCTGTAAATAATTGTTTTTAGCCCAAGGAGGCAGTTTTGCATTGCATGGGCTCTAGGTCAAATTTGTTAGGTTTGCGTTTTCTATTGTACCATTTATTAACTACAGGATCTTAAGTGAGTTATGTAATATCTTGAAGCCTTTGGATTCTTTAGCTGTAACATTAGGATAATCATAGTTCCTGCTTATTATGATATCAGTAATTTATCTTAAAATATTTTAGTATAGGTACAGTTAATAGTATGTTTAGGAATGACACACCAGGAAACCATACTGAAAAGTAGCTAATTGGATTCTTCTGTTGTTGATAGTTCAATCAACATAATATACTTTAATTAGCTAGGTGAATGTCAGAAATAAGTTGTTATCTGTAAAATCGGTGGCTTGGTAATTAGCATGATGAATGTTCGAAATGTACTTTATGTAGAAAAATTAAAATTTCAAGATACATGGATTGGCTTAAATATTTAAAAAAAACACTACCCATGCACCCCCTCTTTGGGCAAACAAGACAGGAGAATGTTGGGAGTCTGGTAGTTTTTACCTTTAGTGTTAGTGTCCATATGGTGCCTGAGTGGTTTTTGTGGGGCAGGGGTCTTTAATTGATGCCAACTTAGTGTGAATGAATCTCTCTGCCTTTATATCATCATCTGCCTTAAACAGCCCATTTCTTCATGTTGGAGGTGGGAGCAACTAAAAGGACAGACTTGGGGTTAATCAGAACTAGGGAATAGGTTGTAGTGATCCATACTGAGCACTCAGAACAAGTAGTGATGCAGAGTCAGAGCTCAGGAAATGGTTGTTACTACTTGGAACCAAAATAAGCTGTATGCCTTCTACATAATGCAGTATGTGCCTGAGTGTCAGATTTTACCAGCAAAACTGCAGAAAAAGCCTTTTCTTTTTCAGAAAGAACCTAAGAGTTTTTGCGAACACATAGGCAAAGACGGTCCAAGCCACTCATCTCGGGCCTTCTCAGACCAAGCGGAGCTGCAGCTTATGGGCTTGTCTTTGTAATGCATTTGGAAGGCACCACATTCTCAGGATAGAAAAGGTAGGGGCCAGGCAGAGGTTATATTTCTCTAGCTCTGAGAAACTAGGAAGTCCTTATAGGTCCTACAACATACTCAGTAAATTCCTGAGCCTCTGTAACTTAAGCTTCATAAGATATCATGGAATCTAACCAATTTACCTTGTCTTCTTAAATGAGAATGCCAGTTTGGGGTGGGGGAGACGACTTCCTTTTCCAAAACAGAAAAGAGCACTGACAAGGTCCACATGCTTTATACTCCAAGTTATGGTTTAAGTGATATGATGCATTAAATTATATATATATATATATATATATATATATATATATATATATATAAAATACACATATATACACATGTACATAGGTACACACATATATAACAAACATATATAACAAACATATATACACATACACGTAGGTACATATATATGAATATATATATATTAAATAAAATATTTGGCTATATGGAAAGATAGACACTGAAATGTGATTGTTTAATTTTTGGTGCTTTTAATTATTTTACACTTTGTGCAAACAACTGTATTTGTCCAATGGACATATATAATTAAAATGTTGGCAACAAGTCCACAAATAAAATAATAAAATTAGTTTTTTTGTATTGTGTTTCCTTTCTTGTTTTCTTCTAAGATTTTATTTATTTATTTGAGAGAGAGAGAGAGGGAGCATGAGCAGGGTGAGGGGAGCGGGTAGAGAGAAAGGGACAAGCAGACTCCTTGCAGAGTGGGAGCCGGATGCAGGGCTGGCAGGGCTCCATCCTGGGACCCTGAAACCATGACCTGAACTGAAGTCAGATGCTTAACCAACTGAACCATCCAGGCATTCACCTCCCCCTCCTTTTCTTTTAATACAGATTCTCCCAAGAAGACCAAATCAAGGCCAGGGTTAGGTTGCATGAATATTTTTGCCAAATGACATCTCTTTTTATAAAATTAGTAGCCCTTAATGTGATCTGAGGTTGACTGTAAACTGGGAGTCAGGAGGTACAGGGCTGAATCTCACAGAAAATGGACACAAACTATATCAAATCAAGAAATCTTCCCTCCATTCAAATCTGGCCCAGTAAAGGAGCTGTCCAGGGCAATTGGGAAAAGTTTGATAGCTCCAGCTTTTATTCATTTTTAAAGTTTAACCCTGAGTCATTTTACCTAAATCAAGAAGCTATTTTTAGAGTCAGATCATGTATGTTTTTCATAAGCAGCAGAGGTATTGGATCTCTGTTCCAACTCAAATTTTGGAAGCAGTTATTCTTCTTGAAAGTTATTTTTTTCCCTTGGCATTTCATGGAAAACACTTGCTCTAGCCAACAAGTTATGGATATGTTTTTTTAGACTGAAAAGATTCTTAATATGAATAAGCTAATTGGAGCCATGGGAAAAAGTGCAATTAAAGAGTTTTTTGTTTATAAAATGTTCATGTATTGGAAAGAACCTTGAGAAGTCGTTGACTTCAACTCTTGTATGGAGGCTAAAAGACACCCCCAAGCACACCTCTCCCCAACAAATGGGTATCTGTCCTGTTTTCAAAACAATTCAGGTAGTATAAAATAAGCCCACCAGGTAAATGCTGCCCTGGAGTATTTCTTAGGATTGTGAAGTTGTTTGAATATCTTTTGTTGCAAATTAAACTAAAAACACCATAAAAATATAAGCCATTTTATTATTTTTTGTATTATCATCTGTGATCCGATTCTGGGGTCTCCATACATCTTCTAGGTCTTTGTGGCTAGGTTGAATTAGCATTTCCCAGAATGCCTGTTAATGATCCCTTCATGGGGTTCCAGTCTCCTGGTGATCTTCTCTCCCACACTGGCTGCCCTGGGAACTTTGGGCTCTAACTTGAGATGTGGAGGCAGCCTTGCAGAGAGTTCTTAGCCAGCTGCCATAATTAGGTAAGCAGGTACCCAGTAATAAATTCCTTAATATATACCTACATATCCTATTGGTTCTGCTTCTCTGGTTGAACCCTGGCTGCTACATCAGGAAATAGAATTAGAGACCAAGAATTAAGATTAGAAATCCAGACTGGCCCTCATTTCTGTCCTTCCTTATTCTAACTTCCAGTTTCTTTACACTGTGCATGTCCAGAAAACATGTTGGAAACTATGGCCCTGAGAATTAGTAGAACCACTTAGATATCCAGCTACCTGAAGAGACATGAGTTCCCTTATTCAGTATCTATCTTCCTCTTGTGACCAATTCTAAATCTTAGGACACAGACTCTGTAGAACACATGTGAATCATATACTCTAGCCTTGAGCAATCTGCTGTTTCTGGGGAAGCAGAGTATATGGAAGGAATTGGGCTATGTCTGGTGCCCACCACTAGTCCAAAAGACTGTGTCAAATGCAGCAGGGTTGGTTGAACAGAATGACTACTGGAATTGCAAAGACATTTTCCTGTGGACAGGAGAAATTAGGGACCAGTGTGTTTACTGTCGGCCAGGGCTGATAGTTACCAGAACATACCGATAGGGTCACGATGGTTGTTTCTGGCTGGTGCCTGTTCTGATTAGCTGGTGCTTATGCTATATAAGTTGCTAAACATTTTCAATATCACCCCTGCCCACAGATTTAACTTAAAATGCTCATTCATTGATGCAAAACATATTTTTAGGGTTCGTAATTGGCATAAGCACAATATTGGTATCAGGGAAAACAAAGGTGAATAAAGAGGCAAGGTTGTAGTCTAAGAGTGCATAATTCAGCAGGGGAGACAGACACTTCCAATTTCAAATGAAGGAAGCATTGGATTCAGAGTCAGATAGGTTAGATTTATTCTTTGCTTTTTCATTTATTACCATTTTGACCATGTAATTTTATAGTGCAGTAAGTCTGTAAGGAAACAGACTACTTACATTCTACATTCCAACATCATCACTTAACAATCTGTATGAACTTGGGCCAATTATTTAATCTTCCCAAGGTAGTTTCTGTCTCTAAAAAATGGGGATAAGATTGGTATGAAAGTCAAAAAAGGGGAAGCTGGGTGGCTCAGTCGGTTAAGCCTCCGACTCTTGCTTTCGGCTCATGTCATGATCTCAGGGTCATGAAATGGAGGGCTCTGCACTAAGTGTGGAGCATGCTTAAGATTCTCTCCCTCTGCCTCCCCCCTCCCCTGCTCATTAGCGCTCTCTCTCTCTCTATCAAAAAAAAAAAAATCAAACAAGTTACTGTATGAAAGAATGTATGATAACAGAAGCACATTTCTTTTTATTTTCATTTCATTAGAGCCTTTTGTTTTTAACTGCATTTGATTTTTTAAACGAAGAATGCTATTTTTTTTCAAATTCCTTTTCAGCAGTTAGAAGTGTAATTATAATTTTTAAATTTGGGCATTAATTTAATCAATTGTATAGATTTTTAAATATTTAACCATTCTTATGTTTGTAGAATTAACCCTGCTTGATATTTTATTATTCTCCTAGATTTAATTAACCAGAATTGTATTTAAGATTCTTTTCTTTTTTTGTGGGGTGGGGTGCCTGGGTGGTTCAGTTGGTTGAGCATTTGACTCTTGGTTTTGGCCCAGGTCATGGTCTCAGGATTCTAAGATGGAGCCTGCGTAGGGATCCAGGCTCAGTGGGGAGTCTGCCTAAGATTCTCTCTCCTTCTGCCCCTGCCTACCCCCACACATGCTCTCTCCCTCAAATAAATAAATCTTAATTTTAAAAAAGATTTTTGTTTTTATCCATATGTAGTGGGTATGATCTTAATGTGCAAACTCAATCGCTAAAAAAAAAAAAAAAAATCGCCATTTTTATTACCTTTTAAATCAATTTAATTCCAACTTCAAACACATATACCCCTGGCTTGGCAGGAAATTCAATGTCAATTATTCCTGAGTCTCTTCTTTATTACGAGGAGAGTATAAAGTTTCCAGGGTCTCACAAAGTACCAAGGCATTAGAGGAAACCCCTTGTCCTCAGTCATCCCTGCTCCTCAGTTCCTCCCCAGCCACCTGTGACTCAGTTCTGGATCCCTAAGCTGCCATTTTCTTCAGAGGTTTTACTGCTCTTTAAACCAGGCCAGAGCGGAGCACAGGTCCCTGATGTTTTAGAGACTTATAAATCTCTCCTTTTTCATCAATTTGAGGGAATATCTTTTCTAACCTCTAAGTAAAAGCTGATCTCTACCACAAAAAATACTTACCCTAATCTCCTCAATGGAGTTTTTGCAAAAATGGAGAGAGAATCATTCCAAAATCCTCGAGGTAATGAATTACAAATCATAACAGCTCGGGGCTGATTGGGGCTGAGTGGATATAGAGAACAGCAACATGATTTGATACCATGAATTGTGACACTCCACGTCTTCCATGCTTGGGAACAGCTTAAACAGCACCAAAATATCAGTTCCTTCTCAGAGTTTGGAAGAATTTCTTGCTAAAA
Organism: Phoca vitulina; assembly: GCF_004348235.1. Classification (NCBI taxonomy): domain Eukaryota; kingdom Metazoa; phylum Chordata; class Mammalia; order Carnivora; family Phocidae; genus Phoca; species Phoca vitulina. The sequence goes on along the minus strand of NW_022589706.1, from coordinate 11,045,152 downwards.
TCGTCTGAACTTCATGCCTTTTCAAAGAATAGTTCTTTTTATGAGTCTGTCAATTTACCACATGGTTATGGGTATATTCAGATTTTCTACTTTGTCTTGAGTCAATTTTGGTAGTCTGAATTTTTCTAGAATAATTATTCATTTCATTGGGATTACATGTGTAGTGTAGAATTATGCACAGAATTATCATTTTTAAAATCTTACCTGTTTCGGGGGTTGTTTGTTTTTCTTATTTCTAAATAAATGTTTTCGCTTTTCATTTGATCAACTTACTCAGAAGGGTTGGGTATGTTGCTGTTAATTTTATAAGGTCAGCTCTTGGATTTTTTTTATTAATTCTAATTTAATTTTTCTAGTTTCACATTTATTAATTTCTGCCTCTTCCTTTATCCTCTTTCTCTAAGTTTGTTTTCTTTTTCTAACTTCTTGAGTTGAAGGCTTAAATTCATTTATTTCCAAGCAATCTTGTTTAATAAGCTATGCATTAAATGTGCATATGCCTCTGATCCTGGTAGTGATCCTATCTTAGATTTGATGTGGCTTGTTATCACAGGTAATTGTTTTGTAATAACAGTATTGTATTTTGCATTTTTTTAGGACAATATTTAAAATTCATTTATTTGGTACATCCATTTTATACATACACATATACAGGTTTTCCCCTGTTTTTATTGAGTTGTGGTCTGCAAACATATTCTCTGAAATTTCAGTTTTGAAGAACTTATATTATCTCATACTTTTAATATTAATGATCTATTTTAATCCTCACTTTCTCTTTCCTAAAGAACATATAACAGTGGGGTTAAAAGTTCAAAACTAGTTCTAGAACTTTCCTACATGCATTGCACTGACTTTTTTCTCCCCATGGCTCCTTTTTGCTTTAGGAACTTCACTGCTAATTACTCATTAGTCTCTTATGCCCTGGTAGAATGTTGGTCTCCCATTATTTCATGGAACTTTCTCTGCCCTTGACTCATGAAACGCTTGACTTCAGTTCTCTTTACACCTCCTTAGCTATTATTCTTCAGATATTTTATTAGCTATTCTTTCTCTGTGCATTCTCTGTTTCACCAGAATTTTTATCTTAGGTTCACTGTGTCTCTCTTTTTTTCTGCAAATTACATTGTGTTGGGCAAGCATTTTTTTTCTGTAACATCAACTAAATTTATTTTATGTTTTCTTATCAGTAGCTTACTGCCTACTGAACATAATCACCAGAACATTATGTTGTGTTCTTGAAATTAATATAATATCAAACATAAGCTAATAATAAAAAAGTGATTTATGTCACATGGAGTTACAATATTCTTGAAGACTTCAACCTTAAGTACGTGAAGAGTTTCTTGATTACTATCACATAATCTATAATAAATATAATATCTTTCACACAATAAGTATAGTAATAATACTTAAAAATGATGGACTTGAATTCATTTCGTTGTTTTACCGTTGATTATTGTATCTCTGTAGGTTTCTCAGTTAGGTCAGTTTCTTTCTATTAAATCTCATTATCATCATTAAAATGAACTTATCCAGCTACAGAGAATTCTGGGATTGTTTGAAGTTATGCTCTAGATTATGAATGAAAGGTATAAATGCAACCAAGACTTCAATATCAGCCTCTGTAAAATATTGAGAGTTATCTTTCCTATCTCCAAGTCAACACAGGTGAAAATTTTGTGAACATGATTCGCCAATCAGTTATGTATCAGCCTAATGGGTATGTGATATCCAAACCAGATTGTCCTCATAATTAGTATGTATTGCATGGCATATAAAGTTGTCTGACAAAATAAAATGTCTTATTAAAATCAGAGTAATTTAAATCTTTTTCTTTTCCTAAATCTTCCAGGCCTATCAATCTTCAACATAAGCTAGATTAGTTGGACAGAAGTGTTCTTTAGCAAATTACGCTGATATTTATCTAGTTTCCAGGTTCCTTTTGATGTTCTCAAATTTACTTTAAAAAGCAGTATAATCTGGATTTTTTTTGGACTCCAGATCCCTTTACAAATGAATATAAGCAAAATATGCATTTTTAACCAACTAAGTAGATGATATTAACTGTGTTGACATGGTTAATTGATGGATTATTTATAGGACAAATACGAATTACTCTTAAAATAAATCACTTTTGACTCTCAGTTTCTCCTCTTAGCCTCTTCCCTTTCTGGACAAATAAATTGATGGTCACATTTAATATTTGACAACTTGGTGAAAGGTGCATTAAAAACATTCACCAGGTCTGGTGAGAACTTTGACAATAGTTTATTACAATAAATATATGACCATTGCAACAGTGGAACCTGATATAATGGCAGCTTCTATATTAACAATGCAAGTCTACTTATTAAAAGCATTTTATTATGTGTTTCTTTGCTTTCTTGCCAAATGACAATCTCTATTTACCATTTCAATCTTAAATCAAGTCGAGATATCCAAACCAGGAAATTCCTTCCCCCTTTCTTTACCTTTGCTTTGGAAATCAGGCTCATTTCTATTACATAACTGTGGATCACATAGAAATGGTAGCAGTAGCCAGTCTTGGTTCATAATTGTCCAAAAAGAAAAATGATTTTCAAGCCAAGATTTCAAGGAGAGAACATTCAGATTTTGCAAACATTAATTAATGGCTTATTTTTATTATTACTTATTTCCCATAGATGGTTGCTGGCTGAGGCTTGGGAAGGTGCTTATTGCTCCAATCCCAATGAGATTATTAGATGGGTAGATTCAGTAAGTGAGGTTCTGAAGGAGACTAAGATCAGGAACCAGAAAAATATTCTGACAAAAAGGATAGAACGGTTGTTTTCAGTTTTTATTTCTACTACAATATACTTAAGGGGACAACATTCATAAAAGATTTTTAGGGCAGTGAAAATACTCAGCATGATACCACAATAATGGATACATGTCAATATTCATTTGCCCATACCTTTAGACTGTACAACACCAAGAGTGAACCCTTCAAGTAAACTATTGATTTCAGGTAATTATGATGTGACAATGTAGGCTCATCAGTTGTAACAAATGTACCATGCTGGTGGAGGAGGTTGTTAATGGGGGAGGCTATGTGTGTATAGTACTCGGAGGTATACAAGGGGTCTCTATATCTTCTGCTCAATTTTACTATGAATCTTAAACTACTCTTAAAAAAACAGTCTTAAAAAATGAATAAATAATAAATTTTAAAAAAGAAACTTGCTGAAGCTTGGAAACACCTGGATGATAGCATTGTGGTACTCAGTAGACTATTTAGCCCTTGGTGCATGCAGTAGACTATTCTATTTGTGCAACCATAGAACTACCCCTCCCAGTATTTAGATACTTGTATAAGCCGTCCCCTCCCACTTTGCATCTGGGTCGCCGGGGCTTTAGCACGTGTGATGCAAGAGTCTTGATACACACTTACACAATAGGGCTTTTCTGATTGGGACATTCTTTTGTAGAACTAGCTACCAGCTTAAAGTTGTCTTAGCTATCTTGCTGGAGAAAAAGGCCCAAGAAGAGATTCTTCGAGATAAAACAGCACATGCAGAGGGAGCTCACTGGAAAAAAGCTGAGGTCCCCTCATGAGCTCCCAAGTTCATGAGTAACTCCTGTCAACACACATGCAGAAGAAGAAATCTCCTGTCAACCCACAAACATTTGAGAAGTACTAAATATTTTTTTTAAAAAAGATTTTATTTATTTATTTGAGAGAGAGAGAGAGATAGTGAGAGGGAGCGGAGCAGGAAGGAGGGGCAGAGAGAGAAGCAGGCTCCCCGCTTAGCAGGGAGCCCGACTTGGGGCTCAATCCTAGGACCCTCGGATCATGACCTGAGCTGAAGGCAGACACTTAGCCAACTAAGCCACCCAGGTGCCCCAAGATAAATAATAAATACCTTAAGCCACTATGTTTTGATGTGATATGCTACCCAGCAATAATTAACTGATAAACTGTCTAATCAGTTTCAGATCCTTTTCTGATAACCTTATAAAATATCACTCCAGGTACTATGAGTCTCCAACCTCTTTCCTGTACTCTTTGATCTTTGAGTCTCCAAATTTCCCTCCCCTGCACTTCAATATTTAGTAATTCTACATTATTCTTTCTCTGATTTTTCTAGTTTTGCTTTGTATCTTGATCCTAACGTTTCATCTGTTGAGAGTTGGAGTGGGGTGTGTCCATAGAATCCTTACAGAGGAGGGGCGCCTGGGTGGCTCAGTCGTTAAGCATCTGCCTTCGGCTCAGGTCATGATCCCAGAGTCCTGGGATCAAGCCCCGCGTCGGGCTCTCTGCTCAGTGGAAAGCCTGCTTCTCCCTCTCCCACTCCCCCTGCTTGTGTTCCCTCTCTCGCTGTGTCTCTCTCTGTCAAATAAATAAATAAAATCTTTAAAAAAAAAAAAAAAAAAAAAAGAATCCTTACAGAGGATCATATGAGATTCATTTGGAAGATTTTTTCATCAACATTTAAAGAAGTTTGGTTAAGGTTCCTGCTCTCCCACTCTATCTATCCACATGAAATAATTCACTTAGGGAGACATTGGCCTTGAATGGAATTGAATATTGATTGTCTCCTTGAGTATATTATAATGAGAATAAAAACCAAAACCACCGTTCTATCCACTTTGAATGTTTTCCTGGCTCTTGATCTTATTATTTTTTTTTTTTCTGGACCTCACTTACTAAATCTGCCCATCTAGTCATCTCATTAGGATTAGAATAATAAGCCACCTTCCCTCAGCCTCAGCCAGCAACTATCTATGGGAATTAAATAATAAAAAGAAAACACAAATAAAAGGACATTAATCAATGTTTCCAGAATCTGAATTTTCTCTTATTGAAATGTTTACTCTAACCACTGGCAACAACTGATCTTTTACTGTCTCTTTAATTTTGTCTTTTCCAGAATGTGACATAGTTGGAATCATACAGTATGTAGCCTTTTCAGATTATGTCATTTAGTACTATGCATTTAAGTTTCTTCCATGTTTTTTCATGGATTGATAGCTCATTTCTTTTTAGTGATGAATAACATTCCATTGTCTGGATGTACCACAATTTGTTTATCCATTCATCTCCTGAAGGCCATATTGGTTACTTCCAAGTTTTGGTAATTATGAATAAAGCTGCTATGAACATCCATGTGTACTTTTTGTGTGGACATAAGTTTTCAACTACTTTGGGGGTAAATACCAAGAAGTGTGATTATTGTGGGACCATAAAGTAAAAATATGTTTAGGTATCTAAGAAACTGTGGAATTGTCTTCCAAAGTGGTTGGACCATTTTGCATTTCCACCCGGAATGTATGAGCATTACTATTGTTCCACATCCTTGTCAGCGCTTGGTGTTGCCAATGTTCTGGATCTTGGCTACTTCACTAAGTTCATACTGGTATCTCATTGCCATTTTAATTTGTATTTCCTTGATGACATGTAACGTGGAACATCTTTTCATATGTTTATCTGCCATCGGTATCTTATTTGGTGAAGTGTCTATTAAGATCTTTGGCTTGTTTTTAATTTGGTTGTTTTCTTATTGTTGAGTTTTAAGAGTTCTTTGTATATTTTTGTATAAAATTCTTTATTTATTCAGATGTGTCTTTGCAAATATTTTCTCTCAGACTGTAGCTTATTTTTTCATTCTCTTGACAATGTCCTTCTCAGAGCAGAAGTTTTTAATTTTAATGAAGTCTTGTTTATCGATTATTTCTTTATGGATCACACTTTTGGTGTTGTATCTAACAGATCATTGCCATACTCAAGGTCATCTGTGTCTCTCCTATGCTATCTTCTAGGAATTTTGTAGTTTTGCATTTTCTATTTAAATCTGTGATACATTTTGAGTTAATTTTTCTAAAGGGTGTACATTCTATGATTTGAGTTTATTCAGCAGTTTTGTAGTTTTCCTCTTTTAGATCTTGTATGTATTTTGTTAGATTTGTAATTGACTATTTCATTTTGGAGGGTGTTAATATAAATGGTACTGCGTTCTTATTTTCAAATTCTACTTGTTCATTGCTGGGTATGGGAAAGCAAATGACTTTTGCATATTAAACTTGTATCCGACAACCTTGCTAATTTCCCTGTTAGTTCCAAGAAGGTTTTTCATCAGTTCTCTTTAGGATTTTCTACTTAGATGGTCATGTCATTTGCAAACAAAAACATTTATTTCTTCCTTCCCAATCTGTGTGTCTTTTCTTTTCTTTTTTTGTCTTGTCTTTTTGTGTCAGCTAGACCTTCCAGTACAATGTTGAAAAGGAGTAATGAGAGGAGACAGCCTTTCCTTCTACTTGAGCTTACTGGGAAAGCTTCAAGTTTGTCACCACTAAATATGATGTTAGCTGTGGGGTTTTTGTAGATAATCTTTATCAAGTTGAAGAAGTTTCTCTCTACTCCTCCTGAGAGTTTTTATCATGAATATGTGTTGGATTTTGTCAAATACTTTTTCTGCAAGTATTGATATGTTCATGCAATTTTTCTTTTTTAGCTGCTTGATGTGATGGCTTATATTAACTGGTTTTCAAATATTGAACCAAACTTGCATACCTGGGATAAATCTCACTTGTTACTGATGTATAATTATTTTTATATATTGTTGACTTCAGTTTGCTAGTATTATTTGTAGATTTTTGCATGTATTATCATGAGAGATATAGGTTTGTATTTTTCTTTTCTTATAAATTTTTGGATGGTTTTGGCATTAGCATAATGCTGGCCTCATAAAATGAATTAGGAAGTATTCCCTTCATTTCTATCTGCAAGACATTTTAGAAAACTGGTATAATTTCTTTCTTACATGTTCAGTAGAATTCACCAGTAAGCCCATCTAGGCCTACTGCTTTCTGGTTGGTAAGCTATTAATAATAGATTCAATATCTTTAATAGATGCAGGACTATTCAGATTATCTATTTCTTGTGTGAGTTTCAGCAAATAGTACATTTCAAGGAACTGGTCCATCTCCTCTAGGCTATCAAATTTGTGGAATGAGAGTTGTTCATAATATTTTATTATCCTTATAATGTCCATAGGATATGTAATGATGCTCTATCTTTCATTTTTGATATTAGTAATTTGCAGCCTCCTTTTTTTTCTTATTTAGCCTGTCTAGAGGCTTATCAATTTTATTGATCTTTTCAAAAAACTATCTTTTGTTTTCATAGATTTTCCAGGATGTTTTTTTTAATTTTTTTATTGTTATGTTAATCCCCACACATTACATCATTAGTTTTAGATGTAGTGTTCCATGATTCATTGTTTGTGCATAACACCCAGTGCTCCATGCAGAACGTGCCCTCCTCAATACCCATCACCAGGCTAACCCATCCTCCCACCCCCCTCCCCTCTAGAACCCTCAGTTTGTTTTTCAGAGTCCATCATCTCTCATGGTTCGTCTACCCTTCCGATTTCCCCCCCTTCATTCTTCCCCTCCTGCTATCTTCTTCTTTTTTTTTCCTTTTCCTTAACATATATTGCATTATTTGTTTCAGAGGTACAGATCTGAGATTCAACAGTCTTGCACAATTCACAGCACTTACCAGAGCACATACCCTCCCCAGTGTCTATCACCCAGTCACCCCATCCCTCCCACCCCACCCCCCACTCCAGCAATTTGTTTCCTGAGATTAAGAATTCCTCATATCAGTGAGGTCATATGATACATGTCTTTCTCTGTTTGACTTATTTCGCTCAGCATAATACCCTCCAGTTCCATCCATGTCGTTGCAAATGGCAAGATCTCATTCCTTTTGATGGCTGCATAATATTCCATTGTATATATATACCACATCTTCTTTATCCATTCATCTGTCGATGAACATCTTGGCTCTTTCCACAGTTTGGCTATTGTGGACATTGCTGCTATAAACATCGGGGTGCACGTATCCTTTTGGATCCCTACTTTTGTATCTTTGGAGTAAATACCCAGTGGTGCAATTGCTGGATCATATGGTAGCTCTATTTTCAACTTCTTGAGGAACCTCCATACTGTTTTCCAGAGTGGCTGCACCAGCTTGCATTCCACCAATATTGCTGTCATCTTTTTATAGAGTATAATCATCTGTACTCTGCTCTACTCACCTTTCTATGTATAAGAAATGACAATAAAGTGCAGAAAATAGTCCTGCATATTGCATCTGATTCTTTCTCAGGTATATAGAGTCTAAATGTTTTCTTGGTCACAATATGTTTACTTGGAGTAGCACAAACAGATATTCTTCAATTTTTCACAATATTAATAAAATTTCTGCCTCAACATAAATCTTGTTGGGGCATGGAGTTCATTGTCCTAAAAGCACTGTTGTAAACCTGGCTTAGTTGATTTATTTGTGCAACAGGTGTTGCTATGGACTGGAAGTTTGTTTCCTCAAAACTTCAAAAGCTAAAACCTAATCTGCCATGTGATGGATGGTATTTGGAGGTGGGACCATTGGGAGGTGATTAAGTCATCCAGGTGGAACCCTAATGAATGGGATTAGTGTCCTTATGAAAGAGACCTCAGAGAGCTCTCTGTCCTCCTTAGACCAGGTGAAGAACTGGGAAAAGTTGGTCATTTGGGCTCTCATCAGACACAAAATCTCGCATCTTGATCCTGGACTTTCCAGCCTCCAGAACTGTGAGAAATTAATGTTTGTAGTTTAAGCCATCCAGTCTATAGCATTTTGTTACAGCAGCCCAAATGGACTAAGTTGGTACCATGAGAAGGTATTTTTTTTTTTAATTTGATTCATAAATATCTAACTAGCTTATGAAGAAAAATTTCCAATTGCTTTGATTATGCTTCCTAGTAGTACCTGATTTATTTTGCTTTTTTCTGCAGGTTTTTTTAATGTCATGAAGACTCCATTTCATAATTAAATATGTATCTAGCACTTAATGTTTTCAATAAGCCTGGCAGACATTGTTAGCTATTCCTTTGAACAAGATTGTGAAGTAAGTTACTCCTGAGTTGAGAACATCATCTTTTAGATAAAGGAGATGAGGCTTGAGAGATTGTCTAAGGTCATGTAATATACAGGCTGGGATTAGAATTCTCAGCCTTCAGTGTCTCTGCTTTCATAAAATCAGATGGATTTAAGCTAAATGTCTCCTTAAATGAAGAAAAAAAGTTTCAAGGAAGGGGCATGTGGCTCTAGCCTGAGGAATGGCAATTTAGCAGTTTAGTAGATGTGATTTTAAGAATACATTTGTCTTTCATTTTGATGTGGATTTTTTTAAATCACTCCTTATAATTTCTTTCGTGATAATCTTACCATGAAGTGATCTAATGTTAGATATAAGAGATGTAAATAGCCTAAAATATAAAGTAGGCTGCCGCTTGTTAGTAAGACCTGAGTGAAAGAAGGAAGCATTTGAAATGATCATGTATTTAATAAAACCCACTTCTTACTTTAATTTTTGTTAGTAACAAACACCCTTTCTCCAAAGAAATTATGCATTGTCCATCTAGAGTATTTTATAAAGTGCATATCAAGCCATCATTGCTAATATATATTTGGCTATATATAGAACCCATTCATTTTGCTATATTAATTTCTACTTGTTTGGGGCAGATGTGTATAGCATAGTATCAAAGAAAATAGGACATTACTAGCATCTATACTTTTATTTTTGCTCACTATTTTGTTTATTTTCACTGATTCATTTTAGTAATGTGCTCTAAATTAATTAGCTGTAACAGAAACTTTGAATAATTCAAGGAGGCACTTTAGGAAAATTACATTTCTTCCCCAAATTGGCTACATCATAAGTTTGTTATGATGAATAATAGTGAGGCAGCTGTTTGATTTGATTTATTGTTCTTACATAAAAAATTCATATTATAATTTTTAACAGAAATGAGGCTATTTGTAGTAATTACCTTTTTCAAAGACATCGCTGCACAGAGGCAAGGAAATCGCAGTAGTATCCATTCTGAACCTTAAAAGATCACACGTCTTACAGGATCAAGAGGAAGCAGGAATCAAAGCTATACTATTCAATCCAGTGTCTTGTAACTGTGATAAATATATTGAGTCCAAGAACATTTTTTATATTTTTGCTTTTACTGTGAGTTTTGACTCAAAGCATTTTTTTGAAACTTGTTAATTTTCTTAATGTACTTCTATTCAGTCTTTTTGTTTTCAATTTTGCTCATTAAAAAAATCAGTTGAAAATAATTTCCTTGGTATGCCGGTTTTTATCTGTTGGCTCTCCCCCACCCCACTCCATTCCCTCATCTTGACCACATGCTCACCAGATTTCCCTTCTCTGCTGGTTTCTGCATTGCTCTCTGCCCTGGACTTCTGCCTTCTATAAACTACATCACTTGATTCTTTAGCCCTGTGAATTCTAGATGTATTTGGTCAAGAGGGCATAATGTGAGATGGAAAGGTGATAGAGAAAGTTGAAATATTTAGTTTCCATTCTCCTTCTGCTCCAACACTACATTTCCCTCTGCGCCCTGGGCTCTGGCAGTGTCCATACTCTACAGGCACAGTGCTTACTGACTTGGCCCTAGGAATAGTAATGGCTTCCCATTGTTACTGATATCTGGACACTTCCTCATCTCTTACTGGTTTCATTAGCTTTGCCCACATCTCTGTGAACAGTCCTTTCATTAAATTTCAGGTAAAACCTTTTGAATGGGCCATCTGGTTTGCTTGGGTCACTGAATGCTATAATTTGTTTATATGAAAATGAATGTATCTCCTATAGAGAGAAAGAAAGAAAAACATTTCTACCATATCAGCCTATATCTGAATTTTTTCACACGTTATATTCTTCATCTTCCTCAAATCTATGTCAAGCTATGGCTTGGACAAGAGGGAACTGGAGGAATAAACAGCCCAATGACATTCTCCCTCTGCTTTCTGGTCTTTAGCTGGTGCCTGCATTGACTGAATCTAATCAGCTAGAGTTTAAGGGAATTTATTGATTCAGTCTAGGATATAAAGCAGGGAGGAGAAGAGCAGATTGTGGACCTGAAGGGACAAATAAAGCCTACTTAGTACAGTCTCCCTCTTTTCCCCTTCAAAATCCACTTGCAGTTATTTAAAATCTTATCCAGATTTTTTTTTTTAATTGCGTGTCCCCTACATAGAGGACATACAAATCTATCCACTACTTTATTATCATTGATTGATAATTCAGCTATAATCTTAGTCAAAATTGAAAATGTTTGCTGGCAATATTCTTCATAGACATTAGTAAGGAATGAGGCAGAGCTTAAAAATAAAATTAAAAAGTTAATGTAAAACATAGGCTCTTCAGCCCCTGGTTCAATACTGTACCTTGAATCCTACATTTTCTTCTTCCATCACCCATTTCACATTTTCCTTAGCTTTACCCATTACTGGATGGTGGTCTTTATGTGATAAGTGACACAAATATTTATTCTCTCATTATCTGAATCCTTGATAATTCTATCTTTATTAAGCTGTTGGCACTTCCTATCAACCATTGGGTGAGGAGTGTTAAGAGTTGTTGGTCTCATGAATTCTGTGAGTGGCAGGTAGATTTCTTCTCCCATCTGTGGAGATGTAATCCAGTATCCCTTGGTACAGTGCAGTGAATAATGTGCCTGTTGTCTTAGTAGCATGAAGAGTCTAAAATAGTCAGTATGGAGACTTATCTTCCAGTATAACTAAGCTATGACTGTGTTCCGTGGTGGAACTTTTTCTTCCTTGAGCACTATGACTACAAATACACCAAGCCCAACGTTTCAGAGACAGAAAGCAAAAATTCCTTAAGGAGGCTATTTGGGAAAATACACCCAAAGAGTCCTTGATCATGAATTTTGACATCTGTCCTATAGCCTGTCCTATAGCCAAGACTTCTGTAGTTCTTCAAGCCTGCCGCTTTTGGAAGGTGGGCAACTTGGCAAAACCAGTGAATTTCATAAAAGTGAGCCCAATGGCTCACTTCTGTTAAACATTTTACCTGGTTGGGAGGAAAATGTGAAATGCTTGGCAGTGGATACAGCGTTATTTAAGTCCACAGTTGTGGTAGTGGCAGAAGTGTTATGGGTATAGATGTAAACGTATATGCAAAGGATGTATCGATTTCTATTGGGGTAAGTCCAGGCTTTGTCTACTGGATGGCTATCTGGTCCCCCTGAGGATGGTGCCATAGCAGGATTCAAAATTAAATTCAGCTGTTGGCAGGCTGGTCCATTAGAACCTATGTATACCAATAGCGTTGTCATAATAATATTGTACTTGGTCTTTTGAAAAATGTTATGATAGCTGGGAGGCAAACCAGAATATCCACAGGTGAGGACATCTAGTCAACCTGATTTTTGAGCTCAAAGTGGATACTTTCTTTTGCTCCTGATCCAGTGTGGCTAGAGGTTTATCAGTTTTACTGAATTTTTTAAAGACTTAGCTTTTGGTTTCATAGATTACATTTTCTCTTTCATTGATTTCTGGTATAATTGCAGTTTTGTAATTATTTCTTTTCACTTATTTGCCTTGAGTTTAATTGCATCTCCCATTTTTTGTTTTATTAAGGTAAAAGGAGAAATTGATTTGAGAACTTTCTGCTTTTGTAATATAACTATTTAGTACTATACATTTCTAGGTACTACTTTAGTTATGTCACACAAAATGTTACATGATGGATTTTAACTTATTTTAGTATGTTTTATTTCAATATGTTTTCAAGATGTTTCTCTCTCTCTCTATATATATATATATATTTTAAAGATTTTATTTATTTATTTGACAGAGAGAGGCACGATGAGAGAGGGAACACAAGCAGAGGGAGTGAGAGAGGGAGAAGCAGGCCTCCCGCCGAGCCAATGTGGGACTCGATCCCAGGACCCTGCAACCATGACCTGAGCCGAAGGCAGACACTTAACAACTGAGCCACCCAGGTGCCCCTCAATATATTTTTATTTTCTAATTTTCTTTTGATATCTTCCTTGATTCATGTATGATTTAAAAGTGTGTTTGGTTTCAAAATTTAGTTTCCAGGGGTCTTTGTGTTATTGATTACAAACCTAACTCCATTGTGATCAGAAAACATTTGATTTGAATCCTTTCAATTTTATTAAGATTCTTTTATGGCCTAGATTATGGTTTGTTGGTAAATCTTCTGTGTGCACTTTAAAACAGCATGTATTCTGCTATTGTTAGGTTGAGTGATATATAAATTTAGGTTAAATTGGTTGGAAATGTTATTGTCTTCTATATTTTTACTGATTTTCTGTCTAATCATTCTATTCATTATTGGAGAGGGAGGTTAAAATCCAACTCTTACTGTGGATTTGCCTATTTCTTCTGGAAGTTCAATAAATTTTTTATTTGTGTACTATAAAGTTGTTATAATTATTATGTATATAAATATTTAGAAATATTATGTCTTCTTGATGAATTGACCTCTTTATTATATGGAATGGCTTTCTTTAACCTTGGCTCTATTCTTTGTTCTAATATTTACTATGTCTAATATTAATATAGTCACACCAACTTTTTTATTGTTAATGTAGTGTATCTTTTATGATAACTTTTACTTTTAATTTCATTATTTCTTTATATTTAAAGTGTGTTTCTTGTAAGTAAAATGCAGTTAGTTATTGCTTTTTTTCTACAACTTAGTGATGTCTATTTTTCAGTTGGGGTATTGAGACCATTTACATTTAATATGATTACTTGTATGGTTGGCTTTAAATTTACCACATTGTCATTTGTTTTCCATTTTTACCATCTGTTTTTTGCTTCCTTTTTCTTTTTTTCCTGCCATTTTTTGATTGAGTACATTTTATGATTTCATTCTATTTTATTTGTTGACTTACTAGCTAAAACTCTGTTATTTTGGTTTATACTATATATTTTAACTTCTCACTGTGAACATTCAAGTCATATTACACTTCTTCACATCTAAGAATCTTATAACAGTGAGACGCCAGGGTAGCTCAGTTGGTTAAGTGGCCGACTCTTGATTTTGGCTCAGGTCCTGATCTCACAGCCATGATCTCAGGGTCCTGAGATTGAGCCCCATGCCTGGTTCTGCTCTTGGCATGGAGTCTGCTTGGGATTCTCTCTCTCCTTCCACCTCTGCCCCTTCCCTACCCTCTTTCTCTCCTTCTTTTTCTCTGAAGAAAAAAAAAAGAATCTTACAACAGTATTATCTCCATTTCTCTCCTTTTGGTATTTCTGCTATTGTATATATTTCAATCCTACTTAATTTATAAATCCCAAAATATATAGTTTTAATTATTTTATTTCACATTCAATCATGTTTTAAATTACTTAAATTATTAGAAAAAATTTTTTTAATATATATTTCTAGATAGTTACCATTTCCAGTGCCCTTCATTCCTTCATGTTGATTCATATTTTCACCGGTATAATTTTCTTTATAGTGTATTTTTTAAAAAGATTTATTTATTTATTTTAGAGAAGGAGAGAGAGGAAGCATGAGTATGAGTGGCAGAGGGAGAGGGAGAGAGAATCTCAAGCAGACTCTATGCTGAGCACAGAGCTCCACATGGGGCTCGATCCCAGGACCTGAGATCATGACCTGAGCCAAAACCAGGATTTGGACACTTAACTGACTGTGCTGCCAGGTGCCCCTATAGTGTATTTTTTATAGTTCAGGTCTTGCTTATGAATTTTTTCGGTTTTTGTATGTCTGAGAACTCCTTTATTTCCTCTCTGTTTTCGAAAGTTATTTTCACTAGGTTTGGAATTCTAGGTTGGTAGTTTATTTTCTTTCAGTACATTAAACGTGATTCTCTACTATCTTCAGGCATGAATTTTTGTTGTCAGATGAAAAATTCACCTTATCTTTGTTCCTATCTATATAATGTATGTTATTTTGCTGGCTGCTTTTAAGTTTTTTCTTTTCATTAGTTTACTCAAACTGATTGTGATATTCCATGGTTTATTTTTCTTCCTATTTTTTGTGCTTGAGGTTTATTGGTCTTATAACTATGGATTCATAGCTTTATCAATTATGGAAAATTTCATTAATTTTTTTCAAAATTCGTTTTCCATCCTCCTTCCTCTTCTTCCTCTGCCTGTTTCTTCAAAAAGCCCAATTAATTACATAATGTCCTTTTGAATTTGTACCAAAGCACAATGGTGTTATGTAAATTTTCTTCAGTCTTTTATCCTTTTTGTGTTTCATTTTGGATAGTTTTTGTCACTACCCTTCAAATTTACTCATTTTTTTCCCTGCAATTTCTAATCTGCTGTTAACCCCATTCAATTATTTGTTATCTCAGATGTTGTAGTTTTTATGTCTGGAATATCAATTTCAGTCCTGTTTATGTTCAATCATTTCCTTACCTTCTCAAACATGTGGAATATAGTTATAATGACAACCTTAAAGTACCTGTTTATTATTTATACCATCTGTACTATTTTTCAATGTTTTCAATTGATTATTTTTTCCCTCTTATTAGGGGCAATATTTTCCTGTTCCTGTAAATGCTTAGTGATTTTTAAATTGATGCCAGACATTATGAATTTTACCTTGTTTGGTGATAGATAGGTATTTTGTAGCCTCATAAACTTTATGTCTGTAAATATGACTGAACTTTTCTCTGTGATGCAGTAATGTTATTTTATTTTTTTAATATTATTTATTTATTTATGTGAGAGAGAGAGAGATAGCAAGAGAGAGCATGGTGGGGGGAGCAGGGAGAAGGAAAAGCCAGCTTCCTGCTGAGCAGGGAGTCTGATATGGGGCTAGATCCTAGGACCCCTGGATCGTGATCTGAGCTGAAGGTAGACACCCAACTGACTGAGCCACCCAGGCACCCAAGTAATGTTATTTTATAAACAATATGATGTTTTTTGGTCTTTTTTATAAACTTTGCTAGAAGCAGCATTTAGTTTAGTACTAATTTTGGCTAACTGTCAAGGTCAAACCATTTTGAGTACTCTACCTCATGTCCCTTAAATGATGAGGTCTTCTAATCTGGTTGGTAGAAACTATTTCAAGCCCTCCTTGATCCCTATCTAGTGATTATTCTATATAATTATTTCAAATGATTCCTTTTTGAGTCTCATATGGTTTTTTTACATGGATATACTGGTCAGTATTCAGCTGCAGTCTTCAGACTTCTGAAATCTTCGGCTCTCACTTCTCTGGTACTTTGCCCTGTAAACTCTAGATGCTTTATCCTTCCCAAACTAGCTGCCTTCTCCTGCCCAAACTCTTTCCCAAACTCCCAGACTTCCCAAATACTATCTCATCAACTCAGGGAGATCTCTGGTTTCTATCTAGTTTTGTTGTACCTTAGATTCAGCCTGGGAACTCTCCTGCCTGTAAGGTGTGGCAATCACAGAGCTTATCTCATTTGTTTCTTTTCTCTTGGGGATGACTATCTTTCATTGCTGATGTTCAATATTTTGAAAACTGTTGTTTCATATGTTTTGTCCAGTTTTTCAGCTGTTTCAGAGGTGAGGGTAGATTCAGTCCTAATCTTTAACATCTAAATTTAATTGAATGAGATAATAACCATTTCATGATATTTCATTTCTCACAGACCTGTGGGTGACATAAAGGGTCTAAAAGCAAAAGTGAAGCTGGTTTTCAAATGAATATGAATTTTTGGCAGAAAAGTGTAAATGATTTCACACCAAAACTATAGAATTGTGCATAATTATGCTCGTTTTTAGAATTTTCTGGAAGCTTCATATAACTTCTTTGTCTCAAGCAGCTGCATTGGCTGATCATAACACGCAAGTGGTAACATAGTTTGCACTGCAGCATAGACCTTCTGCAGAGCCTGTTTGCATTCAGGCCCCAACCTAATGTCTCATGATGTTTTATGAATTAGCCATTGAATTATATCAACATACATAAATGTGGTATATTCTGCTTTCACAATTTTAAAAGGCTCAACAAGTTTTGTGTTTCTTAAAAGTAGCTGCTGCAAGTTTCTGTAATCTATCTCTTACTTTAGAAGAAATGCCCTGTCTTATTCCAGGCCACTGAAATTTTGTAAACCTGTCAGTAGGGCAGGCTCAGGTGCTTGAGCTTTCGCAAAGTTTCTCTCTCAACTTTGGTACCCATACGTTGTAAGAAGCCATCCAGTCCTTGCTACCTCTTACTTACAGATGCCATTAGCATAAGGTCATTAATGTAAAGACCAGTTTGATGTTTTATGAGGCACAAAGATGATTAAGTTCTTTCCAGTTTATGTTATAAAAGAGAACATGAGAGTTGACTAAACAGGGGGGAGAAGTTTCTACCCTTGCCTTGCAGAAGCAAATTGCTTAGGAATTGGAAAAAACAGCATTATCTAAGTCACAAGAAAGTGCAAAAGAATGACCTTAAGGCTTGTTAAAACACAGAGTTTTGGGCCGCACTTCTACAGTTCTATCTTGGGTGAGATCCAGGAATTTGCATCGCAAATAAGCTTTTTGGTGATGCTGAAGCTCCTGGTCCAAGAATTACACTTTGAGAACCCATTCAAGTGGCAAGGGTAATATTAATTTTCTCCAGTAAATATATTGCATCTGGAAACAGAGCTGCTATAGGCATTAATGCCTGATTTTGTTTGTAATGATCCATAGTCAGTCTCCTGACTGGCTTTCTAACAGCCAAAATATGTGAGTTAATTGAGCATGTGTTTGGAATCCCTCATACCCCTCACCACATACTTCTTTCTGGTGTTTGATGGTGATATTGTTCTGCATTACCGCCAGGGATGGAGCATTGCTTTTGATTTACTATTTTGGCAGTGAATGCAGTTGTAGAAAGTTCTACTTACTGTGTCCCAGCATAGCAACCCAAAAATAACCCATAGGATCAGTCAATGGTCCCATTAGACTCATTCCGAAATGAAGGGAGTTGAGGTTTCTCCTATCACCTGACCTCAATACATGTCTACTATCAGGGTACCAGGCTCAATTGAGAGTCTCTAGTGATTAGCAGCATCTTTGAGTCTTTAATTAATAATCCCCCAGAAGTTCTATTTCTCTTTCACACATGCTCAGTTGTCCTAATAAATGGCTATAGGTCACATAGAGAAGGTTTGGGGAATACACGTAGTATTTATTAATGGTTCCCCTTCAATGGAGGGGCTCTAGGCTTGTGTATTGACTTAGGTCTTAGAACTGGATAAGAGGCTATGGATCCTCATTATAATGACTTGAGTTAGATTTTTGACACTAGACCCAGAAATTTTCTTTTATATATTAAGCCACACCTCAGTAGGCTGCTCATCTATTTCATTCTGAGGGATCAGAAAGCCACTGACACAGGTTAATGCAGGTCAGAACACTATTACCAAATCAACACTTGCCTTATTAATGTGATTTTAAGCACCTTGTTTCTGATGGTTAGGCCCCTTGATCTGGCCTCTAATACACTGGCATCCTATTATTTCAACTGAAATAAGGTGCCATTTCTTTTCTTTTTCTTTTTCTTTTTTTAATTTTATTATGTTATGTTAGTCACCATATAATACATCATTAGTTTTTGATGTGGTGATCCACGATCCATTGTTTTCATATAACACCCAGTGTTCCATGCAGTACGTGCCCTCCTTAATACCCATCACCAGGCTAACCAATCCCCCCTCCCCCCTCCCCTCTAAAACCCTGTTTGTTTCTCAGAGTCCATAGTCTCTCATGGTTCATCTCTCCCTCTGATTTCTTCCCCCCTTCATTTTTCCCTTCCTTCTCCTAATGTCTTCCATTTCTATTGCAGCATCTCCCACCTTCAGTCATCTTTGGACTATAAAGACATTCACTGCAGAGATATTCAAAGCTTTGGGAGGGGGAGTGTCCTCCATGCACTTTCAGGATGATTGGTATAGGGAAGCTGATGTGGTAACACAAAACAAATCTACTCTAATATTCTCATATCCTTAAACATTCAGATTTTGCCTTCATCACCAATGATTTTCAACAGAGGCTGCAGCTTCAGAAACGCAATGCCCAGGATCTACCCCAGAATGTTAAAATCACACTCTACATGGGTGGTACCTAGACATTAATTATTACTTTTTTTAAGGTTTCCTCTGTGACTGCAAAGTACAGCCAAGGCTGAGAGCCACTGCATTGTCTGAAAATTTCTAGCATTACTTCCTCATTGATTGTAAGCCATTGTTGAGCCCAAACTTCAATTAATTAGCCTTTTGGATGTGAAAACCACTCCATGGGTAACTAAGCCCAAGTCATTACCTTTCAAATCTCAGTTGAGTATACCTGAAATTCAGAAATTTGAAATGTTTATCTTTTCCCTTGTCTGCCCAAATATCGCAGGGTCCTATTCTTTTTCCAAGAGTGCCCTTATCTTAGCATAGATATGTGGCTGATTTTTTTTCATTTAGTTGGCTTTAACAACCTTGCAATTATATTCAGTCCTTGGGCTTGATTCTCATTCATATCTGCCCTGTAGCTACCAGAGATAAGGGACTCTTTCAAGTTTCCATAGAAGCTTTCTGATTTTTCATTCATGGTCTGAGGCAGACCTTTAATTTTTTTCTTTGCTTCGCTGCAATCTTTGTAATAACCATTGTTGCCATAGTGACTAAGTGCCACAGCCACTTGATCTCCTAACGCCTTCAATGCATCTGTGCTTCATCTTATGCCACCACCAGTGATTATTTGACTAATCACGATGTCACAGCATGCCAGAGATTATCAGTGTCCCATTTCCCAAAGCAAAGAAGCTATCTGTGAGCTCTCAAATATGCTAGCTACCCATCCCAAGGACCTATTTTAAGAGTGTTTCCTGGGCCACTTCTTGTGCCAATTATTGAATCACTCAAGATCATGACAGCAAACAGATGGTACATTCAAATGAACCAATTAAGGAGAGTCTAATAAAGGACTATTTGCAGAAATCTGTATTGGTATAGAGAAACCAAAACCCAAAAAGAGATGGTAAAGCACTCTGGGGCTAGCAAAGCCTGGGAGCTTTTACTACCCCTCAGCATGAACTTTACTTTCCTTCCATCCTCTGATCTGGCATTTCCCACTGAAAAAACTCAACCAGGATAACCTTGCCCAAACGTCAAGAGATACAGCTGATGCATCTCATAAAGGAAAAACTCCTTTGGACATACAGAAAGGAGGAGAGGATATGGGGTATAATAAGAGGCATTGGGGAAAGTCTAGCAGACTGTCCAAATTGGATGCCTCACCTGAGGTCCAACATGTTTGTAAAGCTCTTATTTGATGTCTTCAACTGGAAGTCTTAAATACATCTCAGACCCAGTAGATTGAAATCCACCTGAATCTAGGATGCTTGCTGTTGAAAAGGAAATCTGCCTGACAGCAAGGAAGCTAAAGGTAATCCTTAACATCATCCTCCTTTTTGCTTTCCAATCCACATCCAATTCTTGGTGGATTTTAACTTAAATATTTCATATGTCTCTTTACTTCTTTCTATCACTATTACAGCCCTGTCACCATTACAATATTTCCAAATTATTGTTACTTCTTTTTTTGTCATGGGTAGAATATATTCGTTATTATTAAAAAATTATATAGACTTTTATTTTGAAGTATAACATAGATCCAGAAAAGTGCATAAATCCTAAATGTAGAGCTCACTGAATGATAGCAAAGTGGACACTCATGCAACCACACTTGGTCAAGAGATAGAATATTGTTAATATACACCAGCGGTTCCCCTCGAGTTGTTTCCAACCGTTTTCCTCCTCCTTTCTCCCCTAAAGATGACCTGTTATCTTGACCACAAACGCTATATAATACTTTAGTTTTTCAGGCAGACTTCTTTTTAATAGCTTTTTGAAATATAATTCACTTATTTCAGAATATTTTCGTCACCCCAGAAAGAAACTCTGTACCCATTAGCGGTCACTCATCATTTTCCCCAGACTCCTCACCCCAGAGTCCTAGACAAACAAATACTAATGTACTTTGTGTCTCTGTAGATTTACCTATTCTGGATATTTCATAGAATAGAATCATACAATATGTAGTCTTTTGCAATGGCTTCTTGGCATACCATTTTCAAAGTTTATCTACATTGTAACATGTATCAGTGGATCACTCCTTATTGCCTAATAATAATTGCATTTTATGGATATAGTACATTTTATTCTTTTATCAGTTGATGGACATTTGAATTATTTCTACTTTTTGGCTATTATGAATAATAATTATGAACATTTGTGTAAATGTTTCTTGTGTGTGGTGCAGTTATTATTTAACTTAGATCATATCAAAAGAATGAATCAACAGAGAGTGGGAGGGAAAATAATGGCACTGCAAGGATGTCCATGCCTTAATCCCCACAATCAGTGGATCTGTTACCTTACATGGCAAAAAGGACTTTATAGATATGACTGAGGTTAAGGATTTCATGATGGGGAGAATATCCTGGATTATCAAAGTGGGCCTAATCTAATTTAATCTCTCAATTTTCTCTGTTCTCATTCTGTATGTCCAAAGGAAGTTGTTATTTATGAGATGTATAAACTGTGCTCCTTGACCTCTGAGTGGTTGTTCTGGCTAAATTTGAGGTATAATAATGTACCAGTGGTACCAAAGGGTTAAAGGAGAATAAAGTTGTATTATTTGTTCCTCTGGCTCCTTCCCTTTCTGGCTATAGGTTTGCAGTAGTGCCATTTTTCTTTCTTTCTTTTTTTTTTTTTAAAGATTTTATTTATTTATTTATAGGACAGAGAGAGACACAGTGAGAGAGGGAACACAAGCAGGGGGAGTGGGAGAGGGAGAAGCAGGCTTCCCGCAGAGCAGGGAGCCCGATGTGGGGCTTGATCCCAGGACCCTGGGACCATGACCTGAGCCGAAGGCAGATGCTTAACGACTGAGCCACCCAGGCGCCCCAACAGTAGTGCCATTTTTCTGATACCTTCTCCTAGAGGACCTTTTCTGAAAGACTATTCTTTCCCTATTGAATTATTTTGGCAGCACTGTGGAAAATTAATTGACCATAAACCTGAGGGTTTATTTCGGGGCTTTCAACGCAGTTCCATTTATCTATATGCCTATTGTTAGTCAAGCATCATAATGTCTTGGTACTGTAGCCTTGTACTAAATTTTGAAATTAGGAAATGTGAGTCTTCCAACTTTCTTCTTCCTTTCCAAGATTGTTTTGGCTATTCTGGGCCCTTTGCATTTCCATATGAATTTCAAGATCAGCTTGTCATTTTCTACAAAGAAGCCAGGTGGGATTTTGACAAGAATTGCATGAATCATTAGATCAATTTTGGGAGTATTGCCTTCTTAATAATATTAAATCTTCTAATTCTTGGTTATGGGCTGTCTTTCCATTTATATAGGTCTACTTCAATTTCTTTCAATAATGTTTCCTAGTTTTCAGGGTACAAGCATTTTGCTTCATGTGTTAAATTTATTCCTAAGTATTTTATTTTTATCAATTCTACTATAAATGGATGATTTATTTTATTTTCCATTGTTTATTGTTAATGCATAGAAATATAATTGATTTTGTAGAGTGATCTTGTATTCTACAACCTTGATTTTTCATTTATTACTGCTAATAGCTTTTTTTTGTGGATTCTTAGCAGTTTTTATATACAAGTATACTTGTCATCTGCAAGGAGAGACAGTTTTACTTCTTCCTTTTCAATATGGATGACTTTTGTTTTTTATTTTTATTTTTGATTAAGTTTCTTGTCTAGAATGTCCAAAACAATGTTTTATAGAAGTGACAAGAGTGAACATCCTTATCTTGTTTCTGATCTCAAGGAGAAAGCATTCAATTCTTTTCCATTACTTGCCGTTAGTTGTGGGTTTTTTGTACCTCAGCTTTTTTTAGGTCATGTAGTTCCCTTCTATCACTAGTTTGTTGAGTTTTCTTTTAATCATAAAAAAGTCTTTTATTAAATTCTTTCTATATTTATTGAGATGATCATGTGTTTTTTATTCTTTATTCTATGAGTGAGTGTATGAATTTTATTGTTTTTTGCAATTTTGAATTCTTGGGATAAATCTCACTTGGTCATGATGCATACTCTTTTTTATATAATACCAGATTTGGTTGGTGGTATTTTGTTGAGGATTTTATATCTATGTTCATAAAGAACATGATTTGTAGTTTTCTTATGATGCCATTGTCTGGTTTGGGTACCAGGGTATACTGCCACTATATGATAAATTGGGCAGTGTTACCTCTTCTATTTGCGGGGGAACAGTCTGTGTTAATTCTTAAAACATTTTGTAGAATTCACCAATGAAGCCATCTAAGTCTGGGTTTTTTCTTTATTAAAAGTTTTTAAGTTACTAATTCAAAGTATTTTCTTGCTAGAGGTCTATCTAGCTTACCTATTTTTTCTTTAGTCAGTTTTGTTAAGTGTTTTTCTAGGAATTTTCTATTTGTCTAAATCATTTATTTATTGACATATCCTTTTATGCATAACCTGCATCTTTATACCTAAAGTAGATTTCTTACGGATAATATATGGTGTATACTTGGGTCTGCTGTTACATTTCATCTGAAATACTTTTAATTGGGGTGTTCAGACCATTTATTTTTAATGTGATGACTCATATTTATCATTTTTCCATTTGTTTTCCTTTTGTCATATTTGTTCTTTGGGCTTCTTTTTTTCTGACTTCTTTTGTATTAATGATATATTCTGTATGATTCAATTTTATCTTATTTGTGGCTTTATTAGCTATAAATTTTTGTTTCTTTAATGTTTGCTCTAAGTTTTTAGTATACATCTTTAGTTTATAGTTTATGAATAGTAAATTATAGTTTATAGTTTACCTCCAAGTGATATTACTATTTCACATATAACAAAAGAATCTTACATCAATATACCTCCATTTCTCTTCTCTTGGCATTTGTGCTACTGTTGTTATATATTTTAGTTCTGTTTATGTTATACACCCCATAATGCACTGATACTCATTTTGTTTTAAACAGTCAAATATCTTTAAAAGGTCTTCAAATCATATTTTTTTTTATGTCCAACCACATAGTTATCATTTCTGAGTTTCTCTGATCCTTTATATAAATCTATATTTCAATCTGATGTCATTTTCTTTCTGCCTGAAGGATTTTCCTTCACATTTCACATAGTGCAAGTCTACTGGTTATAAATCCTTTCAGTTTTTGTATGTCTGAGAAAAATCTTTTTGCTGTTGTTATAGAGAGATTTTTTTGCTAGACATAGACTTCTAGGTTAAAAATTATTTTTATTTTACTATTTTAAAAGCTTTGCTCTGTCATCTGGCTTTTGTCATTCTTATGTTTGTTCTTCTCTAAGTAATGTGTCTTTTTTGCTCAGGTTAATTCTGAGGTTCTTACTTTATCACTGCTTCTGAACTACTTAATTATGATGCACCTTGATATAGTTTACTTCATGTTTCTCATTCTTGGATTCCATTGGATTTTGTAGACCTGAGGGTTCATATTTTTCATTAAATTAAGAGAATGTAAACATTTTTTATGCTTCTCTCTATATTTCACTTCAGGGATTTTAATTAAATGTGTGTTAGGCTGCTTCAAGTTGTCCCTGACCCTGTGTTCCTTTATTCAATATAGTTTTCCTGCATTTCATTTTGGACAGTCTCTATTATTTTGGCCTTAAATTCACTCATTTTTTCTTCTATAAATTCTAAATTGCTGTTAATCTAATGCAGTGCCTTTTTCAAAATCTTAAACATTTTTGCTTTTATTTCTAGATCTTTCGTGTTTCCACTTATCATGCTCAATTTTCTTCTGGCTTCTTGAGTATATAGAATACAGTTATAGTAACTGTTTTAATGCCCTTGTTTAATAATTCAATCATTTGTATCGTTTGGTGATCAGTTTTGAGTGACTAATATTTTCCCACTCAGAGGTTGTATTTTCCTCCTTCTTTGTATACCTATTAATTTTTCATTAAATGGCAGATATTATCAAGTTTACCTCTTTGGCTACTGGATATTTTTATATTGGTTTTATTTTTTTTTGGAATTTTCTTTAATATTGTTTTAATACTCTAGGTTTTTGTTTGTGTTTTTTGTTTTTTTTCCTGGGATGCATTTAAATTATTTGGAAACATTCAATCCTTTTAGGTCTTGATTTCAAGCTCTATTCTGCAGGACCAAAGCAACATTTATTCCAGGGCTAATTTTGCCCCACAACTGAAAACTCACTACAATTCTGTGTATTCTACCCAGTGTTCCATGCAATATGAGGTTTTCCAGTCTGTCATGTGGGAACTGGAACTAGTCACTACCCTGTGTGAACATCAGGTATTGTTCCCTCTGGTTCTTTAAGAATGTTCTTTTCCTGGTTTTATCTGCATTTGGATGTCTGTACTTAGCTAAAGACTGAAGGGTGACTCTCTGCAGATCTCTGGAATCCTCTGCATGTGCAGGTATTTCTCTCCCCTACTGTGCCCTGAAGACCACTTATCTTGGCATCCACGGTCTCTCAGCATAGTCTGTTCAACTCCGAGGGACTGGCAGTCTCCACTGGTTTCCTCCTCACTGTGCTATGGCCTGGAAGCTTTCTCCAAGTAGTAAGTAGGGCAATAGCAAGGCCAAGTTCAGTTTTTACTGTCTCTTAGGGATCACTACCTGATATCCCATGCATTTAAACTCATGTTACACATCACTGTCACTTTCCCCCCGTGTTTTACCTGTCTCATCAATTTCTACCAAAAAAAAAAAAAAAAAGGAAGAAGAAAAAAGCATTGACAGGAATTGCATGAATTTATAGATCAATTTGCAGCTGATTTTCACCTTAACAACATTAAGTTTTCCAACTATGAAGTCAATATATCTTTTTACTTACATATTTTCAACTTATCCCAGCAATGTTTAGTAGTTTTTACTATAGAAATCTTGGTTGTCTCTCATTATAATTTTTGGCTATGTATGTTATGTTTTGACTCTATTGTAAATAGTATTTTATATTTCATTTTTCATGTGTGTGTTGTTAGATGTAAAAACAATTGATTTTTAAATATTTATTATTGAAGTGTAACTGACATTACAATATTATTTTAGTTCCAGGTGTACAATATAGTGATTTGACAGTTCTATACATTACTCTGTGAGCACCACAGTAAGTGTAGTCATCATCAGTCACCATATTATGTCATTGCAATATTCTTGACTATATTCCCTAGTTTGTTGAGAGTTTTTTTTTTTAATCCTGAACTGATGTTAAGTTTTGTCAAATTACTTTTCTGTGTATATTTCAAAACCATCGTATGGTTTTCAAAATTAATATATTTTGCTTTATGAACTAGCATTTAATTAATCTTGTACTTTTCATTTTATAACTGGAAGTTTCTACCTCTTCATCCCCTTTACCTATTTCACCAATCTCCCCACCCACTTCCCCTTTGGCAAGCATCAGTTTGTTCTCTGTATTTAAGAATCTGTTTTTGTTTGTTCGTAAAAACTAATGATTTTTATATCATCTGTGTGTACTAAAATGATAAATTTATTTATAAGTTCAAATAGGTTTTTAAAAATCTTTTGCATTTTCCATATACCCATTCATGTCATCTGTGAATTTTAAGTCTTAGTTCTTTATTTCCATTTTGTTTGATTATCTATTTAGTTAACTTCTTTATTGTACTAGGTAGGACCTCTAGTATTGTGTAGAGGGGAGGATTATGTATATTTTGTATATTCCTGCATTTTGAAAGAAAATGTTCAGTATTTCACCATTAATTATGACATTAGCTATAGGCACTTCATAGATATACTTTATGAGATGATGTAATTTCCTTTCTATTCTTAGTTTGTTGAGAGTTTTTTTTTTTTAATCCTGAACTGATGTTAAATTTTGTCAAATTACTTTTCTGTGTATATTTGAAAACCATCATATGGTTTTCAAAATTAATATATTTTGCTTTATGAACTAGCATTTAATTAATCTTGGTGAATATTCCATGTGTACTAGAAAAGAACATGTAGCCCAAATTTGGGTGTAGTGTTTTATAAATACTTCAAATTCAAATCTTCTGAATACTTGCTGATTTTTTTTAACTACTAATACCATCAATTACTGAAAAACGATTATCAAGATCTCTATATATGATTGTGGGTTTGTATATTTCTCCCTTTAGCTAGGTCAGTTTTTGCTTCATGTAATTAGGTGGATACTCATTTAGAAATATCAAATCATTAATATTTAATTATAATAAGATATACTTCTTGATCTCTGGTGATGTTATCTGTACTTTAATATTAATACAACCACAGGTACTTTCTTATGATGAGGATGTGCATGATATATCATGGTATCCATTCCTTAACTTTCAGCCTATCAAAGTCTTTATACTTAAAGTGCACCTTTCATAAACATCATGCAATTATTTGGCTTTATTCTTTTTTATATTATCATATAAAATTGCCATCTCTGCCCATTAACGTATTGTGTTCATTTATTTTATTTACTTTTTAACTGAAGTTATTAACATACAGTGAGATATTAGTTTCAGGTGTATAATATAATGCTTCAACAATTCTATACTACTTTACCCATTTATAATAGATAAATTTTGGTATGATTAGGTTTAATTTTACCACGTTGCTATTTATTTTCTATTTGTCCCATGTATTCTTTGTATCTTTATTTCTTTTTTCTCTCCTGTTTCATTGGAAGAAAAAGTTTAGATAAACTTTGTATTTTAGAACAATTTCAGATTTACAGAAAAACTGTCAAGATAGTACAGAATGTCATATACTTCAAACTTAGTTTCCCCTATTACTAACATCTTGGATTAGTATGGTACATTTGTTAGAATTAATAAACCAATATTGATACATCATTGTTAACTAAAGGTCATCCTTTATTCACAGTTACTAAGTTTTTACCTAAAGTCTGTTCTCTGGTTCAGGTTTCTCTCCAAGAAACCATATTACAGTTAGTAATCATGTCTCCTTGATTACTTCTTGGCCTTGACATTTTCTTAGATTTTTTTTTTGATGACCTTGATAATTTTGAGGAATATTGATCCTTTTATAGAATGCCCCTCAATTGGGATTTGTCTGATATTTTATTCATGATTAGATGGAGATTATGGATTTTAGAAGGAATAACAGAGAGGTCAAGTGCCATTTTCATTATGTCATGTTTAAAAAAAATGTTTTGAATGCAGTTAACACACAATGTTACATTAGTTTCAGGTGTACAACATAGTGATTCAACTTCCCTATATGCTATGCTATGCTCACCACAAGTATCATATTAACAGTACATGATGTTAACCTTGATCACCTGGCTAAGGTAGTTTGTCAGGTTTTGCAATGCAAAGTTAATCTTTTCCCTTCTTATTTCCATACTGTATTCTTTGGAAGGAAGTCACTATCCAGTACACACTTATGGAGAGTTATGCTCCACCTGCCTAAGAGGGCAATATCTACATAAATTATTTGGAATTCTTCTGCACAAAATTTTTGTCTATTCTTTTCCATTTACTAATTTATTCAGACATTTATTTATATCAATATAGACTCATGGATATTTATTTTATACTTTAGATAATAATCCAATACTACTTTATTATATTGGTTAAATTTTTTTGCCAGTGGGAGCTTTTTTTGGTTGGCTGCTGTGTTCTCTGATACGCCCTTAACTGTTGCATGTCTTTATTTTTTTTTCTTCTCATTTTCCTTTTTTTTTGGGATGTGGTGAGTGGTGGAACATTTCCTTACTTCTTGACACTACAAGATGTTCCAGGATCCTTTGGTAGAGTCCCTTATCTAGTGTTAGAATCAGGATTTCTGGGGTTTTTTTATTGAACAATATTAGTAATCAAGATCTGGGCACTAGGTGTGCTCATTTCTCCTGGAGTCTTGATACTTCCAGGCCATATCAGGTAACAAAACAATGGAATATATGTGTGTATACTAACCTATGTATACACCTATATATAAAAATATTTATGTATGGAACAATCTACAACTACGGTAAGCTAAACATGAGTTTCTGCTTTTGTCTCTATCTTTAATCCATTACATATGGAACATTCTACCCTCTTTTCCTTGCATATCTGTAAGCACCACTTCAACAATGAGAAAAGTGCCTCGCTCCCACCATCTACAAGCAGTTAACTTAATTATTCAATTCTATTATACATATACAGCAGTATTAATTCTTAACTCACAGCCCTGTGGGAAATAACTTCATCCAGTAGAATACAATGCTAATGTGCAGTTCTCTTTGCCTGTAGTCTTACAGATGTCATTCATTTTCAAAGTTAGTTAGGTTAGCACCTTTTCTTTCTTTTGTCTTCAGTGAGATTGTTTCATATATTTGTAATATAATTAGTTTTTTTGTTATATTCTATATTCTATTCTAGGAGTCCCCTACCTTCTTAAATTTGCATAAGCTTTATATGCTGCAAAATTCTATGAGCTTTGACAAAGTGCATATTGTCATGCATCCAACATTACAGCTTCCTTTGGTTTCTTTTTGTTTTCTATTTATTTCCTCTATTAGCTCCTTAGCTATATTGTTTTCATACATTTACATATAAATATATAACATGTATTTATTTTATATTAATAATAGCCCTGCAATAATAATATGCATCAGTAACCTAACACTATTTTGAATTAATGTAATGACCATTCACAGATAATATTACAACCTTACTACAGTACAATTCCATTTACTTCTCATTCTTTGTACTATTGCTGCCATTTGTTTTATTTCTGTATGTTATAAACCACATAACATATTATTATTTTTTTACTTTAAATTTTATTGTCTTTTTAAGATTTTGCTAAAAGGAAAAAAATAGTACTTACATTTCCCCACGTATTAACCAGATTGGTTATCTTTATTCCTTACTCTAGATATCAGTGTCTATTTGTTATTAATTATTTCAGCCTGAAAACTTCCCTTTAGCTTTGATCATAGTGTTCATATATTGAAAATGAATTCTTGCAACTTATTTTTATCTGTGTATTCCTTTATTATGTTGTTTTTTAAATATATTTTCACCAGATGTGGAATTCTAAGTTGATTTTTTTTTATTCTCAACACTTTAAAAGATGGTGCTCCATTGATGTCTGGCTCCCCTTCCCTGATACACATGGTGTTTTTTTTAATCTGGTGGTTGTTTTTAGAATTTCCTCTTTATATTTGTTTTCAAAAGTTTGACTATGCTGCACCTAAGTGTGAATTTTTTTGTTTTTATTTTCCTTGGTGTTTCCTGTGCTTTTTGGGTTTGTAAGTTGAGGTTTTTTTTAATCAAATTTTAAAAGTTTTTGGCCATTATTTAAGTATTTTTCTGCCAAGTCTTTTATGTCTTCTCATTCTAGGATTCAAATTACACATGTGTTTACTAATTTAAAATATTCCCATAGGACTCTAGTCCCTTGTTTAGTTTTTTCCTAATCTTATATCCCTTCTGTACTTTTATTTGGATAATTACTACTGATATATCTTTATGTTCAACAATTGGTTCTTCTGCTTTTATTCTATCTGCTGTTGAAATAATCTAATAAATTTTAATGTCTTATACTGTACTTTTCAATTCAAAAGCATCAATTTGACTCTACATTATTTATTTGACATCTCTTCTAGAATCATTCATATTTTTCATTTTATACCATAAATTATTTAGCACTTTTATAACAGTCATCTTAAAATTCTTGATGACTAATTATGCCATTTGAATTATCTGTGATTTTCTTTCTATTGATTAATTTTGCTCATGATTATGGGCCATAATTTCCTACTTCCTCATATCTTTCACAAGGCAGCATAACATGTGGTATGTCTAAAAGAATAATGGGTACTAAATTGTTACGTCTCTATCTCTGGGATGTGCAATCTCATTCTTTAATCAGGCAGCTAAGGTGAGGGGCTGCTCTTTTAGATTCCAGCAAGACCTGGACTGAATTTAAATTAATGGACTTAATTTTTTAGAGCAATTTTAAATTCACAGGGAAACTGAGAAGAAGGTACAGAGATACTGACATACCCTTTACCCCCCACGCATGCATAGTCTCCTGTTATTAGCGTCCCCCGCAAGAGTTGTGCCATTTTTTACATCTGATGAACCTACATTGACACATCATCATCACCCAAAGTCCATAGTTTACATTACAGTTCGCTCTTGGTGTGTACATTCTGTGAGGTTGGACCAAATGGATGACAACATATATCCATCATTATAGTACTATATAGAGTATTTTCACTGCCCTAAAATTCCTCTGTGCTCTGACTATTCATCCCTCCCTCTACTCCTGAAGCTTTAATTGGGTTATGTTCACCACTGGTTTCAAATAGAATTATAAAGACTGTACTTTACCTCTTAGCTTAACTCCCACGTTCAGGACAGCAGCCTC
Source organism: Phoca vitulina (assembly GCF_004348235.1). Lineage (NCBI taxonomy): Eukaryota > Metazoa > Chordata > Mammalia > Carnivora > Phocidae > Phoca > Phoca vitulina. The sequence goes on along the minus strand of NW_022589706.1, from coordinate 11,013,954 downwards.
AGAGGGGCTAATCCTTTGATCTTTTCAGGATTTGCCCTGGAAGTAGTTCAGGATTTAGCCTTAGTTGGTTTTGGTTCATTTCTGTATCATACTTCAGCAAACCCTGGAATCTGAGCACTGTGAGACTATACATACACTGTTTTTGAGGCCACAATAATTTCTAGTTCTGTCACTTTTTCTGCCATTTCCTCATCAATACTAGATGAAATATTTATTTTTGTATTTGGAGTTTTTCCAGATAACATTCTCTTGCCACCCTTGCTGTTATTTAAAATTCACCTGATTTCTCCTTGTAAAGTCTTCCCATCTAAGGCCTGACACCCATCTGCACACTTGCATTCACACCAGACACTTGTCACTATTGTGACAAGGATGATGCATCTGAACTTCTTTGTCCACCTGCGAAGATTTCATCCCTTTTTGGCATTAATTTGTTATGGCACTTTGTATCAGCTGTTCTTCAATAACTTTTTTAAGAAAAGCTTTATTTTTTTTTATTTTTTTTATTTTTTTAAAGATTTTATTTATTTATTTGAGACAGAGAGAATGAGAGAGAGAGAGCACATGAGAGGGGGGAGGGTCAGAGGGAGAAGCAGGCTCCTCGCTGAGCAGGGAGCCCGATGCGGGACTCGATCCCGGGACTCCAGGATCATGACCTGAGCCGAAGGCAGTCGCTTAACCAACTGAGCCACCCAGGCGCCCCTAGAAAAGCTTTATATTTTGTCATTTTCCCCTTGTTTTTAGCATAGGTGATATGTTCTTCCTTATCCTACTATATCTTAATCCGAAGTGAAACTCTCCACAATCGCTTATTTCTTGGGCTTCTCTAATATCCTACTAATGTGTTTTAGCTCATCTACTCTTTCTCTTTCTTTCACAAAACAACACATTTACAACAATACAACCAAAGCCATCTTTCAAAAAATAGCACAAGCCTGTTTATGTTTCCTTAGTGAGTAAGTGCTTTATTTTGGTATAAGAATCATAAGACGCTTCCTCTCTAGAATCCTTCAGGCAAATGCCACTTCATAATGAGACTTTCTTTAGTTATCAGTTTATCTTCTAAAGTAACTACAGCCTGTAGACATTAGATTTAAAACTGACAGATGAACCTGATTATTCTTCAATTGTTTGAAAGTTGGTGTGTTAGCTCAGGCTGCCATAAAAAAAAAAAATCACAGACTGGTGGCTTAAACAACAGAAATTTATTTTCTCACAGTTCTGGAAGCTAGAAGTCCATGGTCAAAGTGCTGGCAAATTTGATTTCTAGTGAGGACTCTCTTCTTGGCATATAGGTGGTTTATCTTCTTGCTGGGTCTTCATAGGACCTTTCTTCATGAGCACTGATAGAGAACTCTGCTGTCTCTTCTTCTTCTTTTAAGAAGCCCTATCAAAGTAGGGCTCTATCATTATGACCTCATTTAGCCTCAGTTACATTTATAAAGGCCTTATTTCCAAATACAGTCACATTAGGTGTTAGGGCTTCAACATAGGAATTTTGGGGCAACACAATTCAGTTCACAGCAGTTGATTTCAATATTATTTCCAAAATGCAAATATATATTTGATTTTTATCTGTGTATTTTATTTGCTTATTTGTGCATTACTTATGCCTGGTTAGTCAGGTATTTGAAGGTCTGGCCATGCTTGGTTTCCTGAATTAATACTGTATAGCCCCAGAAAGAAAGGGTCTGAAGTTTTTTCTTTGAACTATCTTGAAGCATCAAGATGAACACTCTGTGGGTTCCATTATTGAGTCTAACTGTGATTCACATGTAATTAAATGAAGCAGGACAGACTCCATCTCATGGTGACCTCTGAATGGTAGGGAGGAATCAATCCTCCTTCTCTGTTATTTGTGTACGTGGAAGTCTGCCTAGGATAGGAAGGAACTCTAACTCTTAACTCTTTTGAATAAATCCTTCCATTTGTTTCCGTTGTGTCTTTTGTGGATGGAAGGTAGTCTTAAGGCCTACTTTTACTTTACCCAAAGATAATATTCATTGTGATAGAGACTCATCATCCATTCTACCACCAGTGATTTGTCTAAGCCAATTATAATTCTGTCTCCCTCCTTGATTTTATCCAACCATAAATACCATGTGACCCAACTCTGGCCTTTGGGATATAAGAAGAAGTCTGCTGGTTGGCTTCATGGAATTAGGTTATCATTCTTGAGAGCTAGAAGAACAGGTGCATGGGGTCTTGACTGAATATGAGTCCAGGAGCCATTTTTTTTTTTTTTTTGCCAGTTTATATGAAACTAACACTGAGAGTAGCAGAGCAGAGTGATGATAGAATGAACCTTTTCCCTGATAAATTTTTGAACCACCGAGTTGGTCAGTCTTATACCTCACTCTACCTCTGGGTCTCCAGTTATGAGTGACATAATAAATTTCATGACTTCTGTTACTTGCAGCCAATGTCTCTGAAACAATATGCCATAAATGGTGAGTCTGTAATGTATATACGTCAACTTATTTGGAGGACAAAAAAAAAAAAAAAAAACTACTTTTACCATCACCTCTAGAAATAGAAACATTATTTCTTCATCACACTGTACCCTCAAGGGTTTTCCCTGCTCTTAGGATCTTCTTAATATGGCCCATAAAGTCCAACATAGCTTTGACCTTGATCCCTATTTTTCATATGTAGTAAAGAGCCACATATACCTTTATTTAATTCCTCCAGTGAATCTGGCTGTGTCCTAGAGTAGTACCTTTTCACAAGCTGTTTCTTCCCCTTTCATGGCCCTCCTACCTAATTCATTTAGTTAGCAGTTAGTCATTTTTAAATTCTCAGTGACAAACTTTCTCCGTGCTAACTCCCTGGACCAGGCCAGGCTCCCTTATTCCATGCCCTTATAGCTTCCTGGAGTTCTCCCTCTTTGCTCCTTCTGAGTTTGTGGCTATATATTTGGATAATTATTTCTACATTTATTTTTCTTGATAATTATGTTTTAATCCTCAAAAGGTGAAGTCTGCTTAGGAATATATACTCTATACACAGCATCATTGTTAGTTTGCCCTGGTTGCCATAACAAAATACCACAGACTGAGTGGTTCAAGCAACAGAAATTTATTTTTCCCGGGGACGCCTGGGTGGCTCAGTCGGTTAAGCATCTACCTTTGGCTCAAGTTGTGATCCCAGGGTCTTGAGATCAAGTCCCACATTGGGCTCCTTGCTCAGTGGGGAGCCTGCTTCTCCCTCTGCCTGCCGCTCCCCCAGCTTGTGCTCTCTCTCTCACTCTCTGATGAATGGATGAAATCTTAAAAAACTTAATTAAAAAGAAGAAATTTATTTCTCCCAGTTTTAGGGGCTAGAAATCCAAGATCAAGGTTTTGGCAGTTTGGGTTTTTTCTGAGGCATCTTTCCTTGGCTTATAGATGACCACCTTCTTGCTGTGTCCTTCCATGGTCTTTCCTCTGTGTGTATACATCCTTGTGGTGTGTGTGTGTGTGTCTCCAAATTTTCTCTTTTTAGAAGAATACCAGTCATATTGGATTAGGGCCCACCCTAAAGGCCTCATTTTAATTTAATCACCTGTTTAAAGAATTTATCTCCAAATACATTATATCCTGAGATACTAAGGGATGGAGACTCAGCAAATAAATTTTGGAGGAACACAATTCAGTCCATAACAGTGCCTAACATAGTGCTTGTTTTAGGAAGAATTCCTCAAATAATTATTTGTTCAATATGACTACAGAGGCAGGGATTGAAGTGATGCCACAAGCCAAGGAATACTAGTTGCCCCCAGAAGCAGGAAGAGGAAAGGAACAAAGTCACCCCCCATAATAACCTAAGAGGGAATTTGGCCTTGCTGACACATGATTTGGGGTGAGTGGAACTGATTTCATACTTCTTGCCTCCAGAACAGTGGGAGAATAAATTTCTATTGTTTTAAGTCACAAAAAAATATATTTATTGAAGGAATGAATACAGGAATGGACTTTTCCATGTATAACATAATTAAAGCTAACTACCATGCTCATTTCTTGCCTCTGATTATAGTCTGATAAGTGTGCCTCCCTCTCTTAGTGAAAATTCTAGACAAGGCAAAATAGTTCATTTATTATTTGCCTTTCAGTAGAGTGGTGATTCAAAATTTTCATATGTGACTTCAAACTCTGTGATCTTTCCATCTTTCTACCATCCCACCTTTAGATGGAGATAATTGAAATGAGGTATGTGTATGGCTGATTAAAAAAAAAAAAAGGAAAGAAAGAAATACATCAATTTACCATTTTCCATGGTATTTGTCTAACAAATATATTCACTGTAAAATCCTATTTAAAAAAATGTCATGCATATTATCTAGGGGCAGTTGGATAGTTTTGATATTCAATTAGCAAGTTTTTATTGATCATTTACCATGAACCAGATACTGGCTCAGACACTGGACATAAAAAGTGAATGATTTCCAATGCTGTCTTTTAAGACATGGCCTAGATGAGGAAGACAGACAAGTAAAGAGGAAAAAAACTAAGTTTTTTTTTTTAATGCTGAGAAAATAGAAATTACAGGATATCATGGAAACACTAGAAAGACTACCTGACCCAACCTGGGACATTTCTGTTGTGACTTTTTTGATTGCAAGTGATAGAAAACCCACTCTGAACTATTTTTTTTTTTAAATGGGTTTATTTGATTCAGAATCTGAAAAGTCCAGGAGTACAGTGCTTTTGAAAACAGTTGGATTCAGGGCTCAAAGAGTGCCATCGTCCTGAATTTCTGTCTCTTGGTTTTGCTCAGTTCTTGTCCACGTGTTGGTTGCTCTTCAGGCTCCAGGGGGTGGACTCTCACAGCCGCAGCCCTAATCTCATACACTCTTGCCTACAAGTCCAGGGGAAGAGAGGCTCTCTTCTGTAGCAGCCTTCACAAACACCAGCTTGTTCTTATTGAATTAGCTCCCATCACAGGTCTGCCACTCAGCTAATAACTGTGGCCAGGGTCATCTGATGAACTGACCCAGTTAGTATCCACTTAACCCAGAAGGGCTGAAAATGGATAGGTATTGAAATCCCAATGAAAACTGCAAGAATATTCATCCATCCATTCCGTAAGTCTGTATTGAGCACCTGTTCTGACCAGAATCTATTGTAGGTGCTAGGGAGACAACAGGGGCCAAAATAGAATCTCTGATCTCATGAAGCTTATATTCTACTGGGGAAGTGATAAATGAATAAGTACATACATAAGTAAATATGCAGTACACTAAATGGACACAAATATTATGGAGAAAAATAGAGGTAGACAAGAGGTACAGGGAGTTTAGTGGTGTTGGCAGAGGATTTCCTACTTAAGAGAGTGGCCAGGAATGATTGCTCTGATAAGGAGATCTGAAGTGAGCATCCATTCATGCAGCTATTTGAGGGAAGAAGAGTAGTCCAGACTGAAGAATGATCAAGGCCTTGATGTGGGAGCTTGTTTGCTATGTTTGAAAAAACCATATGGGCCTGGAGCATAGCAAATGATAATGAGAGAGGAGATGATACCAGATTTGGTGGAGAAAAGACAAATAGGGTCTTAAAGGCTAAAATAAAGATGTTGGCTTAGTTGAGATGGGAGCCAGCAGAGGGTTTTGGGGAAAGGAATGGCTTTCTTTGATTTATGTTTTAAAAGGATAATTCTTGCAATTGTGTAAATCATAAACCGAGGATGGATAAAGGTATAGGTGGACCAATTTACAGACTAACATAATCCAGACAAGAGATCATCTTGACAAATAACACCTTTGCCTACAGTGTTATTGGTCAAGGTTGTGGAAAAGGTGTCTGATACGGGATACATTTTGAAAGCCAAGCTCACAAGGACTTGCTGACAGATAGGAGATGTGTGAGTAAAAAGAGGAGTTATGGATGATTCCAAGGTTTTTTCCCTGACCAACTGGAAAAAAAATGGGATTGTGTTTTGTTTTGCTGAATGGGCAATATTGTAGGAAGGAGAGGCTTTGGGGAGAATATCAGAAACCTAGTTTCAGACATGCTAATTTTGAAATTTTACTGGCAATTCAACAGAAAATATTCAGTGGGTTGTCGGATATGTTAGTCCAGACTGTGAAGCTGAGTACTGGGTGGGGTTCAAAGTTGGTGCATTATAGCACGTAGGTGTTAGTTAAGCCAGGAGACTTGGATAAGATACCTGAAAGTGAATATAGATGGGAAAGAGAAGAGGAATGAGGACTGAGGCCTGGGAACTGTAACAGTTAAAGCAAGCCGAGGAGAAGGAACTACAAAAGGATACTACGAAGAAGGATAGGCTTGAGGGTAGAAGGAGAAACAGGAAAGTGTGATATCTAAAATTCTAAACAAAGAAAAGCCATTCAGAAGGTAGGAGTGATCAGCTGGGCCAAATTTTTCTGATAGGTCCAGTAAGATAAGAATGGAGAATTGACATTTGTATTTAACAACAGGTAAGTCATCAGTAATGAAGAACAAATGATTGTTTAGTAGAATCAGTGAATTAATGATTGACTGATTTAGTACAATTGTGGGGATAAAAACTCATTTACAGGGATTTAAGGGAGCAATGGGAGAGAGGAATTCAGATAATGCACATAGACCACATTTTTAAGGAGGTATTTTGTTTTTGGTGTTTGTTTGTTTTTTGTAAAGAGAAGCAGAAAATTGTGGCAGTTGGAGACAAAAGAGGTGACATAAGATGGCTGTTCTTTTAAGATCACAAAATAATGTGTTTTATGCTTAGGCAAATAATCCTGTAAAGAAGGGAAATTTGATGATTCCACAAAGAGGGAACTAATTGATGGAGCATTGTCTTTAAGAAGGCAGGAGGCAATGGGAGTTGGTTTAGATAAAAATATGGATAGTTCTTCTGTAATAATATGCACAAAGGACAAGGCAGGGTAAATGGGCAGAAAGGTAGGGAGGTGGGTGAATGTGTGGTTGGGAGCCTGGAAGTTTCATGCTCATTGTTTCAGTATTTGTACTGCTGTAAGAAACATTGTCATGAAGTGATAAAAATATGGCAATACAGGCTTGTAGAAGAGATAGGCTGTAGAAGAGGTTATAGAAGAGACAGAAAGGTATGAAACTGTCCACTGGGGAGTGGGACAATGACCGGCCCCAGCAAATAGAACAGTATCATTGGGTATCTGTGAGAGCCCTGTTGGGCCACAAATACATCAATCAGCACAGTTGTGTTTTCCTCCAGGCATTTTCAGCTAGGAAAATGCAAGTACAAAGTGGGTAGAAAGTTGGATTTAACCAGCACTAAGATTCTCCAAGTACTAAGAATGTAGAGATTGGGGGGAAAGTTTTGGTGCATGCAAATGAGTGGCTATAATTTTTGCATGGTCCATGGAATATAATCTGAGTCAAGAGGAAAGTGAGGACCTGTTATTTTTGGAAGAAAGAGAGATATATTCTGGGAAGAGCAAATTTCTATGGCAAAATTGACCTTTCCAGACTTTGCATCCAATGTTATCATATGATATATTATATACATATATAATATTAAATCTGAATATCTCTAAATTATATAAAAATATAATTCTATAATGCTTTAAAACAACTGAAAGTAGTCAAAATTGAAACATTTGTTCATTTATTTCTTCAAAGTTATAGCAGCATAAATAACAAGAATGTTAAAATCACAGGCACTTTTGGAAAAACTGATTTTTGAGAATAAGCATTTTCTCTTGCAAAGAACTACACTAAATTTGGTGCATGTACAGTAAATCTAACTGAAAGGGTTTTACAGAAATTTTTCTGGAACAGTAAGGAAAATAACTGATATCCATAAAACATAGAAGAAAGTGACACATGTTGTTAAGGGGTCCAGATAAAATGATCTGATGATTAAGAGGAATGATGGTATCAATGAGAAAAAGAGAGAGAGAGAGAGAGAGAGAGAAAATGATACAACCTCATGGTATGAAATTTAATCATTTTCTGAATAATTTTGTTTCAAACCAATTAAATTTAAATTTGACTAGAGAACCTGGAGATTGTAACAGTTATGATAATTTGGCCATCTCATTATTTTTTCCAACTTCTTTGAGTTTTTCCTCTTGGACTGAAGCTAAAAAACTAAAATTTCCTCAGGCTCATTTTCACCAAGTTTCTGTACGTCCACTAATCCAACACAACTGCACGAGATTTGAATGCAGACCTAAGGGGGAGAGAGAAGCGGGTGATGGGCATCCATCTTGCTTGTGTGGCTGGTGGACGCAGCGTGGTTCAGGAGCTGGAAGCCGTCACATCAGTGTCCTGATAGAAAGTGTCCTTCCTGGGAAGCCCCTGATGTCAGGAGAGGCAGAAACATTGCTTTCTAGATTTGTCGTCACTTTGAGAGTTGTTCCTCTTATCTATTTTATCTTGCTTCCCGAGAAAGTCATTCAACACCCAGTAATAAATCTCTCTCTGTTCAAACTAGTTCAAATAGATTCTGTCTTCTGCATCGGAACCTCAGTGGAAAAAGAGAAACAGCCTTTGAGAGCCAGAAACTTGATCTGACCAAGGAGTGCCTCACACATCACAATCACCTTGAATCTATGCTGGACAAACACATTCCTGGGAGACATTCTGTGACTGAGGCAAAAGTGATCAGGGAGTCTCTATTTTTAACTAATGCCCGTATATGATTCTGATGTAGCCAGTTCCTAGAGCAGTGAAAATTTGGTGTCCCTTGCTTGATTCAGAGAAATTATTCAGAGGTCTTCATGAAATTTAGTATGAAAAATGTGCCTGCGATTTTTCTGTGGTGTGGGTTGATTGAATTCATAGGTGAAGAAGAATCATTTATTGGCAATTCCCACATCTCTGGGAATAATAAGTTTAATGATATCCCAACTCATTGACCACAGGTGCCCGTGCACTCACAAACGCACGTACATACCCCAGACACCTTTTAATATCTGTTTTAAGATAGTTATTTTCCTGGGTTTAAAACATCATGGTGTAAGGTAATTGATATCTGGGGCGCCTGGGTGGCTCAGATGGTTAAGCATCTGCCTTCGGTTCAGGTATGATCCCAGTGTCCTGGGATCAAGCCCCACGTCTGGCTCTTGGCTTGGCGGGGAGCCTGCTTCTCTCTCTCCCTCTGCCTCTCACCTGCTCATGTTCTCTCTCTCTCTCTCTCTCTCCCCCTCTGCCTCTCCCCTGCTCATGCTCTCTCTCTCTGTATCTCTCTGTCTCAAATGAATAAATAAAATCTTTAAAAAAAAAAAGGTAATTGATATCTACATTTGGCTTTTGTTTTAAAAACAGAACTGAATGTATAGTACTAGGTAGTGCTTTGTGCCTATCGTACAGTTAGTTAATGGAAAGGAAGATTTTTGTTTTGTTTTTTCACTAAGGAAATTTCATCCTCTTATCAAAAACAGTATGTTGGAAAAAATGATACTCTAATTTTTCTCTTTTGGACAGGTACAATTCTCTTCCCCCAATATTTTCTTTCCAGAGAGTCTTTTTAGGAGTAGATTTTTTTTATTTAAAAATTTAATCATGGGGGGTGGGCACTTGGCCGGCTCAGTTGGCGGAACATGTGACTCTTCATCTCAAGGTTGTGAGGTCAAGCCCCACATTGGGTGTGGAGCCTACTTAAAAAAAAAAAAAAAAGAAGAAAAAATAATTAGCTAATCGTAGTTTTAGATGTCCCTGGAAATATAAAAAAAAAAATACATTCACCATTAAATAACTACTGAACAGATAAAAATTTTCCTTTATGCCTCCTTGCTCATATATATTGCTGTAATGCCTTTTGTCACATTTTCTATTCTTTTCTATAATTAATTCTATATAATAAAAAGTCCCATTTACTGAGCATTTATTATATTCTAGGCAATTATCTGAACAAATTAAGTATGTTAAATAATTTTTACACACGTCAATACTATGGGGATGTTTCTATTACCAACTCCATCTTAAAATAGGAAAACTGAGTTTCAGAAATTAAGTGAGGAAATTTTCTAAGAAAGAACAGATTCAGATGCCTATGATATCAGGTCTCATTAGTATTGTTGTATTTATATAATTGTCTTATTAATATATGTCCTACAACAAGGAACTTAAGTATGTAATATATAACAAGATTTAACCATCTTTTTACTGAAGATGATTTATCTTCTCACCTCTGTCTTTCTAGATGCATTGTTGCAGAAAAAGCTTGCGGAAAAATATCAGTTTAGTGTTTTTATAATAAAAACTAATAAAAACACATTCCAATTATGTTTCAAAATGCAAAGTTGATTAAAAATAAGAATATTTATACATAGTAAAACTGACAAAATTATATCATATATATTTTTTGAAGTTATTGAAACTTAAGGAATAAAATTATGTCTTTTGTGCATGCTTCTGAATAAAATAAATAGTTAGAATTTTAATAAATTAAAATGCTATATTTGTATCTTTATAGGAACTTTTAGAGTCAAAATGGATATATAAAACGCCACAAATTTGGTGATCTGATCATTTCATACCAATAGTTTTGCCTGTCATGGGAGAGAAAAAACTAACAATTTCAAAATTACAATTATTTTCTATTATTATAACAGAATTTCAATGGACAGATTTTCTTTCTTTTTCTCTACCCAAATGTATGAAAACTGTATGCATATAAACACTCTGATTCTATCCTTAGCACACTTACAATATTCATGAATCTAAAATCACTCTTCTTCATGTTTAGTCCAATAATGCCTCTTGTTCTCTCAAAGAAAGCGTCATATCCCCCAGATGTAAACATTGCTTTAAGAGCCAAGGCCATATGCTGACAGATGGCATCCCATCTGTGGTTCAGTTATTAAAAATAAATTTCTTGGCTATGTTCAATAAATATAAGATATTCTTATCCATTTTTTCCAGAAATGTTTAGTTTTCAACCATAGGTTTAGCAAACCAAACCACAAAGCTCAATCCTATATAATAACTTGAGTAACGAAATAAGCCTTATGTCAGACTAAAACTATATATTTAGGCTAAGATGTTCAGAAGAGAAAAATATAGAGAAAGATAAATGCAAACTAATTTCTTTAAGTATTAGACTTTTGATTTGGCTCAGCTATTAGGGAGGAAATTTTTAAAAATCATCCTCCCTTCTAGGAATAAAGCATTGGTGGATGGGGAGTATGAAATCCAAACTAATTGAAATGTTTTACACATTGCTCAGACTCCAAAATGCTTGTCAGTAGTTCTTTTGCTATGTCTTTACACCTTCAAATTAGTCATTTTTTTTTCACGTTTCATTGTCAAACAAGACTTTGAAGGGAAATGTAAGTAATGTATTTCTTATAAAGTGACAGAGTTTTGTTAGACGGATAGTAAAGGAAGAAAGGCAATGTGAGTTCTCACAGTGTATAATAAGGTAGGTTCCTTAGGCAAAAACTCTGATAACTGGTGATGTCAGGAGCAAGAGATGGGTAGGAAAAGCAAGTGAGAATCATGTTTGAAGCCTTTAAAAAAAAAATCAAGATCTTGGGTGTGAAAGCCTTTGATACCCATATCCATGTTTCTCCTCCCCCATGGTATCTGAAATTGGATATTCTTTTGTCCTTCCCTTTCTTTCTCTTTCTTACTATCTCTTTTCCTTTTCTATTGTCTTCCTATTCTGGAGCAATACACTACCTATAACTTCTAAGGTATATTTGTCGTTCAGTCATTGTTCAACAAAGTTCGCCAGTACTTTTTGCTCAGAAGGCCCACAGCATGCAGAAACATGAAAGTAATCATTGGAAGTCGTCTTCCAACAGAAATTAGAAAGTGATTAATTAACGCCAACTGAATGGTGGTCAGTAGTGAATCTGAAACTAAAATCTAGTCTCCCAACTTCCCGTTTCATGATCTTGACATTCTATCATGCATGTATTATGTGTCCTTATGGGGGACTGAGAGAATCAGTGACTGAGGGAACTAAGAGTTTTGGAATAATATCTCTATCATTCCTACCAGTTTGGAGCTAATATATCAGAAGCTAGAAGATAGAGTCAGGCAGGGGAATAAGGAAAAGTGGTTAACTGCAGCGAAGCAATACTTTGAAAATGTTAAACATTAATACATATATTTAAGCATATATAAAGAGAATAAAGCAAGGGCCCATACTTTCCAACATGATAATGATTAGGATTAATTTTACACTCCAAACAGATAAGGTCAGTATAAAATGGAAAGTGATATGCCAATCTCACTTACAAACATGGGAAGAAAATCCCTAAATAATGTTGGGAAACTGTGGTAAGCATTTTAAAATGGCCCACAAGATTCTCCTCTTGTTTTAATTTCTCCCCGTGAGTGTGAGTAGATTCTGTGAATATAATGAGCTATCACTCCCAAGCTTATGTAACAACATATGGCTATGATAACAGAATTTTGCAGATATAATTGAAGTCCCTAATCAATTTACTTTGAGTTAATCAAAAGACATATCCCAGGTGGACCTGGTCTAATCAGGTGAGCTCTTCCATGAGAGAGTCTCTCTGGCTGGCTTGGAGTAAGTCTCTAAGAGCTGAAAGTGGCCCGAGCCAACACAGAGAGGAAAAAAAAAATGAGACATCACTCTTACAACCACAGAGAAATGAATTCTAGCAACATCCAAGTAACTTGAGGACCCCGAGTTCCAGCTGAGATCGTAGCTCTGACCAACACCTTGACTTCTGCCTGGTAAGACCCTGAGCAGAGGGCCCAACTCACATCTGGACTGACTCACAGAAATGGAAACTATGGATAATAAACTGTGTTTTTAAAGCCACTATGTTTGTAGTCATTTGTTACACAGTAATAGAAAGCTAATAAACAAACCAAACCCAGAGTATATTTGGGAATAAAATTAATATAATCACAAAGGGTAATAACTAATCAGTGCTAGAAGATATGTTCATATAACTTATCATATTAAATTAAAAGAGAAAAATCATATAGACATCTCATAAATGCAGAAAAAATTGATAAAATTCTGTGGATATCCATGATAAAAACTCTTTAACACCAGGAATAGGAGAGACGATGTCCCCTATCGCTGCCTCTATTCAAATTCTAGTAGATGAATTAGTGAATACATTAACAAAAGGTATAGAAATCACAGATGTCAAGTTCCAAATAAGAAAAGGTGAAATTATTGTTTGCGAACTATATGATTGTTAAATCAGAAATCCATAAAATTTTATGGATAAATGTTTATAATTAATAAAATAATTCAGCAAGTTTAGAGAATATAAGAAAAATATATAAAAATCTCTTGTGATTCTATGCACAAATAATAAACAATTACAAAATGTACAAAATGTAAGGAACAAACCACATCATTTACAATAGCAACAAAACCATAAGGTTGTGAGGAATAAAACTAATCAAATATAAAAATGTAAATAAATGGAGAGTAGGCCATTTTCTTGGGAGAAAACTCTCAAAATTATAAACATGAGACTTATCCTCTAATTAACCTATAGATCATTTCAGTTTCCATTGTTTCTCATGAAATCTGAAAAAGTGATTATAAACTTCAAATATAAGGGAAAATTTTCCTTAAGGAAAATGAAGGAGAATATGGCGCATTAGATTCTAAGTTGTTAAAAACTAATTAAAGTAAGTTGCTATTTGTGCAAGTATAGAAAAACAGAGGAAATAAACAAAACAGAGTTTTAAAGACCCAAATTTATATGAATGTTTGGTAAAGAGTTAAAAAACAGCATTAGAAATCATGTCAGAAGGGACAGACAATTCATAAATAATGCTGAGACAATCGACTATTCAAATATAACATTAAACCAAATTCTCACTTTACTCCAGATACACAAGTATATTTCATATGCATTAAAGGTCAAGTTGTGAGAATCAAAGCAATAAAAAAATTGGAATGCAATACAGAAGTTATATTTATATTATTAGAACGAGAAATGATTTGGAAGAAAAATAAATTATAATCTATAAACTAATAAAATGGTATTTTGATTACATTAAAGTAAAAACACTAATAAACTATTATGCAATGAAACTCATCATGAAGTTTAAAAAAATGTTACAGACTGGAGAAGAGGCTTGTAATGTGCACAGGTAAGATTGGTAACCATAATATATAAAAATTTCTACCAACCAAAAAGAAAAAGAACACCACTACCCTGCCCCACAAGAAAAGGACATCCCATAATATACAAAGAAAGAAATAGTAATGGCCAATAAACCATTTTTGTGCATAGAAAGATGCTCAACCTCACTAATAATGAGCAAAATTAAAATTAAGTAAATAATTCATTACCCAATAGATGGTAAAAATTAATAAGTCTGATAGCTTTAAATACTGTCAAAGATGTGGGTACACAAAAGCTACTAAATCTTGTGACACGAGTAAATTGGTAATCATTTTTTTTTAAACCTAGGAGCCTTGCTGATGCCCATAACCTACTCAGGCAGACCGATTTCGTTTCCAGGTATCTAAGGTAGAGAAACTCTCACCCCACATGTGTGCAGAGTATGTGTAAAGATATTCATTGTAATACTGCCTGTTAAAAATAACATAACAACCTTACACAGGGCAAATGGATACATCTCAAAAACTTGGGCTAGGAAAGAAGTAACCAAATGATTCTTATGTATAAAACAATTCCCAAATGAATTACGAATGGATAAATGGGTGGTAAAATTACATAATTATACATGGGGCCAAGGTACACTGATTTCAAAATAATGGTTACCTCTGGGAAGAAATGCTGGTTATAATAAGGACAGAGTGGAGCCTTTACTGTATTTGTAACATTGTGTTCCTTGAGGGAGATGTGTGAAATAGAGGAAGAAGAAAAGGGAAGGGGAGAGGGACAAGGGAGGGGAGCAGAGTGGAGGGCAGAGAGGAAATATAGGTTAATGTGTATTTGTGCATAAGTATCTCAGTTACTTTTTTTTTAATTTTTGGAAATGTAGAAAATTTCATTATTAAAATAAATTTTACAGTGACTTCAAGGGGAGAGAGTCAGGTTAGAAATGGTATTTTTTTTCCAGCAAATGTTAAAGAGCAATTTGGGAAGATAAGTGGCCCCCTTTGTTGACTTTCTAACATTGTAGACCACGACTCAAGGCAGAAAAGGCATTTTACCTATTGACCCAATATATCCAAAAGTTTTACGAAGCCCTAGTTAGCCCTTACAATGCTAAACACATTAGCTTTTCTTTTGTTTTGTTCTGCTTTGCGCTGTTTTCCAGTCTACGTTACTGTATGCTGTGCATGCTCTTCTGTCATTTTATTCCCTCTCCTATTTCTTTTTACAAAATGCCAGTCCTGACCAATTATAATGACTTTGAGACCCACTGGTGGATTCTGGCCCAGAGTTTGAAATAGTGGTCTTATGCCAAGAAAAAGACATTTGAATGAGATCTGTAATTTAATTCTGACTTTGACATTGTGAAGTCTGTAAAACTCAGTTAACTGTGTTGGCTTAGTTCATCACAGGAGAAACAGAACTGACTCCGGCATAGGGGATCGTTCATCAGTTACTTACTGAGCATCTACCAAGCACCAGATCCTTTTCAAATACTGAGATCAAGATAGCTAATGTTTATTGAGAATGCTTTTCATTAATGAAAGGACTATGCTATTTTCATTATTTTACAAAAAAAAAAAAAAAGAGAGAGAGATTCAGCGAAACATAGACAGCAAAATATAGAATCGTTCTCAATTAGACCAAAGGATTTTTATAAGACCCGGAGGTCCCAAATGTAGTCCTCTGGAGAATGTCAAACGTATGGCTATTGGAAATAAAATGTTTTACAGGAAAACTTTTCATGGGATGTATTAAATATGAATTGTACTCTTTAATGCTCTGGAGAATAAAAATGTGGTAACACTTCCAAAAATTAAATTAAATCTTATTCCCAGCTCTCCCTTGTTAGGAGGGGGAACAATTTAACCTAATTTGGGCTTTGGGGGACCTCTTGACCTCACCTTTCACCTCCTTTAAGTCACATTCAGGGTGAGGTATTTGTGGTGTTTAGAAAATAGAGAAAAGACTTCAGTCTTCCCTTCATTGTGTGTGCTGCTGAGGTGCCCTGGGGTCCTTTACCAAAGTTGGACAGGGGACTCCTTCCTGGAGCTCTCAGCGCTGTGGCCCTTGGGCTCCATAAACCTCAGTGTCTATAAGGAAACTTATTAGAGACTTTAGGGTGGTATGGATATCCACCGTGTAACCCCTACCCAGCTGTCACCACCATAGAAAAACACAAACAGGGACCAAATCTTTCTACCTCTATCTGCCTTGGAAGCTGCCTGTCAGCTCCTGACAACCCAGCCTCCCTCTCTCCAAACCCCTGGGCTTCTCTCCACCCTGAGCCTAGTATAATGTAGTTCTTGTTGAACCAACCAAACCTCTTAAACATGGCTAGAGGGGAAGGCTCCAGCACATAGTGGTCCTGGAGTGCATGCAGGGGGCGAATAGAAAAGTAATTCTCATTACAGGTATCTCCTGCTTTCAGAAAGTTCACATTCCACCACTTTACTTTTACCAGAGACCTGCATTAGTCCCTGTTTTTGCTAACTGAAGGAAATCCGCATGATTTCCAGTTGCAGAAAAAAAGCCCTTGCTGAACTAATATAGGCCTTTGGTAAAAGCAAAGTGGTGGAATGTGAACTTGGAAGTTGGCTTTATGCTTTGCTTTACAACATTTCAGCTTACAAAGTTTCCATAGGAATGCTTTACTTGGGACAGCAAGGAAAGCCTATATTCCTGATTATTCCACAACTACGAAACAAAGCACAAATTAATATCTCAATAAATTATTCTGAAAGACTTGTGTGATATGTAAGCTTAAATGCCTATAGAAGACAGTGTTTCCACATGCAACATTTCGGGAAGAATTGTTTTTCCTTTTAAAAATGGTTTATTTTGCCATTTCTAATTATACACTCTGATCTAACAAGAAACAGAGACTCAAATTAACATACTATTAATTGATGTATTTATTTATTAATTACTCATATTGTGTTCCAACCTCCTCCCTGGAGGTTGTCAATCTTTTTTCTCTATACGTGTTGTGAACATTAGGTGGGTAAATACTGGACATTTTTATATTTTCCTTGTGATTTATCATAACTCAGAGCTCCTCCATCCATAAAAATGTGCTTTATTTATTATATCTGTGGCAAATGTAGGTATAGCAGCTGTCTTTTGGTTTGCATTTATCTCTGTTTTCCAATCTTTGAGATTTCAATGTGCTTTTCAATGTCCTTATATTTTAAGCATGTGTCTTGTAAATAACAACAAATTTCAAAATCCAATGTGACAGGATCAGCCACTAGTAAGAGGAGTCTACTCACTTTTATTTTAATTATTGATTTACTTCTATTATTATATTTCACATTTTCTAATTACTCTGATATTACAATGTTCTCCATTTTCATTTTTTACTTCTATCACTGTTTGAAGTATTTTTCTATTTAATATTTTTCTCAACTAGTCAGCCCTTTCAACTTCTATTTTTATGCTATCTTAATTATTATAAACTTACATAATAAAGTCTTAGGTTAATCAATATCTTTAGCCTTCTCCCAAATAATACAAGAAAGAATACATTAATTATAATCAACCTTTTCTTAATTTTCCTCCAAATTATTTATTTTATTATAATCTCAGGTGATGAATGCTCATTTAGATTTACCCATATACATAGGCATTTAGTTTTACACCTTTGTTTCTTACAATTTGCTCTTTATTTTGGGGGCTTTCCTTTCTCTCATTTTGAAGCATATTTCTGTCAAAGAATTGTTCAAAAAACGATTTTAAAAAATTCCTCGGAAATAGTGAGCATGTGATAAAGTTTTATTTAACTCACTGGTAACGGTAGCATGACTTGGCTCAAGGGACAAGTTTAGAAACGAGGTACACCGGCTGTGAGGAGAAAGGAATGCTCACACGAGATGAGATGCTGTGTTACTTGAGCCAGGACGACACACCATGGTCTCTGTGGTGTCCTCTCTAAAAAACAAAACGTCATCCTACCTTCACAGTTCTACGGGATTGTAAGATGTCTGAAACTTAATCAGTTTTGCAAATAGCATTACATTCTCCCAGAGAATCCGCTGACCATTAGGTAAACTTGTTAGAAAATGCCCTCTCTCATTCATCATTAACAGCTCAGAGAGTCACTTGTTTTATTCCCAAAGCATGGATAATTTTTTTTTACCATCTTATAAATGCTTTTTACTGACATTATGATGGTTAATTTGGGGGAGGAGAGGGGATGGGGTGGGGGAGGGGAAGGGGGAGTATTCTGAATACCTCTTTTTGCCCTCATACTGAATGACTTACAGGGCATAAAATTCTAGATTTACAGTTATTTTCTCTCATCTTTTAAAACATGTTCCACTACTCCTAATGATCTTTTGGCTCTCTGTGTGCTATTCTTTTGTAATAATTTGTTGCCTGTTTTTCTGGCTGCTTTTAAACCTACATTGTCTTTGGTGTTCTACAGTTTCAATATGTTTCTAGGTATTGATTTCAGTTTGTTTTATTGTAAGCTCAGTTATGGATTTAAAATGAAGTTTATTTTATATATCCCTGATATGTTTAGGTCTTTTTTAGATAAAGGATTTTTAGGATATATTGTCTACAACATTTCCAGAAATGGAAGTTGAGGCACCCATTCTCAAGACATCTTTTTTGCAACATTTATTAAACCAAAATGAAATTTTAAACCAAGAAGTCATTGTATCCTTAAAAAAAGCAACAAAGCAAACAAACACAATGACAAAACCCAGACGATAGAAGCAACGGGGGAAATTCCAAGATAAATGAAGGGGGGGAAATTGGAGGGGGAGACGAACTATGAGAGACGATGGACTCTGAAAATCAAACTGAGGATTCTAGAGGGGAGAGGGGTGGGAGAAGGGGTTAGCCTGGTGATGGGTATTAAAGAGGGCACGTTCTGCATGGAGCACTGGGTGTTATGCACAAACAATGAAGCATGGAACACTACATCTAAAACTAATGATGTAATGTATGGTGATTAACATAACAATAAAAAATTTTTAAAAAGGGATAAAAATAGATAAGTATGGATAAACAATAGAGAGGAATAGCCATTATGAAAATTATGTGAGACATTGTGTATGAGGAGTTATTTATAATCTCTGAAGATCTCCATAAAATGTTAGCTCTTCCTAGGTATTACATGACTAATGGTGTTTTATCTTTTTACCTTGCAAAAGAGGCCCAAACATGTTCAAACTTAATTTTGTAAAGGAGGAAGACAATTGCAGGCCTTCAGTAAGAAGTTAAGTCAATAGGGGGAAAAAAACAAAGTTTAAGGGTAGTTTAATTTCCTGTAGACTAAGAGCAAATGTTGACAGAAGTAAGTGTTGCTTTTGTCTTAATTTCAGAAAATGTTATTTTGCTCCTGAAAGAAAACCAGGAGGGAAGAAAGAGTGGTGGAAAAATTTGATTTGGCTTGGTCATTGAAGGGCAGTTTCCAATCCTAGAAAGAGTTGAAGCAGTTATTCTGTTTGATGTGCTTGCAGAGAAATTAAATGGAGCACTGGTTGACCTTTTCAGTCTGAAAATATTTGAGTGTTTGCTAACCTATTTATTAACTAGTTTCACATCTGCTCCTAATGTGATTACATGTAGATTATTTTCATAGCTTCACCAAAGAGACATTAGATGATGGTTCCTTTCTTGCCTGGAAATTGAAGTTCAGCTTCTATTTGTGACTCTCAGTGGAAGCTTTGGTCTCAGAACCCCGAGAGCTTGATTGTTTTGACAAAACTCTATTTTCAGGAAGAAATCCCCTCCTCATGCAGACTCCCTGCAGAACCTATTGTCCCCTTACAGGTTCAGAGGTTTTGCTACGGGAGAACAGAGAACATACATAGAACCTGGAGGCTGAAAGTTGTGTGTTGTTTTGTTTTGTTTTGTTTTTTAATTTCCTACTTACTTTTAGTTGTATTTTGTCACTACTTACGTCTGAGATGGTAAGAATTCTCTGGAACCCACTTTTCAAGTAAAGTCAATGCTAGGTTTCTGCCTCCTGGACATAGAGTACTAGTCTACCTTTTTCCCTCTCCTGCTTACATATTTCTTTTTTCTTTTCTTTCGATTTTTTTTAATCAAGAACTTTCTCTTAAGATTAAAAAATCTGAACTTGCAAAGGAAATTCTCATGGGCTTGGGAAGTGATGAAAATATAGTAATATCAAATAACTAACTGCTCCCACTGAGAACAGTGAATCAGACTCTCATCTTATGTGACTCTTGGGCAATTTGCCCACTGTGTCAACCATCTCGGGATCCCAGCCGAGGTGGTAGCTCTAATTAGCCCCACTTTTTATTTCCTGGCAAGGAAAAATCTTTCTAATTATTTAATAATCCTGATTCATTCTGAAATAAATTTCAACACATTATATTTTACCATCAGTAAAGGCAATGTGTTAATTTCATTTTAATTGTCAGTATTCAAGAGGCTGTTAAAAATCAATGAATATCACTGAGAGCAGAAACTTATGGAATATGGACTGGAATCAAATGATCAAATCCTTAAGGCATATATCAGTTTTTGAGTTTCATTGCATCCTTATTTAAAAATACATCGTATTCTATAAATCCACGAGGGTACGCTGCATATGGTTTTCGCCACCACTGTACCTTCACCCTTTCACAGTTTGCTTGGTTATAATATAGAACATGCTCATTAGATATTTGTAAAATTCGTTATTGAATGAATCAATGGTTATATCTAGATATGCATATGTCAAAAAGCATAAAATATCAAAGGAAAAAGGTTTCTTCTGCTTTCTGCTGAGGGGTTTTTTATGCTTCCTAAATGCTTTAGGCTACACCAGAATAAAATAACATTTAAAAAGTACAGACTTTCACCTGTACTTATCTATCCCAAACTGTGGTAAAGCTAACCATTTAAGATGAGGTTTGATGTAGCAAGAAAAATTGTGCCAACCAGGCTCTTCTGAAGTGACACTTCCCCTAGTATGTAGGTGGTTAATGTGATCGGATAGAGAAAAGGCGTTTTTGAAAAGCATGGCTTGACTGTGCAGGTTTCCAGTGCAATTATTTGAAGAGATTTCAGTTTAAAGAAATTCATTCTGTAGTTGAGAGCTTTGGCAGAGCACATTTCATATAGAAGTATTTATATAAACCTGTTTCCATAGTATCTAGGCTCTCTGAAGCCTTGTTTAGCAGAAGACAAGTGAAATATTCAAGAATATCCAGGTGATTTCAATCAGGATATATTCACTGAAGGCATTTGGCTAGCATTGTGCTGTTCTTGGGAATCCAGGAAGATGGAGACACAGAGGAAGATAAAGTTCTCCAATACAGACACCCTCAGAATAACCAGAGTGTGGGAAAGAGGTGTCTGTAATAAGAATTGCAACATGGAAGTTTAGATACTTCTACGGCCACAGAACCACCATCCAAAAAAGGGGTTGAACAAAATGTATGTATTGGTGAGCTGGCAGTCCAATGCAGGGGATAGCTCCATTCTCTGAGTGAATGGCTTTTTGTAGGATTATGCATAGAGATGGGGAATTTTCTGGACAGAATGGCAGACAGAGCACAGGGAAGAGTAAAAACTAAATGCATAGAAATGATAAGGGTATGGGGTGTTTAGCGTAAATAAATAAGTAAACAGACTTAATGGTTTTTTTTTCATATAAAACAGCTTATAGAAACAACTTAAACCCTTAGGGTTTCTTTTCACTGACTGTGGCCATCATATTCCTCCATTCAAATAGTGCAAATATTATCTCCATCCCATGAGACAATGGTTTTAAGAAAGCACAATAAAAAAATTTAAAAAAAAATGCACACAGCTTGTCTCCATATATTCCAAACTTCAAAACAATCATGAGGGCTACAGATGGGGATGGTCGAGTTCTTTTCTTGGACCATGAAAAGATATTAAATTAGTGCCGATGTGTTTATGTTCTATTGAATACAAGTAGTGAAAACTGTTTAGTATGCCTAAGTCATAAATAGCTGGATGGTATAGTATCTATAACTTTATCTGTATCTCTGTCTATCTATATATCTATAGCTAGACCTATATCCTCATCCAGGATCTGCCCTTTGGAGCTGGAGACCTAAGAAAGTTGGTGGTATAATTCAGTCCAAATTCAAAGTCCTGCAAGCTAGGGGAACAGATGACATAAACAGTCCAAGGACAGAAGATGAGATGAAATGTTTCATTTCAATCAGTGAATCAGTGCCTGAAAAAAAGAGGTGAATTTTTCCTTCCTCCACTTTTTGTTCTATTCAGCCCTTCAGTGGACTGAATTATGCCCACCCACATTGGGCAGGGCACTCTCCTTTACTGAGTCCACTGATCCAAATGCTAATCTCATCTAGAAATACCCTCAGGGACGTACAGAAACAATGTTAATCTGGGCTCACTCCACTTGACACATAAAATGAATCACATGAGAGGAGAAGAAGGAAAACCTACTTTATTTTTTTTTGAATCCCTATGATTATTAGTGGTAGATAAGGTATTTTCTCTACAGATAAAATATTTACACCACTGAGAGACCGTACGCCTTACCTAAACAACGTAGCTGGCCACAGTGAAATTAGGACCCCATCAAAACTTCCAATCCTTCATTCAGAGCTTTCCCTGCTATCACTTTCCCTCATAGGCTGCGAGTTTATTAATGTTTGTATGTTCTTTGAAGTGTCATCTGCCATCTGTGACTTATGTCTTGGTATATCACAGTCTGTATGACACCTTTGCTCAAAATGAGTCACTGCATTTTTTATTACTATACACCAACTTGGCCCACGGCCATATTCTTCAGCATTTTACAACTATGCCACATTGCTTTATTCAGGGTTTCAGAAACTCAGGGAGAAGCTCCTAGGACAGAATTCCTTTTAGCCCAGTCTTTTAGCTCTGCAGTGGTACTGCAGAATTCTAAAACTGCTGGGCAAAGCTTTTGTAAATAAAGCTTGCACTGAAGTCTCTCAAAAATTTTACCTAGTTACTCACCTAATCTGTACAAATTACAAAATCCTTTGCTGGCGTCCAAGGCTTCTTGTGATCTGACCACAAGTAACTTTTATACCCCTTTTTACCATTACGTGGCAATATGAACCCCATGTGACATTCAGATAACTTAGCTTCCGGCCATTCCCCGCATCTGCCATGGACTGCCCTTCCTCTATGCCTTTCTTTATGTGCATGGGCTCCTCCTCATCCCTACCCCAAGTTGCTTCTACCCACTGTTAGGGGCAATTTATCTTTATCCTTCCAATAGCGCTGGCCAAATATTCTGGAGCTATCCTTGATTTTCTCTTTCATACCTCATATCAAACCCATCAGCATGTTCTGATGACTTTACTTTCCAGAATTTGTCTAGAAACTAATACTTTTTCATTACTTCTACTGTGATTCTGATCCATTGTATCACTGTTTCTCAGCTGTATTTCCAAAGCCAGCCAAGTAACTGCTTTCTTAGCTTCAGACCTTGCCTACCTTCATTCAGTCTCTTAGGATAAAAGCAGCCAGGATAATTATATTGAGGCATATGGCATATCCTAGCAGTCCCCCACTCCCTGGAGATCCACAATATTTAAGATGGACTTGAAGGCTCTGGAATACTTGGTTCTCATGTCTGTCAAATTTCATCTTGCGAAACACTTCCTCTTAATCAATCTGTTCTAACCACATTGGCTTCCATTCTATTCTTCAAACATTCAGGCATGTCCCTACCTCAGGACCTTTGCACTTATTGTTCCCTCTGCCTGAAATGGTTACCCCCAATATAAACATGGTTTATTCTTTTACCTCTATGACTTTCTAGTGTAGCCTTCCTTATTTTAAGTGTATCTCTTGTCAGTACTTCCTACCTTCCTTCCCTGTCTTATTTTTTCCATGCTACTTACGACAATCTAAATTTAAAAAAATATATAACGTTTTTGTTTTTAATGATCCCTGTAACACCACATTAAATGCAAGCCACCTAGAGGCAGTACATTTTTTTCTGTCTTGTTCACTGCTCTTTCCCCAGTGTGTATCAGTCTATCCCACGTTAGAAATTCAATAAAAGGATGAATGAATGAATGGAGTTTTTCTTCCAACCAAGAAGAAGTAACAGAGATTGGATTTACTGTCTTAGCTGAAGCAACAATAAAACAGAAAAAGATAGGAAAAAGCAGTTTATTGGGCATCAGCCATGAAGGACAGTGATCCCTTGGAGACAGGAAACAAGTCTTACATTTCCTCAATTTTCTGCTTTTGCGGAGTCTTGAGGCACAGTTCAGGGAAGAATAATATAAATGGAGGTGGTGAATATAAATTTGCATTTCAGGATGTTGCTGAGAGTTCAGGGAGAGCAAGTAGGCTAGAATTTTCAGACAGAGTAACTGAGGGAGAGAGCGTCATGAATAGAGAACCCCAGAGACTGCAGAGGTTTCTCCTCAGGTATCAACTCAGTACCAATCAGAGTATGCGTGTGACCAGACTACCCAAGGCAAAGGAATTAACCACCCCAAAGGATGATAAGCAACAGTGTCCAGGACTCACACAATTCTGCGGATAATAGCCACTCTCATAAGCTAAATTGGAAAACCTCATAACTCACAGGGCATTGCGTGGAGAAAGAGTTGCCACGGGGGGGAGGGTGGGCAAAATTAGCCTTAGACTAAGCATTGTTGCAGTCCAACTAACACATCTTAAAAAACAAGACTTGAAGGAGTCAAACTGTTTCCAAGTAACTCAGAAAAAAAACCCAAGAATATTTTAGAAATATAAAAATATCCACCAACCAAAAAATTAACCTTCATGATTTCTAACATGCTCCAAAAATTACCAGGTGTGCAAAGAAGCAGAAAAATATCACCTCCCATGAAGACAAAAATCAATCAATTTGAAGTTGACACAGAGCTGACACAGAGTAATACTCAGTAGACAAGGATGTTATAGAAGTTATTATAACTGTATCACATAAATTCAAAAAGGAAACTTTGAGGAGGTGATAGACATATTCATTTTGTTGATTATGCTAATGGTTTCACAGGAGTCTACAGATCTCAAAATACTGATTTGTGCACAAATATGTAAAATTTATTGTAAATTGATTTCACTTCAATTAAAAAAATGAATGAATGAATGAATGAATAAATGAAATATTTCCTTCTATTTCAGCTCTCATCCTTTAATACTGATACTGTTCCATGCTGATAGCTTACCTTGTATATTATAGATACCTGTGTGAATGAGAGCAGATACGGCATACGTATTTGTATCCTATGGTGTTTTATAAAGCTTATGTTCCATTTATACTTGACAGATGACAAAAAAAATAATAATTTGGAAGCATCAGAACACTGTGTAATTCTCAAGTGTTGTGAGTTTTTTCCCCACTTTATTGAACTTCTGGCATAGAGTTACAGAGTTGATTTTTGTATAATCCACAGGGTCATTTTGAAACATGATTAGGAAATTTTGGAGTTTTGCACATGTTTTTCCTCTTCTTGGAGTCTTCTTTGCTTCCTCATCCTTTGCTTAGTTATTTTCTATTTATCTTTTAGTGCTCAACACAAGCAAACTACCAAGGAGTTAATTCTTCTGATCCCCAAGAATATTTATTGTCCTCCATTAACAAGCTCTTAGTTTTTCTGACTTTGCAATAGTACTGAATCACAATGGAAATTAACGTCAGTTCCAAGTACCTATTTAGTCTGTGTCTATCACTAAATGTAAGTCACATGGACAAAAGGACTGTAGCACCCAATAAGTATTTGCACCCAGTATTTGTTAGATGTGTCAAGATGGTAGGCTAAATTGTACACCAGGTATGACATTTGGAAGACACTTGCCACACAAAGATGCAGAAGTCCAAAGGAAATGTCAAGAAGTCCCTCATTCATGGGAAAACCATTCAAAGAGTGGACATTGAGAGCGGATGTGAGGAAAGAGCAATATTGCGAATTTTATCTCCCAAGGGAGAGGGAATGCTTCTTTCTCACTTCAGGTCTGGGGAAAGGGACATTTGAGAATTACTCAGAGGCCTTGTTAGACATTCTGTATGGTAGTGGAACCATTTGTCTGGAGTCCTTTTAAAAGATGTTCTTTCCAGGAGGGCTTCCTGCCAGAGCGAGGAGACTCTAGAGTGAGAGACTGTGGGGTGTACTGGCAGGGGCGGGAGCTGAGTGGTGGTGATGTGCAGCCAGGAGAAGAGGCAGCACCTCCATCAAAGGAGCTGAAATTCGAAAGACATGGCAAAGGAGGCTGTGACAAATTTAGGAAAACATGTGTCTACCATGGCAAAAGATGCAGAGCCATTACTGCAATTCTAATCAAGTAAGTAATTTCCTATTCCCTTACTTGGCCACACTGTCCCTATTTCAACTCTTACATTGGAGGAAAAAAAAAAAAAAACACAAATCAAAGGGAGGAGGGGAGCAAAAAGAGGAGAGAAATGGACAAATCCCTTTCCCAGCTGGCTCCTCTCCAACCAGCCCCAACTGGGAGAAAATGAAAAGTCTCATCTTGGGATGAAGATGAAAGTGTTGACTAATATACTAGACCGATATTCTAATTTCTAAATTTAGATAGCATTTTGAAACCTAAAGTGATCATAGGGCTTCCTGTTACCTAAGATTGAACAAGACTTCAGGCTTGCTCAAATTTTCAATGAGGGCAGGGCAATTTCATTCCATAAAGGAAGCTTTGAAGGGAAAAAGGGAGACAAAAATAGGCTCTTTTCTTTATTTTACTCACTCAGTCTTGTTTTTACCTTCACAAGTGAAGGAGTAAATAAATCAAGTGACTAAGGGCTCCTTGGTCTCCTGTTTCCATCTTTAGATAAACCTGCTTAACTTCAATGTGGTCATCTCAAGTTACTAGTAGGGCCTATTTGTTCTTTCATTTTTAGCCACACCACAAATGTTTCAAATGATATTGCTCTTGTGACAGTTGGAACATTTTAAGTGACTAAAATTCTGCACCCAATTCCAATGGGTGTGTGTGGGAGTTCCCCACACCAACGAGCATTTCTCTCACACCAGCTGGGCATCCTACAATTAATCTCATTTCTGGTACTATCTACTCAGAGATAGCATCAGATTCTACATGGTAAGGGCTCAGTTTTCCAAGACTGTCTTTCCCCCACTCCCTCCCCTCCTTCAGACATTAATCACAAGTCCAGTTTATCACCTGCGCTTCTGACTGACCAACTATAGATTGAAGGTTCCTATGACCTCCTCTGTAGGTTTGATTAATTTGCTAGAGTGGCTCACAGAACTCAAAGAAATATTTTATTTACTAGCTCATAGGATTATTATAAAAAGATAACTCCACTCCATAACTCAGGAACAGCCAGATGGAAGAGATGCACAGGGCAAGGTATGTGTATGTGGGGAGGGGCATGGGGCTTCTATGCCCTCTCCCAGAGTATCACTCTCCCTAAACATCCGAGTGTTCACTAACTTGGAAGTGCTCCAAATCCTGTCTTCCTGGGATTTTATGGAGGCTTCACTACACAGGTATGGTTGATTAAATCATTGATCATTGGCAATTGACTCAACCTTCAGCCTCTCTTCCTCCCTGAAGTTCATGGGGTGGAACTGAAAGTTCTAACAGCCCCCATCTTTGGGTGGGGTCCTAAAGCCACCTTATTAACATAACAAAAGACACCTTTATCACTCTCTTACTTAGGAAATTCCAAGGTTGAAAAGGCATAAAGAGAAGAAGCAATTACCATTAATTTATATGGAAAAATTCTTGAGCATTCCCAGACCCCCCAAAATCACCTCTCTTAGGCTTTTCTGATACACATTAGGACATATCTTGCTAAGAGGCATACAATAAATGGAGATAAGCCCAGGTGCTCACAGACACAGGTCAGAGCTCCAGCGGCTTGTTGCTGAGATGCTGAGTGTGGTCCCCAAGGATGAAGGTGGGCGGCGTCACTCTCCCAGCTCCTGGCATCTGCTGCCTCCAATGCTCACTGCAAAACCAAAGCTGAATGCTGTTTTCCCTTGTTGCTTTTTTTTTTTTGTAGAAGCAAAATTCCTCTTCCCATTTCTTTAGGTTTGCAGGATGTAGGTCTTTCATAAAAGCGAAGTGGCCGAATGCAAACTTCTGAAAAGTGAGGAATACCTGCTGTATAGGAAGTTAAAAGAGCAGAGGCTATGGAATTAATAACGTGTTTGAGGTGCTGAAAATGATTTCATACATGGAAGTTCCCTGCTTTGCAATGGTTCAACTTTATGATAATGTGAAAGCATTAGACAGTCAGTGAAAACCATACTTTGGATTTTGAGTTTGGAGCTTTCCCGGGGCTTGCGATATGCGGGAAGACTTTGTGTTAGATATTTTGCCCAACTGTAGGCTAATGTAAGTGTTCCGGGCATGTTTAAGGTAGGCAAGGCTAAGCTATGATGTTCGGTAGGTTTGTTGTATAAAATGCATTTTTGATTTAGGATATTTTCAACTTAAGATGGGTTTCTCGGCACATAACCCCATCAAAAATTAAGGAAGATCTGGGGCACCTGGGCACCTGGGCACCGGATTAAATGTTTGCCTTCAGCTCAGGTCATGATCTTGGGGTCCTGGGATCAAGCCCTGCCTTGGGCTCCCTGCTCAGTGGGGAGTCTGCTTCTCCCGCTCTCTCTGCCCCTCCCCCATCTCGTGCGTGTGTGCTCTCTCTCAAATAAATAAACAAAATCTTTTTAAAAAATTAAGGAAGATCTGTACCAGATTATAACATATGTGGGGACTGAGGAATGAAAAAGAAGCAGGAAAGGGACACCAAAGAGAATAAGAGGATAATCTTGGTAAGTAAAGGGTTGTTCTAGGTGCCACAGAAGTTAGTTTAGATTTTATCATTTAAGTAATGGGAAAGATTGGAAGACTTTTAAGCTGGGGCTTGACACAGTTTTATTTACGTATGGGAAAGATCAGCTTGGTACAGAGATGGCAGATGGGTTGAGTAGGAGTAGTGTTAATAAGACAGAGATAGAAAGACATTTACTCTAGTTCAGTCTTTTGTCTGGACCATTGTATTCACCTTCTTACTGGTCTTCCAGCTTCTTCCTTTGCTCCCCAGAAGGATCATGTTAAAACAAAGAACAGGTAAGATCATTGCGCTGATCAAATTGCTCCGGTGTATTCTTGTCTCACCTAGATTAAAATCCAAGGCCCTAACTATGGACCACAAGGCTGTGTATGAACTGGCACTGACCACTGAGTTTCTTCTCACTTGACCTCATTTCTATGCCTCTACCCCTGCTTACAGTGCTCTGACTGTATTCTTAGTTCAGTTCTATGAAAATGCCACAGGACCTTTGTACACTCTCCCCAGATAGCCATATCATTTCTCAGATCTTTCTGTTCCTTGCTCAAATAAGATCTCATCTGAGAATATTTTCCTGACTCCCTTGTCCTAAAAAGCACTCCCCCTTAATACTTGATCACTTTGCATCTATAATGTTCCCTTATTTTATGCATAGTACTAGCATGTAACCTAACATATGCTTATTTGTTTTTTTTTTAAGATTTTATTTATTTATTTGAGAGAGATAGCTAGAGAGAACACGAGTGGGAGCAAGGGGCAGAGGGAGAGGGAGAAGCAGACTGCCCACTGACCAAGGAGCCTGACAGGGGGCTTGATCCCAGGACTCCGGGATCATGACCTGAACCAAAGGCTGATACTTATGTACTGAGCCACCCAGGTGCCCCTCTTATTTTGAGTGTCAGACTCCCCTCCTCCATCTCCCTATCCCTCACCCCCGCCCCCTGCCACACACATACACACACAGAGGAATATAAATCTACACAAGAGCATAGATTTAGAGAGATTTAGTCTGTTTTCATTCAACAAATAATTATTGAATGCCTTCTATGGGGCAAGCACTGTTGTGGGAATTGGCAATATCTAAAAAGAAACAAATAGAAATCAAGATTTCTGCATTCAAGGAATTTACATTCAAATAGTGTTCTACTTTTGTTTGCTGGCTTATCCTCAGCACCTGGAAGAATGCCCAGAACATAGTAGGAGTTCAATAAATGTTCAATGATTAATGTGCAATTCATTGTTGAAGCTCTGGAAAGAAGTCAGAAAAAAACTGCAGATAGAGATGCAGTAGGTTATGGTGACTCAATGTTTGTGGAAGGTGAGGAAGGGGGGATCATTTAGCACAGCTGCCAGTTTTCTAGTTCATAATGTCATTTGTTCAATCATAGTAGGTATGAAATTATGTTACCAGCTTATAATTACTGCTTAAAATGATGTTCTTTTATTGCCAAGATATTTCCCTTTGCTATCTAAGCTTGATATCCATCCATTTTTCAAGATGAGTATGGGAATGGGGAATAAAGTTTCAAATCCATGTATAATGCTTAAAGCTAGGAAACCAGCCAAATGCCACTCACAACTTAAAAATCTTGTCAAACTAGTGATTCATGTGTAAACTTTATTTTAATTGAACATCTTCAGCTTGGTATGCTGTTCCCTGCTTACATTTAGGTTTAAGTTTCATATTTCAACAAGGCCAAGAAACTTCATTTTAAATCTGGAAGCTTCTTGCTCATTAAGGAAGAAGCAAGGATCTCTCATCTTTGACTCCCTTCCCCTGCCCATCTCTACTGCCATCACCCTTTTTACCTTTGCAAGAAAGTATTGTAAGAAATTACTCATGGTCATCTTTATGCATAGAAGGAGGTATTTTCTATTCATGGTCTAAGAACATGTGATTCCAAACATGACACATAAATAAATTTAGCCCGAGTTTTCTTACCTGTATAAGAGGTATTACTACTTACTTTATTACATGATCAGAAAGATGAAGTAGGAAAATATGTATAAAGGGCTTATGATGGTGCCTGACTGTAAATAAACAGCTCTGTTCTTACTATTTCTGGAATGTTTTCCCTGAGCAGCACAGTCCATCATGTGCATTCCTCCCCTTACGTCCATAGAACTTTTGCTATGCCATTTAGCACAAATCGCCTTTCATTGCTTTTGTCTGACTTTCCATTGTTGGAAAAAGGTCCAAAATAAGGGATCCCTGAGGAGCAACTTCTAGTATAAGTTAGCTCTGAGGCAATCCTGCAGGCAAGAAAAGAAATGGTGAAGTGACACTGAAATCAGACTTTGGCTAATTCATAACTTTGCTGAGGACCGATCCTGAGCTCATCAGTCATGGCCATTGGCAAACCCCAAGAAATCTCAGTGTGCTTTTTCTACCCTCCCAGTGTAGTACACTTTGGATCAACGGGAAACAAATGAAAGACGCAACTTGGAATGTGCACTCTCTTATGCATGGCATAATAATCCACTGGTAAATATATATTCCAAGAGTGATCTGACATCCAGATCTGGGTTTCAGAGTCCTCGGTTAAGAAAATTGGGAATTAACAAGCCTGCCTTTTACAGGGTCCCCAGAAGGGAACCATACCTGTTAGTTACCTTTAATACTGGAATAACCATCCAATGGCCCTTTACACTGACACATGATGGTTTCATTCCAACTCACTATGCCCTTCTGTGCTGTCTTTTCACTGTTAACACGTGAAAATTCCAAGTTTTTGAATGGGAGAATTTAGAAATCACCCTATTAGGGATTTTGCAGCAGGGTGTAATAACTATTATTCATTAAGCAAAAAGTAAATGTAACAAAATATATTTTATTTCTGTAATAAATCCAATTCACTGAAATTTAACTTAAAATACATGTGCTAAAACTGAATAAACATTTATCTCACACACACACACACATACACACACACACACACACACACACAATCATAAAATCCAAGATACCAGAGATGTTAATGGAGAGTTAGTCTAGATAAATTTTGCATTGTCTTTGGGGCTGGATTGATCTAATGAAAATTGCCAAAAGAATGGAAATGGACACTTTAATATTGTTTAGCTATCTTAACAGATGGAAGTACAATTAGTTAACATAAAAAAGATCCAAAACAAAATAAAGAGGAACATGAATTTCAACTAAGTTGGCAGCAGAAATAGGATTTTGTAAAAAATCAATTTAGCAGTAATCAAGGAGGGTGAATCCCTTGGTTTTAAATAGATTGCTCACTGTTTATTCTTAAATTCTCTCCTGTTCCAGTCCCCAACCCCCAACCTACCCATAAATGAAACAAACTCTGAAGGATCTGGAAAAAATAGTGTTTTAATAAAGATACTTTAAATGATAAAAGGAGTGCTCGCTTCGGCAGCACATATACTAAATGATAAAAGGAGGTAAATATATCCTGAAAGTGAAAACCAGAGTGCAGAGGGGGAAATCTGATTTTACAGAACTGCATTGTAATATAAAACCAGATTTGTATACTTATAAATATAAGTTGTGTGCATTATTCCTCTGCCAGGAAACTACATTAGACACATCTGTATAAAATATATTTCCAATTTAACCAGTCTGGAATGACCACATTCATTTTCTAGTTCACTGCAAGGGTAAGTAACATAATAAGTACAATGTATTCTCCAAATTTAATAATCTAACATGCTTGCTTAGTTAACTTATTATTACCAATGTAACATCTTGGTCTTTGTTTCTTTCTATGTAAAATGCCAAGCACATTGAAGATACTTGCAAATTTAGAATTAAAATGAATTATCTTCCTCAAACTGAATTGTTGAAACAAGGATACATTTTTTTCTTTTTTACCATATAAAATAGTTTTTATTTTAAATAGAGTTTAAATATTTTAAATATTTGATAATCATAAACATACAAACTTCTTTGAAAAATTAAAATGCTCTTCTTCTAAATGGAATAAAATCAAGTTAAACAAAGATCTAAAAATAAGTCTAAGATGTTTATATAGAGAGAAAATCAACTTTAAAAGGAAAATGCATGTTGTAATTAGAAAATAGGCTATGGTTGATGGAACACAGACACTATGGAGTTACTTTTTTATTGTGTATTTTTTAAATGCAGGAAATACATCCCACAGAGATGTACTATGTCATTTCCAGAGGGGCTCTTTTGGGTTACAGATGAAAAACCGATATTTAAATATATGAAATATGCAATACAACATGAAAAACCAAAATAGTTGAAAGCAGGTGTAATTTTTCCTCCCATATTCCCTTTCTCAGTTTTCATCATTATATCAGAACTCAATACAAAAGAAAGAAACCCATACATGCTGAAATCTGTTAATGTGAGTAAGGACAAAAATGGGTATTATTCAGTGTTTTCTCCAAAATTCCTTATATTTCAGACATTTCCAAACTTGTTCTCTCTGACAGAAAAGTCAGATCCTTGTGACTACAATTTTCACCACATTCAGGTCTATGCTCAAAGGTCATTTGATTCCAGAGAATTTCCTAGACCCTCTATTTAAACTGCAACCACAGCCCCCCATGATACGATTCCATCTGACCACATTTCTTTCTCCTTCCTTTCTGTATTACTTTTCTCCACTCTATATGCTATTTATTTTTTTAATTACTAGTTTATTATCTTTCCCTGTTAGTTATAAGTAATATTACAATCCATTGGCTCAAAAATTCAAGGCACATTAGTAATTTGCAACCATTAAGTTTCTATTAAGTTTCTTGTGATTAAGTTAGATAAACCTTGAAACTTTCTTTCATATCTTAGAAATCTAAAAAGTTCCCTCTTCAACATATTTATCTTCCTATCATTCATAGTGTTTCCCCTTTCCTTTTCTATAATCCCCCCTTTTTTAAAATTTTCTAGAGCCAAAGCTGGAAGACCATGGTTCTTTCTTTACATATAACCCAAAGGAGCTATCATTTGTTACTGGAAATAACATTTCTTAAAATGTAAAATGATTTGTTTATGACCCAAATAGCAAGTGGGTTACAGTCCATTTTGTAGCATGTTCTCACTTAGAAATGTGCATGTGTCTCCAAGTTGTGATGGCCACATTCTTATCAGAGATTTTTAGATTACAATATTATTTAGAATTTCTATCCCACTTTTTCTTAATTTAAGAGTAAATGTAGTAATTAATCTAATTTAATTCCTGAGTATATAGAGATGGTGATGACACTATTTTGAACTGGAAGCATGAAAAGTGATGGTTATTTTCAGAATTCCACAGCCTTTATTTACAGTTTGTTAATCTAAGGAGACCAGATGTCTTTTTCTGGGTGGAAGAGTCTTGGAAGGATAACTATCCTAAGGAAGGACGGTAAAAGATTGCTATAAACTTCATATATATTTACATAGGCCACTCATGGTATGTGGATAGATTTAACAGATTTGCCATAGCTAAGCTGTGTGACTATTTTGTGGATATAGGTGTCCAGATAAAATGGATGTAATTGTCTATAGCCCTTCATAGACTATCCATAATAGTGGGCCCCAAACTTTACAATGGCGATGATAGTTATCTTGCTTTGAGTTTTGAGAAAATAACAAGAATAACAATTAACAAAGGAACAGTTTCCAATGAATTTGAGGTTTACTAATTATGACATCATCCACTCACATTTGAAACACTGTGACATTTCTCTGTGTTGTGCTATCTGTTGAGACTCCTTTAGTGTTTTGTATGTGTTTGACTTGGACATCCTTGTAGCCATAACCTCTCACCTCATGATCATTGTTCAGACACTGGGGACCAGTGTTCTTCAGTTTGAAACCCCGGGGAAATTCAACTGCCAGGACAGTTTTTCTGTAAGTGAAGTATTTGTAAAGATGGTTATGAAGTAAGTGATGGCCTCAGGTCTTAGTCTGGGTTAAGAGGGAGCAGAACAACTCTTCAACAAGTTTGAACACCTGGCTGGAGTTTAGCATGTATGTATTGAGCATTCTATAAACCTCACAGTACCGGCTTCACATTGGTGTGAAGATAAATCGTGTGCCAAATTTCAAAGCTCTTAAAATAGTGCCTAGAAAATAGAAACTGTTCCTTAAATGTTAGTAATTAGTGTTATTAACACTAGTCATTGTTTCAAAAATTCAAGAGACAATAGGAACTTTGGTCCATTTTTTTTTCAGATAAACATTGAAAAGGCTTTCTGTACCTTGGGAATCCAACATCTTCCTCCTGCTTTAACTGTAATAGGTGATGAGGATACAGGGATGAATGAAATAGATGTGTTTGCTGCCAGAAGATGTTTATGTCTCTACGGGACATAGGTGTCTAACTAAATATGCATAGAATTATGTAATGCATAGTAAGAGATCTGAAGGAGAAGTTTGGGAACTACTAAGATGTATTGCAGGGGACCTGGCCAAGGTAGAAGGATTAAGGAAGACCTCTTGGATGAAGTGATCTTTGAGATGGAGTACTCCTGGCAGAGGGAATGCTTTCATGTGAAGGTTCTGAAGCTGCTGGAAAAACTGAAAGAAGACTCATATGGCCAGACTATAGTCATCATGGGAATGTGATCAAAACCAAGATTGGAGAGGAAGGTGGGCGCCAAGCAGGCAAGGCCAAGTTATGAATTTTGAATTTTGTCTTATGGAGAATAAGAAAATAAAGAATTTCCAGTAATTCCTATAAAGCACTGACTCAATCATAACACTTTGCCATCTGTGTTGTCAACTAAGAGAAATGAAAAGGACTACTTTTCATGAAAAATGAAATGAAATGAAATGAAATGAAAAGGACTACTATCATTGACATTGAAGACAGTGCTCCTAGTTAAACATTTTGGGGGCCATTATTGTGGATAACCCAGGAAGGGCTAACCATGGTAACACAGGTTTTATTTGAACATAGTTACTCACAAAGCATTAACCTATTTTAGATCTGGCAAACTTAATAAAGCTATTTACACTTCATTGTCTAGACACATGTAAATGGTTATAGAAGGATCCAGACTGCTGGGTTTTAAATCCCATGTCTGCCATTTATTCTTTGTATAAACTTGGGTGAGGCATTTTCTGTTTATCAGTGTTCTGTCTGTAAAATTAGAATAAAAATATTGCTTTAATGATTAAATAAGTTAATATGTGCCAAGTAACCTGAAGAATTTCTAGCACATAATATGCTTTTTAAAATGTGAAGAGAGACACAATCATATTTTATGGAGTACCTGGGTGCTCAGCACTCTATCAGGTCTATTAGAGCATAAATAAGGGTAATTTCTAATTTATAGTAGTTTTGCCAGGCTACAGTGAGACAATATGTATAAAGTGTCTAGCATAGGCATGAGCTCATAATGAACACTCAATAAATCAGAGAACTTCAGGAAGTTACAGAGAAGCTTATCTAAGGATGGGTCAGAGTTCTCCAGAGGGTCAAGAAATGAAGGGAGAGTCCAGGGCTTACCTGAATTATTCCAGAAGCTTATGCCTTTAAGCATTTTCTTCATATAATTATTTTAAGAATGTTAACAGAGTTCTTCATTATGCAACAGGTAGAATACATGGATTGGGACATCAGGAAAGTAGGGACATCAAAAAAGGAGGGGAGGATGTATTTTTCTGGAACGAATTGAGTATTAAAAGATAAAGATAAAAAGCATTGACATAGTATGAGGAAAATAAGACCATTGTGAGGCTTACATTTATATTACAAATAACTATGTCTATATTTCTATCTCTCTCTATATAGATATTTTATTTTGAATTACCCATTTAAGATGCCATAATCTCAGGCTTTAAGGGTCTCTAAAGATTGTAATCTCACCCTAGAGGTATGATACAAAGAGATGGAGGACAAGACATCTCACCAAGACATTCAAGTGGCTCAAAGGGAACATATGTCATGGTTGTGTTTGTGTAAGGACGATTCACTATCACAGGAAATTTTAAGTAGGATCTCTAAGACACCTCTTACAAACTGGATATCTGTTGACCACATTTATTCATTCATTAATATGTTAACTATATATTAAATACCTATGTATTGGTCAGGGCCCAGTAAGAAAAGTAGAAATCACACCAGCTAAGAGAGGATTTTGCAGAGGGATTTGGGTTGGGAGATCAAAGGCAGGAGGCTCAGGTTGTTACAAACTAGAAGCTTGGTGGACTGCCCCATGGATGTGGATGGGAACCAAGACTTCTCAGGATGAGTGTTTCCTGCTGGAGATGAAACCTCAGAGCAGGATTTATAGAGGTGGGACTTCCTTTATGGAAGGGCTCCTGCTTGGCAGGTGGTGGTATCTCTGATGAGGCACTTGTTGTGGGAAAGTGGAAAAAAGGTAGAAACCAAAATGGAGTGCTACTGCCAGAGCCCCAGAAAAACAGGAAGAAGTAAGTCCATTCCCCATCTTTTTGCCTTCCAATACCTCTCAAGTGCTCCTGATTAGAAAAATCTAACAGGAATCCAGTTGGCAACAGAGAAATACAGGTTGCCAAGTTCCAGTCTCTCTGGGCAGAATGTAGAAGGATGGATTCAGAACTGAGAAAAATAAAAAGCTGAATACACAGCAGACCTACTATGTGCCAGAAGTTACGCTAAAGACACGGTTGTGAGGGGTGCCTGAGTGGCTCAGTTGGTTAGGAATCCTACTCTGATTTTGGCTCAGGTTGTGATCTCAGGGTCATGAAATTGAGCCCCATGATGGGTTCCGAATTCAGTGCAGAGTCTACTTATCCTTCTCTCTCTGCTCGTGCACTCTCTCTCTCTCAAATAGATAAAATCTTTAAAGACACAGCTGTGAGTGAAACAAAGCCTCTACTTTCACTGTGCTTATATTTTAGAAATAATAATACAGTAAAAGAAAAAGTAAATAGTATTATTCCAGATAATCATATATTCTAGAAGAAAACAAAACCAAAAGGGAGATAGAGAGTGACTGGCAAGGTAGGGGAGGGAGACTGTGTTAGAAAGGGGGTCTGAGGAATAAACAGTGGAACAGAGTTCACAAAGATGAGAGGAAACTCTGTGAAGAGCTGATGTAATCACATTGCTTACAGAAGGAAAAACGTGTTTAGAACCTGATCAGAAATACCCTGGCACAAAGATGAGTGGGAAAATGAAGTCCTGGGCCAGATCATACAGGCCATGAAATTAGGTTTAATTTTATTCCAGGTGAAATGGGAAGACATTGGAGAATTGTAAGCAACCTGATTTGGGTAATAAGAAAATCATTCCGTCTGCTTTGTGGGGAATGGACAATAGATGGCAAGACTGGCCATAAATGCTCACGGATGTGTTTCATTCGGCTTTGCATTGAGTTAAAAAAAGGAAGCGACACTTAAACATTTGTAAATTTCTAAGAAAAATGAAAGTTCTGGCTTCTATTGAAATACCTGCAGATCTGGCATTCCTGGGCTCACAACACAGCAACCATCTGCTGATGCTAAGTGGCCACTGACTTTCCAGAAGGGGCAATTCACCACTACCCACTCACCGCTTATTTTATCCCTGAGAAGCCTATTAACTTCACTAATATTAATTGCCTGAACCCTAAGGCATTTGAATTTGTGGCTTCTGATCATTTTTCCTTGCCCTCAAGCAAAAACTTTCCACCTCACCCTCTATTTATCGTACTTTATTTTCCTTCAGCTCTCAGGTGCACAGAATGGAATATAACATAACTTTTTTTTTTAAAGATTCTATTTACTCATTTGAGAGAGAGAGAGCATTTGAGAGAGAGAGAGAGAGACAGAGAGTACAAGCAGGGGTTGGGACAGAGGCAGAGGGAGAAGCAGACTCCCCACTTAGCAGGGAGCCCGATGCAGGACTCGATCCCAGGACCCTGGGATCATGACCTGAGCCGAAGGCAGACGCTCAACCATCTGAGCCACCCAGGCGCCCCAAAACATAACTCTTGATTCATGTCATGCTCCCTTCGTTGGTGCAGGTGTGGATTGCTGCTATGTAGACAGTGGAGGGGAGATGCATGAGCAGAGAACTTTAAGTTCTTCCCTTTTTCATCCTCCCACATCCAGCCTGGTGGCCTCCTACTTCAAAGAGTAGATCCTCCTCCAACACCAATTCCCAACAGCCACCAAGAACTCGAGGTGTCCTCTCAGTCTTCTCAGTTTTTTGGTTCAGGTTGATCTTAAGGGAGAGAGCTAGCAGTCATGCTAGGTCAGGAACCGGAAACAGAGCCATAGAACATTGTTTTTCCAAATATAAAGTCAGCATCCTACAGAGATGTTTTGATATATGAGTGAGAAGAATGACTTTTCATTTTCTTTCATAGAGGATTTTTTAAGAACTTGGTCTCATGGGGTCCTATTTACTATTAGGTATTTTCCAGCACTCAGGTTTCAATTTACATAAAATTTTGCTTGTATTTTAGCTTCTACTAATTGATAGAAGAATAAACATAATTAAAAAGGTTCTGGGGCACCTGGATGGCTCAATTGGCTCAGTGTTTGACTCTTGATTTCAGCTCAGGTCATGATCTCAGGGTCCTGAGTTCAAGCCATGCATAGTGCTCCCAGCTCAATGTGGGGTCTGCTTAAGATTCTTTTCCTCTCCCTCTGTCCCTCCTCTACACCCCCTCCACTTGTACTCTCTCTCTCAAAAAAAAAAAAAAATTAAAGGGGCGCCTGGGTGGCTCAGTCATTAAGCATCTGCCTTCGGCTCAGGTCATGATCTCAGGGTCCTGGGATCGAGCCCCGCATTGGGCTCCTTGCTCTGCGGGAAGCTTGCTTCTCCCTCTCCCGCTCCCTCTGCTTGTGTTCCCTCTCTTGCTGTCTCTCTCTCTCTGTCAAATAAATAAATAAAATCTTAAAAAAAAATTAAAAAGGTTCTGACATTTTAACAGTAATGTTCATGTGTTTGAGATTATGATTTAGTATATACATTTACTTGTTCATGCAAGCACCATATACTTCTTACTGATTTTACTGTTGTCTATAAATAAACTATTTGAATGGTATTAAATTCCTTCTCACATTGGAAGTATGAAAAACAATGTAATTCAGTAAAAACAATTCATGACAATGTAATTATCCAAATGATATCTTACACAAAACTCTATGGTACTGGGTGCCTGGGGGGCTCAGTCGGTTAAGTGTCTGCCTTCAGCCCAGGTCATGATCCCAGGATCCTGCTCAGCAGGCAGTCTGCTTCTCCCTCTGCCCCTCCCCTCCACTTGTGTGTGCACTCTCTCTCTCTCTCTCTCTCTCTCTCTCGCAAAAATAAATAAATAAAATCTTAAAAAAAAAACAACCCTCTATGTTGCTATTCCTGTTACAAGTACAAAGAAGTTTGTGGAATTGTCATAATGATTAATATAGTCTATGTTTAACATAAAAGGTTGTATATAAGAAAAAAAGAATGTAGCAAATAAATAAAATACATTGCAATTCCATTCTCTTAACTTTTGAGTAATCCTTTTCATTTATTTTCAAAGTATCTGAGGAAATTGATATTCTCCCCTACTCCAGATACTTTCTTTAAATAGGTTATTGTTAGGAAATGGAATTTATTTTTAAATATTTTCTATATACATTTGATATTTGATTCATTATTCAATCCCATTCCATCATTAGTGGAGTTTCAACAGGGTAATGTTAGTGAGGGGTTTGTAATAAGCAGTTTGGTTATCATCTGGCTGTTTATTTATAGACCAAGGACTTTAATATGGAAAGTCAGAAATAAAAACTGTCCTTTTCCAAAAATAAAAATCTAAAACTATAGTGAACACTAAACTCAAATAAAGTGGGGCGCCTGGGTGGCTCAGTTGGTTAAGTGCCTGCCTTCTGCTCAGGTCATGATCCCAGGGTCCTGGGATGGATGGAGCCCCACGTTGGGCTCCTTGCTCTTCGGGGAGCCTGTTTCTCCTTCTGCCTGCTGCTCCCCCTGCTTGTGCTCTCTCTCTCTTCCTCTGACAAATAAAATCTTTAAAAAAATAAAATAAAATAAATTCAAGTAAAGTAACATTTTTTTCTAATGCTTTTACAGTTTAAAATGAAAAATAGGAAAAATAAAATTTCATCATGGAGGCTTTTGTCTTATTGATTTGGGAAATGTTTATTGAATGGCATCTGTGTACAAGGCCCTCCGCTAAATCCTACGAGGAAAAAAATCAGGAAGTCCTGATTCTTCCCTCATGAAACTTACTGTCTTTTGTGAGAGAAACAAGCATTTGACCAAAAGGTGATGGGAAAATAAGAGAAAGAGCTCTCTTTCAGACTGACAGGTAAGGTTTCACCAAGGAGCTGGCGCTTGAGCTGAGTTCTGAAAGAATACTTGTTCTCAGCTGGAGAATTTACTCAATGCCAATAGGTTCCTTTTAATACTCAGTTTCTCTGCTCCTATTAGCCCTAAGCAATAAAATAAGCATGGTAACATTTATCTTTGGAACCCCTTTTAAATGTAGTCTTTCTCACTTATGGACTAATATTCCACCTTGCTTGGTTTTGCCTTCCTCCCTATCCACCCGCCCACTCCCATGTTTCTAGACTCAATCTTCCCCCATCCCATTTCCTACCACTGACAGCCACTTCCAGGTACTAATGTTTGATGTAATGGCAGAACATGATGTCTTACTCCATCCCCCTCAGGTAGTGGCATTTAGCAGAGACTCTTAAGGAAAGTCTCTTAATCCCAAGGTCTTCCGCTTTGTTGGAAACACCTGAAACAGTCTGGCAAGTATATGCTAGAGAATTTTAGGTAGCACTCATTACTGGACTGTTTCTTAACCATCCAGGTCTTCTTCTATCTAGTTCACCATCATTGTAAGAAAATGTACAATTCAGTAGTCTTAGAAATTATTAAAAGTTGAGAAAAAATGACCAGATCTTTATTCACTCCCTACCTTGTGATGTTGATAACAAGAGACCTTTCTGTAATCTGATTCCATTTAGACAGGCAGTGGGAGAGACATGCTAAAATTAGAACAAAAAGTTTGGTGACTCAAAAACATTACCTAAGTTTTTTTGTTTGGTTAAAACATAGCAGTCACTTTAAAATCAGTTGAAAAGTTCAGAAAAGTAGCAGTCTTAGTACTGCGAGGTCATAATAGTGATAGGTGCTTGAAAAACAGAAACATACTATAACCAGCTTATTTCCTTTTTAATCCTTTCTTGGGCACCAGAATTCAGAATTTTTTTTAAAAGCTTAAATAGTCTTTGATTTAAACACACACACACACACAAGCATACACACACACAATTTTGAAGTCCTTTCTTTCTGAGTAGTAGGACCCTTACTTTCTCTTCCCTATGTCACCCATTGGCTATGCAACTCACCAGCATTTATGAATTGATTATATGTGATTATCTGTGATGAATTTTCAGATTTAACTCAGCCTTCACAATATTGGGTCTGCTCTTGTCTTGCTCAGTCCTGGATATCCAGTTCAATCCTCCAGGGTGAAGGTTTAGAACAGGGGTGATATTTTTGTGTGAGAATAAGTCTAAGAAGTTGGAGAGATATTTGCACAGGTAAGTTAGGTTGCACAAGAACTGGATCTCAAGAATGTTCTAGTGACCACAAAGATGACTACAAAAAGTCCATGAAGTCACTGACTTCTCCAATCCTGGAACCAACATAATGCATGGATAAAAACAGAGAATTCAAATCCATGTTCAGAAACTTCTTTTGCCACATACTAGGTGTCCTTGGGCTAGAATGCTCAATCCTCCTAAGACTCAGTTTCGATTTTTTTTCTCAGCCTTATCACCTATGTTAGAATCCTAAAGAAATTGGGCTGGTTTAATGAGACCAGGAAAAATAAGGTTTAACCATTTCACTATTTATAAGTCTTTGAGCTGTAAGACTATGTTTAAAAAATCATTAAATTTGGGGCAAACATGATGTAACATAGTTCATAGTCAACTTGTAAAAACCTTGGGAAAAAATTACTCTTCAGGAAAGTGGTAACCCAAGGGATGCATATTAAAGAAATGAGGCCAATATCCTAGATCTCCTCAATGTAAAGTATAATAATCAGTAAGAAAGACTTGTATAATTTGATCCTTCTCCAGAACTACTTTAAGTTATACCCAGCATAGCCATGCAAACTGCTGCTGATGAATTTCTTGTTTATTTAATAATGCAGAACAATCCTTCAAGACTTCCTTCAACAGTCAGATCAATCACATGCCCAATCACACACCTATCCTATCACTTGACTCTGCACAAAACCAATTTTAAGAAATGAACTCGTTGACAGGCAAACACACAAATTCATGTATACACGAATTTGGTTTGAAAGCAAAAAGTTAAAGACTAGATCTGGTACTGTCGAATTTTGGCTTGAAATGAAACATGAAATGACCTTGTCACTATAAAAGCGTAAGTGTGTCATATACCATACATTTAAACTACTTAGCATATAATGGAAAATTAAATTCTCCATTATTCCTGATCCTTCTAATTGTTTTATAAATGCTAACAGACAGGGCATTCAAGAATGGCATGTATGTACTCAGACCATTTCCCTGGTATTTTCATTTTGCTTGTATTCAAAGATAAATACTTTAGAATAAAACTCAGCATACAAAAAGAGGCTTTTCCTAAACATTGAAACAACTCAGAGGGCCATGAGAAATCTTGAGACTGCCTCCACAGCAATTTCTGGGCAACCCTTTGAAGACCATAAACATGTATTGGTATTTCCCACATAACCCAAAGGCTAGTATTTACCATCAGTTAACAAGAAAAGACCCCAAACCACATATTATATTTTATAACTTTTCAATGTTCGCTATAAATGAGAAGCAGAGTTCTATTTCATGCAAGAATGGTGTGTGCCCAAGCTCAACCCTTGCCAGAATTTGAAGCTAGATTGGCTGGAGCACAAATCTGCCTTCTGCTTTCTTTTCTATTAAACGGAAGATTAAATGAATAGGTGCAATTGTAAATGCTGTCAACAGTATTTGTGCTGTATTTTTAAGATACAGTAGCACTGTCATTTGAGTGATTTATCTTCTAATTATTTGTCAAAACGATGTGATTAAATATCATGCTCCATTATGAGTTTCATGTAAATAGCCTAATTAGCCCCATTCTGCCTCCAAAGGGCATCTCCACAGAG
The DNA here is from genome assembly GCF_004348235.1 of Phoca vitulina. Lineage (NCBI taxonomy): Eukaryota > Metazoa > Chordata > Mammalia > Carnivora > Phocidae > Phoca > Phoca vitulina. The sequence continues at coordinate 10,970,161 of NW_022589706.1, read as the reverse complement.
GTTCTGGATTCTGAAGAGAGACAAGCTTTCCCTTTTGCCTCTTAATAAAAAGGCTACTTCTTTCTCTTTCATCCTTCATGAGATTTATGGGCTTTAACTTCCAGCCCATAGAGTAGAAGATCAGGCTACATGCCTTCATTTATTCTTGAAAGTTATGGCACATCTTCTATTCTAACTACCTCACCCTTCAGGATGCCATAGGTGGGGTCACGTAACTCGGTATTAACATTTGGAAATGGCTTTTACCTTTTGGGTCATTTTAATGGTGTCATTTCAGTCAGTTACCCATTTGGAATATTACTTAGCTGTATGGAGAAAATACTTTTTCTGCACTGTTACAAAATAATTATTTTGCTTTTGATATAATGAATATATTTTGTTTGCATAAAGTTTCTACTCAATTATTATTATTTTTTCCTGTAGTAGGTATAAGGACAGGGTAGTATCAGTCGAGAATTGACTGAGTCGAGTTTCATGAGAAAAGATCCATATAATCCATGGCCTTGAACACTTCAGTGAATTATTTTGAGAGACCTAGTGAGATCTGTAGAATCAAGTAAGACAGTGTCATGAAGAATTACTAGTGGGGCTTTATAAGCTATGTCAGATTGAAGTCTTTAAATCTATCAAACACACATTCTCCTTTTAGCTTGTGAAGTCATTTAAAATCGGTTTGTAAGTCAAAATATATTCCTATCACACAGAAGGATTATTATGATGTTTCTCTACCCCTTCATATACTTACACAAATCAAAAAGACCAAAAGTTAGTAAGCCATAAAGGGAAAGACAGACATCAGCCCTCCCGGTAGAATCCAGCCTTCCTCCCACTCTGGTGTGTGTCTCTCAATTCAAAGCAAATCAGGGGGTCAGGGGTTCTTATTAGATGTATTTTAACTGTTATTTTAGGGCAGGCCATGTCTCTCAGACAGGCTTGAAGCTGCAGATTGAAAAATAGCATTAAGTCACCTATTTATTTGAATAATTTAGGCACCTTTATTCTGAGTTTGTTTTAATCTAAATTGCCTCCAGCTAAAAGTTGGCTTATCTCTTTGCATAAAGCCAAATTATCACAGCCCCAAACCCAAGAATCTTTTAAACTCTTTTTTTTTTTTCCCCAAAGTCTACCAGAGGAGGGACAGTTTTAGCTAAAAGGTCCCTTAGCAAGGCAAATGTTAAGTTTCTGGACAGAGCAAGAGCAATGTAAACAAAACAATAAAAAAGGAAAATACCAGTGAAATCTTTGGGCTTCATCATCCTTTGGAGGGCTTTGAAAGGTAGCAGGACTTATTCCAGTTCAGCAGGAATTTGTTTATTCTGCTTATCTCTGGTCAGAACTAACAGTCTTAATGGTTTTGAAGAGCCTTAACTGGTCCTGGGTTGATGTGGTCATTTGCAAATTAATTGTACCCTTTTGCAAATGATCATATTTCCACATTATCATTTGTGACATACACACTGTAGGTTGTTACAAGATTTGCAGTCTAGTGAAATAAATGCCATCTACTTTTAAATCCTCAAAGCATACTGTCATAGCGTCAAGCAAACATATGTGAATGCCTTTTCAAGTTTTGCTACTCATTGACAGATATCTTTGGATACCCATGGGCAGCACAGGCAAAAACCACACACAAATTAAAATGAACCATAATTCCAGATTTTTATGGTATTCTCTCCAATTTGAAATTTCACAAAGTTTAAACAAATGAATATAAAGAAATGAAAAATACAGTGAAATTCAGTACTGAGGAAACAGATTGAATGGACGGGAACATTTTGTTTGCATGTAGTTAGACATAAGTAATTGGTTCTTGAAGTGAAGGATCCAATAATTGTAAAATCCTTGAGTCCTACTGCTCTGCAGCTGCTAACAATTTGACCCTTAATGACGAGATTAAAAAAAAAAAGTATTGTAGAAAAATGGTTCAAACTCTTGATGACTCATTTTATTTACTTGGGGAGCTTTAAAAACTCTACTAGTACTGAGCCCCAACAGGTACCAATGAAATTGAATATCTGGGGTCCAGAATTTGGTTTTAAAAGCTGCCCAGGTGATTCTAATGCTCAACCAGAGTTGGGAACCAAAATTGTGGACCAATGGTTTTTATATATTAATTTATCTTAGGTCACTTGGAAGGCTGGTTAAAATACAGACTGTTATCCCTCAACCCTAGCGTTTTTGATTCAATAGGTCTTTGATAGGGCCCAAGAATTTGTATTTTTAACAGGCTCCCAGGTGATGATAAATGCTGTTACTGCCACTGTTCCAAGTATCACATTTTGAAAACCACTGCTATACATAATGCTGTCTCGTCTGACCCAATATACACATAGTACCTAGGTATAGTAATCATATATATTTTGGTTGGTTGGGAAACTCCCCCCACCCCCAAAAAGAAGGTGTAACAGGATGTACATGCTACTTTAAATCAAGTATGAGTTTTTGGTTATTATAATAACTGGACACTTTACAGTATTGAACAGAGAATGCATTTGTCTACTTAAAGTGAATTTATCTGGTGCCTGGGTGGCTCAGTCGGTTAAGCGTCTGCCTTTTGCTCGGGTCATGATCTCAGAGTCCTGGGATCAAATCCTGCATCAGGCTCCCTGCTCAGTAGGGAGCCTGCTTCTCCCTCTCCCCTTCCCCTCTGTTCCTGTTCTCTCTCTCTCTCTTTCAAAATAAATAAATAAAGTCTTTTAAAAAAAAATAAAGTGAATTTATTCTTATCTAAGAATGATCAAAGAATCATGAGATAATCTGAATTATCTTCCAGGAAAAAGGAAGAACTTTCTCCACTTACTCAATTTTAAGGTATAGTAGGGAAAAAAGTTACTTTATAATTTTACTCCATGAGTTCTGTTTGTTCGTCACATTGACTACACAAACATAAATTTAATAATAAGAAGAAAAGAATATGTGAGTTCACTAAATGGAAAGTTAACATTAGGTCTACCTAGGTCAAGGAGAGTAAACAGGAGTATCAGCCATCACTTCTACCAGTGATTTCCAAGTTTGGGCTTTTTTTCCTTCTCTGAGGGTGGAATTTTCAGGCATACTATCCCCATCTGATGTTCAAGATGTTGAGCTGTTTTAGGTTTAAATTACACTTGCAAATCAATTCCAGAATAATTCTCAAGGGTTTCTGATTGGCCCGACTTGCTCATTCCTGTACCAATTATTATTATACACAATGCTCTCCATAGCCAGGCCTGAGTCCCCCAAGTTGGGGGAAAGGTTTAGCCCTAACTGACTCACAAGAAAGAAGAGATTCTTTTAACAGAAGCATGGTGAAGCAAAACGTTGCAGGACAGGTAAAAAAATATATATATCTATCATCTATCTATCAATCATCTATCTATTATCTATCTATCTATCTATCTATCTATCTATCTATCTATCTATCTATCATCTATCCAACTAGTCATTGCAGTCCACACTATGTTAGTACTTAGTAATTACTCGATAAAATTGGATGGATAAGTGAGTCATTTATAAGTATTTCTTCTTTATTTGCAGTAAATTGCTCCCAGATCTTTTTTATGACAGTCTCATGGTATGGCTTTTAATGTTGAACCTCAGGTTTTTAATTTCTTATATTGCAAAAACATTTCAACAATTAGTATGTAAGATTAAGCAATAGGGGCACTTGCATGGCTCAGTCAGTTAAGCGTCTGCCTTCGGCTCAGGTCATGATCCCAGGGTGCTGGGATCGAGCCCCGCGTCAGGCTCCCTGCTCATCAGGAAGTCTGCTTCTCCCTCTCCCTCTGCCCCCTGCTTGTGCTCTCTCTTTCTCAATTAAGTAAATAAATAAAAATCTAAAAAAAAAAAATCATTAAGCAATAGATGCTTCCCAAGGATGCCTTATAAATCTGGGAATCTTAATTTGCTTAATCCCTCCAGCACACTTCTACTTGCATCTTTTTCAAAGATGTGTAGTATTATATATGTGTTTTATTTTTTTTAATTTTATTTATTCATTTGAGAGAGAGCAAGAGAGAGAGCATGAGCAGGGGGAGGGACAGAGGGAGACAGAGAAGCAGGGGAGCCCAAGGTGAGGCTCCATCCCAGGACCCAGGCCTGGATCATGACCTGAGCCGAAGGCAGATGCCTAACCAACTGGGCCACCCAGGTGCCCCAGATTATATATGTTTTCTAAAATGGCAGTTGAAGACAGAATTTTACAGACCTTCCAACCTGGGAAGGGAATGAGAGGGAAAATAGAAGGTGATTTCATAGATTTTTGTCCTTTGTGTAAAAGTGTGCCATGACTGAGCCTCTATTTATAATGAGAATTAGTGGTATGAAGAAACTAGAAAGTGTTTGAGCAAGAACCAGTTGGGGTTATTTAAAGGCCTTTGAAAACATACTGATGACTTTTTCTCAGTAGTTAACAAAATCTTCCTAATAAACTGCTTGGTTATTCTCTACTGGATAGATCGGAGCTTGTGTATAGTTTTGTAACTGCTGGTAGAGAGGATCATGACCATGCTCTTAAACAGCCACTCCTAAAGTTGGATTATTGATGTAATTAAAGATTTGACCAAAGCTTGAACCTATATTCTAACTGTGACATTGAGATGAAAAGAATGATCTTTAACTGTATGTAAATAGAGGGAGTTAAAATTTACTTGCTCTTAGGAGTGTATGTACATGGTTGTTTCTTTCTGAATTTGGGGGGTGGGCTTGACTTGATTTAGGTGGTTGGGGAATGGAATGATGGATAAAAGATATTGAGAACAATTATTTTACCTCTGATTATACTTTCTGTATTAGTTTGCTAGGGCTGCTCTAACAAAATACTATAGACGGGGTGACTTGAACAACAGAAATTTGTTTTCTCATGATTCCAGAGGCTAGAACATCAAGGTATGGCCAGGTTTGGTTTCTGTGTAGGCTTTTCCTTGGCTGCTCTCTCACTGCATGCTCACATGGCTGTTCCTGTATATGTGTTGTGTCTATCCTAGGCTCCTCTTCGTACAGGGACACTAGTCATAGTAGATTAGAGACCACATTTATGATATCTTAATCACTTCTTTAAGGGCCCTATCTCCAGGTTGTCACATTCTGAGGTACTGAGGTGGTGGGGGAGAACATTAACATATGAATTTTAGAAGGACACAATTGATCCCATAACACTTTCTAATTTCTAATGACCCTAGTTCTGATGGTTTCTAGAAAGAGCTACTTGTACTTGCTTCAGAGATGATATTTGGCAAATTAGCATTTTCTTTTTACTGATAAACAAATGCGGACTTCAGAAGTTAAGGGTCTTGTCCAAAGTCACTGGATGAACAAGGACCTTAACTTCTATTAGAATTCAGAGTTTTCTGTAACTGTTTTTTCTACTCCATCACCATGCCACTTTTTGATGTTTTATTACAACTAGAGGAATGACAATACAACACTGAAATGGAAAATAAGGACGGAAAAGAATTGGGTAGGAAGGATAAATCCTGCCATATGGAAGGTCACTTCAGATCAGAATGGCACCAGATATATATGGATGTGTGCACAGAAAACTCAATACTGACAGTAGAGTACAGCCTTCTCACATGACTGAGTGCACTGGGTCCTGTTTGACCAAGAAAACAGTTGACTTTATTGATTTTATAAGACTTCAAAAATTGGTCAATAGTTCCAATGTGGTTAATTTACCACAACTCTGTTGGCCAAAAAACCCCACAAAAAACAAAGTCTAATTCAAAAGCTTGGTCACATCTCAAATCACTAAATTAATCAATATTTAATTGTCTCTTTATGATTAGCACCATCTTTTTGGTCTAGTACGTTTAAAAATAACAACAAAAATAAATATGGAAAGAAAAGAGGTCCCTGTCTGTACTCAGTTCACATATGGGCTGCTATATTATTCATAACACATTTTAGGCTCTGCTTCATTTAATATGTTCTCTGTGTACACTTGCTAAATAAAAAGTGATATCTTGAAAAAGCAGAAGTTCAGATTTACTAAGTAGTATATAGAACAGCAAGCAGAAACCATTTCAGGTTGGGACTGTTATGAAGAACTTTCTTCTGTGCTATTCATATTAAAATTCCTAAAATTCAGGAACCTTGGATAATCCAACATGAAAGAAGATGAATTGATGAGATCAGATTGCTTTCAGGTGACTCCTTTGTTGTTGTTTTGTTGTTCTTGGAAGAGATAAACTAACCAAAGAAATGGTGGAGATTTCAATATTTTTTTCTTCAGCTCATCTTTAGCTTTTAGAAATACAACACATTTATAAAGAGGGATGAATCCTGGCTTTTATGAAATGAAGAATAGTAGCATAAAAGGGAAGATCATGAGAAATTAAGATATAAATTCTGAAGCAGGTCAAGGGATAGATAATAGATTCCAAGCTTAGATATTAAATCTTACAGTTTCCAAGCTGGCCTCCGGAAAGGACACAGCAGGTTATGAAGCACAGGCCCAAAAGGAACAATATTCCACGCTGCAATCAGAGAAAGAGAGTAATTACATGCATATGTTTGTGCTTTACAGCATTCTGATACTAATCAGTGTGTATTTTTATATATGTAAATACCAGATCAATGGAAAACCCTCCTTGTGTGTATTTAGCTTCATGCACCTCTTTGGTTAGATACATAGATAAATATACACAGAGAAGCTAATTGAATATGAATGAGAATCTACGTTAAAGTAACCTGGATCAAAAACTGGCTGCCACAGGTTTGGAATTCAAGCACTCATGTCTACAAGTTGTAGCATTTTTCTCACTATGTTATTGAAATTGGGAGTTGGTCCAAAGCATAAACAGTAAAGGACTGAATTACTGCAACATGATCTACTCAGAGATACTCCTAAGGCCACCCAGAAGCTCCTGTTGACAGAGGAATCAACCCCCTTACGAGCCCAACTAGTCCCAAATGGCTCATGTGAGCAGGGTGACCCACCCTCGCTACCTTCTTTCTCCCGACAACTTGAGGTTTGGACGCTAACGCAGGGAAATCCACTTCAGGCTAATGTGCTGGAATAGTGCTCCGGGAGTCTGAAAAGAGTCCACAAATCTGTATGTCTTATCTTCACAAACCGCTGTGTTTTATCCTCCTTCCTCGAAAAAACAATTTGGTGGTCTGATGTCTAATTTTCTTTTTCTCACATATGATATTCTGTTTTTTTCTTCCCCTTTCTCTCTCTCTCCTACACATTTTTGCAATGATCAAATTCATAATGAGAATGTAAGCCAGAACACTCAGAAAGGGATCTTTCTCACCAACCACTCCTACATTAGAACCACATGAAATAACATTTTTGCACAGACGGTGAAGACTATTTAGTAGGATGTGCGGGATTTTGGATGGCTGAGCTCATTCACTGATGGGTTGAGATGATTTAGCGACTCCATTGCACTTTGAATGTTGCTTCTTTGGGGTTATTTCACGGGGTTGAACTCATTAGTTTTGTCAGTTACTTTGGAAGTATGTGCACAAAACCTGTTTTACATTGTGGGTAGGCCTCCAGAAATAGTCCTTCATAACTCTAATTTGGAAAACAATTTTGAAAATTTAACACAAAATGTGTGCCATATTTCTTTAACATGATAATGATTAATCTGAAAATAAACATGGATTTTTATAAGTGTGTTCTTTTCCATAGTTTAATGTAACCAACAGCAAAAGTGCTTCATTACCTTTTTTTCTATCCTCCTCCATTCCCTCAAATATCATCAGGCTTTTATTCAATGATTTGGAGGAAATGTGAACTTGGTTGGCTTATAAAATAGGTCTTAATTTTGAAATAAAGTTGATCAACATAATTTTTAAAAACCCAACTATTTAGGGGCACCTGGGTGGCTCAGTTGGTTAAGTGACTGCCTTCGGCTCAGGTCATGATCCCAGGATCCTGGGATCGAGCCCCGCATCAGGCTCCCTGCTCAGCAGGAAGCCTGCTTCTCCCTCTCCCACTCCCCCTGCTTGTGTTCCCTCTCACGCTGTCTCATTCTCTCTCTCTGTCAATTAAATAAATAAATAAAATCTTTAAAAAAAAAAAAACAACTATTTAAATATATATATATACACATACATATATATATGTATATATATATTAACATAAGCAACACCATCATATTTTAGTGATTTAAAAAATTGACTTGATTTAAGCTATAAAAATTCCTTGGTGATGTAGCTACTACCGTTTATGAATATGACTTAGCTTATAGCACATTTTCACCTTTTCAAGGATTTTACTCTCTCTCTTGACTAGAACTCATGCTATAAAAGAAGAAACAAGACACTGTGGAAAGAACAGGAGGTTTGGAATTTAGCAGTCCTGAAAAAAGTAATGAAGCTTACTTAGCTGGACTTTCCTAATTGGAAAAAATGGAGATACCTTGAATTGTTTTTAAAGATTAGAAATAATATAGTAAAATGTCTAACATAGGGCCTGGCTTGTAGTGTTTGAACTTGTAGGTTCTCAATAACTGGTAGTATTCTTTAGTTATTGTTTTCCACCATGTTTTCTACATACCACCTAGATATATGCTTACAAAAGATTTGTGTGTAGGAATTTTTGCCAAATGTGTTCATTGTTACCTGTTATTTTTAACATCTTTATTGAAATATCTTTGATATATAAAAATTGTATCTATTTAAGGTGGAGAGCATGATGGTTTTGAGGTATGTATACATTGTGAAATGATCAACACAACCAAGCTAAAGAATTTACCCATCACCTCTACATAGTTACCACCTATGTATGTGTGTGCCTGGGTCTGTGTACATGTGTATGGTAGAAGATTCAATTTAAGATCTATCTTTTTAGCAAATTCTGAGTATGCAATACATTATTGTTAACTAGCATCACCATGCTTTACATTAGAATCCCAGAACTTATTCATCTTATACCTGAAAGTTATCCCCTATGACCAATATCTCCTTAGTTTACCAATCTGACCCCCACCCCCTTACAACCACCATTCTACTCTGTTTCTATGAGTTCAACTTTCTTAGAGTCCACATCTAAGTGAGATCATGCAGTATGTGCCTTTCTGTGCCTGGTTTATTTCACTTAGCATAATGTCCTCCAGGTTCATTCATGTTCTTGCAAATGGCAGACTTTCCTTCTTTTTTTAAGGCTGAATAATATTCTGTTCTATGTATATATCTTGTTTTTATAATCCATTCATCTGATAATGGGCATTTAGATTGTTTCCAGACTTAGGCTAATGTGAATAATGCTGAAATGACCATGGGAGTGCAGAATCTCTCTGAGATCAAGATTTAATTTCCTTTGGATATATAACTAAAAGCACTGTTACCTGTTCTTGGTGGTCTTTTGCCACGGCACTCTGACCGAAGAGGATCGAGGTGACTAGCTTATAAGGCTGGCCGCAGCAAAATCTATTTACAGAATGGAAAATTATCCTCCTTTCACAGGCCTGTTGGCCCTGTCCTGGGAACAGCAAATGGACAAAGAGGCAAGCATGAACTTTCCAAGGTGATTTTTTTAAAGGAATCTAAATTCATTTCCAAAGGAAAAACAAAGAAAGAAAAAAATGGTTCAAAATGATGTCAGAAATAATATTTAAACACTGATAAGGCTGATTGATTATTATTTTCTTATTTTATTCATGACACATTCTGTGAACACATCTAATGAGCATACATTGACTCATATTCTCCATTCATTACTAGGATTTATTGACCCTAGAAATTAATATTTACTGGGGCAAAACAGCCACTGACTTTTCTTGCAGGTCAATAAATCCGGTGATGGAGGAACACCGAACCAGGAGTCAGTACATTTTTTTCTTGGTAGTTGTTTTTTCGCTTGGCTCTAGGAAGAATGTCAGTGCAGCTGCCTGCTTCCAGTGGGCCTATCATGTTTTTTAAAAATTTAGTAGCTGACCATTTAGAATCTGTTTCCAATTTACATTGTGCACTAATAGGGCCTGAATGTAAAATTTCCTTCAGATGCATTAATATGTGTAGGTATAATGAAGTCAAAGCATATTTATCATAGTTAAATTTCATAAATAATGCCAGAAGAAAGAAAAAGAACAAAATGGTAAACTTAATGCATGTGACAATAGCCTAGGAAATTTTACACAATTTAATCATGCATTTCAAAGGATATACCTGAGATCTAGTCAAGTTACTCCATCTTTCTAGATTTCAGTTCTTTTTTCTGTGAAATGAAGTGTTTGAATTTGTCTTTGAGGTCTCTGTCAGTAATAAGATCCTCCCAAGAAAGTATGCAGGCTTTTCAAAAGTTGGAATTTGTGGATATGGGTTATTCTTTCAATCTGAACCCCATGGGGAAACTATTCAAGATTTGGGAAGAAGACATAACAAGGAAATGGGGCCCATCTCTCTCTCTCTCTCTGTAAATATACATATATATTTTTTCAGAACCATTTGTTTTGTATAAAAATGAATATTGGGAGCTTCTTGATTTACAGAAAGAATGGAGTAGTAAAAATATATGATTTGAAGTTTAAAGATCTGGTTTTAGAACCTACATCTGTCCTGAGCATGTGTGTTTGTGTGTGTGCAAATCCATGTGTGTGGGGGTGTGTGTGAGAGTTAAATTAGAATTAATGTGCACCTTCTGTGTATGGGTCATTTCTCAAGTACTCAGTCATCATGACATCTTGAAGAGTTGTGTGTTTCTCATGGAGAAAGACCATGTTCAGAGAAATCAAGTGACCTCTCCAGAGTGAGTAGTTGGGCTGTTATTTGAATTTGTGCTGGCCTTACTTCAAAGATGATGCTCTGGATGGTTGCTCAGCTTCTCTGAACTCCTATTCCCTCTGTTGCAAACTGAGCCCCAGTTCAAGGAGAGAAGGCACTGGAAAACTGTATTACCTGCAAGAGTCCAACATCAGTGTTAACTGTGACTGGGGATTATAGTGATGATCATCTTATCTTAGGGACCACCATGTGGAAAATATTTCCCAATAAAAGGCCATCATGAGTAACACAAAACTTAAAATTGTAAGTATATCTAGGACCCAAGCAGGTCTTCAAAAAATGCTTAGGAAATCCTTCTGGCAAAAATGTCGAGTATGTGGAATGTGTAGAGAGATATGGGTTCTTGACCTTTTCCTCCACTTAGTGGTGCCCCATCTTCCGTCCCTCACCTAGATGCTCAGGTCTTTCCAGTTCCCAGATTACTCTAAAATTCATTTAGGTGTACATTTATAACAGCAAGAAGGCCAAAGACCAGAGGTTCATGGTATGGGTTTTGCATTCAGAAAGACTTGGGTTTGAATCGCAACTTTGCTGCTTATCAGCTATTAAATTTAAGAAATAATATTCTGAGGCACCAGTCTCCTTCCCTGAATAATGCGGATAATAAGAAGAATGACCACATATGTTTGTTGAGAGGATAAATTAGGTAGTGGCACGTGAAGCATAATGAGCACTGCCTGGCTCACCCAAGTTCCCATTACAGTAGTGCCCCCTCTATGCACAGTTTTACTTTCCGTGGTTTTGGTTACCTATGGTCAACCACAGTCTGGAAGCAGATGATCCTCCTTCTGAGCTTTCATGAGAAGGTCCATAGTAGCCTAATGCTGCGTCACATGCCTATGTCATTCACCTCACCTCATCTCATCACGCAGGCATCATATCATCTCACATCATCACAAGAAGAAGGATGAGTTCAGTACAATAAGATGTTTTGAGAGAGAGAAAGAAATCACATTCACATGACTTTCATTACAGTATATTGTTATAATTGTTCTATTTTTATTATTAGTTATTGTTGTTAATCTCTTAATGTGCCCAATTTATAAATTGAACTTTATCATAGGTCTCTATTCACAGGAAAAAAAAACCAGTATCTATAGAGTTTGGTACTATTCATGATTTCAGGCATCCATGGGGGGTCTTGGAAATGTATTCTCCATGGAAAGGGGGGACTACTATAATAACAGCTTAAAAGAGTCGCCCAATCATTTTAAGAGGCATAGTCTTCACAGGTGATCAAATTCAAGTGTAAAGAGAGAGTTGAGTTATGTTATATTAATGTAAGATGTTATATCTTCTCTCCTTCCCTGAAATGGTTTCTCATAGATATTTACTACTGTCTAGAGGCAATGCTTGCTCTGGTCCTGATGATTTCTTTTTTGTACTGGTACCAATAAAAAGTTACCAATACAAAAGAGAATTGAGCCCTCTACCTGGCCACATCATTTTTGCAAAATTCCTTATCTTGAGATCTTTTCTATAACTAGAATGCTCCCTGAGGTCCCTGGCAATGCACAAGTCTGGGACTCCTTGTCTTTACAATAGCCAGACTGGTATTGAGGCATTATGGCCAGAGAGTCATGAGATACAGGGAGTGGACAGTGATCTGGGAAGTCTGGTGCTGGTCCTGGCTCTATGAGTAAACTTGGGGGGCCATGAGTGAAGGATTTAACTAGCAAGGACCTCACATTCCTCATCTATGAATTGGGCAATGATGATTATGTTACAGGAGTGTTTTGGGAAGGGGATGATATCTTATAATCATAGATTCATGTGGGGGGTACATATAGGAGCTTGCCTTCCTTCTTCCATCTGCCTTTATCCCCTCTCTGTCTTTGTCCTTCCCCTCCCTCCACTCCTTCCTTTATTTGGTCCTCCCCTGCCAACTGCCAGCTGTCCTCAGAGTATCAGCTTCTCCTTCTGTAACATCTCAAAAGACCCTTCACTTTCTATAGTGGAGCACTTATCCCAGGGTAATATGACTGCTTGTTTAATCACCTGACTTCTTATAGGCACTACAAGCGCCATTAGAACAAGGCTTCTCCTTTGGTTGCTGAATTGTGTATCACCGCCACCCAGCATGGTGCCTGACACACAGCAGATATTCGGCTGCTCTTTGTTATGCCAAGTTCTGTGACGGGCACTGGAGAAAAATAGTGAACAAGACCCTTCATGGGCATCACTGAGTGATTCTTTAGGCAATCCTTGACTCATTCCACAGTCATCTCATGAGCATCTACCACGTGCCAGGGGCCACCTGGGGATCCATGGGTGCACAATACAGATGCTCTCTTGGCTCTCAGGGATTTATATTCTAGTGAGTGGAGACTGACTGTGAACAAAGGCATGAATGAGATGGCCCCAGACAATTGGTCTGAAAATGACATAATAGAATGATAGATCGACAATGGTAGTATGTAGGGGTTATTTTAGATCATGTGCTTCTGGAAGCCTCTCTGAGGAGGTGATGTTCCACCTGAGAACTGATGACAAGGTGGGGCAGCAAAGAAGGACATTCCCTGCAGAGGGGATACCATATACAAGAGTCTCAAGTTTGGTGGAAGCTTGGATTGTTTGAGGAAAAAAGGAAGGAGGCCTGCATGTCTAGTGTTGTGGTATTGGGGGTGAGTGGGGGGGGTCGGGTCAAACAGGACAGCAAAGGCTTTACAATTTAGAGTCCCTGGATGTATCTCCTTGTCTGGTCTCTGTTAGGTTCTCAGTGCTCAATGAAACCACTGTGGATGGGTTCCACAAGCAGCCAGCCCCATAATTTAAACTCAAGAAGCACTAGAGAAAAACTTAAAATGCAGGAGACCTCTGCAAAACAAAACAAAACAAGACAAAACCCAATACACACATGTAGTTCAAAAAGCAGGAAGGAAAGAAAACTCTAAAAATATGGAGGAGATTCCATTTCCATAAATGAATTTCTTTTAACAAAATAAATATTTGCAAATGCCTGCTTTCTATACTCAGTTGAATATCTCTTATATGAAATAAAGGCAGGCTGGAGAAAAAAAAAAGGAAAGTCAGCTCCTGAGTTACTCTCTGAGAAAATGTCCTGTGCTGTTCACTCCTGGAAAACGATGGAAGGACACAGATTAGAAGGGACTGAAATTCCACATTCCACAATTTTGTAGGAGAAATAGTTCCTGTAGGAAGATTTTCTTAGGCCACGAATCTAGAGGGGAAAGGAAACACAGTTTGTCTGCTGTTTTGTTTATAAACAGATCTCTCTTAAAATGTTTTTTGTTTTTTTATTAATTTGTGTACTGTTTTCCAGAAGGAAAAAATGTTAGTGCTGACACCTTGCTCCTTCATTCCTTTCCCAGAACTCCCACATTTTTTACTGATGCTGTCATTAGGGAATGCCAGGGAAAAAGCTTAGTGCTTTCTGTGAAAATTGTTTCACTAAGGGGAAGCAAGACAGCTAAGTGATAAGATAATTTAAATGGCAGCAGGAAAGACACTTAAAGTGGCTGAGGGTATAAATGACAGAAAGAACAGAAATGAGAGGTTTGGAAGATGTGGTATGGGCATCTGCTCAGAAGACCGTGGGAAAGGACACCCAGAGCACGGCCCTAGTTTGCATTTTTCTATCAGAACAGGAACTTCTTGTGGTTGGAAATAGAAAAGACAGCTATTGAAAAATAATCTTTCAAATAAAAAGGAATGTAAAAGGCCTTTTTAAAAGGAAGGGAAAAAGACAAAGCATTTACTGGGTCCCTAGCCTGGGCCAGATACTGTGGCTAGTACTTGGTATTTTTATTTATTCCTCACTCAACCCAATAAGGCAAGCATCACTATTTGCTGTTAATAAGGGAAGAAATTAGAAGCTCCAAAATTGTAAGACAGTCATTCAAACATCATCTTGCTGGCATGCAGCAAAGCTTTGATTTGAATTAGATTTCTTTGATTAGCTATACAAATTATATAACCACAAACATTTATGGAAATGTGTTATATGTGAGACACTGTGCTCATGGAGTTCTGTGCATTATTATTGAGATAGGCATGATTTCTTATTTGAGATGAAGAAACTGAAGTTCAGAGAGATTAAACAACATGCTAGGGTCAGAGTCAGTAAATTCCAGAGCCAGCATTTAGCTCTGAGATTTCTTTTCCTGTCCACGTCATTTTAGTTTTGCAAATACATGATGAGCTACGAAGATAAAAAAATCATTGGGCAATGTGCTGGATTTGACTCAAAACGGAGGTGATTTCTTTGGCCTCAGAATGTTTAGGCTTTTGTTGTTGTTGTTTTGTTTTCAGCCAATATTTAAAAATTTAAAAAGTGAGAGATCTGGTAGACCTGCATTCTACAAGACATATTGTCCATTGGAGAGACATGGGCTCTCAGGTTTACAACAGTTTTTGTATTTCAATCATGGCTTCCTCGTATTATTCTTCCACATCTGTTTCACTAGCTTATGTTGGCTGCTTGGTCTTGCATGTATTTGAGACACATGCTGAAATATTTATGCCTAGCATTAGTTCCTGGAAGACTCAGGTTCTAGCTCCATTTCTGTGAGCAGAGAATGATAAGTAGTAACGAGTTTCCTTGTTTTATTTTGCACTTAGTGTGGAATATCATGGTTCACATTCTCGCTGTGTGATGTTCTGTTTGTGTGACCTTGGACAAATGGCTTAACTTTCCTATATCTTTATTTCTGTGTTTATTGAAGGGGTATATCAGGGGCACCTGTGTGGCTCAGTTGGTTGAGTGTCCAACTCTTGGTTTCAGCTCAGGTCATGATCTCTGGGTGGTGAGATTGAGCTCTGTGTTGGGCTCCACGCTGAGTGTGGAGCCTGCTTGAGATTCTCTCTCTCCCTCTGCCTCTGCTCCTTCCCCTGCTTATGTGCCCTCCCCACCCTCCAAATAAATAAAGAAAATCTTAAAAAAAGGGGGGATGTGTCATTAGTACTTACCTGATAATATCATTACAAAGAGCAAATAACAGTTACTGGCTCCTAATATATACAAATGTGTATGTCTATATATGTAGATGTATGTAAGATAGAAACATACCCATATTCTTAAATAATAAATTACCTGCAAGTCAGTGTGTATTAATGGAAAACCATTCAAGAAGGAGTAAGGTAAACTAGAGAAACAAAATGACATTTGAGATCTCAATTATAATATTGACATCAGTATTTTTGGGGATGTGAGGGAAAAACATGATAATATGCAGAATTTTTCAATTGTGAGGTGAGTATATACATGTACAATGGTATTTCAGTTTTAAATATCAGACCAATCAGTTCATATATGTTGAGAATCTATGTGTCTTTCACAATTATAGGCAATGACTGGGGTGATTAAGAGACATAGGTCATGCTCTTTAGTCTATAATACCTTATAATTCATCAAACTTATAGTAATTCTATATAATTCTGTGTATGCCATATTCTTCCACGTTGAGGTAAAAATACCTTGATAAAACACAATTCAAATCCCATCATATTTTTTTTCTAAACCCTTCAGTTATTTCATTTTATTTAGAATATTATTCCATAATTTGCTTTTTACTTTGAAAAAAAATTAAAGTATAGGCATGCTTAATGCTATTTTATACTTAGAATAACTATGGTGGCTGAAAAAATAAAATCTAAGCATTGCCATTTTTCAAAGATCCAGATTTTTAAACCACTGTAACCTTAATAAAAATTATAGTCCCTTATGGTCCAGTCTTTGCATGGAGTAGAGTTTAAACAATCCTACTTTAAACACTTATTAGCAATTAAATAGAAATTCTAATCTTTATTTTAATCTCTCAAAAGACATTAAAGGAGATACAATTCATAGCCTGTAGCAAACTTGTCACAGTTTCCTTCTTGATTTTGCCATTAACTTTATTTATTTATTAACTATTTTAAATTGAATTTAATTAACATATACTGAATTATTAGGTTCAGAGGTCGATTTCAGTGATTCTTCAGTTGCATACAATACCCAGTGCTCTTTACATCCCATGTCCTCCTTAATGGTGATCACCCACTTACCCCATCCCTCCATCCACCTCCCCTCCAGCAACCCTCAGTTTGTTCCCTATAGTTAAGAGTCTGCCACTAACTTTAAACCTAAATTACTCATAAGCTTTCATCAGAGGAAATCAACTAAAGTTCTCCCTGGTCCCAGTTTGTGAGGTGATTCTTGTTCATTCAGTCTTGTGACCAAACACCAAATTCTTTCTTATTTAGACCAAGTTTATTTCTCTGGCTCTGTGCTGTCCTTTTTTCCCTGTCCCTCAATCCTTTCTCTATCTACTAGTTCTTTGCACTATACCTTAAAAAAAAAAAAAAAAGTTCAATAATCTTTGCAAAGAGCAAGTAAAGGCTGCATGACATTCATTTCTCCATTCTAAACAGTGAGAAGGATTGAATATAATCTAGGTTACTTTCAACTGTTAAGCCTACTGCTTTATTTTCACAGCCAGAAGTGACAAAAGCTCATATTCTTCAGTGTATATTATTAATGAAAGCATCATGATCATCATCAAAATTAGTACCACCACAAACATCAACATCCTCCTTTCATCATCATCAGCATCATTATTATTTACTTTTTAAATTATTTAGGATGTGCCGCCATCATACTAAGTCTTTTACAAGCATTACCTCATGTTCATGGGATGATGAGTTCTACAATAATCCAGAAACCAATTCCTTCTTTTTCATATGGCTTCAACCTCATGGCCCAAGATGAGTTCATCAGCTTTGATGTCATGTCCACATTGCATTCAACAGCAAAGAGGGATAGGAAAAGTAGAGGGCACAACTCAACTAAAGGTATAACCTGGAAATCGTACATTTCTTTTTTGTCACATTTAATTCGCTAAACACTAGGGTTTCTATTATAAATGAAGGAGAGAATGGATCTAGCAGGCACCTGGTAGTCACTACTAAAGGGGTCTTGTATTTTTTGTATCTATTGCAGCATGTAGCACAGGCCTTGATATAAAGTTCCTGTTCAAGAAAATCTCATCAATAGAAACAGTAATCCCTGAGATATAAGAAAGTTGTGAACAACTTTTGACTTCAGAAAGGTTTTATGAAGATGTAGATTTTTTTTGTTGGGCTCTGAAGACTGAGATCTGGGTAGGTGGAGGGGATGTATAGGTGATTCATGCAGGAGTTTCTTATGAGGAAGCAGGGGTGGGTATAAGGGTGTTATATGTGAGGGCCTATAAAGAGAAGAACCCAACTAAATTCTTCCAATTGCTTGGAATAGGAAGGGATACTGACAAGACACTCTTCCTTACCAAAGTTTAGTCAGGCTTTTCTGACCCTCTTCTCAACTAGGCTATCAACTTTCAGCTTCTCTGTCTGTTTTTGCATTGGCTACTTGAGGCAAAAATCCTGCTAAATCCTGATTTATCAAGAATCCCCACCATCTGTATCTGATCACTCTCAATATCCAATTGAATTCCCAATCTCCTGCCATCCTCCAGGTGATACCTGTTTATTCTGGCCTCCTTCCGCAAGAATCCTGTGTTTAACAAGAATTCCTCCCTATCCCTGATGTTTCCTCCTACTAATCCTCCATCCACTTCTACCACTCCTCCCCCACCTGCTCCTTGGCTACAAATCCCCACTTGTACTTGCTGTATTCGGATTTGTGTCCAGTTCTATCTTGAGATCTTTTTTTTTTCCCCTCGTGCAAGAATTCCTCAATAAAATCTATTTTCATCACTTTACTATCCAGCTCTGTATTTCTTTGACGGTACTTGGTGTTGTCAAGCCTGGGGGAGTCTTTAAATCTAGACAACAGACAACTGAACTGTGACTTAATTTGCTAGATGAAATAGTGAGCTGTATAAGATCTTAATTAAGTGAATGCCATGACCCAAGTCATGTCCTAACACATGTGTCCAGAGCCATGTGTAGGATGGATTGAAACAGAAGAAGATAGGGATCAGCTAGAAGAGAAAAGAGACTCTTTCCTGATATTCAGATTTAAATGGATGAAAACCTGTTTGAAGTGGGAGCAGAGAGACTAGCAAAGCATTTTAAAAGGAAGAACTGACTGAATTTAAAAAATTTTCAGATTAGTTATTGAATCTGAAGAAGAAGCCATTGAAGATGATATCAAATTGTCTTGTTTTGAAGGTTTGGATAATGACAATGCTGATTTTAAAGATTTTATTTATTTTTTTGACAGAGAGAGACATAGCGAGAGCAGGAACACAAGCAGGGGGAGTGGGAGAGGGAGAAGCAGGCTTCCCCCTGAGCAGGGAGCCCGATGCGGGGCTCGATCCCAGGACCCTGGGATCATGACCTGAGCCGAAGGCAGACGCTTAACGACTGAGCCATCCAGGCGCCCAACAATGCTGATTTTAGGAAAGAAGGTGCTGGAACGAAAATACAGATGCCTTTGGGAGAAGATAATGGACTTTCTGAAACTGGGATAAGAATTGAACACCTAGTTCTAGGTGTCTGAAATATAAGGACAAATGTGAAGTGTAAGGCATAGATCAGAGGTCTTGAAATCTGACCTGCAGATATGGAGACTGGGCTTAGCAAAGGGTATTAGTGGGAACAGTTATGGCCTAACCACACAATCCTCCCTGTCTTCGTGCAAGACACAAGTTTGATGAAGAGCTAGAAATCTCCTGGTGACATAGCGAGTACCTAGACTTATTGTCATCTGACCTCCAGCTGATGTTAATAGAGGCACAGTTCTATGTGAGGCCCTCCTACTGCAAGACAAATCACTTCAGTTGCTGAGGTAACTGGATTTACTTTTTGCTCCTTTGTTTCCGAACCAGTTTTGGAACTCCTGACAGCACTGTGTGATTTTTTTTTTTTTAAAGATTTTATTTATTTATTTATGTATTAGCGAGAGAGAGAGAGAAACAGCATGAGAGGGGAGAGGGTCAGAGGGAGAAGCAGGCTCGCCGCTGAGCTGGGAGCCCGATGTGGGACTCGATCCCAGGACTCCAGGATCATGACCTGAGCCGAAGGCAGTCGCTTAACCAACTGAGCCACCCAGGCGCCCAGCACTGTGTGATTATTCTTAGGCCTGGAATGTGATATTTTGCAGAGAATCTGAGGGAACTTCTATGTTTGCCACCCTGGACTTAGAGGTTTGTTTTAGTAGTAAGATGCTGATTAGGATTCAGTGCTGCATTGCAGTGAGCCTGCCTGAATGCATCTTGTAGGAGTTGTATTTTCTAATCTTTTAGGTCCAAAGTTGTAATGTTGGACTCACCACTTAAGAGGCAGCCAGAATAATCCTTTAAAAATTTAAATATAATTCCTCTGCTCAAACATACCCAATGTTCCATTTATATTTTTTCTCATGATAAAACAAGTTCTCACTGACTATAGGACTCTGAGTTATCTGGTCTCAGCTCCCTCTCTGACCTCATCTTCTACCTCTATCACTCCTCCCTCAGCCTTAAGGCCTCCAGACTCTATTCCTTTGCAGGGAAATGTTCTTCCCCCAGATGTGCCAATGGCTCCCTCCTTCCTGGAGGCTGTCGAGTCTCAGCAAGTTTGTCCCTGACAACTACATAAAACATGGTGGCCCCACCACCCCCTCAACCTGTGTTATTCATCTTTGTAGGACTTAATACAAACTGATGTGCTATGTCTTTATTTTTTCATTTGTGCATTGCCTCATTCCCTCTCCTCAGGAGAATATAAGCCTTATGAGGGCACAATATTTGACCATTATTGAGACAGGGAACCTGAAGGAACCCCATGAAAGACTGTTTTTTTGCCACCTCTATTCTTGCTAGGACCTACTCCCTGCACCTTAACCACCCTTTATAGAACAGATAATGTATGCCTTCCTTGTGAAGGTCAAGGAGTTAATGATATCTTTGGAGTCTTCCAGCACAATAGATAACATCTATGGAGTGATTGGGTGGGGGCGTCAAGAATGTTTTCCAAAGGGCACCTGGGTGGCTCAGTTGGTTGGGCAGCTGCCTTCAGCTCAGGTCACGATCCCAGGGTCCTGGGATCGAGTCCCACATCGGGGTCCTGGCTCAGCGGGGAGCCTGCTTCTCCCTCTGACCCTCTCCCCTCTCATGCTGTTTCTCTCCCGCTCACTCTCTAATAAATAAATAAATAAATAAAATCTTTAAAAAAAAAAAAAAAAAAAAGAATGTTTTCCAAGACCACTGAACTCACCAGGGCCCCTGGCTCTGAGGCATAAGTGACTTATGGAGGACACCTAAACACTAGACTTTGTTTTAATCAGTTACTGGATGCCTGAGAAGACACACACACTGGACCACAGTCCTCAATAAAAATTCCAGCTCCAAGCAAAGAGCAGACTCGCTCTTCTTTCCTTTCTGAGTCTCCCAGACGCTGTCTGTATCTGCACTCTCTCTCTCTTCAGTAACCTCTGCTCTTACTTCCACTCAGCTCTCATTGATTCCTATCCTGTGCAAAGCCAAGAACCCTCTTGGCTAGTCCTATGGGATCCCCTCAGGGTCCTAGGACCCAGCCAGCCTGCATCACTAATATAAAGAGCATAAGCTGGATTCCAATGCAGAAAACAGTGATACATAGTAAATATCAACATATGTTTGCTAAATGAATACATTTGAATGAACAGGTGTTGGGGTAAATTCCAGCTCTTTGGCTAGATGGCAAATAGTCTAATTCTTTTGTTACAATAATCACTGCTTCCAGCTCAAGTTCACAAATGGGCCCCATCCTTACACTGTCTGTAATGTCCCAACCAGAACTGGTAGCTTTCTCCTCTAATCCACTATATCTAATTCTAACATGTCTTTCTCTGTGTGATTTATAGCTGTGTGGATGTGGGTTTGTTATTTACAATGAAGCCCGAGTTTCGTCATTTGAAATGTGGAGAATACCATTTCTCTCATGGTGTGTAATAAGTGAAGATCAAGGAGATAGCCTAAGGATGGTGCGTGGCATGGGCTCTGGGCAGTTCTTCAATACACGCTGCCTGAAATTTTCAGTTTAGTTGCAGGTTCTTGAAGAGCAGCATCATGAGGTTGGACATGAGGGAAGAGCTGACCATCCCTTTCACAGAGCAGTGATAGCTGAGATTGATGTATAGGATGAATTTCTGATTGTACACATAGAAATGGATCTTGAAATATTTTTTTTTAGTATGGATGATTGCAGAGCCTCCATTAACTCAAGCAGTGTGGGAATATTGCACATGCACAAGGACCAGAGATTTTATTTCAGTCTTGAAAATATTCTCAGCCTAGACTCTGGTTATTGATGATTTGGGTTGCTCTCATCCAGCTGAGAAAAGGATGATATGTTAGTTTTTGAGCTTAAAAAGATATTCTAGTGCAACCTTATCTGATTCCCAATTTTAGGCCTGCCAGAATTGAAACTCAACCTTAACTATAATCATCACCAAACATTACTTTTGAAGCCCTCCCATGGATATGGAGCCGTTCAGGATGCAATAATATACCATCTGTCTCCTGAGTTAGAAAAATAAGTTAGAGAAGGTGGGGCAGGGGTGGGGGTATAGGGCAGGGGTGTCCCCTGACTCAGAGGATAGGATATATAAAACCAGAGCAGGGGACAGAGGACCTCTTGAGGAAGCCTGAAGACATGCCACACAAAATCCAGAAGAGCTTTCTGCTTGTCACCTGATATAGCAGTTAGGTCTTGGTGTCAAAGTCTTGCAGGATTTTATTGTCTCAAACCTCTGTAGCTTTGTCTCCACAAGATATCTCACCAATACACAATCCCTGTAATCAGGCACTAGGTGTAAAGGAAGACTTACCAGATTCTTCAGTGGGAAGAACTGAATCCAATCAACCCAGACCAGCAGCATGATATAAATTAATTGACAACCAGGCTCTTAATCTTAGTCAAGAAGTGTCAACGTCTAGTGCGTTGGGGTCCCTGGGTAAGGGTCGCGAAATCACCAGGACACAGGGGATGCAGAGCAAAGGCAGCACTTGCAACTGCATACTGCCGTTTATTTCTTGACATCTTATATACTCTTTACAATCAAAATATATTGTTACTGATTAACAATGTA
Organism: Phoca vitulina; assembly: GCF_004348235.1. Taxonomy (NCBI): domain Eukaryota; kingdom Metazoa; phylum Chordata; class Mammalia; order Carnivora; family Phocidae; genus Phoca; species Phoca vitulina. The sequence continues at coordinate 10,947,450 of NW_022589706.1, read as the reverse complement.
AGCATTAAGATATCCCGATACTTCTTTACGCAAGAGAGGACAAAAACAAATCAACTCCGGTTGCACCGGAATAATTACATATCTTAAGTAAATCTCATTCTCTGATCAGCTCTTGTGCAAAGGTACTTCATGACCCATTCCCCGAAACTACATAGAGATAGAATCAAATCCTATGCAGGAATGCTGAGATTAGACAACACCCCGCATATACATTTGAAGCAGGATGTTATCTGATCATCACATCCCCGCACACGAAGCCACTCTCCTCGGTGGGCGTCACAAGGAACAATGTGCCCAAGATTACTCAAAACATCATGAGCCATTTCTCAGCTGACCGGATGCCTGAGGCATAGGCACACAACAAGGCGAGGGAGACTTTTCCCCCTCTCAGGCCTGGGCGTTCCCGACCTTACCCTGTGTGCGCCACAGCACACAAACAATTCCGGCCACAGAGGGCTCACATGCCTATGTTGGCCTCAAAGAAGTATGAGCAAAATTCTCTAGTTTGTCATAATTTGTCATCTTTGGTTGAAAGGTACCATGTTTTCCGAGTTCAGGTGTATGGATAGGAGGTGTATACTTCCTCCTATTCATGCGATGGCTGATGGGAGTGACCTTAATTTAATAATTGGATGTGGAAGAACTGAAAGATTCACAGGGTCCCCAAATCACACCAGAGGAAACAGAATATGTTCCAAGGCACTGAAAAGGATATGGCCTTTTCACAGTGCAGCCATCCCTTCCCCTTAAGGCATTAAAAGTCCCTTGTCATGGATTCTTCTCTCCCAAACTTCCTACAACAGAAGTAGTAAATATTTCAATCTTTTTGGTACAGCGAAATGTGTCACTAACAGCTAGCACATATTTTTGTAGGTGAGTACAAGGTTAACTTTACTCTTTCTGTAAACGCTTTTGCTTCATCGTTTTTCAGTGTTAGGTAATAACAAGCTGGGGAAAAAAAAGCTTCTAACAAATTGTCTGGTGCAAGATTTAAGCTAATTAAATAAACATGGCTCCTGGTGTCTTGAAATTATGTTTAAATAGAAAATATTGATAAAGGAAAGCATACTGAGAGACCTAAGGCTTTCTCTTCATTCATTTAAGCAAGACATTACTGAGCATCTGATCTGAGGCAGGCTCTGTGCAGATGCCTGCAAGTAACTGACTACTTGGAAAAACAGATGTGCTCACAGAGAAGCAAAGAACAAAACAGAAGGTAACAAGCGCCATATTGGGTTAATAAGCAATGCGAAAGGGGAAAGCAGAAAAAGGAAAAATAGACTTTCAAGGTATCCAGCCCCTATTTTTTGGTTCCACTCATCACAGTGGTAATTACGTATCCAATGTCTGTTTTTCTTCTAAAATATGAATTCCAGGAAGGCAGAAGTTAGTGCACTTTTTTTTTTCTGGGATATTACCAGCACCTAGTTTTCGGGACAGAATTCATAAAGGCCTTCAGCCAGGGTAATGCAGACCTTGGAAACTGACCCAAAGGTCCTATTTGATATATTTTTTTTTTTACAGTGAGCACTCAGGGGACCGTGGGGCTGATGACCATTACCTTCACCCGGTGAGCAGATAGGCCCATAGCCAGACTCTACATAGCACTTGGGAGAGGCCAAGAGGCCACAACAGAATCTCATGGGAATGGCAAACGGAGCTTCTCAAAGCACCTGATGAAGTTCTCACCCCGCTCAAGCAGTAGAGATTGCAGTGGGATATCTTCATGAGAATTGGTGGTCAGGGATGTTTGCTCTTCCTATAAAGCTTATCCTACTCAGTCTCCTGGTTTGTACAGCTGTGTCCGAAGCGTCAAGTTGAATGCTTTACTGACAATAAAGGAACTTGCATTCTTTTCCTTTTCTTATTCATATTTTCCCGCAGGGTCAATCGCAGCTTACTAGCACCAATCCAGACACTTAATTAAGTGTTCAATAAGCAGTTTTTGGATGCATGAATATTACATGGATACATTTTCTGATTATAGAAGTCCTTTATGGACATATTAAAAATTTAGAGAATGTGAAAATGCAATGATGACTATTAAAGTCTATTCCAACCTCTATAAGCACAGCCAAACTTGTATAGCATTGAATTTATGTAAGGCCAGATACCCTTCTGTGTATACCTAGGAATATGTATAAAATGCAAAGAAAAAATGCCCCAGGAACATATGGAAGACATCCCCCCTTTTCAAAATATTTTAAGAAAGCTATGATATTTGAAAGGAAAGGCTGGGGCTTGGTTAGAGGTCATAGTTTGCTTTGTAGTCATCACAACATCCCTGACATTTATTTCTTGATTATTTGATTTCTCAAAGGTTAAGAGAGATGTATTAAAGGCTCTTACAAGGACAGTGGCCCTCAGCTTTCCCTGGTATTTCTAACAACGTTTTGATATCCAGATTAAAAAGGTTGATGATTGTTCACTCCAACATTGGGTTGTGTGTTTAATTGTGTGACAATGCTTGGAACTCTTGGCTATTGGTATTGTGATCCCTCCTGCATTTTGGTTTGACTTGTGGAATATTTGTTCATTTTTTTATTTTAACTTTCCTGTAAAGTTTAGTTGCATCTCAGGCAGTTCTTTTCTTTAACATCTTAGTTTCCTCATCTGTAAAATGGGAACGAAAATAGTATTGCCTGAGAGGTTTTCTGTGAAGACGAAAAAATTGATATATCTATGAAGTACTCACCATAGCCCTGATGGTCAATAAACACTAGCTGTTATTACCTTGGATGTGGGACTTGTGTCTTTCATATATTTTATCCCAGTCAGAGGATTCTTGTCCTTTAATAAATCATTTTAATCCTGTTCCTTTATTATTAGAATTGATTTGGTTGGTTTCACTTCTTTATTTTATGCTTTAAAATAACTATATTCCCTTTCTGTTCTTTCTTCAACACCATGGACCATATTTATTTGCATTTGTTTTGTAGAAATCTGGAAAAAAAATACTTCCCATTTTAAACTTTTGGTTTAAATGAGGGGTTATTTTTATGTATTTTAAAATATGTTTTCAGACTCTATTTCTATGATTATCAGAGTGTAGAGACATTTTTTTCCCTCCGCCTTCTGTATGAAACAGAATTTAGCATTCTTTCCCATTTCTGCTGCTATCATCCAGTTATGTTAATGTAATGTATGAATTTGGATATCAGTTGTGCTATCAATGATAACTTTTATATTGTCTCTTAATAATGATTTTCAATGTCCGCTTTCCTTTTGTTAACACTATTTACGATGGAGATCCAGTATTATCCCTTACCAATTTCTGTGTTAACTGCCATCTGTGTTACAAAATACTTTTCCCTGTTATTGAGCCTTTGATTTTGACTCACTTCAGTGTTCGCTAGAGAATGTCTTCAGCTCTTTTTCCCCTGGGTAGCCATGTGGGAGGTTTCTTTTTTCTGAGACTTTGCATTATTTTAGAATTTCTTTCTTTTGGCTTTATACACCAATGAAAACTTGCAGGGTATAAAAATTTATGGATCACCAACTTTTCTCTCATCACAGTTTTGTGAATGTTGCTTTAGTAGATTCTGGTATTTAACATTATAGGAAAGTCTGAGGACAGCTCAATTTTGTCCTCTTTTACACACATTTCTGTTTCTTTCATGCATCTTTGAACATTGGATTTTTTTCTCTATTGTTACAATTAAAATTTCTTCACATGAAACGTCTAGATGTCTTATTCTTCTTATGTCTTGCCTCAAATGCTCTGATTTCCTTTCATCTACCATCTTAAGACATAATTTACTTGCTAAAAATTTCTCTTCAAACATACCATTGCTTCTTCCTCAGTTCAGTTGTCTTAACTCCCTCTGAGGGGCTGTACATTGGCCTCGGGGGCTTTTTCTTTTCCTGTCCTTTACATCTGTTAACATCTCTTCTGTGTTTCTATCTTCACAGTCTCCCTCCACCCCACCCCCACTGAATGAATTTTCTCATGTCCACTGTCACCATTAAACCTTTCTACGTGGATTTTTATTTTGATATTTTAGTTTTTGAACTGTACTCTCCTCACTTTTACTCCCTGATGGTATCCGCTTGTTGTCTCTGCTCTGTGTATCACCCAATTATTTTGTACACTCATGTTTTCCTTTGATGTCATCCTGTTATCCCTTCGTCACCCCATGATTTCTGCTCTTTTTCACAGAGGCCATGGTTTCTTGACTCTCACTGCTGATGTTGTAATAGGTTTTTGTTGTTTGCCTTGTACTTAATTCTCTCTCTAGTTAAGGGAATGCCACAGAACCATTGTTCTGGGAACCAGCGCCTCTTATCCTGCCTCTTCCCCTCCATCACTGTGCTCCAAATGGAAGTGTTCATCTTCACATTTCCACCTCCCTTCTTTGTGACCTTCCACCATCTCTCTGGCTCCATCCTTTATGCTATACTGATTTCTGAAAGTCCATGTTTCTGATGAATTATCATCCTGCCTATACTCCTCTGACAGGGGAAATGCCATCCTGCTTTTTATTTTATGCTTCTCTCGTGAGGAGCTAAAACACCAAGCCAGCCTGCCTTCCCTCCCCAACCCAGAATTCTACTGAATCATCTGTTTTGTTACCCTACAGACCTCTATAAACAAGTGAGTTAAAAGTCAGTGAATGAATGAGCAATGCAGTTCATTTTTACTTTCTTTCAGGTAAATAAGACTACTCTGGTTTATAAAATATATCATAAACCAGTCTGCTATAGATTTTCTTAACTTGGGGCCATCTGTCTTAAATTTTGTGAAAATGCTGCTCAGATTCTGAGAGTAGGTTGTCAGTCAAAATGAGTTTTGGGTATTTTTGTGAGTGTTTCTGTTTGTGTGCATTCAAATGTTGAGGTTATCTATAGGCTTTGCAGTGAGAAGTTGGAAAGCCTGCAGTGGGGGCTGCCAGCCAAAGTCTATTTTTCAAGAGAAATCATTTCTATTGGGGATGGTGGTAGAGGTAGTGGGACCGCGGAACAGTTTCATGGACATGGTGGTATTTTAATTTAAGGGACTGGAGTGATTTATAAAATTGAGAGTCTGAGAAGCAGGAAAGGCCTTTCAGACCATACATGATTATCTGAGTATTAGTTAAGTACATGAGAAAACAGGAAAGAGGAAAAACTCCCAAGGGATAACTGGAGATATTTGAGGTTTTATAAATCTATGTAATCATAATCATATTGTAAGCTAGAACTTGCTAAAACAGGATTGGGTCTGAAGTGCTTAAACATGCAAAGATCATCTATTCTGAAGTGTGTGTGTGAAGACTAAATAAAGCAGTTTCAAGCTTATCTATATTCAGCACACTACAGAGCAATTTGTGGTCTGGGTACCCTCTTAAATAAGGACAAATGCTCCTCTGTTTATGTGGTTTGGTCAACGGAATCTTTATAATTAGATGGATAAGCTTGCCCATATCAGCAATTTGAAGAAGCTCTGATGATTTTATTTGAGAATTTGGCTTTTAAAAATGTAGCAGTTCTCTTTCAATTCATAGTCTCCATTTCTATTACATGGTTTTATTGATGACCATTTGCTTCTTGTCACTTGTAAATGGTTACTTTATTTAAAACTGTGCTTAATGCATTTTGGTAGTACCAAAATATCCACTCATTAAAACTGGTGACATTAAGTCATATTACTTTCATTGAAATGGTTGCTAAGAAAACCATCAGCTCAGGCAATACCAACTGTATTTCAATGGACAAATTAATCTTTTCTTGAAAGCCTCATCTAATCTCCCTTGTTCAACAGGAAGTTTTCTGCCTTGTAGGCATTTGTGATCTTTTGGCAGTAAAGAAGAAATATGATCTTTATAAGTAGAACTTTAAATGATTTTTTGAGAGGAGGAATGCATAAATGTTCTAAAAATAAGATTGACTCTACTTGAATGCAAGTTTCAAAGGGAATGGATTTATAAAGTATTTATTTCTGATAGAAATACCAGTTGGCAGAAAAAAGCACTCTCTTACAGCAGGCAGAGAATAGAATAGGATTGTGAAGGAACCATAGACAAACCTTAATTTATTAAAAATAACGTGTGTACTTTTTCAGACTTCTGACCTTGAACAAAAACCTGTGTATCCAGGTTTTCCTATCTATGAAGTGTGTTCATTCTTTCTACCTTATTTGGAAGATCATTATGAAGATTAATGATGGCTTTTCAGGGCTAAGTCCTGTGTAACTTCTTTTAACAGGAGAGTATGAGTATGTTACCCTCCGGTGAAGCTAGCGCAGACTGAAGTAGCTGAGCTAGCTCTGCTGCCAGCTGTCTCCTCTCACTACACAGGGAGGTTCAGTGGAAAGACTTTTGGGTATGCCTGCCCAACGTGCAACAATTTTCTGAGGACAATCTCGAAAGGCGTCACTGTTTTTAATTACTCCATGCAATGCTGTCTGCTCTTACTATTTTTCCCAGGCATCCTCAGCCAAAGAAACATATTTTTTGAAGTTGTGTCTCAGTGTGCATGGGACATTTCCAGCTGTATCACACAAAGTCAAGTGGCAGATGCTTGGATATCATGCAGCAACCTCTCCCCAGCTCATCATTTCCAGCAAGTGAGCACCAGTACCACCATCCCAATAGACCAATTGTATTTTGGAATATGATGTCCAGCCTTGACTTTTCGAGTGATGTAAGTTTGAGGGGGCTACTCAGTGTTGACTCTGACATAACAAGATGCTTCGTAGTCATGTTGAAAGTTGGAAATATTGTCTTTCTGGAAGCCTGAAGTTTGAAATTCCGTGTAAACATGCAGAGGTGAGTAGCAGAGATGTCATTCTTGAACACATGGAGCTTCTATCTAAATAAGAAGACAGACAAAAAATGGATGATTTAAAGTGTTTGAGTAAGATTGGATCCAGGTTTTATAGGCAGACTCTGAAGCTTATAAACTTTTGCATTCTTTATAAAAAAAGGATAAAAAATTAACTATGAAAAATGAATACTTATTTTGAAGGAGAAAAAAATACAACAAATTGGAAATTCGAAAGAACTGACAAATATCACGAATATAATAAAACCCAGAAAAATAGCATATTACATGTATTAAATAACTTCAAAGACAATGCTAACAATCCTTTCATTTTTCTTCAGTTCTTTGCCATATACTCTCTAGTTCCTTCTTTATATGACAATGATTTTGGAAAATTATCAAAAAAAATTGACAGACCTTTAGAGTGGTCATCAAAACAATGCTTTTTGTTTAGAGTGCTGAGATAAGAGTCATACTCAGAGCATCAAATTGCTTATATTACTGTTACAGGTTTGTGCTCTACAAACAAAGTTTTTGATAAATTGTGTTTTGCAAGATTTTTGTCACCTGAAATCCACCTCTAATAGTGAGTATTACCAATTAGGAAGTCAAGGGCAGGATGAATGGTATATGCCATCTATCAAGGGGAGGTAAGCCATCTTTTGGTGTGAGGAAAGGCTGATTCTGGTGCTGGGAAGTTGAAGAAGGAAGAAAGAAAACCAAAGAGGAAAAATCAAACAAACAAACCTGAGGAGAAAAATGGAGGAAGAGGAACAATGGGGAAGGAATGAGTCCCACTTTTAGGCTGTGCTAAACATTCACCTGGACATCTCATATAATTACAAGGCCTTGCAATAACTTTTATTTTCCTGATTTTACAAATTAGAAGAATAAGGCTCAGAAATTTTAACCAACTTGCTCCAGTTTCATGCAGTTAGCGCAGGATGGGGCTAGAACTGAAACCCATGTCTGCCTAATTCAGATTATCCACTCCATAAACATTTGTTATGAGTGTGTTGTATCTGCCATCCTCTAAGGACTGGAGCTATAAAAATAAATAAAATTTTTTTGTGTTTTCAAGTCAGTTACTGTTTCCCATGGACAGTACTTACAGAATGAGTGGTTTCTTACCAGAAGGGAGAAAAACGTTCTAAGCAATGTGATATGCATCAGCAGAGGCAAAATGGTCTCGCTCAGGGAGAGGTATCAGGGACCATTTCCCCCAACACTGGGGCTGGTACTGGTGTTTAGGATTTGTACCCTAAGCTGAGCACCATTGTGTCAGAAATGAAATGCCCAATTTGTCATGGGCTGCCTTTTAGCACTCTTGCCTTTCTTTTTGCAATTTTCATCTTGGAATGGATATCCATATGCTGTAAGAAAGGCAATATAAGCAATATAAGCCTCAAAACCATTCCAGTGCTTAAGGACTTCCATCTTGTATTTATCAAATCAAGTTGGATGGTAGATATTGATGCAGGGGGTTTTTAATTCAAATTAATTGTCACGTCTCAGTATGTAGGCATTGGTATAGTTCCCTAAAAGGCATGAAGTACTTAGTAGCATGTCACAATCCCAGCACATGCTTTCAACTAATTTAATGATGGGGATGAAGATCAAAGTAAGTGCTGCAATAATGCACATTTAACAATATTTGTTCCATTACTGCAGGCCTTGATTATCTGAAATGGGAGCGCAGTAGTAGATGGCATTTTGATTTGCACTCTAGGACAAGTAAAATAGTTGCATGTCAACCAGGATGAGATATACAGAATGTGTTAAACCAATCTTGTCATTTAATATCTGATGAATTACGAGTGATCACCCTTCCTGAAATATGTCCGTTTCTTCTGCTAGCACACTAAGTATTGTAGTTATAGCCAGTACAAATTGCTGTCTAAATGTATGTTCAATTTAACAACTGTCTGTTAAAGTTATCAACACATTCCAACATCCATTATATAAAAGAACCCCTTCATGCATTAAGGCAGAGTGATTATCAAAATGATGCAGGAAAGGGAAAGACCCCTTGGTGCACCTTATAAAACTGCACAAGCAATAGTTTGGAAAGTAGGCATTTTTATGGCATGGGAATATATAGTATAAATTTGATGTGGTAGTAAATTTTTTTAAAAAAAGAGTGAGAGCAAAGAAATAAAAATCTTTCCATATTGTGCACATACTAACCCTTACTCTCTGAAACCATAAAAAGCATAAAACACCCAGCAGGTGTTTTAAAACTTAAATTAAATTAATTGCCAACACCTTACTATTAATTTCAGAAGTGATGAAAAGGGAAAACAAAAAGTATGTGTTGACATAATGGTACATGAGATATTTGAAAACAAATATAAAATATAAATAGGTTCAATTGGATGTATTCTGTTCACAAAATAGCAAATTAATAGCATATTAAGTGACTGGGCTATTGGACTATTAGGTCATAGATTATTTGGGAAGGGTAGAGGGCATGTGAATTGGGACCAATTAAGGAGGAGAACCAGCTACATAAGTATTTTCCAGAGGAAAAAGGTGGTAGGTAGCAAGTTAGAATGAGAATATAAATAAAATATTCTATGTGCTATGCTTTATAGATACTCTATAGGCATATACTAAATGAATGAAATTATAAAATAAAATATACCTTTTAATTTATTTGGCTCTTTTAAATTAAATTAGACAGAATTCAGCAAATAAAAGTACCTATATGCACCTGGCAGTCTACTAGATGTTGTGGGAAATGAATGTAATGGTCTCTACTCCTTTCAAACATGTGAATGTCATTATTGCATTTTACCACTATCTCCTAATTATGTGAACATTTATAGGAAGCTATATAGAATAGGGTTGAGAGCTTGGTCTTGGGAATCATACAAACCTGGATTCAAATTCTGATTCTGCTACTTGCTCGTGTTGAAATACTAGGCAATTTATTTAACCCTTCTGTGCATCAGTTATCCCTTTCATAAAATGAAAATGAAAGAATCTAGCTCATAGGATTGTAAGGACTAAATAGGATTTAACTTGAAACCAGTGTCCAGTGCTTAATAAGGTTTCAATAAACAAAGTGATTTGTTCACTGTTTGTCTGCCTTCCTGGTTGTGGGCCCTTTGGGAATTGCCCATACTGAAGAATACACTTTTATTTATCTTAGAATCTTGCCCATCTGACCCATGTTTGATGTCCACAGTGCATCTTGTTGTTATGTATTTGTAGAATGAACAGAATAAAAACACCTAGCAAAACCATTCTTCTTATTTATAGTGTATGAATTTTCATCACAGATTTATATTGAAGATAATATATACATAGGTAGCTAACTTCTCCAGCACCCAGTCTGGAATATGAGATCAAAAGAAAACCCAAGGTACGCACTGCTGTGTTATTCCTTGGATCCCAAGCTCCCTAGCTATTCTGATTTTCTCTCCACTTTTCAGACTCTGGTTAGACTTGCTTTACATATAATGTATGAGGGTTTAGCTGTACTTAGTGGGAGGAGAAGGGAAACCTATATCTTTTTCATCTTTCTGGAGGTACAATTCTCTTGTATAATTAGCTTTTAACTAACAGTACTTAGCAGTAATATCAATGGCCATAGAGTTAGCTAGAACTGGATTCAAATTCTCTCTCTGTTCCTTAATCGACAATGATCTCTGGACATTCACCCTATGTCATATTTATTATTCTCACAGGGAAATTTCTAAGAATAAAGTATGCCACTAGATAAAACCTAGATAAAGTATATGCAATGGTATAGTCTTCTAGAGCAAAACATTCATGTTCTTGATGGTCAAATATCCACAAAAATTCATCAGAAAAACTTGTCGATCAAGCAAGTAGGTTTATTAAACCTATTTCAGAATGGGAGACCATCACTTGGTCATGAAGACCGTCACTTCTACTGTAACCTCAGTGGAAGGCTCCAAGCTTCAGAGGAATGGGCTTTCTGAGTCAAGCATATTTAGCCATGACATCAAGGGTGTCTCAACCAGATTTTGGTGGTCACTCGAAGATTGTCAAAAGTTGACTCCTCCACAAGCTTACCAGAATCACCTATTGACCAAGCAAAGCTAGAATTATTAACGTACTCCAGTAAGGGTGAGCACCAACTTGACAGAATTTTAGTAGTGTCCCAAAATGGGGAGTTCAAAAGAGAGCATTTATAGGGGTTGGCATCTGAGATCAAGAACTTAAAGATGATCTTTCAAGGTAAAGGACTGTGTTAGATTCTCCAAAGAAACAGAACCAATAGGATATATATGGGCCTATAAAAGATTTGTTATAGGAATTTGTTCACATGATTATGGAAGTTGAGAAATCCCATGATCTGCTCCCGGCAATCTTCAGAGCCAGGAAAGACAAGGGTATAATTCAGAGGTCATAAACATGAGAAGGGGGTAGAGTGCTGTAAGTCTCAGAGTCAGAGCCAGAGAATCAAGAGCTCTAATGTCCAAGGGCAGGAGATGGTGGACATTACAGCTCAAGGGGAGAGAGATATTTGTTCTTCCTCATCTTTTTATTCTATTTGGGCCCTCAATGGTTTGGATGATGCCCAGCCACATTGGTGAAGATGATCTTTACTCAATCTGCTGATCTTTTTTGGGAGCAACTTCAGAGACATATTCAGAAATAAAGTTTTACCAGCTGGGCATTCCATAGCTCAGGCAAGGTGATACATAAAATTAGCCATCATAGGGGCTGATTGCAATTGGGTAAAGTGCATGAGACAATGGTATAAGATTAGTGAGGTAATATTACATGAGATTCTGTTGTTTGGTAAGCAAGCTCTTTGCCCAGATATGTATAAGAGTAATGATAAAAGAACTAATAGCATACATGAGAAATTCTTTTTTATTATTTATTTTATTATTTGAGTATAGTTGACACACAGTGTTATGTTAGTTTCAGGTATACAACTTAGTGATTTGACAAGTTTTTACATTATGATATGCTCACCACAAGTGTAGCTACCATCTGTCCCATTACATTGCCCTTATAATATCATTGACTACATTTCTTATGCTCTATTTTATTCCCCCATGACTTACTCATTTCATAACTGGAGGGCTGTATCCCCCCTCTACCCTTCACCCATTTTGCCCAGCCTTCCAACCCCCCCTGGCGACTATCAGTTTGTTCTCTGTATTGTTCTGATTCCACTTTTTGTTTGTTTATTCATTTTTTAAGATGCCATTTATGAATGGAATTGTATGATATTTGTCTTTCTCAGTCTGACTTGTTTCACTTAACATAATACCCTCTAGGTCCATTCGTGTTGTCTCAAATGACATGATCTCATCCCTTTTTATGGCTGTGTAATATTTCATCGTGTGTGTGCACATGCGTGTGTGTGTGTGCACATGTGTTCACGTGCACGTGTTTCCATGCTTGGCTATTGTAAATAATGCTGCAATAAACATAGAGGTGCCTATATCTTTTCAGGTTAGTGTTTTTGTTATCCCTGGGGAAATACCCAATAGTAGAGAAAATTCCTTGTCCAGAAAATCTGTTGGTAGGAATTTCCTAAAACAGAGCATGAAGATAGTTATTGGTTTATGGACTTATCTTCCTGGAGAAGAATTCATAGAAGAAATAATTGAGTCATGTTAATACAGGTGGTCTCAGTTCTGTATCCTGGTAGTTAAGTTATGTGGATATAGATGAGCTTAATTTTAAAGTGGTTTAAAGTATAAAGATATTTTTGGGGCACCTGGGTGGCTCAGTTGTTAAGTGTCTGCCTTTGGCTCAGGTCATGATCCCAGGGTCCTGGGATCGAGCCCCACATCGGGCTCCCTGTTCCACGGGAAGCCTGCTTCTCCCTCTCCCACTCCCCCTGCTTGTGTTCCCTCTCTCACTGTGTCTCTCTCTGTCAAATAAATAAATAAAATCTTAAAAAAAAATAAAGTATAAAGATATTTTCTACTAATGGTACAGAAGTTATAAGAAATACATGGATTATTACATTTTTCTATGCGCATTCAAAGGCCCAATACAGATGCTTCATTTTCAATAAGACCTGCTAAATTCTCTAAATTGAAATAGATCTTTCTGTTTTTCATAGTCTTAAGAATTTTTATGTTTCATTATGATAGACATATACTTCAGCTGAAGATTTAAAATCTTTTCTTTTTTTCAAAGAAAGGTAGCTATATTTAAACTTGAGTTATCACCAATACTGAAATCCCTTTTTTTTCCCAATAGAATTATAGTTTCATATCAGGCTATTTTTAAAGAACATTTACAAACAAAGAATAACATTTTATTTTTTTAATTTTTCTTTAAATTCAATTAATATATAATGTATTATTAGTTTCAGAGGTGGAGATCAGTGATTCATCAGTCTTGTATAACACCCAGTGCTTATCACATCATGTGCCCCCTTAATGTCCATCATCCAGTTACCTCCTCCCCACCCCCAGGACCCTCAGTTTGTTTCCTATGATTAAGAATCTCTTATGGTTTGTCTCTCTCCCTGATTTCATCTTGTTTTATTTTTTCCTCTCTTCCCCTATGATCTTCCTTCTTTCCTTCCTTCTTTCTTTCTTGACATTTTTTAAGAAAAATTCTAGAATCACACAAAATTGAGAGGAATACACAGAGATTTTACATATGCCCCCTGCCTCCACACATGCACAGCCTCCTCTGTTATTAACATCCCCTGACAGAGTGGTGCATTTATTAGTTGATGAATCTACATTGACACATCTTAGTCATCTGAAGTCCATAGTTCACACTTTAGTTTACTCCTGAAGTTGTGGACATTCTATGTGTTTGGACAAATATATAATAATATGTATCAGGGTGCCTGGGTGGCTCAGTCGTTAAGTGTCTGCCTTCGGCTCAGGTCATGATCCCAGGATCCTGGGATCGAGCCCCACATCGGGCTCCCTGCTCAGCGGGAAATAATGCTTCTCCCTCTTCCACTCCCGCTGCTTCTGTTCCCTCTCTCACTGTGTCTCTCTCTGTCAAATAAATAAATAAAATCTTTAAAAAAAATAACATGTATCCATCATCATGGTATCATACAGACTATTTTCATTGTTTTAAAAACCCTCATTGCTACGCCTATTCATCCCTTGCCCCCTTCCCCAGCCCCTGGCTAATTTTTTTACTGTCTTCTTAGTTTTGTCTTTCTCAGAAAATAATTTAATTGGAATCATACAGTGTGTAGCCTTTTCTGATTGACTTCTTTCACTTAGTAATATGCATTTAAGGTCTCCACCCCCCCGATATATATTTTCAGGGTTTGATAGCTCATTTCTTCTTAGTGTTAAGTGATATTCTAAATTCTAAATGTCTAAATGTACCATTATTTATTTAATCCATTCACCTACTGAAGGATATCTTTTTTGCTTCTAAGTTTTGGCAATTAGGAACAAAACTGCTATAAACATTGATGTGCAGATTTTTGTTTATAGCTTTATTTTTTATCAGCCATTTAATTTTTTTTTTTTTTTTTTTTTTTTACTTTTATGACAACACCATTCTCAGAACCTATTGCAGGGCCTAATAATGAGTAAGTAGGTGTTAAAGTCATGCCTTTTCAATCAATGAAGTTCTCAATAAAATTTGGCATATTATGTCATAGTTTGTATTTAAATTATTGTGCATAGATTTCTTCCCTTGAGTATGAGCTTCCAGAGGGTAGATTGATCTTTCCATCCAACTGCTCCTCCATTCCTGTTCACCACATATCCTCTCCCACCCCATGCCTGAAGATAGAAAATATATTAAGTGTTGAGGGAATAAAAAGGAGGAGTAATTGTAATGCTTATCAAGGCTTTTTATTTTTTTAATTTTCATAGTCCATATGATTCACTAAGCAGTTTAGGAAAAATGAGGCTTTTTTTTTTATTTCATTGGATTATTGTTCTAAAGCTTATATCCTATGATGAAATACATAGAATATTTTTAGTTTGCTTCAAGGTGATTTTATTTTAGATACTGAGTTATTGAAATATGGTTTCTACAGAAACTGTATAAGTATACTGACCTTTGAAGATAGACTTGAAAACATTTATTGTCTTGCGAAAATTTTCACTGTCCTTTCTAACTAGTTTATAACAGTGAATTTCAACTTCCTAGATTAAATGCAATATAACACTAACACTGTAGAACAGAATTTTAAGGACAAATAGTCCCTTTTACCCCCCCAAAATAACTGTCACCTCTTATGATGGTGGTAAGATCTGCAAGGATATCTTTGGATTAGTTTGCAATTGCATATAAATTCTTCATTTTAGAGCCAGTATTTGAGGTCAGTATTAATGCTTAGTTTAGAATTCTGGGCTTTGTGATCTCATTCTGAGGATATTTAAAAGCTATGCCTAGGTAATAGGATTTGGGAAACTGTTTTTTCTTTTATGAGTCTCTTGCCTAAACCTTATATACATCCTACATCTGTTTTTTTCCCCCTTTGTTTTCCTGATTTAATTTAATGCCAGATACTAATTGGCAGTAAGTTTGTTTGGGGAAAAGTCAATGTCTGTAAAGAATAAAGAGTTTAATATCACAAAATAGCACTTTGCTTATGGTAAATAAATATGAGCATTTCCTAGTAAATGTTTAAACCTTCTGTTGTGTGGTCAATTTAATGAAAAGATCATAAAAACAACCAACTCCTTCCATCAAGAGGTGGAACCTATTTTCCACCCTTGGAATCTGGGTTTGACCATGTGACTTGCTTTAGCTAATGTGACAGCAAATGTGGATATGGTTTTTATGAATTTATAGGAAACCCATTGAATTCTAAAGAAAGTAGTAATAATCAAAGTACTATGCTTGTATTAAAAGTGAGAGAATTAATTCAAATTAGGAAGTGTTTTGGGGTCCCCAATTTTCTAGAGGTAGAAAGCAGGCTGAGCAAGCTACTTGGGTATTTCTTTTCTAAAGGGAAGAATGACTCTGATGGCAGAGCTGAACACCATGGAGAAAAATAGACTTGGGGAAATGGACTTCTTTAGGAAGCAGATGCCAGCTCTAATAAAAAAAAAAAAAAAAAAACAAAGAAAAAATCAGAGTAATGTGACATAATACCATGTGCCTGGCTAACTTTCACAATTGCTATGGATGAGTGTCTTCTGTTCTTTCATTTCTGGAATGGGAGTGTCTTATGTAGATATTCTGTCCATGTGAAGAATAAGGGCAAATCATTTATCTTTTTAGTTTACATGTCACTGAATCAATAGGAGATGAATTTTAGAAGCCACGTCCATCTTAGACTAGATACAGATGATCAGAAACTGGGTTTTCAGCCTGATTCCAAAATTTGTTGCAATTTTTGGTGGGTTCTTAGGGAGGATGAGTTACTTTGCAAATAGGATGGATGCAAATAGCTGTGGTCATAGACTGAACTGTGATAAATTGAAAAATAAAAAGCCTGCAATATTTTTTAGCTCCTCTTATGAAGAGGCAGAGTATGTTTCTCCACTCCTTGTGACTTACATTAGCCAGCGGGATATTGTGCATTGGGGCTTTCTTTGTTTTGATGCTTCTTAAATACAGTCACCATAGGGGAAATCCTGTGGTTATTCTACAAGATCATGACAGGTATGTGGCCCAGTCATCCCTTATCTCTCCAGACAACAACCAACCATGAAAAGCTAGAAAATTTTCACATTTATTGTAACTTACCTACCAATTCAGAACTGACTGCAAATGAATGAATGGCTCTAATATTGACAACAGAGGTGAGATGCATCACCTTAGCCCTGACCAAATTTCTGACATCCAGGATCATGAGAAAATAAATCTGGTATTTTTAAGACATAATGTTTTGGGGTATTTTTTTTTTAATGTGGCAATAGATAACTGATAAATTAACTGATAAATGCAAATCCTTTTACTTACACAACAAATATTTATCATGCATCCATTATGTGCTGTTTTCTACCTTTGGCATAAAAAAGCCTTTATCCAATAAGATTATTAAATTTGGTGCTAAAATAAAAAATTAACATACAAAATTACAAGATCTAACTTATAACTAAATGGTTTATATATTAGTATACCAAAGTCCAGTAAGAGATGGAAAACAAAAACAAAACAAAACAAAAAACAAAACAGGGGTCCCTGGGTGGCTCAGTCGGTTGGACATCCACCTCTTGGTTTGGGCTCACGTCATGATCTCAGGGTCCTGAGATTGAGTCCCACATCAGGTTCCATGCTCAGCACGGAGTCTGCTTGTGATTCTTTGCCTCTCCCTCTCCCTCTGCTCCTCCTGCTCACACTCTTTCTCCTTCTTTCTAAAATAAATAAATAAAATTGAAAAAAAAAAGCATTACTTGTTTAATATTCATACCTCTTTCTTCTACAAAAAACACACTAATTTTCACTGGTAAAGAATTTAGTTGTCTAATGTTATTCCATGAATTTTGTGAGAGTTGATTTTACCCTCTTTTCTGAGATAGAAATATCACCAAATCAGAGTCCTGTACCACTGCCCAGGATATGATTAGAGGATGAATATGTGACCTTACTCAACTCATTTTGTGGGATCCTCAGTTCTGGGACTTCTATGGAAAAGAGAAGCTTGCCCTCTTTTGAGTAGCTGAGAAGATGGAGTTGCTTGCTGTCACCTTCCTACCAAAGTGGGAGATAACTGATTTAGTGTGGGCTCAAAAGAGAAGAATAAAACTGAAATGGAAAGAATGAAACTGAGTCCTGATGACATTTGAGATCCTAAATCCAGCTTTGCTTGAAGCCTGATCTAGCCTTGGAATTTTTAGTTCTGTGATGCAACAAATTCTTTGAAGTCTAATATAAAGTTGGGTTTCCAAAATTTGCAACCAAAATAGTTCTGGTTAATAACATAGCCTGGCATGAGAGTATGTGTTACATGTTGTGTTTGACAGAACCCACTTCCCCAAATAATCTCTCCTCCCATTCTACTTTTATCCCTCTGATTTGATTTTATATATTAATAGACTATTAAAAGCCCTTTCCAGCTGCATATGGGCAACTTTCCTATACAGTATTCCTGTGGGCAGCTTCCATTCCCCTCCAGGCTTATCTGCATGAAGTTCGACCACAAGAACCACCATCTTCCTAATGGAAGAATCTATACCCTTTTGATAATATGTATCCAAATTAACAAAAATGTTTTCGTCTCTGGACTTGTATGTAACAGAGAAATGAATCTTTATTTTCTTTCAGTCACTATATTTTAGCCTCTCTTTGTTATAGCACTTTTTCATTTATCATAACTAATCCTGATTTTTCTTGGGATCTAGTAAATTATTAAATATAATGTATTATTCTACCAGACAGGTTTAATGTAAGAAGCAGAAACCTCTCTAGGTATATCATGTAGAATGGATTAGGCACTTAGAAAATAGCTCACAGTGTAGAAGAGTAAGGTTAGACCACCACGCTGGACGTTTGGTGTTAGAGGCACATTGCTATGTCTGTGACACAGAACATGGAGAAGGTTTTTGCTGCTTCCGGAATGACTGCTACCTTTACAAGTACTTCAATTACTAGGCACTGGAATGTAGGATATACACCTTAAAAAATCCCTTGCCTGATGGACTTTATTGGAAGGAAGATTTTTCCTTACTTCTATCTTCCAAAAATCCTGCAAGTGCAACTCACTAATAGAATCCTAATTGCATCTCACTTCTTAGCTACATGGTATTCTGGAAAATGTAGTCTTTGACTTCCAACCTCTGTGATAGAGAGAGATAATATGGGAGAAGTTGGGAAGGGATAAATTTAGTTAAAGTAATTGTTCTATGGAGTTCTAGGTGGACAGAGGGAGAGAGAGAGAGAGAAAGAGAGATAGATAGATTATAGATAGATGATAGATGATAGATAGATAGATGATAGATAGATAGATAGATAGATGATAGATAGATAGATAGTTTATTATGAGGAATTGACTCACATGATTATGGAGGTTGGCAAGTCCAAAATCTTCAGTGTGGGCTGGCAGCCTAGAGACTCAAGAGAGCTGATGGTGTAGATGAACAGTGAAGGCAGTCTGCTGAAAATTTCTTTCTTGCTCAGGAAGGCTGGTCTTTTGTTCTATTCAGGCCTTCAACTTATACCCACTCCCACATTACAGAGAGGAATCTGTTTTACCTAAAGTTTACTGATTTAACTGTGAATCTCATCTAAACACACTTTCCAGATTGACACAGAAAATTAACCATCCTATTCTCTAACTTTAGGTATCAGGAAAAATGGTGGTTCTTCTCATTGAAGGTACCAATTCAAAATACAGAACTGTTTTCATTAGATAAGCCAGACCTGGGCCATCTATTACAGTAGCTATTGAGCAACAAGAATGTGGGCAGTCTGAATTGAGATGTGGATTTGAAGACTTATAAAAATATAAAATACCTCACTAATAATTTGTATATTGGTTATATTTTGGATATGTTAGTTTAGATAAAATTATTAACATTAATCTCACCTGATTCTTTTATTTTTTTTAATGTGGCTCCTAAGGGGCTCACATTGTATCTCTGTAGGACAGTGCTGGGTTAGTCTATAGAAACAAGAACAACACAAGGCTCTGCACTTCAGTGGCTTAATACAATGACACTTGGCTTAAGCTTATGTGAAAACTATGGTAGACCCTGATGACATCATGATGATGTTTTACAACAACTATCTCCCATGTAGTGACTACTTCAGTCCTATAGCTTCACCATGTCAAAATGAGACCTTCTTAGTCTCTAAGAAGATAAAACTGTATCCTCTTGTTCTAACAATTAACTACTTTACCCCAGAATGATATAAATATATTGGTGAGCATTATTGCTTTTGCCAGAGTCTTCCCACGTGCATACAAAATACATCCTTGTACTACTTTCTTTGCATATAGAAGAGTCAACCCTTCCCCAAAATAAAATTACCCAAATGTCCTATTCGATTACTATATTCAACTTAATTCCAGGATCTCTGGGTGGTGATAAAGTCTCTACATCAGATTTAAATGTGGCTTCTCTTGGTCTAGAAGCCTATAAACTAGCAAAGGATATTATCCCCCTCACCACCACATAGCAAGTATGCATTAGGTGAGCAAGGATAAGACAACAGCAATACAGCAATAAACATTCACATTCAAAAAGAGAAAGAATGGAATATACCCAATAATCACTAATCCATAGCAATTCTACTGCACTAGAAAGAGGTTGATTAGAACCCTTCTGTGGATGGGTGGAATGTTTTTGGATTGGTTCCTGATTCTGCAGTCTGGGAGGAGCTCCCAATTCCATTTTTCATTGTGTTTATCTGGATCCACCCTCTAGCTAGTCTTCCCTTTCTGTTCATTTCCGTGGCCCCTCTGAAAGGGTTATGAGGAAAGGACTTGCTAGGGGCGTGACATCTTTTGCTTTCCTGCTGGTGAAAGTTTGGTTGTCCAAGTTTATAATTATAAAGTTTGAATAAACATGGACTATTTCAGTCTATGCTTACAGTTTCATTGGCAGTACAACTTTCTAAAACTCTCTATAGGCTTCTTGTCAAGTTTCATGGGTCAGGAATAAGGGACACAGTACATTCTGAGATGCACTTTTCATATCAGCTATGTCTTTATTTTCCCAATTATAGATCTCTCTCTTTTAATTTCCTGTGGACCATTTTGAGATTGTAAATACAGTTTCTGTGGCAAGGCCTAGCCCTGAATCCAATCTTTGTGTTGACCTAATTTATGTAAATGAAAGACACAACAGCCTTAGTCTAATCTTTGGCCTGAGGGCATTGAATCCATTGAAAGTTTTACTGGACTTTTTTGACTCTCATAATATCTCTTACTTTTACTGTTCTGAGGTAATGAGCAGATGCCTTTTCCAAACCTGCAAGCCTCTAAATTTCTAAATTTTATCTTTTCCCTTTCAATTCTACCTGCAAATTGATCAATTCTTTCTTGAGTTTATTTTACTTGTAATTACTTGTCAATAGCAGCCAATAGCAATCAATTTACACCATTGGTGTCCTACTTTCCAATCTCTTCACATAGATCTACAAATACATTGAAAATATAATAGTTTTGCCAATAATTCTGTCACTGCCATAAAATGGATCAATACCCTGCTAATTTCTGATATCAGTTTCCTCAATTCTTGCCACCCAGCTGCTAAGTCTACACCATAGCAGTAACAAAGAGATACCGTCTCAGTACTTAACAACAAAATTATTTGCTTCTTGCTCATATAAGTCTGTTTCATGTCTGATTTTGGACTACTGCCCTCCATGTAGGAACACAGATAATCACTAAAGCAGAGAGAACAAAACACGCAAAGACTTACCCTGGAAGTCATATATTTGACCTAGATGTGACACAACTTACTTTGGTCCACACCCCATCAGCCACGGCCCATTGACCAGAACTAAGCCCCAGCCAACTGCAAAGAAGCTAGGAAACATAGGGAAGTCCATGGAGTATTTGGAGGACATATGTCACATCAATATACCTGTTCACAGGGTGATTCCAATTCTAAGACTAGATCCTAAGGAAATAAGAGAGTTGTGTGCAAAGATGCATAAACAAGGATATTCATTATGTGGTTAGTTATAATAGTAAAACAAAATTCAGAAGACCACAAAAAAGTACAAACAATGTAACTGTCCCACACACAAAAAATAGATTATATGTACAATAAATATATTATGATATATCCTTTTCTTAGAATATTGCATATCCAACAAAATTACATTTATAAAGGACTGAGAAATCATTCCCTACATGGTGTTATATAACACTGTTACCAATAATAACAGTGATAAGTAATGCATAACACTAAATGAGTGCATACTGTGCTCCAGACAGTGTTCTAAGAATTTTGTAAGTATTGGCTCATTTAAGTCTCAAAAAAGGTCAATTTTATATATGAAGAAATGAAGGCACAGAGAGGTGAACAAGCTGAGAAATCATTTATTAAGAGCAGAAATACATAAAGATATAAATAACACATAGATGAGAAAGAAAAACCTACTACATTCACTTAATGGACAAGAACATAAGGTCACAAATGTGAAAATTAATAGAAGAAAATCTCATTTAAAGTAGTCAGGAGGCCAGAAGGGGGACCTCTCATGCCCTACCACTCTAGTCTTATTTTTCAAATAGATACTACTCTACTATCCTAGCAAGAGGAAGAAAGGTTTTCTTCTTATCCAGCAACAGCTGGGCCAATAAGAGACTGTCACAATTCAGCCAATGAAAAGCCACTACACTTTCAGCTCTGGGTTTACTCCAGTAGATTTTTATTCATAACAATCCCTGTCAACTCCCCTCTTTCCTCTATAAAAGAGCTTCCTTTCCTTTGTCCTCTGGACTTGCCTATGGTTTTGTAGTAGCTTGCATGTCCCCAGTGGCAATTCTCCACTATTCCTCAATAAACCTTTGTGGTTTTATTTTTTTCTGTTAAAATAACTGACAGTTTTATTTTTAAGGTTAACAGTAGAATGGAAGGATAATATTAGTTACAGAGATTCTGAAGTTATGTAAGTTAATTTGATGTGTTTAATTATGGTTGCTTTCAGAGGTCTCTTTTCTCTCTCATTTTTTTTTCTTTCTATAAAAAATAGAAATATCCTCATATACCAGATTAATGGATGCATTCTTTATCTTTAATTTTTAAACTATGTTATTAGGCATAAACAAATTCCTGAGACATGAAGGAAGACTGTAAAATCCATTGTTTGTAAACATATTATCTCTGTATTTTATCCCAACCTAACAACAATATCTGTCATCACTATTAAATTACACCAAATTTTCTGTGATCAAAAATCACTGGGGGAGGAGCAAGATGGCAGAGGAGTAGGAGACCTAAATTTTGTCTGGTCCCAGGATTTCAGCTAGATAGGGATCAAACCATTCTGAACACCTGCAAACTCAACAGGAGATCAAAGAAAAAAATAGCAACTCTCTGAACAGAAAAGCGACCACTTTCTGGAAGCTAGGATGTGCATGCAGAGAAGTGAATTTGAGGCGATATTTGGGAAGATAGACAGTGGGGAAGGGGGCCTCTGTCAGCCGCTACTGGCAAGTGATAGAGCAGTGCACAAAATGAGAACTTTTAGAAGTCGCCTCTGCTGAGGGATGTCATTCCAATGGCTAAGCAGGGGATGGAACACTCGCTGGGACAGTGTGGTCTCAGGACCCTCAGGGTCACAGAAAGGCCCGGGGTGCCTGAGTGTGGCAAAGATCCCAGGTATCGGAGCAGGGAAGCTGGCTGCAGAGACGGAGCCAAGGAGTGGGCTCTCAGCTCAGTTGCCATAAACCGTGATCTGTGGCAGAGTCAGGCACAGTCAGGCCACTGCTCCTCCAGCAGGGACCCAACAAGTGGCAGATCCAGGGAGACTCCCTTTCCTCCCCCGGGAGGAGTGGTGCGGGAGCGCACCACAGGGATCTGCTGAGTCTGGAGACTCCACAGGGGGTCATGTGCCAGAGATAGAAACACTCGGTCACAGGCCGGGTGGGCACAGAGTGTGGCCAGAGACCGAGGAGATGGGAGTGATTGACTGCTTTTCTCTGGGGGCTCACTGAGGAGTGGGGCCCTTAGCTCTTGGCTCCTCTGAGGCAGAGATTGGGAGGCCGCCATTTTCAGTCTCATCCTCCAAAGCTGTATGGAAAACTTGCAGGGAACAAAAGCTCCTGAGAGCAAACCCGAGTAGATTACTTAGCTCGGACCCAGCAAGGGAGGGGCAATTCCGCCTCTGGCAAAGACATTTGGGAACCATGGCAACAGGCCCCTCCCCCAGAAGGTCAGCAAGAACAGCCAGCCAAGACCAAGCTGACTGATCAATGAGAAGAAAAGAACGCCAGCACTAGGGGAATACATAGAATTCATGGCTTTTTCCCCCTGATTCTTTAGTCTTTCAAAGTTAATTTTTTTGATTTTCTTTTTTTCTTTTTTTTTGAATTTTTCTTTTTCCCTTTTTCAACCAACATCTTATCAATCTTTTTTTTAAGAAGTCTTTTTTATTTTTCATTTTTAGAGTCATATTCTATCCCTTCATAGTAGTTAACCTTATTTTTGGTATATATATGTAAATTGTTCTCTCTTTAAAATTTTGAGATACAGTTTCTTTTAACAGACCAAAATATACCTTAAATCTCTAGTGTATGGCTTTGTTCTAGTCTCCTGCCTGATCACATTCTCTCCCTTTTTTTTTTAATTCCTCTTCTTTCTTTTTTCAACTAACTTCTTATCAATTCCTTTTATAAAATCTTTTATAAATTTCATCTTTACAGTCATATTCCATCCCTTCATCGTATTTACCCTTACTTTTGTACATATATAAGTTTTTCTTTCTTTAAAATTTTGGGAAGCACTTTCTTCTAACAGACCAAAACACGCCCAAAATCTCATGTGTGGCATTGATCTATACACCAGCCTGATCATATTTGATCATATTCTTTTCTTTTTAAATCTTTTTCTTTTTTTTCTTTTTTCTTTCTTTCCTTTTCTTTTCCCCCAGTTTCAGGTCTCTTCTAATTTGTTTAGTGTATATTTTTCTGGGGTCATTGTTACCCTGTTAGCATTTTGTTCTCTCATTCATCTATTCTCCACTAGACAAAATGACAAGACGGAAAAAGTCACCTCAAAAAAAGAACAAGAGGCTGTACCAACTGCCAGGGACCTAATCAATACGGACATTAGTAAGATGTCAGAACTAGAGTTCAGAATGATGATTTTAAAGATACTAGCTGGGATTGAAAAAAGCATAGAAGATATTAGAGAAATCCTTTCTGAAGAAATAAAAGAACTAAAATTGAACCAAGTCAAAATCAAAAAGGCTATTAATGAGGTGCAATCAAAAATGGAGGCTCTAACTGCTAGGATAAAGGAGGCAGAAGAGAGAATTCGTGCTATAGAAGACCAAATAATGGAAAATAAAGATGCTGAGAAAAGAGATAAACAACTACTGGATCATGAGGGCAGAATTCGAGAGATAAGTGATACCATAAGATGAAACAATATTAGAAAAATTGGGATCCCAGAAGAAGAAGAAAGAGAGAGGGGGGCAGAAGGTATATTGGAGCAAATTATAGCAGTGAACTTCCCTAATTTGGGAAAGGAAACAGGCATCAAAATCCAGGAGGCACAGAGAACCCCCCCTTAAAATCAGTAAAAATAGGTCAACATGCTGACATCTAATAGTAAAACTTATGAGTCTCACAGACAAAGAGAAAATCCTGAAAGCAGCTTGGGAGAAGAGATATGTAACCTACAATGGTAGAAACATTAGATTGGTAACAGACCTATCTACAGAGACCTGGCAGGCCAGAAAGGACTGGCATGATATATTCAGAGCATTAAATGAGAAAAATATGCAGCCAAGAATACTATATCTAGCTAGGCTGTCATTGAAAAGAGAAGGAGACATAAAAAATTTCCAGGACAAACAAAAACAAAAGGAATTTGCAAACATGAAACCAGCCCTACAAGAAATATTAAAAGGGGTCCTCTAAGCAAAGAGAGAGCCTAAAAGTAACATAGACCACAGACAATATACATTAACAGTCACCTTACAGGCAATACAATGGCACTAAATTCATATCTTTCAAGAGTTACCTTGAATGTAAATGGGCTAAATGCCCCAATCAAAAGACACAGGGCATCAGTTTGGATAAAAAAACAAGACCCATCGATACGCTGTCTGCAAGAGACTCATTTTAGACCCAAAGACACCTCCAGATTGAAAGTGAGGGGGTGGAAAACCATTTACCATGCTAATGGACACCAAAAGAAAGCTGGGGTGGCAATCCTTATATCAGACAAATTAGACTTTAAACCAAAGACTATAATAAGAGATGAAGAAGGACACTATATCATACTTAAAGGGTCTATCCAACAAGCATATCTAACAATTGTAAATATCTATGCCCCTAACATAGGAGCAGCCAATTATATAAGCCAATTAATAACAAAAGCAAAGAAACACATCAACAAAAATACAATAATAGTGGGGGACTTTAACACCCCCCTCACTGAAATGGACAGATCATCTAAGCAAAAGATCAACAAGGAAACAAAGAGCTTAAATGACACACTGGACCAAATGGACTTCACAGATCTATTCAGAACATTCCATCCCAAAGCAACAGAATACACATTCTTCTCTAGTGCCCATGGAACATTCTCCAGAATAGATCACATCCTAGGTCACAAATCAGGTCTCAACTGGTACCAAAAGATTGGGATCATTCCCTGCCTATTTTCAGACCACAATGCTTTGAAACTAGAACTCAATCACAAGAGGAAAGTTGGAAAGAACTCAACTACCTGGAGGCTAAAGAGCATCCTACCGAAGAATGAATGGGTCAACCAGAAAATCAAAGAAGAATTTAAAAAATTCATGGGAACAAATGAAAATGAAAACACAACTGTTCAAAATCTTTGGGATGCAGCAAAGGCAGTCCTAAGAGGAAAGTATATAGCAATACAAGCCTTTCTCAAGAAACAAGAAAGGTCTCAAATACACAACCTAACCCTACACCTAAAGGAGCTGGAGAAAGAACAGCAAATAAAGCCTAAACCCAGCAGGAGAAGAGAAATAATAAAATTCAGAGCAGAAATCAATGAAATAGAAACCAAAAGAACGGTAGAACAGATCAACGAAACTAGGAGCTGGTTCTTTGAAAGAATTAACAAGTTGATAAACCCCTAGCCAGACTTACCAAAAAAAAAAAAAGAGAAATGACCCAAATAAACAAAATCATGACTGAAAGAGGAGAGATCACAACCAACACCAAAGAAATACAAACAATTATAAGAACATATTATGAGCATCTATATGCCAGCAAATGAGATAATCTGGAAGAAATGGACGCATTCCTAGAGATGTATAAACTACCAAAACTGAACCAGGAAGAAATAGAAAACCTGAACAGATCTTATAACCACTAAGGAAATTGAAGCAGTTGTCAAAAATCTCCCAAGAAACAAAAGCCCAGGGCCAGATGGCTTCCCAGTGGAATTCTACCAAACATTTAAAGAAAAATTAATACCTATTCTTCTGAAACTGTTCCAAAAAATAGAAATGGAAGGAAAACTTCCAAATTTGTTTTATGAGGCCAGCATTACCTTGATCCCAAAACCAGACAAAGACCCCATCAAAAAGGAGAATTACAGACCAATATCCTTCATGAACATGGATGCAAAAATTCTCACCAAAATACTAGCCAATAGGATCCAACAGTACATTAAAAGGATTATTCACCACGACCAAGTGGGATTTATCCCTGGGCTGCAAGGTTGGTTCAACATCCGCAAATCAATCAATGTCATACAATACATTAATAAAAAAAGAACAAGAACCATATGATCCTCTCAATAGATGCAGAAAAAGCATTTGACAAAGTACAGCATCCTTTCTTAATCAAAACTCTTCAGAGTATAAGGATAGAGGGTACATACCTCAATGTCATAAAAGCCATCTATGAAAAACCTACAGCGAATATCATTCTCAATAGGGAAAAACTGAGAGCTTTCCCCCTAAGGTCAGGAGCACGGCAGGGATGTCCACTCTCACCACTGCTATTCAACATAGTACTAGAAGTCCTAGCCACAGCAATCACACAACAAAAAGAAATAAAAGAAGAAGTCAAACTCTCACTCTTTGCAGATGATATGATAATGCATGTGGAAAACCCAAAAGACATCACCCCAAAACTGCTAGAATTCAAACAGGAATACAGTAAAGTAGCAAGATATAAAATCAATGCACAGAAATCAGTGGCATTCCTATACACCAACAACAAGACAGAAGAAAGAGAAATTAAGGAGTCGATCCCATTTAGAACTGCACCCAAAACCGTGAGGTACCTAGGAATAAATCTAACCAAAGAGGCAAAGAATCTGTACTCAGAAAACTATAAAATACTCATGAAAGAAATTGAGGAAGACACAAAGAAATGGAAAAACGTTCCATGCTCATGGATTGGAAGAACAAATATTGTGAAGATGTCAATGCTACCTACAGCAATCTACACATTTAATGCAATCTATCAAAATACCATCCCCTTTTTTCAAAGAAATGGAACAAATAATCCTAAAATTTGTATGGAACCAGAAAAGACCCCGAATAGCCAGAGGAATGTTGAAAAAGAAAAGCAAAGCTGGCGGCATCACAATTCCGGACTTCAAGCTCTATTACAGAGCTGTAATTATCAAAACAGTATGGTACTGGCTCAAAAACAGACACATAGATCAATGGAACAGAATAGAGAGCTCAGAAATGGACCCTCAACTCTATGTTCAACTAATCTTCGACAAAGCAGGAAAGAATGTCCAATGGAAAAAAGACAGTCTCTTCAACAAACAGTATTGGAAAATTTGGAGTGCCACATGCAGAAGAATGAAACTGGAACATTTCCTTATACCACATACAAAAATAGACTCAAAATGGATGAAAGACCTCAATGTGAGACAGGACTCCATCAAAATCCTTGAGGAGAACACAGGCAGCAACCTCTTCGACCTCAGCCACAGCAACTTCTTCCTAGACACATCGCCAAAGGCAAGGGAAGCAAGGGCAAAAATGAACTATTGGGACTTCATCAAGATAAAAAGCTTTTGCATAGCGAAGGAAACAGTCAACAAAACCAAGACAACCAACAGAATGGGAGAAGATATTTGCAAATGACATATCAGATAAAGGGCTAGTATCCAAAATCTATAAAGAACTTATCAAACTCAACACCCAAAGAACAAATGATCCAATCAAGAAATGGGCAGAAAACATGAACAGACATTTTTCCAAAGAAGACGTCCAAATGGCCAACAGACACATGAAAAAGTGCTCAACATCGCTCAGCATCAGGGAATTCCAAATCAAAACTTCAAGGAGATACCACCTCATACCAGTCAGAATGGCTAAAATTAACAAGTCAGGAAATGACAGATGTTGGTGAGGATGAGGAGAAAGGGGAACCCTCCTACACTGTTGGTGGGAATGCAAGCTGGTGCAGCCACTCTGGAAAACAGTATGGAGGTTCATCAAAAAGTTGAAAATAGAGCTACCCTATGACCCAGCAAATGCACTACTGGGTATTTACCCCAAAGATACAAATGTAGTGATCTGAAGGGGTACGTGTACCCTGATGTTTATAGCAGCAATGTCCACAATAGCCAAACTATGGAAAGAGCCAAGATGTCCATCGACAGATGAATGGACAAAGAAGAGTGGTATATATATAATGGAATATTATGCAGCCATCAAAAACTGATATCTTGCTATTTGCAACAACGTGGTTGGAACTGGAGGGTATTATACTGAGCGAAATAAGTCAATCAGAGAAAGACATGTATCATATGACCTCACTGATATGAGGAATTCTTAGTCTCAGGAAACAAACTGAGTATTGCTGAAGTGGTGGCAGGTTGGAGGGACAGGGTGGCTGGGTGAAGACATTGGGGAGGGTATGTGCTATGGTGAGTGCTGTGAATTGTGTAAGACTGTTGAATCACAGACCTGTACCTATGAAACAAATAATACATTATATGTTAAAAAAAAAAAAAAAAGAAGATAGTAGGAACGGAAAAATAAGGGGGGGAATCGGAGTGGGAGATGAACCATGAGAGACTATGGACTCTGAGAAACAAACTGAGGGTTCTAGAGGGGAGGGGGTGGGGGGATAGGTTAGCCTGGTGATGGGTATTAAAGAGGGCACGTTCTGCATGGAGCACTGGGTGTTATACACAAACAATGAATCATGGAACACTACATCAAAAACTAATGATGTAATGTATGGGGTTTAACATAACAATAAAAAAATTAAAAAAAAAACTAATGATGTAATGTATGGTGATTAACACAATAAAAAATGAAAAAAAAACTAATGATGTAATGTATGGTGATTAACATAACATAATAAAATTAAAAAATTCACTGTAATTTTTTTTCAAGGATTTATATTGGGAATATGCATGTCCAATGATGATTATCAGATTACTCTTACTCAACATGGAAAGGGACTCTTCAAAGGTATTTTTAACATAAATTTGTTTGACAAACAGATCTATTTTTTAAATGGACATGTTATATTATGAACTAACAGGGCTCAGGGCATATGTAGGTGTTTTTT
This sequence comes from Phoca vitulina, assembly GCF_004348235.1. NCBI lineage: Eukaryota > Metazoa > Chordata > Mammalia > Carnivora > Phocidae > Phoca > Phoca vitulina. The sequence continues at coordinate 10,917,662 of NW_022589706.1, read as the reverse complement.
TAAGAAAGTATTAAAAGACCCATACTCTTTGTGAGTTTAACAATGAAATAATATTTTTGTTTCATGTTAAAATTAAAAAACCCTGAAATTGTTCAAAAATAAAAGAGATTTTAGGACACCTGACTGGCTCAGCCAGTTAAACATCTGACTCCTGGTTTCAGCTCAGGTCATGATCTCAGGGTCATGGAATTGAGCCCCACTTCCAGGCTCTGCGCTGGGCCTGAAGCCTACTTAAGATTCTCTCTCTCCTTCTCCCTTTGCCTCTCCCCCTCACACTCTCTCTCAAAATAAAATAAAGGAGATTTAAAGATCTCATGTAATTATGAGGAAATGTAAAAGAAACATGGACTGCAGGGTAGGTTTGGCTCACTAGTTTAATAAAGTTATTAAGGACAATTTCCCTCTCTTTTTTCTACTTTCAGATGTCAGAGTTATGTTAAGGCAGGTGCCCTATTGTGGATCCAAGAGGAGTGCCATACCTCCCACTGCTCCTTCCATCCTCCTCTGCTCTGGAGAAGAGAAGGGTCACTTCCAAAAGGTCTTTCATAAAATGGAGGAAGCTTTTTTCCCAGAAGCTCCAAGCAAGTGTCTTCTCCCATGTGCTGTCCTGAATTAGGTCCCTGGCATGCTCCTGAATAAGTCCTTAAGCTAATTGGCTCAGCCCTGAGATAGGATTGCTCTGATTAGCTTAGGCTCCACAAGCCTCACCCTAGACCAGTGGTTGATTCCTCAAGCTGCATGCATGTAATGTAAGATGGACAGAGTGGAAGCCATGTGGTGGAGTCAATTATAATGTCAGATAGAAACAGGAGCCAGTCCAAAAGAGTCTTCATAATTGACTATCCTCTAATAACCAAAGTCATATAATTGGTATAATTGGTAACCTGTTAAAATGCTATGTTTTATTTATGAGAAGGTAGCTATGAGAACTGAAGAAACCTGCTTAATACTTTGAAAATTTATTCTGGACTTTCCTTGAAAATTAGAATCCTTTTCAGAGATAAGGATTCCATAGTACTCTGACATTAGCTCAATAATAATACCCTAATATGATGAGAAACATGGAACTGTGTTTCCAGTGTGGGAAGGAGTTTGAGGAATCTACACTGGAAACAAAACTCCCTTATCTAATAGGAGTTTTGGTGCCATGAGAAGCATAATGAACCCAGAACAAGTGCTGAAGGGGTCAGGAAAGAAACAGATGGAGATGCCAAATATGTCATTTACCAACTTTACATTTTCCCCCTACGGTTGGCTCATAGCCATGTTTATGGAAAATGAACAGTAATTGACACGAACCATGGTTCCCTCTTGTGACATGGTCTCTGGGTTGGATTATCTCTCCTGAGCATTTAATCATTTAAGTAATGGTCACAATCTACTTCATAAACACTCTTTCAAGATGAATTTAATTCCTCTGTAGCCTCTAAATGATAATACAGAGGAAAGTGGGGGTGGGGGTGGGGAAAAGGGTGAAGTGATCCCTAAAGTACCCTTCTGCAAAGGAAATGAAATAAATGGCATCCATATGCTTCCAGATTGGTGTAGATTTTTCAGTCAGAATGCATACTGGTCTCAGAAATTAGGTAGAATGCCTCTAGATTCTGTTTATCCCCACTTTCAAAAGGGAGTATTTGGATTGTGGCTATACCCTGGGGTATTTCTGGTTATTCTGCCTTTTGAAGTACCCTCTGTGAGGAAGTGGGGTGGAGAAAGGTTTCCTTGTGGATGTTAACCCACTGAAAAGTAGCACCCAGAATGTTGAGAGCTAGTTAAGGAAAACTCAAGGAATTTTCTGTTATGGTAAATGTGGGGGAGTTGGATTTATATGTGCAAGAAATGAACATTTTGGCAGCATCACAGAAATTTACATCACTGTACAGAAATATGCCCTGAGGATCTGTGTCCAGTGAGTATTCAGAATCACCATGATGACCACGGGAGGCCTGAAAGCAATGTGCTGAATACTTTGTTCAGAATGCAGCCCACTCGTTGCCCTTGGAATTCTTACTCAAAAGCTAGTTCCAATCCTTCAAAAAGAAAAAAAAAAGGAGACTATAATAATTGCTTATGCATCTAAAACATAGTCAAAAATACCTCAGATCAGGCGTATAAGTTGTTCTGCAATGTCAAAGAGCCACCTAATCATCACGCCTCAAAATAACAGAAGCTTATTTCTCATCCTTTCTCCAAGACCATGGCAGGCTAGCTTGGCAGCTCTGCTGTACATCATCCTCACTCAAGAACTCAGGATACAGGAACCTCCATCTTTAGGCTGCTGCATGGTTGCCAAAGCAGAAAAAAGTAAACATGGCAAATGGGACATTGACTCTTAAAACTTCAGCCTAGAAATGATAGACATCACCTTCTGCTTTTATTCTATTGGTCAGAACAAGTCACATGGCTGCCCCTGCCTTCAAGGATACAGAAGAATGCATCGCTCCCATATTTCCGTAAGAAGTGGACACTCTTAGGGAACAACACTAGTGACCAAATAGACCCTACTTACTACAAATATAAAAATACCCTGGTTTCCGGTAAAGTGTCCATTAGGCTCCTACCAGAAATCTTTACTATATATACCTGGTATTCAGTTTAATTACTTGATTTTTTAACTCATATTAGAAAATACTTGAAGCAGAAGTGCTTTACAGCATGAATTAAGTTCACTGTGGCTGCCATAATAACAAAATACCACCCAAGAGTGACTTAAACAGTAGAAATTTATTTCCTTACAGTTCTAGAGGCTGGAAGTTGACAATCAAGGTGTCAGCAGGGTTGGTCTCTTCTGAAGACATGTGTCTCACATGGTCTTCCCTCTGTACATATCTGTGTCCTAATCTCCTCTACTTACAGGGACCCAAGACATGAAGCATACTGAATAGATCCTATCTTAATGACCTCATTTTAATTTGATTACTTCTAAAAGCCATTATCTCCAAATATAGTCACATTCTGAAGTACTGGGAGTTAAGACTTTAACCGTTTTTCAATATGAATTTTGGCGGATACAATTCAGCCCATAATATAGCATAATGGAAGCAAAATTAAAAATAAGAAAGAATAAAAAATAAAGATTTAAGAAAATCAGGTAGTCTGGTATTTGTGTGTATGTGTGTGTGTGTGTGTGTGTGTGTGTGTGTAGGGACATATGCCAAAAAACTCTTGAAAAATTCTTTCCTAACAGTCAGAGGGTAGGCCATAGCAATGCAAGAAATTTCTTCATTTGGGGAAAAAAGATGACTGGGAGATCATGGTCTATTTCTTTTTTTTTTTAATTTATTTATTTGACAGAGAGAGACACAGCGAGAGAGGGAACACAAGTGAGGGAGAGGGAGAAGCAGGCCTCCCGCTGAGCAGGGAGCCTGATGTGGAGCTCAATCCCAGGACCCCAGGATCAAGACCTGAACCGAAGGCAGACACTTAAAGACTGAGCCACCCAGGCGCCCTGACCATAGTCTATTTCTAAGAGACACTTGCAATAACTAATAAATAAATGGAAGGAATGTATGGCAGAGAAATTTATTGCTCACTATACATCCGTGTGCTCTCCTAATATATTTTCCAAGCAATTTTCTATAAGAGAGACTTGTTCTCACCGATGAGCTGAGTGAGCACGGGAGGTATCTAGAAAAAAATGTTCCAGACAGAGGAGACACCAAGTTCCATGGCCTCAAGGAGGAGCTACAACAAATTTCATATGCTTGTTATTTTGGGAAATTTGACTATCAAAAATCCTTGACTCTTATTGTCCCAAATGTAGCATTTCCAAGTTCATGACAGAAACTGGTCTTTGAATTAGGGAATGAGAAATTAGAATTTCTGGGAATTTGTAGGAATTCTCAAAATCATATTATTTTGTGTTTTTCATAGCACTCGATGGGCTCTTAGTAATAATGAGTGACCATAAAAATAAACAGTGAATATTGTATCTGCAGTAGATTTACACTGTTTCATGAGTTTTCTGTAAAATAAAATATATATGTTACTAAATGGATGACTTGTTAATTGTTATTAACCAATATCTTGTGACAAGATTTTGTATTTCAATAATATATATGAATCCTGTCAACTTGATACACATATTTCATAATAAAAAATGCTAAAGGAAGGAGAACACAAAATAAATGCCAAATAAAAGAATTTAAAATGGAAAGACAATATAAAATATTTAATATTTATAAATTGTCATTAAAATGAAAATTTTAAAACACCCAAGACATTAATTTCTCTATTCAATAAAATTGATCCTTGTTTTGTAACAAATATTCCAGATATAGAATAATTTATTTCCATTTGAATTAATGTTGGTCAGATTTTTAAAAGTGTACTCAAAAACATCTTTAGATTGGTACATAGTGCTTAATATGATGAACTCATTTCAATTCTTCAATAAAAGCTTTTGTTTGCTTGCCTTGATTTTTATTTACTGTTGGAATTAATATTGCTTTGCATTATTAAACTGATTTTAGAGCAGTTTCTGATTTCATGTTGGAGTATCCCACAAGAACATTCACATTTTCTTTTCTTGCGTTAATTCTGTTAAAGTGTTTACCAGGAACTGTAGCCTATAGCTAGTATTCAAACACAGCTGCAAACATTAATAGGCAGTATTTGAATAACGTAATATTCAGATTTCCTATCAAGGTTAACAACACTACACAGAATCATATGTTGAAATTGCTAATCAAAAAACATTTTGCTTTCTAAGTGTGTTATTTCTTGGAACAACTCTCATAGGATTTGTATAAAGTACACAATGCATTCAAACTTACTATTGTAGCTGTTTGCAAGAATGGCTTACTATTAGCAATGGATGGACATGAACACATTTAAAACAAGGCAACAGCTAAAAGCAATACTTATCTCCTACTGCCTTGTCCTGTTTTCTAGAAATGTTGACCTCAACCTTTGACTCAGCATGTAGGTGTCTCCTAACTTTGCTTTCAAGACAGTGTTTTCCTTCGGACCAGTACCATTTCTATCTTTCTAGTTAAGCTTTAATTCCCCTCAGAGGGGGATTATAATACTTTTTCTGTTTTCCTGATTTCTTGATATTTATTTCATGAGACTGAGGATTTGGAAAAACATATACATTTCCCAATAAAGGTGGGAAAGCAAGTCCCCCATGGAAACATTATCCAAAGGAGAAAAGAGAAATTGTAATTGGATATCAATTCAGCCAATTTTCTTAAGTCTAAAAGAAAGAGGCAAGCTACCCAACATGAATGAAAAAAATGGTAAAGTTGGATACATGAAACTTTAATTAGATCTGTGGTTCTCAGAGTAGGGTCCCTAGACAAGCAACATCAGCATCACCTTGAAACTTGTTAAAAATGAAAATTCTTGGGCTCCTGTACAGGCCAATTGAAGCAGAAACTCTGAGGGTGGAGCTCAGAAATCTGAGTTTTTGAATACCTCCGGGTGATTCTGAAGTACAAAAAGTTCATTAGATTAGATTATCTTCATTAGATTATCTTCATTTTGAATAACCCTCCAGAGAGGACTGTTTTTCTCTCTTCATATTTTATTTATTTAATTTTAAAAATTTAAATAAATAGCTCCTCCTTCAAAATAGAGGCATGAGAGGCTAGAGTGAGTAATATGTGTCCATTTCTGTATGTTATCTTGTACGGAAACTAAAAAAAATTGGGCCATTGACTATTTTCTGATCTGGATCTTTCTCTAGTTGCTTAATAAAGGATTCCTTGAAGACAACACTCATAATTGTTTCTGAAATGTCTCTTTACCGATCATTGCGTATTTTTGGTAACAATACTAAGTTATTAAGTAGTTAAATTGAAAGGCAACAAACACTCATTACATGCTTAAGTGCTGTACAAAGTGCTGCACTATGTACATATATGAACATAACTGCTGCTCTTAAAAACGGTTATGGGATGGTGTAGTAACAGAGAAATGTAGATTAACAACTATAATACAAAACAGAAGAAATAAAACTTATAATAGAGGCATAGCACACAGAAAAAAATATGTGTGTGTGTGCGTGTGTGTATTTTTTTCTCTCCCTCAAAGGAGTACTTTTAGTTGTTTGGAAAATTACATTAATCAAGATCAGCCATTCCTTGGATTGTTAACAATATATTTCAAATTCTGCAGTAACAGTGGAAGGGTGCTATTTAGTGAAGAGGTCAGATGAATAACTCAGCCTAGATGCTTGCAAGGAAATGGTTGGGCCACAGGGTAGCTTAACCCTTAATTTTATCCATTTCGGTGGTTGCCACAGATTCCCACAACTGACATTGATACTTTTCTTGCAAACAACTGAAAACTGCATAGCTTAGTTGGCATTAGTCACTGTGAATAGTTGTGGCCCAAGATGAGGATTAAAGTTACATGGAAAATATAGTTATGATATTGGGTTTTTTATATCCATACATGCTATAGAAACCACTACTCAGAAGATGACAGGAACTTGATAAGGAGGGTTAAATTCAAAGAAAAGATGGGGAAAAATATCAATTTTCCTAAAACTGAATGCTCTCTATTATCTTGAGATCACTTTATTACCATGGATGTAGTTTGTTCCTTGAAATCTTTAGAGGTCTCCTTTGGGTACATTTGCATGGAAGAGCTCAAACAAATCTGTCCTTCAAATGCATCCATGCCACTGTTTTCTGATTCCAATTCTTTCTGATGAATGAGGTGGTTTATAAGCCTGCTGCATGTATGATTGATTTTTCTGTAACGTCCCCAGCACAGAAGCAACTACTTGTTGCAAAACTGTGCATAAGATCTGCTGCTACATATGCAAACCTCAAAATCATGAGAAAACAACTCCTACCACCACCACCCAACCAACAACAGAATGGAGACAGGAGGGTTGAAAGAAGACTATCTTATCCTTGGATGTTGCTCCTCTATGATAAATAAAAATATGACATCACAAAATTATAATTTAATAAGCTCTTATTCCTCATCACATTCCCATGCATGCCATCATCAATTGATGATTATTGATGATTATTGATATCAATTGATGATCACATTATATTCTGTGTGAGATCTATGTTCCTCAATATTTTTAGGTGGGAAAAATACATTTTAGACATATAGCACAGCCACAGATCATTCAAAGATGGAAGCAAAAGCCAAAATTGGGTCAATTTGTATATTAGGAGTAATTCTGGATATCCATCTGGCTTATTGAATCACAGTATAATAATTATAATCACATCTCTTCAATCTCTCAATACATCAGAAATGAGGCTTTAGGCTTCCTCAAGATATTTTTCTATCTTGTGCTTTTGTTGTATTATATTATATGTAACATCCATGTTCACATATACAAATCTCACCTGGATTCCCTGGTGAACCTGTGTTCACCAATCAAAGATGGTTTAATCCCTTCTCTGTGCAGCCTTCACTGTAGACCATACCATATTCCTTGGTGCTGCTACCATCACTCCTTTTACGTACCTTCTTGACAGCGTTTATCAAGTGAAGGAATAAACATTCGTTATTGTAGATCAGAAACTCCTTGAAGCAAAGACTATTTTTTTTTCAATAGAGTTATTTTCCTTTATTTATTTATTTATTTTTTTTGAGACTAATCTTGTTTATCATTTTTTTCCTGTAGATCAGGGATTGGCAAGGAGGGCCTACTGATGCTTTTGGCCACCCTACGAGCTAAGAATGGTTTTAAAATTTTTAAATAGTTGAAAAAAAGGACTCTTCATGACATGTGAAAATTATATGACATTCAAATTTTGGTGTCCATAAATAAACTTTTACTGAAATACAGCTTGGCTCATTCATTTGCATTTTATCTGTGACTGCTTTCATATTTACAACAGAGAATGGATGACCTGTGAATTCTAAAACAATAGTTGTTAACTGGGGTTGAATTTGCTCCTGGGCCCAGAGGGCAATTGACACAAAGTCTGGAGACACTTTTGGGTGTGACAAGGATAAAGTGGATACTGCTGGGGTCTTATTGGAAGAGATCAGAACGTTGCTAAATATCCTACAATGAACAACACAATCCCTTCAACAAACAATTATCTTGTACAAAGTGTCAGTAGTGCTGAGTTTGAGCAACTTTGGCCTTAAATACCTGATCCTTTACAGAAAATGTTTGCTAAACCCTGCCCTAGATCCTAATAAAAACTAAGGGGAGCAAAGTTTCCTCTGTTAATTAGAAGATATGCATGCTTAAGTTTAGACACACAAATTTGAAAATATGAATAATTAAAATTTAGACAATTTCACTGACTCTTATATATGAATAAATGCTTCCAGAAACCACCTGATCTAAGTCAAATGGTTCTAACTTCACTCAATAAGTAGAAAACTCACCTGAAAAGCAATAGGGTTAAAATTGTGAAAACAGAGACAAAAACACATAAATGTAAAATCAGTTGCTTATTTTGTGACATGTGTGCCAAACAACTAGGTGATGACATTATTCTAGTTTAACTTGGTTGTTGTGATTTAACAGAGAGCATAAATTAGTCACTTTCAGTATCCATAAAATTCTGTGTCTCATAGTTCAATAGTTACTGTAGAATTTTCTTTTTAAAAAGTTTTACTGGGTGTGCACTGTATAAATGTGAAAGCTTATTACTTATTATTTAAGCCAAACACTGACATTACATAAAAATAAGAAAAAAGAGACTCCATAACTCCAAGTCTCCAATAGTAAGAGACAGAGTAATAGGAACCACAATTGGGGATTTCCTCTCTGATTTATAAGGATCTCATATCAAGTCACCTCTTAAAAATCTATACCTATAATATGTGATTAAACTTATTGTCAAGTGGATTATATTTTCACTTGGCCTTTTAACCCCGCTTTTTGATTTTTAACAAAAGGACAGGAAATCTTTCCTTCTGTGGTAGAAGGTAGGAATGGGAGGTGTTCTTTCCCCCTTGTCCATTAGATCATACTAATCTCATACTTTTTCTATTTAGAAACCTGACTTTGAGTTAATATATACCATTCTAACATGTCAAAGATGTTAATTTTTAATTTGAAACACTTGTCTTAATAAGAATGGGTGAGATCATGTTAGCTTTATTGTGATAGCTGAACAGTCCCTGAACAAGTGCCTAATGAAAAGAAACAGTGATATTGCAGCTTTGTCTCATTTTAGGCAACAATAATAAGAAGTGGCCCCAGAAAAATTGATAGCAGATCCCACGTTTTGTGCAGTGTTCCAGAAATAATCTGGTTTTGACATAATGCAGAATCAAAGAGAATAAAAGAATAAAGGAGACTGTGGTGAATACAACTAATTGTTTCCAACTCGTGGCGAAGTGATGCTTAAAATGCTGGTTTAGGAGTCAGGAAGACCTGGGCTTGAATACCATCTTTGGCCCTTACAGGCTCTGTTATCCTATGAAGCTGTTCAACTGTGCTAAGATGCTGTCTTCTCATTGGTAAAATAGAGATGATAACAGCATGCACCTCAAAAAGTTGTTGGGAGAGTTAAATGGCACGACACACCTGGAATGTTCAGTGTATGGTAGCTTTAATTACTATGACTCGATGTCATCTGGGGCACCTCTGCCCTCAGGAAAGCTCATGAATCTTGGCACAAGCACCAACCTGTGCCCTGTGATGTTCCAAAATCTTCCCTGTGACTTCTGCCAAGTCCTCGGGTTTCCCTGAACCCCTGAATTCTTTCATTCTCATGGGATATGTCAAATTTTCTAGGAAATACCTTGACACAAAACTCTTGTGTGCTTACGTACAAGACTCTGCTCACACAATGCACTTAGTTTGAAGAATTATTCAGAAGATTTGTAGTGTGGGAGTATTCAGATATTGAAACTTCCTGCCATTGGGTGTCAGGTTCTCATATCTGGCATTTTTCTCTCCCTTCTTCCTTCCTTCTTCCTTCCTTCCCATGTTGCTCTAGTTCCTCTACCACTTCCTCTCCTTTCTCCTCTCTCCCCCAACCCCCGCCCTCACTTCTTCCTTGTCTCTTTGTCTCTGTCTTCTCCATCTCCTTCTCCCGGACCTCTCTGCATCCCACATCCACCCTCAATCCCAGGTTCAAATTCCTCTGTCTCTAGTATGCAGAATGGCTTCCCCTTTCTTGAAGCCTGGTCACATTAGCCGTTGGGGGGACTTGGGGGAAACTTGTGTGCTCAGTTTCTAACACAGGCATTTTTCCTTACTAATGTGGTTTTCTCCCTAATAGAAATCCAGAGAGCATTAAAAGAAATGAAGATGTATCATCTTGTTTCATAATGACTTTATTCTTGGTGTTTCACATCTCCTAACCTCGACTATTCTCTTTTTGCGATACTGAGGGAACATCCATTTCTGAAGACTCTGTGTGGTACAACTTCTTTCCACCTTTGGGGGCCCCTAATGCCATTACAAAACTGCCTGCAATTTTCTTATGACCTTTACTTCCTCATGCCATCTACTGTTATCTGTGAATATTACATTTTCTATCATCTTTTTAAGGACTGGAACTAGACCTAGTTCATCTTAATTTCTTCTGCAGTGTGACGGAGTAACACAGTGTACAATACTTAAGTACCATTACTTTTAAATAAATAGTGCCATATAAAGATGGCTGAAAATAACAATCCATATAAAAAAAGAGCATGGACTTTGTGTCTTTCCTGGGTTCACTTATTTTCTCTGTGGTCTTGGTTGTGTGCATCAGTCAGAGTTCAGACAGAGAGCAAAGCCACAGTGAGTATTATGAGAGTGAGGGAATTATTATAGGAATCAGACTTCAAACGATGTGGGAAGAATGGAGGAAGTGAAAGTCGGGAAGGGGAAGTCAAAGGATCAGAGAAAGAAGCACTACCCAGTCTTTCTAAAGCACTAGTACAGGTGGACAAGCCAGAGTTTTCAAGGAAATCTGAGAAGCCAAGCACAAGCACATCTGGCTATTTATACAGGACCACAGACAGGAAGCTGTGGCAGGGTCTATGGAAGCTGCTGCATTAGTGTAGCTTCTGCCTCTGTGGTGTGTAGCCAAGTGTCTGGTGGTGGGCTGCTTTTGGTCAGCTGGAGAACAAGAACAAGTTGCCTCTGTCCACCACTGTGTCTAATTGCAACCATCTTCTAAGAGAAATGACTGTTGCTTTAATTTGTCTTCTGAATCTCATGCAAGTACCACTTTTGGCCAACTTTAATCTGGAGCCATCCAGGAAATAAGATTCTGGGGAGCATAGTTTCCAGCCTTGTACAAGCTGATAAGCACAATCCAAAAGTTATGCTACTCAGTTTCTTTAAGCTTCGGTTTCCTTAGCAGATGAATGCAAACCCTAATTTGTCAAGTTGTTGTAAGAATAAGAAATGCTTATACACAGCCTAATATATAGTAGGTCCTCAAGTAATGACCTCAAGTAATGATTATATGAGCTGCAGCCTTGGAGCACCTGGGTGGCTCAGTCGGTTAAGCATCTGACTCTTGATGTTGGCTCAGGTCATGATCTCAGGGTCTTGAGATCGAGCCCTGTGTCAGCCCCCGCTCTGGGTATGGAGCCTGTTTAAGATTCTCTCTCTCCCTCTCCTTCTGTCCCTCTCCCCCACCGATCCCCCCGCCAAAAAAAGATGCAGTCTTGTGACTGCTTCTAGAGGATTGCCTTCTGCTTTGTTCTGAGACATAAAGGAGGTGTGGAGGGGAGACAATTAAATAGAAGAAGATGAAAAAAAAGCAAAGTCAAAAAAGACTTTTTATGAGCTGAAGGTTACTTGCAGATTATAGTGCTAGTACCTAAATTAAGGGCTATTAGAAACTGATCATTCTCCATATATTCCACTTAGAATTTCACATGTCACAATTGCTTCAATTATATACTCCATTATACACGCTCCCATTTTCTTAGGAACAAGAGAGGAATGTGCTCTAGACTTTGGAACTTTCTTACTCAAGAGATCTTAGTATCTTTTTAGTCAAGAAGTGCCTAAATTTTTGATTCATGATCCAGTGTCTTTTTGCACAAGGTGTCAATCTGACACACAGTTATCACTGCAGATAAATCTGAGGCCCAATTTAAGTGGGCACACATTTTAAGTGAGGAGAAGGATAAATGAGACTCGGGTGAGCTTTCAACATTTGTATTTGAAATCCAAAGTGAATTGAACTCAGGTCGCATGGTCCACCAAACATTCATTCTTTTTCACAGTGTTTTCCAGAAGAAGACCCAGCCAAAAATAAATCCTCCAGTTTTATTCCTGTCTAGGAAGGGCATTCAAGAATAGAGGGTTCTCTGGGTTTCTTTTTCTTTTTTTTTTCTAAAAATAGTTTTTTCTCTTTCTCTTCTGTGTTTAATACTGTCATTGTCTTCTAAAATTCCCTTATCTGCAGGACTATGAGTAAGCCTCTGAAATACGACTTTCCCTTAGGACCAGGCAGTTGATTGGATGTGTACAAAAGTGACTCTTCTCTTAAGCTTGTCACTTCAAAGATAGCCTTTTTTTAGTAAAATAAACTAAAAGGGTAGATTTGTAATGACATGATAGCTTAAATTTTGAGATAAATTCACAGATAACACAGATATAAGTAATGTAAAAGAAAATACAAGTCTGCCTTCACCCAAAATACCTTAATAATTAATGAAAACTTGTTTTATAAACTTGATGTCACAGATGACTTCTCTTTGTTGTCCTAGACCTCTAGCATTTTTCCCTCTGGCATTGATTCATTTAGTGAATATTTATTTCCCATCTACAATGTGTCAGAGACTCTATGAGGCACTATCAAATCAGAAATAACAGGCCCATTCCCTGCTTTCAAGGGGCAAGAAGTCGAAGGGAGGAGAAAGATAAGAGAGTTGACAGATATAATGCAGGGTGGTAGGTGCCATGACAGTAATGGGTCCATTAATGTGTCCAGAGTGGCACTAAACTGGGCAAAATTAAGTCAGGAAGGGCTTCCCATAGAATTTGATATCCGATTTGAATCTTAAACCATAAGCATTTAGCATGATGCAGAAAAAGAAAAATGTAGTAAGGCACAGAAACCTTAGAGACTCTAGTCTGCGTAGGGGCTGTGCATAATTTAATAAAGCTAGACTGTGGTAGGTGAGATGTGTAGTCTCTGGAAACATGCCTGGCACAAAATTGATGCTTGATCAAGAACTGTTGACAGATTGAGTGCCAGGAGATGAGCCTGAAGAGGTAGGCAGGGCAAAGATAATCTATGGCAAGCTATGATGGTTGAATTTTATCCAAAAGGCATGGCAGAACTTTATAAATGATCTGTCTTGATGATATTGGGTCTCAGAAAATTTACTCTGACAGCACTGTGGGAATGGACCAGAATGGAGCAAACTCTGAGCCAGAGAGAACAATTAAGAAACTGTTGTATTCCACTAGAAAGGAAGTGTTGAGTAGCTGAACCATGGAGGTCACAGTGGGAATGGACAGAGGATTACAATTGGAGAGTCTTTCAGATCATCAATATATCCCTTTGTTATTCTGTTGAGCAAACATAAAAACAATAAAACCCCAAAGTATTTGTGTAGTACTATATGGTTTGAAAAATATTTTCACAGAGAGATTTAATCAATCAGTCTATACCACAGTCTTTGTGGACTAGACCAGAGAATTATAATGAAACAGAAAATAATGAATCCAGCACACATACTGACACACACAATCTTAGGCCAGGTTTTGTGCGTGATAACTCTAATTCCTACTGATCACCTAATTAATCCCAGAGAGATCTAAGGCTTGAAAATGCAAATATTACACTTTTCGTTACAAGGTTAATTTGTATTTACCATCCACAGTTTGGCAAATGATTTTCTGTTTTCACCATGAATATGTATGGCTTGCTTTCAGCAACTAGAAACACTTTGTTTTTTTTTATATTCTACTTCATGTTCTGCCTGCAGCAGGATTGACTTGGGGAGCAGCCTGCTAATTAAGACTGGGTAAATTATAAATAGCAAATTTAGAGGCATTTGGTTGACTGAGAAAATATATACTGTATACAACGTTGGTCTCAGCAGACCTTTCCACGCATTCATTCTACTTTTAATACATAAAAGCCATGGGACTTTTTAGTCTCCCTTACCATAGTTACAGGATTGCTTCAATGGAAATGAGGGTTAGCATTTAGTGGGTGTTTAAGAACTATGAGGTACTGATTTAGAAGTTCATTCTCTGAGATAGCAGAATTAAATATTCTTCCTTTGTTTTTCCTCCTTTTAAAATGTTTCCTAAAGAACTCATTCTATTGACAGAAATTGAGAAAGATCCATCACAGTGTAGCTGCAGATGTCAGAGACTTAATTCGCCTAATGCCTTAATTTTGCAAAGGGAACATTGAAGCTCTGAGAGGTTACATGATGTGCCCAGGATCCCTCGGCAACTTCATAAGAAGGGACCAAAGACTTCTAACAGCTGGTTCAGTGCTTTCTCCCTGAATGGCTCACAGAACCATTATTACCTCTTCCCACTTCCCAGAATAAAATAAATAAATAAATAAATAAATAAATAAATAAATTGATGTTTATTTAGTTTGAATTTGAGTTTACTTTTAAAATTCAAATGTTCCAGAGGACAGGCAGTGAATTCTGTAAGGATTATCAGTTTTATGCCTTTTAGTGTAAATAAACCTCTCATGCCTCCTTCCCTGAGTGTGGATTTCAAGAAGAGAGAGGGTATAAAAGAAGAGTTAGGAAATCCTCAGTAGCGGAAAATATTTCTATGGAAGAGATAGGGAAAACCACACCAGAGCTCTCTTTTCCCTTATTGAATTGAAGATATTTAGATATCCATATTAGAACATATTTGTTAAATTTAACTTTTATTATTTATTTTTTATTTTTTGTTAAATTTAACTTTTTGTTGCAAACAAAGAGTTTGGAAATTGATGCCTAATTGTGTCAGTAAATGTGTCATTGTCTCTTCTCCACAGGCTTAATCAGCCTGGAAAGCTCTTTCTGGACATTCATTCACATGGCTTCCTTTTCTTAAAATTTTTTTATTTAAATTCAATTTAATTAACATATACTGTATTATTAGTTTCAGAGGTAGAATTTAATGAATCATCAGTTGCATACAACACCCAGTACTCATTGCATCAAGTGCCCCCTTAATGCCTGTCACCCAGTTACCCCATCCCCCGCCCCCCACCGGCAACCCTCAGTTTGTTTCCTATAGTTAAGAGTCTCTTACGGTTTGTTTCCCTCTCTGTTTTTGTCATATTTTATTTTTCCTTCCCTTCCCCTATGTTCATCTGTTTTGTTTCTTAAATTCCACATATGAGTGAACTCATATGGCATTTGTCTTTCTCTGATTGACTTATTTCACTTAGCGTAATACCCTCTAGTTCCATCCGCATCATTGCAAATGGCAAGATTTCATTCTCTTTTATGGCTGAATTATATTCCATTATATATATATATATATATATATATATATATATACACACACACACACACACACACACACACACACATATACACACACACACACTCACACACAAAAATATATATACATAAAATCGATGGACACATGGCTTCCTTTTGACCTCCTTCAGGCTTTTGCTTATATGGCCCTTTCTCCATGTAGATTTCCTAGACCAACCCATCCTGCCCGTCCCCCTTCCCTGATTTTGTTTTCTCTTTAGCACTTATCACCAAACTTACACAACATAAATTTGAACTCCCTGTTAGAATGTGAGCCCTATGAGGGCAGGAGTTCAGGAGTTTTTGTTCGATGATCTTCTTTCCCATGGCTGGAGTGCTTCCCGGCACATGCTAGGGGTGCAAGGAGCTTTCATTACACGAATAAAGAAATTGATTGAGAACATATTATGCACTACTAAGAAAAGGGAAGAGATAGATATGTTAGTTTATTTTATGATGAGAGATTGACAGAGATTAATACTACAGAGAGCAGCATAGTCTAGTTCTTGAGGTTCACACTAAAAGGAAGCTATGAAGGTTCTCACTGAAATGTGGACAAGTGCTAAATATGACTTTTCTGCCTCATGTGGTCATTAGGAATAACAAGTTTTATATTTGCAGTCCAATCAATGAAGAACTACTGTAAGATTCAAATATAATTTATAACTAATAATGTTTAGCTGACATTTTTAGTGAATGGTCATGGAAATGAATTTTCTCTTCTGTGAATCCAGTTCTTTTGAGCAAAATTGTGTAGTTGTCCACCACCTGTAAAGAGAAAGATATAGGACTTTCTGTTATTAAGGGACTGAGATTTCAATAGTGTACAGATAAAGCTGTAACAACAACAAAACACCCAAGAACCAAAACCAAAAAACTGAAATAGCAAAATTTGGCCTCATTTCTGAGTGTTCTAGATAATCACTCATTCATGTTCTTGATTTGTTTGGGTCTCCCTTAAGTGTTACAAGTCATTGTTGAAATAATATCTGTGGCAATAGCAAAGGTCTACTAATACCTCCATGTACGTCTTAGCACAGCTTAGTTTAGAGACAAGTCCATGGAACAGTTGACAGGAAAATCAGATAACATGCATTTAAGTAAATTGCAAGGAAAATAAATAGTGTCATCTGTGTGGTGTGCTCCACCTAATCTCTCCAACAACGATTATGAAAATTGAATGCAAGTAAAAACAGATGACCCATGTTTGCCTGGAGAATAAACAGAGAGCTCTCTCGTCTAGTGAATGAAGGGCTCTCAGTCCCTCTCTCTCTCCCTCTCTCTATCTATAAACACACACGTTTACATATATATGAATGTATGTATATTATGTATATATATATATGTAGTCACATGTGAATTTTTAAAAAATAATCTTATTTTCTTTTCTATGCTCCCTTTTTTTCTTTCTAAAGGATTAATGACACAGAAGAAAGCAAGCTTACAATTTGAGGATCTGGAACTAAATCAAACAAATACCAAAAAAAAAAAAAAAAAGAAGAAGAAAGAAAGAAAGAAAAAAAAGATCAAGAATTACTCTGTTTGTTTTGTTTTGTATCCAAACTAAAATTTAAAATTTATAAGAGTATTTATGCAGTTCAGTTGCCCTGTCAACTGCATATAAATCAATGCCACTTCATTCAGCTTTCATACAGTGTAATTTTTGCTGTAGTTAGAGCTCACTGGGAAAAAAAAAGTGCAAATAGGTTTTAAATAAAAATATGGACAAGAGTTTTTAAGGCCCTGCTAGCTTGTGCAGTCTTTATTGTTTCAATTTTAAGAAGATAGCTTAATAATTTAAAAAGTTTTAAATTTCAAAAAAGAGACTTTTTTTTCTGAATGGGGCAAAGGGTTATTATGTATTGATAAAAAATGCAATTTATATTGGATATTTAGTTAAGAACTTTATATAATGAATATCATCACAGTAATTAAAAATATAAGTAGATGAAAACATTCAATTGTAGCATGAAGCCTCATCATTAGTCTATGGTTTATAAAAAGTGCAAATAAGGGGCACCTGGGTGGCTCAGATGGTTAAGCATCTGCCTTCGGTTCGGGTCATGATTCCAGGGTCCTGGGATCGAGCCCCGCATTGGGCTCCCTGCTTGGCGGGGAGCCTGCCTCTCCCTCTCCCTTTACTCTTCCCCCTGCTTGTGCTCTCTCGCTCTCTCTGTCAAATAAATAAAATATTTAAAAAAAAAAAAAGTGCAAATAACTCAGTTAATAAACTTGAAATAATAGATATGCATTAATTGGGTATCCTACAAGAGAATTGCATGTTTTCTTAAGTGCCACCAAATTTTATAAAACTTAATCATATATTTGCCCAAAAGTTGTAAAAGGTTAAAATTTTATAGGCCATGTTTTTGATAGCACAGTAAAATTGGAGATTAGATACAAAGTTAAAAAAAAAAAGTCCTTTGGAGCTGAGCCATCGATTTTACATCCTACACAACTATTTGTTTAAAGAGGAAGTAAAAGTATAATTAGATATTTTTAAAATTTGATATTTAAGCATATGTTATTGTATTTTCCATTTCAACTAGGAAAATGATACATGCTACATTATTCACTCCTCCATAAATGTAAGGTGCTTTTTTCCTAATGCCCACTAGCAACCATGCACTATTTTCACTGGGGATAAAGAGAACTAAATGGGTACAAGTCTTCATCCTCAAAGAATCTCCTTTCTCCTGGCGTGATATAGATAAGAAACAAACAAATAAGTAATAGATTAAAGCATATGAAATCACCTTTTTTGTAGGCCAAAATGGTTAAATATGGACAATTTCATTTGGCTCAAAGTGATTCATATATATCAGATAGATAGAAGGCTAGTACATATGTAGGTGCAATCAAAGTTATCAGTGCTAAAACATGTACCTACATAAAGTATGATGAGAACATGAAAATTTGTCTTGTGCATCATCAATATTGTACACAGAAAAAGTCTTTGTCCCCACTTGGCTAATAATGGTACTGAAATCAACAATTTTCGTGTACTGTTCTACAGTATTCTGCATATTTGCTTAATTATACAGACACACATATTATACATGGAGAAATGTCTTTCTTTTCCCCTTTTCTCTTTTAGAATAAATTTGAACATACTAACAATATTTTTCTCAAAATTATTTTTCTCACTAAAAATCTGTAAGGGGTTATTTCTTTCTTCACTGCATATAAACTTAATAAATCCTTTAAAAAGATGTTTAATATTATATAATATGGATGTAATATTCTTATTGATATGCTTTATTGTATTATTATTTATTTCTATAATAATAATTCCTCAAAATGGAATTGTTGTGTTAAGAAGTAATCTTACTAGAGAAGAGGTTCAGGGATCTCTACATTCAGTGTATATTATACGCTTAATTAATTGCTTTGCTTTCTTTTTGATACACTTATCCTCAATTATGTTCGGGTCCCTATTTCAGAGCATTTAAAAACAAATCCTTTCCAATGAATAACTCCCTCAGCTTTTGCCAGAATATGGAAAGGGTTGACTTGTGACTGCTCAAATGAGGAATAAGATCTGGAAAGAGGTGTGTCTAAAATTTTTTAAAATGGAATTTCTGTCAACACTCTAGTTTTTAGCCCTAACTTCACCCCATCGCAGAAAGTACCAGGTAATAACAATTTATGAGTCTTTTGTGTATGTTTCAATAAGTTCAGTTGCTTATCAGTTTTCTCAAGTGCTGATTCAGAGTTCAGGTTTCTCCATCTGCTAAGTCACACACTTTGCTTCTTGGAAAGATTGGTGGATATTGTTTCTATTCTCTGAATTCAGAGATGTCTTTTTTAAAAATTACTTTGTTTTTGTCTTCATGGGGCATGTGGGGAAGGTAAAGCTAACTGAGATTTTAATCTGCTGTTCTGACTGGAAGCCTAAATTCTTTCTGTTATCATGCTTGGGTCTTTTGAATTCAGATGGATTATAACTTTGAACATTTTAATTGAGGCAGTGATGGGTATGAAGACAATTTATTCCTTTTGGAAAGTGTTCCTTTGTTTTTCTCAATGCAAGGATTTTAATATCATACAAAGTGGGCGATTCTTAGAGATCAGTCATTGTAATGTCTTCCCATGGAATGTAAATGTCTTGACAAATTCATATGAATAATAATTAATAGGGCAAACATTTAATCTTGTTCAGTTTTCATGTATTCATTTTCTCCACTTATAGTCAACCTAGATTTCCAGTTTCCGGGTCTTTTCTACCATGCGACAAGAGGACTTGAACATAACATATATATTTGCATGTTTATCTATTTATCAGTTGTGTCCCCCTCACAAATAAAATATAAGTTCCATGAAGTCAGTAATTACCTAGTTGTGTTGTCTTTTTCATTTATACCAGTACAAAACAGTGTTATCTCCAGCACTAAATAGTAACTGGATTCAATATATATTTTAAATAAAGTATTGAATACAATAGTATAAACTCTTTTTAGCTTGGAATGACTATTTTACTATATTGATCTCTGCCACGTATAGAGTTATTCTTCTATCTAAAGACCTATCTACGGTGCCTGGGTGGCTCAGTTGGTTAAGCATCTGCCTTCGGCTCAGGTCATGACCTCAGGGTTCTGGGATTGAGCCCCACATCAGGCTCCCTGCTCAGTCGGGAGTCTGCTTCTCCCTCTCCCTCTGCCACCCTCCCCCCGCTTGTGCTCACTTGCTCTCTCTCTCCCTCTCTGTCAAATAAATAAATTAAAAAATTTAAAAAAATACCAATTTAGTGCTCCCATTGTCAACTCCACTGCTCATACAATATAGCATAACATTGATCCAGTATTGCTTTAATTGCAGATGCATGATGAGTAGTGTTTATTATTCTTTCAATAACTAAAAATATTTAATGATTTCAATAATAATCATTAAAAACGTGCTTTTGTAAAACAGAATACTTAATGTAATTTATAATTTTCTTGATAATCCGGAGTTCTCATTATAAACATACAAATTACACCATACTATTACTTCTCATGTCTTTTCTCCACTTTTACTTAAACACAAAAAGAAAGAAACATGTTTTCCACTTTATCTTATTTTCTAGTAAGTAAAGGGCTTTTTTTATCAGGAGAAAATATATTTTCATTTTATGGTCTAAATTGATTTAGCAGAATTCAAGCTAAATATTAAATGACTTGGTATTTTTAAATATCAATACTTTACCATTCAAATACATATTATAAGGTTATACAAAATGTCTTTGTATTTCGTGTGCCATCTAGAAATAATGCTTTAATCAGTTACCAGACTGCATGTTTTAGTAAAGAGAATGTGTGGAGAAGAACAAAGAATATCCATGCCATATTTATTAAAATTGAAATGAATTTCCATTTATGCATCAAGGACCTTCCATTTATCATTCTAGTTGACAGATGAAAGAACACATAAAGAAGTTTTTTTTTTTTTTTCATAAAGTTTAAATGATTTACTAAGGAGAAAAATAAAACCACTTTGCCTCTTATGCTTGACTTTTGTTTCTTGGAAATTTTAAACATTTTTAGCTAAGTGTTCCCTATGCTTTTAAGGGAGGAGAACATTGGAAAAAAAGATATTAATGTGATTTTTCCAAGTCTTCACAGATCACTTTTAGCATTCATGAAATTACTGAAAGCCCTTACATCAGATTCATAGGGCACAAACTACTAAAATATTTAGTTCTTGGGGAAAAAAAAAGATAAATGAGCAGTCAGATCAGTTGTAGGGCTTGAAATGAAAGGAAATGCTCTGATGAGGTGACTGGGGAAGCAGCAGGAGGGAAAGGGATAGAGAAGGAAGGAAATGAGAAATGTACCTTTATTACATGGTTTGCTAGAATGCAAGCAATCATTGGTCACTCTTAACACTCTCCAGCCTTGTGAGAAAACTGAGTCTATGAGGTATTTTGTTCATATTTAGGAGACCTTGCTTTCAAAATGTATTTGTGTGCTCCTGAAAGTTTTCTGCATTTTTCCTGCTACCTCAACTGTCAGTAATTGTTGATTGTGTCCTGTGGCGTCCTAATCATGGGTATGTGCTGAGCTGTATGCTTAGAAGTCTGGAACACAGTGGTTCAGCATGGACTCCAGCACCAAACTATGGGATCTGTCCAATTGTGTGGCTTTGAGAAAGTTGCTGCTTTTTTTCTCAGCCTCAGGAAAGACGAGACTGGGAGAACATATCTACATTAACGCATTATTATACAGATGAAACCTCTTACTCTGTGTCAGCACTTAGTACTGTGCCTGGAAGGTGGAGGAGGAGTTGCCCATCTCTTGGCTATTATTGTTTCTTAATGGATCTAATATTCAGATTATCCTTTTACGCTAATCTACATTACTCTCCTACTTTTCTTCTGTTTTCCAGCAAATTAAAGGTTTTCGAAGTTTCCTGAGAAACCAAGAGCTTTCTTGCTTCTTATCCTTTGCCGGTATAATTTTCTTTCCCTGAATTAACTTCCTCTTCAGTTTCTACCTTACTAAATTGGCCCTGGCACAAATGTCACTTCTTTAAAAAACCTGTCCTTTTTCACAAATTGAATGTTGCCCTTTCAATTGAATGTACTGTAATATTTCCATGTGTCATTTATCATACTTTGTCTTGCAAAATCTTTGTGGCATAAGGGATGTTTCTTAAACTGTAATTTGTGGATCCTTGGGGTCTGCAGAGGTATACTCAATTTTTATGAGAATTTATGAATTTTGTATTTTCCTTCGGATGATGATCTTAAAAATATTATAAGCATATTCTGAGTCATTTGCATGACATCTTTGTAATTGAGTATTGACACACATTTTTACTGTCCATGTTTGAATTTGTGTTTACAATCACCTTCACAGGGGGTGAAGGACAGGAAACTTCAGCTAGTATGATAAGGCACGTTTCATAAGATTTCAAACAGGAAAAAGTCATGGCTGAAAGTGAATCTCTGTACTTCATGGGGTCACAAAAGAACTCGAGCTCTCTGTGCCATATTTACATGGTAAGTTGATGTTTGGGAGGCATTTTTCATTTTTTATATACCAATTATCCACACTTCATTGGCAATAAGTGTACTAGTAAATATGCAAAGAATATAAGTTTTTTTTTTCTTTTCCTATTATCGTTTGAGGTATACTATTATCCTGATCGGCCCATCAAAATCAAGAACAATTTCACTGTTAAAAGAATTAAAAGAAGTGACAATGAGGGTGATTCAAATGATGACTCTGCACATTCAAATTCAAAAGAATCCATTTGAGAACAAGGGAAACACAAAACACAGGCAAATATCATTCTATTTTTGAATGTAATATTAGCAAATTGGTTTCAACAAATTAGCATAATATACATCATAAAAGTAATCTATAACATTAAACTAATGTCATATTTAACTGTATTGATTTTGCAGTTTATTAATTTTTCAATTTATTCTTTCATTCAACAATTATTTATTGTCTTGCTATGTACAAATCAATCATCTGGTTACTAGAAATACAACAGTGAATTGACAAGAATCTTTATCTTTGTACAGCATTTTATTGCAATAAAAGAGGAGACAGTCACCAATATAATATGTAAAACAGTGGTGAGATTCATTAGTGATGTGGAGGAAAAAGGAAATAGGAAAGGGGACAAAGGAGAGATGAGGACAATTGTGGTTTTAAAACACATGATCAAAAAAAGTCTCAGTGAGGGACGCCTGGGTGGCTCAGTCGGTTAAGCGGCTGCCTTCGGCTCAGGTCATGATCCCAGGGTCCTGGGATCGAGTCCCACATCGGGCTCCTTGCTCGGAGGGGAGCCTGCTTCTCCCTCTGCCTGCCTCTCCCCCTGCTTGTGTTCTGTCTCTCTGACAAATAAATAAATAAATAAATAAAATCTTAAAAAAAAAAAAAGTCTCAGTGAGAAGGTGAAATTCCCCAGAAGATCTGAAGGAAGCATGGGACTCCAATGTAGTTAACCAGAGAACAGTACTTCAGACAGAGGGAAATAGAAGGTACTAATGCCCTGAGGCAAGAGCATGCCTATGCAGTTGACAGAGTGATCTGGACAACATAGCTGGAGAGATTTAAATAAGGGACAGAATAAATGAGACAACATTTGAGGTAAAAACAAGAGTCAGACTATGTAGGACCTTGTAAATCATAGGAAGGAAATATTTTGGTTTCTGTTTAGAGTCCAGTGAGAACCATGGGACACACTGTAGCACAGAATGTCATTATCTGATTTATGGTTAGCATGGATTCCTCTGACTGCTGTGTTGAGAATGAACTTAAAGGTGTCAAGGACAAAAGCAAGGAGATAAACTGGGAGCCTACTTCAGGTGAGAGGTAACAGTGACCTGAACCAGGATGGGTGCAGTAGGGGTTATAAGAAAAGCTTGTCTTCTGGATATATTTTGAAGATAAAACCTGTAGCATTTGCTGATTTGGGCTGGATGTGGAGAATAAAAGAGTAGTTAAGGATGGCATCAATATTTTTTTCCTTGAAATATTTCCAATGGAGATATATATATATATATATATATATTTAGGATGTGCCTTTTTTTTATTATGTTATGTTAATCACCATACATTACATCATTAGTTTTTGATGCGGTGTTCCATGATTCATTGTTTGCGTATAACACCCAGTGCTCCATGCAGTACGTGCCCTCTTTAATACCCATCACCAGGCTAACCCATTCCCCCACCCCCTTCACCTCTAGAACCCTCAGTTTGTCTCTCAGAGTCCATAGTCTCTCATGGTTCGTCTCCCCCTCCGATTTCCCCCCCTTCATTCTTCCCTTCCTGCTATCTTCTTCTTCTTCTTTTTTTTTTTTTAACATATAATGTATTATTTGTTTCAGAGGTGCAGGTCTGTGATTATTTTGATTTACAGTTTGCTCAAAGTTATAAGTCTGAAAGCTATACCTTTTGTATTTAATAAGTAACACTAACAAGATCATAATTTTTAATCACCAATGGACGTCTACTAGATTTTTTCCCCTTTAAAGGGGATTAAGTCATCATTTAATTACAAGAAGCACTATTATAGGGAATAAGAGCTCAAAGCACTTTGAGATAAGATAAACCAAGATTTGAGTTCTGACTTGATCATTTTCTAGATGTGACTTTCTAGATACGTGGTTTCTATTATGCCTTTCTAAAAATAGACATAGTAATACCTAGATAAGAAAGTTATGAGAATTAAATGAGATAACACCCATAAAATATATAACTCAATGTCTTATATGGCGCTTAACTGATGTCCAAGTGAAAAGCTACTCTTTCCTAAAACTATCCTGATAAGCTGTTAGAAAATGGAAGAATTTGATCTGGAGACTCGACAGGGCTGGTTCAGTCAAAAATGTAGACAGTGAGAACAGAGGTAAGGGGACCAGTCATTCTACAGCATATATTTGGGAGTGAAGAGCTAGAGATTTCATACTCCAAGGAGAAAGAATCAAAGCCAAATATTCAGACATGGTGTAGAAACAAAAGAACCTTATTAGGTAGAGAAAAGCAGATTGTGCATATAGGAAAACTTCTCAGGCTCAGTAAGATGAGGAAGGCTGTACATATGATGATTTATCAGTTAGGAAAATGTTAGCTGTCAACATTTAGTGTGTGCCTCTTTAAGAAGCATAGTATGAAATCTTTATAAGACAAGACGTAAGTTGCTATGTTATGAAATCTTTATAAGACAAGACATAAGTTGCTCAAAGTCATAGAAATGGATTTCAAACTCAGGTCAATATATTTAGTAACATTTTCCATAACTTCAGGGAAGTATGGATCTGTTCTTAAGGAATTTAAACAAATTATATATACAAAATTTAAACAAATACACACACACTTATACATTATATATCCACATACATACACATATGCATACATACATAAAGCTGTTGGTGTATTTTACACACAAAGTGTTTGTGAAACATGGAGAAATCAAGGCAGGTTACAGAGTTAACAAAGGGCAGAGCTAATATTCAAACCCAAGCAGTCTGACTTCAAAACTCTAACTTTAACCATATGATTTTGCCAAACCATAGTGTTTGACAATTGATTTAATGCAAAATATTTTTCAGAATCAGTTACTGTTGACCAGGAGCAGATTATAATCAAAACGTTGCATTTGGAATTGCTTTGAAGTTTGAGAGATTGATCATTTGGGGTCCACAAGACTAATTGTCACGGCATATTGTATACTTACTATTGTCATGTATCACATTAGGTTCTTTAAATACATTAACCCAAATTCTTAAAAGATAAATCTGAGCAAAAGGAGTTATTAGCCCATTTTACAGATAAGGAAACTAAAGTGCGAGCAGAGTAACTGGAAAGCAAACCCACATATGTCTTACCTCAAAACCAGGGTTCTAGTGACTCAGCAGAGAAAATAAAAGAACTTACCTGAATAAATCAACTTTGTAGAGAAGATAAAGCTACTAGGTTGAACTATAGTGTTTTTTTGAAGTTAATATTAAATATAAGATTGTTTTGTGTAAGAACTTCATTTCACACCTGAAAATAAAAATTTCGACTCTTTTTAGTTAAAAAAAAATGGATGGTGTTATTTTTTAAAATACTGAGGCTCAAGATAAGCTTGAAAGTATATAGAGAGAGTCAATATGTTTAGTAAAGGATCTGAAGGCAGAATCTCAGCATCTTTTCAGGGCAAAATGAGACTGTTTCAAGGTGTGTGCTAGAGAATATTTCTCCCCATCTCTGGGCTGTTCATTTGCAGGAAGGGAGCAAGGTCTCTGACTACCACAGAGAAGGACTAGGCAGTCCCTTGGTGAGAGCAGAGAACAAGTCACCTTCATTTACTATTCCTCTCAGGAGCTAGCCTACGGAGTGCACACTAAAAAGTCATATGGATTTCAATCAGTGTCCCACTCCCCATAGTCACATAATTAGCTCTCCACATCAATGAAATCCTCAATTCACTTTTGATGGGTTGGTCTCTATCCTGCTGTGGTTTCTCAGCAGTCCATCAAATTAAAAATGTCAGCATGTTCTGTGGAGGATGGTAGACAATGAAGTCAGCCCAATCCAAAGAAAAATAAAGTAGCTGAACTTTCCATAATGAAGTAGTACTGTGTCACTGAAGAGTTTCATAGGCACAAAAGCCCAAAGAATCACCATACTGGAATATAACCAAAGTTCACTCAACCTGGAATTCTGTCTTATTTGTGGCAGTAAGAGGTAATCTGAGAGTTGCCATTCATTATAATAACTCAAAAGCATAGGAATGTACCACCCAGAAACACATTCAACTTCCAAATATGTAATTCAATATTCATGAACATTTTTTCAACCATCATTATATCATAAATTTGTTAGGCACTGGATATAATACTATTTTATTTTCATTATGCTTATTTATTTCAAAAGATGAATGCTAGTACTCTATTCCATAATTGGAAGAAAAAAAACTATGTTGTTTTTTATATATCATAATATAATTTATAACTAACACATAACTAACAAGACCAAGGTATTGTAAAAAATATTGTATGAAACTAAGTTAGGTCCCTTATATTTGATCATATGCTTTTCATAAGTACAACCTAGCAATTAACTAATACTTGCAAGTATTTGTTTATCATGTCTCACTCACTAAATTATAATCACCTTGAAGGTAGAAATTATGACCATCACAATCATTTTATGTATCTTAATAAGTGTCTTAATAAATATTTGTCAAATAAATATAAGAAATAAACTTATAATTTATGGAGGACTTCCACTTCCAGAAAGATAGAATAGACATTCATTGTTCTATTCCTCCTTTTAAGTATAGATAAAAACTTGACATTTAAAAAATACATATAATATGACACTGAAAGGTGGAAAGAAGAAATGAGACCATGTGGGGATCTTGGAATGGAAAGAATGATATGAAAGTGTTTCCTTGGATTTTCTTTTTGCCCCATATAACCCAGGCTAAGTGCTGGAGAAGCAAGCTACCCAGAAACACCAATAGGTACAGATTTAAAAAAAAGGTGGGGGGCAAAGAAAACACACTTTCTCTAATCAAAGAAACAGGAAAGCAACAGCAGAGCAAGGCAGACAACTTTAGACAATAATTGCTCTGTTCCAGCCAAAACCCACAGAGAAAACTGTGGTCACACCACACTCATTAGTAGAAGTTGAATGGAGAATCTAGATTACCACCATTGTCAGGTTGCAGTGAGGCATACCAAGCCTCCTACCAGGATGATGTCAGAGAGTGGGCAGCTAAGATATTTACCTTCACAGGGCAGTACTGAAGTTACTCCCCATGATGTTTGTGAAGACCATGTAGGAAGCCTTCCTGGATTTTTACCTCTCATTCAGCAATAATGTTGTACCCCTCTCCTTCCTTATGAATTGGTATCAGAAGACCTAGTGGAGAGCTAGAACTTTCACTACCACCCAACAATAACGAGGCCACCCTCCAGTCATGCCAGTGTGGGCTACCTAATGAACAGTCATGAACGTATAGGGTAGTGCAACAGAGACAATGGAGAGTCACACTCCCATCTGAACCCAAGAAGTAATGAGTAACCCTCCCCACTGCATTTCAATGGTGGTTTTAAAGACAACTTGGACTTCCCTCTCCGTCTGGCAGTAAGGAAGCAGTGTTTCTCCCATCTGTTTTCCATGGGATCCACATTAGAGGAGGCCTGTTAAACAAAAGATCTAAATAATATCTAGGAAGATCTCTAAATTAATAAGAAAAGACAATCAACATATTCTGACAGTAAAAAGACAGATATTAGAATTATCTGACACTGAGTTTTAAAGTAGCCATTATAAAAATGTTTCAATGAGCAATTATGGGCATGCTTGAAATAAATGAAAAAATAGAAAGTCTCACTAAAGAAATAGAAGATAGTAGGAAGAACCAAATGGAATTTTAACCAAATTTTAGCTATCAAAATATAAAAGTCAAAGTTAAAAAGAAATGCAATAGATAGGTTCAACATCAAGATAGAACAGAGGAATAAATTATTTAAAGTGCCAATAGAATAAAAGAAATTATCCAACCTGAACAACAGAAAGAAAATAGACTGAAAACAAAACAAAATGAATAAGGGTCTCAGGCATGTGTGAAACTATGTAAGAAGATTTAACATTTGTGTCATCAAAGTCCCAGAAGGAGAGGAAAAAGAGGTGAGCTGAAATGTATTTGAAAAAAATGATGGCTGAAAATTCTCCAACTTTGGCAAAAATTACAACTTGTGGATTCATGAAAATAGAATTCAATGTCTGGACAATCTCCACATACTTACAAACTTTAGAAACTAAGTAGCACAATTTCTGGGTAATCCATGGATCAGTGAAGAAATCTGAAGGGAAATAAAATATATATTGAACTGAATGAAAATGAAAAACAATATAATGGGATTTGTGAAGCATAGTTAAAGCAGTACTGAGAGGGAAATGTAAAGCATTAAATGCACACATTAGAAGAGTGGAAAAGTTTCAAATCAGTAATCTAATCTCTGACCTCAAAAGCTAAGAAAAAGAACAAAATAAACCCAAAGCATGAAGAAGAAGAAGAAAACACACTAAAGAGCAGAAATCAATGACATTAAAAAAAATAAAAACAATAAAAAAAATAAAGGAAACGAAAACCTTGTTCTATGAAAAGATTAATAAAATTGACAAACCTGTAGTAAGACAAAAAAAGAAGAGTAGGCAAAAATGAACAATATTAGAAATAAATCAGGGGATATAACCACATACCCTGCAGATATCAAAAAGAAAAGAAATACTATGACCAACTTTACACATAAAAATTTGACAGATGAAATAGAACAATTCTTTGAAAAATACAAACTATGAAAACTCATCCAACAAAATAAATAATTTGAATAACTTTATTAAAAGAATTGAATTTGTAGCTAAATAACTCCTATAAAAGAAATCTAGTGACCAGGCAGTTTAAATTCTAGCAAATGTTTAAGGAAGAATGATAACAATCCGACAGAGAAAAGAGGAGAGAACACTTCCAATTCATTTTATGAATCAGTATTACCCTGATACCAAGCATACACAACCAGGCAAAAATATTACAAAAAGAACTACTGACCAATTTGAATATGAATAAATATGAATATATCCATGAATATATACACAAAACCCTTAAATTTTAATACATAGAACTAATTAATACATAAAAAGAACATATAAAAATATATATGCACCATAACTAAGTGAATTTATTCCAGAAACACATAGCTCCTTCAATATTGAAAAGCTAATCAATGTAAAACCAATGTAAAGCCAATGAAAAACCAACCCATCATGTTAACAGTCTAAATAAGAAAAAGCACATGGTCATATCAACTGGTGCTGAAAAGCATTTGATAAACTGCAACAGCCAATCATGATAAAAGTCTGAAAAAAAATGGGAATAGAGAAAAACTTACCTAACTTGATAAGGAAATCTACAAAATCCCTACAGCTAACATGATACTCTATGGTGAAAGACTGAATGCTTCCTTCTAAGCAAGGCAAGGAGTCCACTCTCAATACTCTTATTTAACATAGGGCTAGAAGCTCTAGCATAAGCAATAAGGAAAGAAAAGGAAATTAAAAAGAATACAAATTCAGAATGAAAAATATAAAGCTCTATTTGAAGATGACATGATCATTTCCATAAAAAATCTTAGAGAATCTATCAAAAACTCATAGAACTCATAAGAAAGTTTAGCAAGTTCACGGGATATAAGATAAATATACAAAAATCAATGATATTGCTATATAGCAATATAATATATAATTGATATATATATTTCCAATCACTTCAAAAATTAAATACTTAGGTGTAAATATAGCAAAACATTTGTAGGTCCTGTATGCTAAAAACTACAAAACACTGATAAAAAAAAATCAAAGAAGTTCTATAAAAAATGGATAGACATGTACAGTATTTATGGATTTATGGATTAAGAGACCTATATAGTAAAGGTGTTAATTTTCTCCAATGTAATATACAGGTCTAATATAATTCCTATCAAAATCACAGCAAGATTTTTGTAGACAGAGACAAAAAATGTTTTACAATTTATATTTAAAGGCAAAGAACTGGAATAGCTAAACAAGTTCAAAAAACAATAATAAAGTGGGAGGAATAGTTCTATGCACTTTCAAGTTGCATTATATAGCTGCAATAACCAACGTTGTGTTGTATTGGCAAAAGATCAGACACATAGATCAATGGAACAGAATAGAAAACCCAGACACAGATCCACACAGATATGCCCTATAGACTTTTGCTAAAAACACAAAATAAATTTTACAGAAGAAAGATAACATTTTCAAAAAATGGTGCTAGTACATCTTTAGGCCAAAAAAAAAAAAAAAGAATCTCAGATAAATCTCATGTTTTCTACAAAATTAACTCAAAATGAATCACAGACTTCACATTAAATGTAAAATTATAAAACTTTTAGCAAAAAAGAAATAGAATAAAATCTTTAAGATAGGTCTAGACAAAGAATTCTTAGATTTAATACCAAAAACATCCATAGAAAGAAAAATTGACAAAGTAGACTTCTTCAAAATTACAAATTTTAGCACTGTGAAAGAGCCTGTAAGTGGACAAACAGGCAAGCTACAGACTTGAAGAAAATATTTGTAAGTCACATATCTAATAAAGGAATAGTATCTAAAATGTATAAGAACTCTCAGAACTCAACAGTAAATAAATCAAAGAATCAAGTTAGCAAATGGAGAAGGGCATGAAAACACATACATGAAGAGGATATACAGATGGCAAATAAGCCCATGAAAGGAAATTAATCATTGTTCACTGTTAGGAAGATGGAAATTAAAATTCCAATGAGATATTAGCATACACATATCAGAATGGGTAAAAAAAAAAAAAATAGCGCCAGCACTAAATGCTAGAGAGTATGTGGGAAACCGCATCATTTTTCCACTGTGGGTGGAAATGTAAAATGGTACAGTGGCTCTAAAAACTATTTGGCAGTTTCTTCAAAATCTAAATCTGCAATTACCACAGTACTCAGCAATAGCCCTCCTAGGCGCTTATCCCAGAGAGATGAAAACTTATGTTCATGCAAAAACCTGTATGTGAATATTTATGGCATCAATAGCTCAAAACTGGAAACAACCAGACTCTCTTCAATGGGTGAGTGGTTAAATAAACAGTGGTACATCTATATCATGGTCACTACTCTTCAGCCAAAATGGATGGTCTACTGGTACACAAAACAATCTAGATGAAGCTCTAGAGAATTATGCTCAGTGAAAAAAGCCAATGCCTCAAAGCTTATACAGTATATAATTCTATTTGTATAACATTCTTGAAATGACAAAATTATAGACATTTAATACACAGTGTTTATCAGGTGTTAAGGAGTGATTGGCAGTGCAAAAAAAAAAAGATTGTGACTACAAAAGCACATATGAATGATCATCGTAGTGATAGAAATGTTTTATATCTTGACTCTATTAATGTCAACATCCTGGTTGTGATATTGCTCTATTGTTTTGCAAGATGTCACCATTGTAGTAAACTGGGTAAAGGGCACCCAGGATATCTCTGTATCATTTTGTACAACACCATATGGTACATTTTCTATAATTTTCTCAGAAAAAAATATTTCATTAAGGAAGTCCATAGTACTGTAGTTGGTACAATAGGTGCTCAACACACATTGAATTAATAAAAGCTGTGCCTTATAGATTTTGCTCAGGATTTAGTGCAAGAAAGATACTACCGTTCCTCTCATGTAGCCTTGCAAGGGTCTTCCAGATTTTTCCTAATCATTTGGCATTTCTTTGCCCTACATTAGCACATGCAAATGTTTCAATGTACAATCTGTCCTCTATCAGTTATGAGAATATCTTTAAAATGGATATAGGGCTGCCTGGGTGGCTCAGTCAGTTAAGTCCAACTCTTGATTTTGGGTCAGGTTCATGTTATGATCTCAGGGTCCCTCAAGGAGTCTGCTTGTCCCTCTCCCCCGCACCTCCTCCACTTGCCCATGTGCACGCTCAAAGGCTTGTTCTCAAATAAACTTTTAAAAAGTCTTTTAAAATAATAAATAAATAAATAAATAAATAAATAAATAAATAATAAATAATAAATAAATGGAAATACTGGATAACCTCCCAGGGTTACATCTTTAAGACTTCAAATGTGGGCATATGAAACAGGTTACTTATTAAAAGTGCTTAGCACCGAAAGAGCAAAACCATGCTAAGGTGTCCTCAGGACTAAACACAGTGTTTCCCATGTAGCAGGGATTAGATACATATTTTTTAAGTGAATTTACTAAAGAATAGCACATTGTAAGTTTTCCATAAATGATAAATAGTGGTAGTAGTAATGATTTCAGTAGTAGCAGTAGTGGTATAATTGTAGAGTGCTACTATTACTAGAATAAAAAAAAAAATAGATAACCTCAAATCTCAAAAATGTACTAGGTTACCATTACTCAAGCTGGTGACCATACCCATATTTCTGCCGTATTTTTCTGTTTCTGGTTTCTGAATTACCAACATTAGCATTGTCTCTTTCTCTACTCTGCTCAGAAATCAAGCCTAATATTTAGCTGTTTGCCTCCAAACCACCCATGATCCAAAGTTTCTAGGAAAATGAAAAGTAACTTTCCACTGCAAAAATGTTTAGTTTCTGCCTTGACTATCCCCTAAAATAATAAATCTCTGTGTTCTTCCTGACAAAAATGCATTTGAAAATTAGTAGCTGCAAGTATCAGCTGAGGCACGGGTGAATGCTTTGACCCTAAGTTTTGCCAGAGTTTTTTTCTATTACATTTCCAAGTGCTTCGTGGCATGTGTTGAATTATTGTATAGGTGTCACTAAATAGCAGCTTCAAACTACTGAGAGGTGAATAGTTCCCATTTATTATCATGGTTCCAAATATTTTCTCCTGCTTTCCCACATGAGCCTGGAGGAACTGCGTCTTGGTTCACAAATCACAAGACCCGTTCTTGATGATCTAATAGAGATTCTGTTTAAGTGAAGTATTATCTTCTCTGTCAACTATTGAGGAAAAGCAGGCAACCTTAAAACAATTGCTATAATATTCTTAAGGGGCAGATGATGCATTTTTGCGGGGGATTTGATTAGGTTTTGTTAGATGGTAAAGAGTGTTTTTGCTGGGGTACCTGGGTGGCTCAGTCAGTTGGGTGTCTGCCTTCAGCTGGGATCATGTCCCAGGGATTCTAGGATCAAGCCCTGAATAGGGCTTCCGGCTCAGCAAGGAGTCTGCTTTTCCCTCTGCCCTTGCCCCGCACATGCTCTCTCTCTCAAATAAATAAATAAAATCTTTAACAACAATAAAAAAAAGTGCTTTTGCTTCTTCATAGCTTTCTTTTATAGATTTTGTGGAATTGAAGAAAATAATAACACACACTGATTAATGCTTGCAAATATTTGTGCTTCCATGGTTTACATTTTTGCATTCTAATGTGGAATATTATATAGTTCCAATGTCCCTCTTATTTGTCTTATGATTTAATATTTCCATCTGAAGAAATGCCCGTTTAACTTAACCAAAGATTACTACAAAAATTAGGAGTTTGGACAGAGGCTTATTTTGCAAAGAACCAGACATCTTTCCAATAATGGGGTTCTTCTCAAATCAAACCTCAAATTAATGTGACCTGAAGTTCTCTTTATTTAAGTACAGAATTCTAATCCAGATATTGCTGTACTTCTATACTATAAATTCTGCCTCTTGAGAAGAATGGTTCTTTGGATTCTGCCATCTGGCTATTGACTATTTCAACATTATCCCTTTTGGTTTTCCTGATTCATCTGTTAACTCAAGTTTACCCCACTCAACATAAAGTTGCCCAAATTCTCCTTCTTACTTAGCACCATAAATTTCCTTCTATCAAATTTGTGTCTTTTTAAAATATTTTATTTATTTATTTGAGAGAGAGAGAATGAGAGAGAGTGAGAACATGAGTGGGGGTAGGGTCAGAGGGAGAAGGAGAAAGAGATTCCTCACCACCAAGCAGAGGACCCTGATGCGGGGCTCAATCTCAGGACCCTGGGATCATGACCTGAGCTGAAGGTAGATGCTTAACCCACTGAGCCACCGAGGTGCCCCTAAGTTTGTGTCTTTTTATACATGTCAAAATTTTAATCCTGATCCTAAAAACTACCAGCATGTATTTATTTATTCATTCAATTGGTATTTATAACATATATGTAATTCTAGTTTCATGAATTATAGCAACCATGTAGGAAATACATTCCCTGCTATTGAGAAGGGTTTAATAAATCCTAGTATGTTCACTTAAAGGGATTCTAGACAGCCATTCAAAACAATACTTTAAAACAGTAGTCCCTAAACTATGGCCCACTGGTCAGATATGGCCTGTCACCTGTTTTTGTAAGTATACTTCTACTGGAACATAGTTATTTCCATCTGTTTATGCATTATCTAAGGCTACTTTTATGCCACAATGGCAGAGTTGTATAGTTTCTACAGAGACCATATGGCCCAGAAAGCCTAAAATATTTGCTTTCTGACACTTTACAGAAAAATTTTTCTGACTCCTGTGTTAGAAGAATCCCCAAAGCCATTTACTTAATAATTTTTATACACATAAAATAGATAGAATAGAAAAATATCCATGACATAATATTAAGATAACATGTAGGTTACAAAATGACCCATTTTTTTTTTGTCAATGGAATTTATATATACAAAAAATCTGGTAAGATATACAACAAAATGCTAACAGTTTGAATATTTGGGGGAAGTATAGGAAATATTTTCTCATATGTTGTATCAGAGGGTTTTGTTCATGCTTTTCTTATATGTTAAATCTCTTAGGAAAGTATTTGCTGTGGGTAACAAAAACCCTGATGATCAGTGGTTAAAAACATGAAAAATTGATTGTTCATTTAATAAAGAGTTTATTCATAATTCAAAAGTCTTGTCACAGCTGAAGTATGCTCCATATTTTTATAATAATCTAATTTCAGGGCAGGATGAATATTCAGGTAAGATGAAACAAAACAAAAAAAACTTAAAGAATGGTTGAAGAGCACATACATGCAGGATCCCCGAACAGTTACAGTTGTGTGTGAACATGGATTCTAGAGCCAAAATGACTCATCAGACTCATCTTACTTCTTCTATTTGCTGTGCATCTTTGGGAAATTTGTTTACCTATCTTTGCTTCACACCCGTAACACATCTGTACAATAAGATAAGTAAAAGAATACCTTGCAGAATTGTTTTGTGTATTGAACATGTTAATACCACTAGCGGGCTTAAAATGGTGCCCAATGTATAATAACTACTCAATAAATGTTAGGCATTAAAAGTATTAACATTACATGATGTGAAAAAATAAATGAGCCAGTTAACTTAAAGTCTGGCCATGAGGAATATGAAACTATGAACTAAAGTCATGCGCACATAGAAGTCTCATTCTTTGGTCTTGCTGATGGCTTGGATGATAGGGGTGAGTTCCCTCTAACCACTCCTCAGAGGGAACAGAGATTTTCAAGTTTCTGACTTCATGGTATATACTGTTTCCTTTGCCTGTGTTGCTTTTCGATTTAACAGTTCCCCACCTAATTCCTACCAATTTTTCACTCTTCAGAGCATTCTGATCTAGTCTCTCCTTCACCTCCCCCTACCTCCCTACCCCCATTATTAGTCTGGTAGGGCTGGCATAACAAAGAACCATCTACAGACTGTGTGGTTTAAATAACAGAAATCTATTTAATCACAGGTCTGGAAGTCGGGACTCTAAGATCAAGGTGTTGGCAGTTTTGGTTTCTTCGGGGTCCTCGCTCCTTGGTTTGTAGAGCCCTCTGTCTCTTTCCTACCTCTTTACATGGTCTTTTCTTTCTACATGTCTGTGTCCTAATCTCTTCTTCTTATAAGGACACTAGTCATATTAGACTAGGACTCACTGTAATGCCCTCATTTTAACCAATCACCTCTTTATTTATTTTTTAAAGATTTTATTTATTTGTCAGAGAGAGAGTGAGAGAAGGCATAAGTGGGGGTGTGGCAGGCAGAGGGAGAAGCAGGCTCCCCGCTGAACAGGGAGCCTGACGTGGGACTAGATCCCAGGACCCTGGGATCATAACCTGAGCCAAAGGCCTTAACTGACCCAGGCGTCACAACCAATCACCTCTTTAAAGACCCTTTCTCCAAATACAGTCACATTCTAAGGGTTAGGACTTTAACATATGAATTTGGGGAGGAGACACAATTCAACTCATCACTTCTTGTGGTTATCTGTCATAGTACCCTATCCTTTTCTGCATAATGCTTATCATAATATAGAAATATATTAGTACTTTCTTCATTTATTTGTTAAAAGTCAGCTTCCATATGAGTGGCTGTTTTGTCTATTGCCACAGCCCCAATACAATGGCTGGCACCACGTGGGAGATCAAGAAATAGATGTTAAATAAATGAATGAAGAATAAATGAATGTACTCTATGATTTTTTTTTTTCTTTTTTTGGAACAACATACTCTATCTGCTGGTGAAGGTACAGAAACTTCTTTACCATAGGGTATATAATATATTTTAAAAGTAGTTAAGTTAGAGATAGCCGATTATTTATTGTCAGTTCTTTTGAGTATTGGATTAGTTTGGCCATATGGAAATATTACTTTTATAAATTAAAAAATGTTCAAATACAGGCACTTTCATATTGCTAACTTAATTAGACAAAGGTTTTTCTCCTAGGTCATTTTGAAATAAAAAATATTCTTCTGTTTGGATCAAAAATTTCTATTGCTCACCTTTCACCCATAGGAACCTTGGGTTGATTACTGCCTTGTTCTTTGCCTAAAGAATTTCTTATGCTAAACTTCACCTTTCGTGGACAATTAGTCCCCTGGGCTCAGGTCTCTTGCATAGGCCCTGAGGATTTATCTACTGACAGCTCCCTGCAGTAACTCAAACTCAATTATTCATCCTTTCTTCCCAGAGGCTGTGTTCTAGGATATATGAGGACTCAAGAGCACCCTTCTCCACCACCATTAAATCAGTCTCCATGACTGGGCGCATGCATTCCACTTTTTTTCTTCGGGGTAAATTCTTTCCACCACACACCCTGAATTACCTCTCACTTCCTAACATATTGGGTTACTTTTCATTTTTTAAAACTGTCTTCTTCCCTTCTTTCTTCCTTTCCTACATTTCTCTTTACCTCTCTCCTTTCCTTCTTTCCTTCCTTTCTTGCTTGCCTTCTTGTTTCCTTCCTTCTTCACAATACCATCATTGCCATGTGTTCTATGAATATAATGATAAATACTCCAAAGTACTGGGCTTAAAGGAGTTACACTGTAGTGAGTGACACTAACATGTCAGTAGTCACACTATATAGTGTAAACACTGAGATACAGCTCTAGACAGACATAGGAGCATGTCAAAGGGGCATCAAGCCAACCTTGTGGGTAGGGCTACGGTGTCAGGAAGTTTCCCTAAGGCCATGGCCACTAAACTGAATGCCTAATTTTATTCTTATTTATAAACCATATCACTTCCTGTCATAAGACATGCCTCACGTTTTTCTTTATGTATGGAATGCTCTTTTCACCCCTCTTTATCTAGTTAATGCTGGTCCATCAGATCTCAATTCAAGCATTACTACTTTTTCAGGGAGGATTTCCCTGTTCAGATCAAATCTACATAGTAGAAGGATGTATAGTTCTGTGCGTGCTTTGTATGCTTTGTAGCTATTAGCAGTTTAATTTTACATTTGTTTGTCTGATTAATTGATTAATATCCATCTTTCCAAGCAAACTGTGAGGTGTCATGAAGTTAGAGATCTGGCTACTTGATTGTCTGAAATAATGTTTTGCATATCATAGAAACTAAATATTTGTTGACTTAGTAAATAAATTTAGATACAGAAGAAGGAAGAGTTGAGAGTGGTGGTGGTAGGCAATGAGTTGAGTAGGGTTGTGGGTTGAGTAGGGCCTTCCAACAAGAGAAAACTGCTTCAGAGAGGGCCTGATGGGGAGAGGCACTCTTTGTCAGCAGTTAGCTGAAGCAAAGAGGTTGTGAAGGTAAGTGGGGCCCAATAGAAAGTTTTATAAGTTTTTCAGACTTTTTCCTATGGATTTATGAGGACTTGTTTCAAGTTTTTACACAGGGGAGATGGATGATGAGATTTGTATTGTTGTAAACATCACTCCAGTTGCAGTGTGAAAAATGCTTGGGAGGCAGCATACCTGAGCTAGTGAAGACCATTTGATGATTGCTGCAAAAATTCAAGTGAAAGAAATGTGTTTTCAGCTAGAAAGAGATATGTGACTTCAGCAAAAGAAGTAATAAGTGGTTGGTTGAACATGATGGGGGTTAAGATGGGAGAAGAGGAAAAGAACCATCCTAGGGTGTTAATTTGAGCTCCAGAGTGATAATGATGCAATTTAGTAGGTTAGAGATGAGCAGGATTGGAAAGCAGGTGAGTTCAGTCTTGACTATGCAAAGTTGACTTGTGGGTCACGCAAGTGAAGTTGCCCAGCAGGCAATTGGGGGTATACATCTGGAGTTAAGGAAAGAGAGAGAAACTTTATGTCATAGGTGGTATTCTCTTTGAGGAATAATCTAAGACAAAGATTTGGATGCAAATCATTTCTTAATGAAGTGGGAGAAGTAAGAAAGGGAAGGGGAAGAAATGCAAGATGAAGTCCCAGACTCTACCTAGGTCTTCTTTAGGGATCTTTACAGAATAATCTATACCTTAAATTCATCCCAGTGGAGGCAAAAGAGCTGGTTTCATACTCAGGAGGGCAGAGAGAAGGGAATGTAAAATTCTTAAGTACTTCTGCTTCTCTGTATGGGTAAGGCAATTCAAGGGACCAAAGTCAATCTTTTAAAGGTCATAGTATGAGCTATTATTAGCAAAGCACACAGATGCCTGAGATTGGGTACACAGAAGGATCTGAAGGGATCTGGGTGGGGCACTAGTAGTATTCATTACTGTGTTGTTATATACTTAGGGGTCAGGACTTCTCAGAGACTTCTCAGAGAGGGTATCTAGAGTGAGAAGAGAACAAGGCTTAGGGAGAGGAGATGTAGTGGAGTCAATGAAGACTGAGAAGAATTGCCAGTAAGAAAGGAGAAAAAGCAGGAGATTGTGGTTCAACAAAGTCAAAAGAAGCATACATTCTTAGGTCTTAGGAACCTGATGATCACGAGAAAGAGTTCACTTGCTATTTTCTCCCAAGAATTCTAAGAAATTAGGAGCACTGCAAAATTAGGTGCCTTCTTCTGCTAGCTCAGGAGTCCCAATATGGTTTTAAAAATGGGGTCTCCTGAGGACACTCAGTATGAGTAAAGAGAGTGCAATGGTGCTGAGCTGAGACAATAGAGGCCTTGGTTCCAGTTTTAGCTTTACTACTAGGTACCTTTTAAATTAAGTAATTGACCAGTACTCTGTGGACCTCTCTCTCAGCAGTGGTAGAGAAAGATATCAGAGGGGCACCCGAGTGGCTCAGTTGGTTGAGCGTCTGACTCTTGGTTTTAGCTCAGGTCATGATCTCTGCATCTGGAGATTGAGCCCCGTGTCAGGCTTCTGGCTTAGCAGGGAGTCTGCTTGAGATTCTCTCTCCCCCTCTCCCCACTTGTGTGCACTTTCTCTCTCTGAAATAAATCAAGAGAAAAAGAAAGAAAGAAAGAAAGAAAGAAAGAAAGAAAGAAAGAAAGAAAGAAAGAAAGAAAGAAGAAAGAAAGAAAGAGAAAGAAAGAAAGAAAGGAAGGAAGGAAGGAAGGAAGGAAGGAAAGAAGGAACAAATCAATCAGGGAGAGAAAGCCACACTAATTGAAAAATTACATGTGTGGGCACAGAAAAGTTATATTCCCCAAAGAAAAGTTTTCAGAGGTCTTAGAATCTCTAGCTGCACTGATTAGTTAGGGTCTTTTCCTACCTATAACTGGTTTATAAAGACTGAGAGGTAACTGTTTTATCAAATACACAGATACTAACACAAAGTTACAAGACACACAAAGAAATATGAAAACATGGCCCAAAGGAACAAAATAAAACTACAGAAACCAATCCTAAAGAAAAAGAGGCATATGAATTACCTGACAAAGAATTCAAAATAGTCATAAAGATGCTTTATGAGCACAAGAAAATAATGAGTGAACAGAATGAGAATATGAACAGAGAAATAAAAAATTGAAAAAAATAGCCTAATTGAAATTTGAGGCTGAAAAATACAACAACTAAACTGAAAAATTAACTAAAGGGGTACAACAACAGACTTGATGAAGCAGAAGAATTAGTCATCTTGAAGACAAGTCATTTGAAATTGCCCAAACAGTGGAACAAAAAGAAAAAGGAATGAAAAAGAGTACAGAAAACCTAAGAATCTTATTGGACACCATCTGTGGAGCAATATACCATAATGGTATTCTTAGAAGAGAGGGAGAAAGGCACAAAACAGAAAACTTATTTAAAGAAATAATGGGTTCTCAAACCTGAGAGGAAAAGTGGACTTTCAGATTCAAGAAGCCCAAAGGACTCCACACTGACATGTATTCAAATCAAATTTGTAAATCTCAAAAACAAAGAGAGAATTTTAAAAGCAGAAATAAAAAAGGACTCCTCACGTACAAAGGAACCCCCATAGGACTATCAGTGTATTTCTCAGCAGAAATCTTGGAGGACAAAAAGAGTGGAAATGTTATATTCAAAGTGCTGAAAGAAAAATATTGTCACCCCAAATACTGTATCTGGTAAAACTATCCTGCAAAAATGAAATACTTGCCCAGATAAACAAAACCCGAGGGAATTCATCACATTAGACCTGCTTTACAAGAAATGCTAAAGAAACATTTTAACATTGAAATGAAAAGATAGTAGGAAGGGAAAAATTGAAGGGGGAGAAATCTGAGGGGGAGAAAAACCATGAGAGACTATGGACTCTGAGAAACAAACTGAGGGTTCTAGAGGGGAGGCGGGAGGGGGATGGGTTAGCCTGGTGATAGGTATTAAAGAGGGCACGTATTGCATGGAGCACTGGGTGTTATACACAAACAATGAATCATGGAACACTACATCAAAAACTAATGACATATGGTGATTAACATAATAAAATTAAAAAAAAGAAATGAAAGGATGCTAAAAAGCAACATGGAAGCATAAGAAAGTATAAAGCTCACTGGTAAAGGTAAATATATATAAACAAATACAGAATATGGTAATAATACTGTAATGGTAGTACATAAGAAACTTAATTCCTGTATGGAAATTATAGGCAAAAGGATAAAGAAGAACTATAATTATAAAATATGTTAATGTATACATGATATAAAAAGATGTAATTTATGACATTAATAACATAAAATGTGTGTGTGGGTAAAGTAAATGTGTAGAATATTTGTATGTATGTTATTAGCTTAAAATGGAAAATTTAACCTTGATACCAAAGCCAGAAAAAGACACAGCAAGAAAAGTATGGGCCATACTGATATATGTATCTATGTATATTGCTCATATACATAGATGCAAAAATATTCAACAGAATGCCAATGTGTTATAGTGCATTAACAGAATGAATGACAAAATTCACATGATCGATAGATGCAGAAAAAATCATTTGACAAAATTCAACACCCTTTCATAGTAAAAACATCTAACCAATTAGGAATAGAAGAAACATACCTCAACATAATAAAGGCCATATATAAAAAGCCCACAGCTAACATCATGCTCAATGGTGAAAAACTGAAAGCCTGTCCTCTAAAATCAGGAATAAGACAAGTATGCTCACTCTCAGCACTTCTATTCAATACAGTACTGGAAGTCTTAGCCAGGGCAAGTAGGAAAGACAAGAGGAAAAAAGACATCCAAGTTAGAAAGGAAAAAGTAAAATTATCTTTGTTCACAAATGACATGATCTTATAAGTATAAACATCCAAATATCACACACACACACACACCCTGATGCAAAGTTGCAGGACGCAAAATCAACATGCAAAAATCAGGTGCATTTTTATATACTAACAACTATCAATTCAAAAAGGAAATTAAGAAAACAGTCTTATTTACAATAGCATCATAAAGATTAAAATACTTAGGAACAAACTTAACAAACTTAAGAAGACAAAAGACGAACACACTGAAAACTATAAAATATTGCCAAAAGAAATTAAAGAAGACATAAATAAATAAAAAGATATCCTGTGTTCATGAGTTGGAAGACTTAATAATGTTAAAATGTCCATACTACCCAAAGCAATCTATAGATTCAATGTGATCCCTTTCAAAATTCCAATGACATTTTTTTAAAGAAATAGAAAAAAAAATCCTAAAATTCATATGGAACAAAAAGGGACCCTGAGTAGCCAAAACAATCTTGGGAAAGAGGAACAAAGCTAGGGATCTCATAATACCTTATTTCAAAATATATTACAATGTTACAGTAATTAAAAGAGTATGGTTACTGGAATAAAGAAAGACATATAAATCAATTAAACAGAATAGAGAGCCCAGAAATAAATTCATGCATATATGTTGAACTGATCTTTGCCAAGCCAGCTCAATGGAGAAAAGAGAGTCTTCAAAAAATGATGTTGGGAAAACTGGATTTCCACATGCAAAAGAGTGAAATTAGACCCTTACACTATACACAAAAATTAGTTCAAGAAGGAAATGCAGGTAAAAATCCTTATAACATTGGTCTGGCAATGATTTCTTGGGTATCATATCAAAGCACAGGCAACAAAAGCAGAAACAGGCAAGTAAGACTGCATCAGACTGAGACCACAGCAGAGGAAAAGAGCAGCTGACTGATAAGGCAACCAGCACAACTGGAGAAAATATTTCTAATCTGATAAAGGATTGACACACAAAAATAAGGAACTTTTACAACTCAATAGCCAAAAAACAAAACAAAACAAAACAAAAATCCTCCTCAACCCCCCAAATAACCTGATCAAAAATTAGGCAAAGGACTTGAATAAACATTTTTCCAAAGTAAACACAGAAATGATGGACAGGTGTATGAAAAGATACTCAAAATCACTAATCATCAATAAAATGTAGATCAAAACCACAATGAAATATCAATTCACGTCTGTTTGTATGACCATTATTAAAAAAATAGTAATAATTCCAAGTGTTGGTGAAGGTGTACAGAAATTGGAACCCTAGTGTACGTTGGTAGAATTGTAAAATGGTGCAACCACATGAAAAACAGAATAGAAATTTCTAGAAAAACTAAAAATAAAACTACCATATAATCCAGGGGCGCCTGGGTGGCTCGGTCAGTTAAGCAACTGACTCTTGATTTCGGCTCAGGTACGATTTCAGGGTTGTGGGATCAAGCCCTACATTTGGATCCATGCTCAGCAGGGAGTCTGCTCTAGATTCTCTCCCTGGGTCCCTTCCCCGACTCACATGCTCTCTCTCTCTCTTTATCTCTCCCTCTCTCTCTAAAACAAATAGATAAATCTTTAAAAAAAAATCTACCATTAAAAAAAAAAAAACTACCATGTAATCCAGTCATCTTGCTTCTGAGTATTAATCCAAAAGAATTGAAATCGGTATCTCGAGGAGATATTGCACTCCCATATTCATTGTAGCATTATTCGTAACAGCCAGGAAGTGGAAACAATGGTTGAATGGGTACAGAAAATGTAGTATATACTTACAAGGGAATATGATGCAGCTATAAAAAATAAAATCCCATCATATGCTGCAACATGATAAATCTTTTTTTTTTTTTAAGATTTTATTTATTCATAAGAGACAGAGAGAGAGAGAGGCAGAGGGAGAAGCAGGCTCCCCGCT
This sequence comes from Phoca vitulina, assembly GCF_004348235.1. Classification (NCBI taxonomy): domain Eukaryota; kingdom Metazoa; phylum Chordata; class Mammalia; order Carnivora; family Phocidae; genus Phoca; species Phoca vitulina. Next base: position 10,873,563 of record NW_022589706.1, on the reverse strand, counting down.
GAGCAGGGAGCCCGATGCGGGACTTGATCCCGGGACCCTGGGATCATGACCTGAGCCGAAGGCAGACGCTTAACCATCTGAGCCACCCAGGCGCCCTGCAACATGATAAATCTTGAGGTCATAATGCTAAGTGAAATAAACCAATTGTGGAAGGACAAACACTGCACAATTCCACTTAAATGTTGTATTTAAATTAGTCAAATTTATAGACAAAGAAAGTAGAAGTACAGTTTCCAGGGACTGAAAAAAGTGAAATGGGGAGATTCTTTTCAATGGGTGTAGTTTCTGTCATGCAAGATGAAAAAATTCTAGAGATACATTGTTCTACATTATAGTTAATACTGTACTTAAAAGTGTGTTGTTAAGAGGTTAAAGAAAAAGAACTGATTTAGGTGGGAAATACACTTTCTTTCTTACTACACGGAATGCTGATAGGATTGTTTAAACCCTTTCATCCACAAGATACCCTGTGGGGCAGCAGCTGGATCTCCTTTATCTTCTTGAACCCTGTTACATCTTCAGGTTTCTGTGCAGTTTCATGACAAAGCATTCCAAATCTTCTCAGGTCACCCACATAATCAGAGTTGGATTCTGGAGGTTGTGAGACACTAATGTAGGTTCCAGTTCATCTTCATGGATTTTTCAGCTTGTCCTCATGCATTCTAGTTTAGTTTTGCTGGTCCCCACTTCACATCCACCTTTCCTTCCTGACCGTGATCCCTGTTGATGGTCGGTCCACCTACACATTCACAGGGGCAACAGACTTATATGGACTACTCAACCAGCTTCCACAATCATACAATATCTAATCCCTGTAAGAAAACTTGTTACATCACTTATATTGGTTTTGAGAGTCTAATAAAACCCTAATCGTTACATGATGACAGAATGGATCAAACATGAACAATAAGGCAAACATGAAATTTAGTGTTGAGGTTCACAGAAAAAGATAAAGGGATCCAGGATCCTGGATCCTAAGGACTCTGTGGAGCTGTAGTATCAGCCCTGATCTGCCTACCACTGGACTTCATTTTACACGATATAATAAGTTACTGTTATTTGAGTTTTTTTTTTTTAAGATTTCATTTATTTGAGAGAAAGAGAGAGTGAGAGGAGGCACATGAGTGGGGGAGGGGAGGGGCACAGGGAGAGGGAGAAGCAGACTCCCTGCTGAGCAGGGAGGGTGACACAGGGCTTGATCCCTGGACGTTGGGATCATGACCTGAGCCAAAGGCAGATGCTTAACCAACTGAGCCACTCAGGTGCCCCAATTTGAGGTCTTTGTTACATGCTGAACTTAGGTCTAAGTGGTGGATGCTAACTTAAATTATTCATTGGTGGTATTTGCTTCAAGTGCTAAGGATAATAAAATATTTGATATGGATTTTACAAGAATTCAGAGGCTTGTATTTGTTTATAGGGAAAATATGTTACTATCAATTGATTAAACTTGTCAGCTAGACTCACTAGGTGGGAAAGTGAAGGCAACTTCACCTAGTTTGTGCCATTCTTCCCCTTGTGGATGTTGAAGTCAGTTCTACAAAGAGCCAATGCGAATCCTCTGCTCTTCCTAGTCTCTTAATTGTTCAGTAGTTTCTCTTTACCTGTTCATGGGAATACAGTTAATATATGCCTTGCTTGTCCCAAAATCTAATGAAACCAGGTTTGAATACCCTTTTTGTTTTTTGTTCCCAAGCCATCGGATATGGAATAGCTTAAAGATTGCTGAACCTTAACGTCTAGTGAGTCAGGATTTAAATAATAAAATCCCTACATCATAGGATAACATATCTTTTGAGATATTCTTTTATTTTTAAAGATTTTATTCATTTATTTGAGAGAGAGAGAGTGTGTGAGAGGGAGAGAGCACAAGCTAGGGGAGAGGCAGAGAGAAAGGGAGAAGCAGACTCCCCACTGAGCAGGGAGCCCGATGTGGGACTCAACCCCAGGAACCTGAGATCATGACCTGAGCCAAAGGCAGATGCCTAACCAATTGAGCCACCCAGGTTCCACATCTTTTGAGATATTCTGTATCAGATTCAAAGAATGGAAGTGATAGTATTTGGGGGGCATAAAAGATTAACCTGTGTGTTGGAATTTTAGGTGATAGGATATTAAGCTGCCAATTCTAGAAAAAATTTCAAATTTCTTATTCTATTTCTAGCTCCTTTGATGTGTTTGAAAAGTGAATGTATTAGATATTGCAGTAGTGGGCCTATATCCTGGTTTGTTTATTTACTATTTGTGTAACACTGGACAAGATGTTTAATCTCTCTTAGCACCATCCTCCACAATATGAAGATAATAATGCCATATAGAATTGTTGTGAGGATTAAGTAAGATAGGCATGAACAATATGTGGGACAAGATAGGCATTCCATAGGTGTTGATGTATCCTCTTGGCTTTCTCTTAAAATAAGCAATAATCCAAGAATACTCCTGTCCCATTACTTCTTCTAAGATCATAGCCAATTCAAAAATAAAATGCATTCCACTAAGGAAAAAATTTACATTTATCTTCATCATTCCTTCTGCTTCATCAATAGGAAAATGAGGTGTCATGTGAGTTCAGTTCTCCCTATTATACGGTCATCTAAAAGCATTTGTGGACAATTTATTGGACACTTTAGTAACCTACCCAGGTAATCATGATCATCTTATGACTATTGATTTCCTTTACTCTGTATAAAACCTCTTATATCTTCTAGTGTCTTTGCTGGATTGCTCTTTTATGGAAAAGTAACATTTTGCCATGAGAAGCATGTAAAATATTTAACTCCTCACCATTTTTTTTTCTGGTCAAAGGTCAGGCTCTAATGAGATGGATTACTTTAGGCCCTGGAGCATATTTTTGCAGTGACTGTGTAGCTGTCAAAACCTTTACAGTAACAGAGAAATTATTGACTTTTCTCAGCTTAGGAATGACCAGTGAACAAAAGGATGATTGAACCCACAGCAAGTGTTTCTTAAAAGTCCTCATGACCTTGTCATTACCTCATTTGCAGGGAGAAAAAAAATCTAAAATTAATTTCCTAAGGGGGAAGGGAGTTCTATATTGCTTTTTATAAGATGTCATCAAGGACAGAGAGATGGGGTTAATGTTGGAAAACAATGAAAGATCATGTGAGAAAGTTAGGTTGGGAATGGCTTGGTGATGCTGGACAAAGAATTGTGTGTAATTCAATAAAGATTCGTTGAGGGTATTTTTCATGCAAGGTTATGGTCAAAATAGATTTTACTGAGAAAGTTAAGATTGGAAAGTGTAGTTCTCTGCCCCAGGAGTTTGTATTTTGTAGGCAAGTGAAGGAAGGAAATAATTTGTTATATAGCAGCATGGGTAGACCAAAGAGCTGACTTGGGAGTCTATCGGCATGACTTCTAGGTTCATCTCTGACTTCACTAAGTCTCTTTAACTTCTTGCATTTCATCTTGATTAACTATAGACTGAGGACTGGTGAAGATCCAGTTATTCAAAACCAATTCTCTCTCTCTCACACACACACACACACACACATACACACTTAAACTGTGTCACTAAACTATTCACTTGACAATTGTGTTTTAGCACTTGGGTATAATTCTGGCAAAGTTTCAGGTGTAGAGACCTCCAAAAAGGGACAAAGAATTAAAGTTAAGATTGATTGGAAATTGTTCCATGATTGAATAGCGATGTTCTTTGGCCACTTGCCATCTTCTATCCCAAAAAGAATAGCTTCAAGTTCATAATACGACAATTTGGCATTTCTTTTAATTTGAATGTGGCTATGGCCCCTGGACATTTTACTAAGTTTAAAAATTAAGGGGCTCTTCGTTGCCAATATGAGGGATTGGTATACTTGATTTGGAGAAAACAGTCAGTTTCGGTGGTGATCCTGTTTTATGGGTTTTTTTTTTTTGACAGTTCGAAAAATGTATCATTTTCATGGAATCAAAGAAATAAAAAACATTCAGGCTCTACAAAAATGGAAACATGTATTCTTATGCCAATTTTTCTGCTTTTATATTACTAAAAATTCTGAGGCATAGCTACAAAAATACTTTTGGAAGTGAGATCAACAGTGTATGTGTGTGTGTGTGTCTGTGTGTGTGTATGTGTGTATGTATGTGGTGGGTGTGTTAGATGAGTGTGGGAGATATCTTATAAAACTACTTCAAATGCTTTTATATAGGATTAACAATTGGTAGTTTGCTTTCATAGCAGTTACAGGATTATTAGCTAGACCATTAGTTTACAAATTGCTTGATTATATACCATATACTTGAGTGAGGACGATTTGTTATAAAAGCAAATTCTTAAGGGTTTTTGCTTGGGAAATTAATTTATGAAATATTGTGCAGTTTTTTTCACTTTTATTACTTACTTACCCAACTGATTTGCCAGTAAATTTTAAAATGATTTACTGCAGGGAAATCCTCCCTACTAAGTTCTATGAGAAAAATATCTTCCAAATCATGGTTTGCTGTTGAGACTTTTTTCCCTTTGGGGCATAACATGGATTGTTATAAAAAGCATGTGTGATGGATTTTAGGATGACACTTTATTTTCTAGAGTGGAGCTCCTTAAAAAACATCTTGGGTATTGGGTTGTCTGTAGCTATAAATGTAATATTTCAAAGACTTCTTTATCCAAGGAGTGCAACGTTCTTATAATATGAATAAATTGATTTACCCATACTATAGCAGGTAAGAGTGAAATAAGAAAAGAAGATATAATCAGCTTTCATTTCTGGTTGCTGGAATTAGCCATGGGAAATCTGATATGTAAGGGGGGAAAATGAACTCCCAACATTTATATGTTGGCTTCTATCCAATGACATAGAAAAAGTTGACACACTCTTCAAATCAAAGTCCATTTTCTCATTCTTATTTGGGACAACTGACTGTGTGGTCTTGGTTATTTTAGAATTAACTACAGCCACACTAAGAGGTACAGTAAGTGGATATGTTAAGGGAATGAAATTAGAAAAGCATTTCAGATTGGCAGAATGTAATTACTTACTTGAAATTTACCCAGGACATTTGCTGTTGACACATTCAGTTGGTGCAAAGGATCTTTAATTACCCAAAGCAACTAGTTTGTGGTTTCACATCTCAGTGGAAAGAAAGCAATTCCTGGAGCAAGGCATTGTAAACACCATGCAGTTCTGAAGCATTCTTTCTGATCAAAGGAAACCAGGGTTACTTCTTGTTAGAGAGGTCCACTGTAAGTATGCTCAGTTATTTCTTGGGGCACGAATCCCCAGATATTTTGTGAAGAGGAGCTAATTTTCCTTTCTTGTGTATAATAGAGTAAAGACAATGGACTCTGAAACAAGACTGAGATTGTGGAAATCTTGGCTCAACCATTTACCAACTCTTTGACCTTGGGCAGGTTATTTAATTTTCCCGTATCTAATGCCGCAAAAGGGAAAGGATACCTATATTAGAGAGAAATTAGCGGGGGTTAAATAAGCTAATGTATGTAAAATCTAGCTTGTCACATAATCAGAACTCAACAAATGTCAGTTCCTGTCTGCAAAGCATGATGGTTTGTGGAAGTCATATTTTGAATGAGATATCTTTCATGGACCAAGGAAGAGGCATTTCTGATAATTGTGCTTCTTACCAGGTGAGATGAACAGAAACCATGGGGATGATGTTAGACCACAGTATGTTGCTCCAGGCATCATGATAGAGAGGGCAGAATAGTTCCTGTTTTGTTTCTTCTTAGCTGCCTGGTTTGGGGTAAATTGCTTTAACTGTCCAATGATTAGTTGCTACATCAGGTAGTCAAGGCTCATATTTTTTCTTGCTTACCTCCTAGTGTGTGTGGAACAAGCAGGTGTGTGAACATCTTTTTTGGATTAGAGAGTGCAATCCAACCACGAAGACTTTGCTTTCAGTCCCAGAAAAAGAAGGAATGAATCTACTCCTTTATATAAATATATATTTATTGATTGCTTACCATATGCCAGTTATGCTAGGAACTGGTGAACAAAGCAGATATGATATCTTTCTGAGTATTATGGAAGTTAGAGTTAACTTCCTAGCTTTTTCTGACACTGGTACATAGTGGATATTCATTAATTATTTTTTCCAAATAGGACCGAATTAAAATTTATCCTATAAGACTTTGAATACTCTTGACTGGAATGCCTGTCTTAGACATTTTCTGGGACAAAATGGTCTAAATAAATCCCATGACTCATCAAGCATTTCAGGGAAACTATGTATCCAAGTGTGATTATCCATTAATGTGTCTGGGATGCCAATGAAATACATTACATGTAGTAATGAAATCCCATTACTACATTTACTTTAGACATCTTTGGTTTTGCTTGTTTGTTAGCAGGATTAACCCTACTTTCATTTTGTTGTTAGTGTTTGGCTCATCTTTTACTCATCTATTTATTAAAATTCTTCATTTAAACATAATATGTTCTTTTTTGGGGAATAGGAATAAAACCAGAGAAGAACACTAACATAAGAGCTATCTTACCCAAACCAGGATATAAGGTATATGGGAAGTGTCCACCTTAGCTGGGCCATGGACTGTGTGAACCTAGAGTCATTTAAATTGATGACTAGACATTTCAGTATCTTATTGGACAAGGAGAGTGACAGATACATTTATATTACAATGGAATTTTGCTATTACTATTTGGTTTACAGTGTTCATTCCAAAGAGGTATTCAGCCTTTTAAGCCAGAGGGATGGCCCTGTTTCTCACATTAAAGAGGTCCGGGGTAGGTGGCTTCCCTCCTTCCTATCCTGCATTATGTGGCTAGTTGGTTGTGCAGTAACAGCAACTAATGCCAAAATTCCCCTGCTGCTCCCACAGCCAAACCACTTAGATCAATGGGTATTAAAGAGAGCACGTACTGAATGGAACACTGGGTGTTATATGCAAACAATGAATCATGGAACACTACATCAAAAACTAATGATGTAATGTATGGTGATTAACATAACATAATAAGTAAAAAAAAATAGTACAAGCAATTGGATCATGTGTTTGGACTGACCAGGGCCAGGGACCCTTTTGCATGACAACTTTCCAGTTCTGCAGGAACTATAAAACCTATCCATTGAAAGCACAGTGAAAGTCCCTGGGGTCAAGGACAGGAAAGCTCTTCCGTGCATCTTGGGAGAGTCAGGCTTGAGGAGCTCTTTCTGGGTTGCACTGGGGAAGCTGGTCATCAGACTCCTGCAACGGCAATAGCAGGAATGGGATGGTGCTTGGGAAGACTGAGGGTCTATGAAGTTCACCAGAGCTGGAAGTCTGTTTTATCTGACATAAACATCATTGCCATGTGATGAATACCTTTTAGTGAAAAGTAAGAAATCTCCTTTTAAGTGACAGGTAATTAGAATTGTTATCATTGCTTTAGAGAAAAACCATAAAAAATGATATCCTCAATAGTCTGGAGGGTGGAAGATGGGAAATACACTCAAGTCAAGACCTATTCTTATAACTCCTGTGCCACAATTGAGAAATAGGGCCTATGCTGTTGCACAGAGAAACTTCTAGACCTCATGATGTGCATAAAAAGTATAGTGGAGCAGCCAAAATCATATGTCGATTGGCTCCAAATTTATTCACTTATTAAAAATATTGCTATACACCAGGAAAAAATTAGGATACATGGATATGGGTTAGCCCTCAGTGCTTTCTATATGACTTTTTAATAAAATTTAATAATCCACACACCTCCAAGTGGAAAGTCCTTTTTGAACAAGGAAATCCCCAGCCCCAGATGTAAATAGCACAGGCTGCTATAAATTCTAACAAAATGATTCTTTCTAAGCAGAAACTTATGAGTTTTTTTTTTAATTGTCCCCTGCATTCAATGATATTAAACATTGGCAATGAAGGAAAATGTTTTATATTTCCCCAAATGATGTTGTCTGTATCTTTTCATTTGTATAATTCAGGAGTCAGATACAAATATATGTTTAATTCTAGCATTCCCTTGAATCCTAGCAGTGAGAACACAGATTCTACACAGTGATGCCTGTGTACTTAAACCATGATGGTGCACTGTGGTTCTAATCCTGTTGTATTGATTGTTGGAATCCAGAGAGAATCCACCAATGGCTTCTTTGTTTTTATTCAGTTTTCCTCTCTACTTATTCAGGTATCTACTGCTCACAAAAGAAAGTGGACTCTTAAGGGCCAATTTATTTTGCTAGAAACGATGTAATAGGTAACTTAAAAAAATTACAAATTGATGATTTACTGGTGTCCACTTTTAAAGTTAAGTTACAAGATGAGATTTCCCCCAAGTTATCTGAGAATTTTCTTGTTTACTATAAATTCTCAAGAATATTAAAAAAAAGAACAAAACTCCAGACAAATTTAGTCCACAGTTTTCATATGATTACTTTCCAATTAAGCAAATGTATTTAGAAACTTTTCTTTTTGCTATTCAAATTTGTTTCTTAATTTGCCTATGAATACCCAAAAAATGCTAGATACGGATATCAAAGGATAGAGATATGCAAACTGTAACAAAATATTTTTTGTTTTATTCTCTCCTACCCTGTAGAAACATCAATCCTTCTGCCCACGCTCTAGATTTTTCACAAGAACTTACTAGCTAGTGATTGTCTCCTGTTCTTCTCCAGATCAATTGTTTTTAAATATATGGTGATATTTGGGAGGGGATGTCATAAAAATTCAGATTTCCAGGATCCCAATGCAGATTTAACAAGTCTCTGAGAGTGTGGCCAGGAATTCTATTTTTCAAAGGTCCTAGGAAGTTTTGATGCAGTTCATCCCCACAATGGCAGTTGCTCTGGTTCTGGATTTCTCACTACCCATGTTTGCCATTTCCCATGAGTGTGAACTTGGCTACTGGACACCTGCATTTATTCTATTTCCCTGCCCTTCTCAGCAGTACCCCAATGGCTTCTGCTGGAAAAGCAGAAGGTCCTCTGAGAGCTGAGGCCAGCATGTTCATCCCATGTCCCAATGAGTGCCAGCAGTTCCTTCAAGGATAATCCCCTTCCTGTTCCTTTATATTATTCCTGTGGGTATTTGTCCCTTGAGAAATTTTGTTGAACTGTCTTCTCTCTTTATGTTTTCACCATCTACTTTTTCCTCTTCTGGTCATAGTCTCTAGTAGAAAAGAGTAGAAGCAAGGAAGAAATTTACTAGGACACACCTGAAGTTTTCCTCCCTCTAGCACTGAGTGTTCTGTCTTTCCTCTAGAAATTTGGGGTGGATGAGTTAAAACAAGGTGCTCCCTCTGTGTGTACCCAACCCCATGCCAGGACGCAATGTTTGATGATAGGAGTTTGGGTAAAATTTCAGCCTCCACCCTTCTCTTTGGGCAAATGCTCAGGTGCATTGCACACAACTAACACAACTGCAGTGGAAGTTCAGGCTTCCTGTTACCCATACAAATGCTCTTCCAGAGGCTTCTCCATTCTTTATACAAAACTAACCACAGATAGTGTGCCCTTCTGACCCTCCGGACCATGCTAAGAGCATCTGAATACTGGTGACACTGCCGGGGCTCCTGCTGGGTCCTCTGCTGGGAATATATAATGTGTATGTCTATTAAATGTACTTAATGTTTGCACTATTTTAAGGATAGAAGTTACTAAAAATATTGAAAGTGTTTGTCTTTTTTAGACATTTTTCAGTTGACCTCCCTATTTATCTTATTCAGAGATAAATATCTGTGAAAAACTCCTCTTTTACTTTTATTATCTTGGTTGCATTTTTTTCTTTCTTATAAATATTTTACTTTGTGTAGTCTGTGTTTTTCTAAGCAAGCCTTTTTCAGCTATATTCTTTGTTCTACTTAACACAGTTTTGGTTATATGATAGTTCTGTTGACCCTGAAGTTCTTTATGTGTATCGAGTTCTGGAGTATAATAACCTGACAACTTAATATTTTGCCTGTCCTTCTAAAAAATTTTAGCATAACACTAGTAAAATTCACAAATTATTAAATATTTACTACCTAAAGAGTGCAAAATATATGTGTGTGTGTATACACAAATACACACACACTTATATAATTTTGTTTTTTCTTACTATGGCTCTGTAAGTTCTGGGTTATCCCCATTTTCCAAATGAGGAAAATGAGTTTCAGAGAACAAAGTTCTGCCACTCAGCAAAATGAAAAAATGTGCTCTGTGCTGCTTCTTCCTTCTAAATCTTTAGGACTTCTGAAGGGGTGACTACTAGGTTCTTCAGTCACATTGCTAAATCAGGCAATTTTCTTGGTGGTGATTTTCCAATGGCAGTAGATTTTGTGCATGTGTGTGAATGGCTTTAATCTCTTTTTAGATATTAATGAGAGAACAGTGCCATCTCTGCAAAACACCGTACGGATTAATAGGCTCTCTCTTGAGTCTGGTGAAGACAAGGTCTATACAAAAATAAAGCACAATCACTGACTAGACTGAATGTAGGTGTCTCAGCTCTGTCTGTGCTGAAGTCTGTGACTCTGCTGATGGCAAGACTCTTTGGTAGAATGGTGTTGCAAGGGATTGCTGCTTATGACATTCCAGAAACCTGCTTATAGTACTTGTAAGTACAAAAGCTCTGGGAAAGTTTTGGTATAATTTCCCATGTTAAAAAAGAGAGAGAAGAAAAAAAGACATGCTTTTAGGCGGGCTACCCTATAATTAAAGCCGGATGAGAATTTCATTCATGCCTTGAACAAATATTTATTAAAAGTCTACTATGTGCTGGGACCTCTGTTAGATATTGAGAAAAGAGGGCACACAAACATGGTCCCTGTTCTCACATAGCTTCCCATCTACAGGAAGAAATGGGCAGGAAACTGGCACACAGACAAAGTGAGAGTGGGGGTAAGGCAGGGGGTTTGTTTGAATTGGAGCCACGTGATAAGGCAGGGGAACCATATCCAGACAGAATGAAGCCAATGGGCAAAACCTCCAAAGGAAGAAAAGCAGTTAGTGGGCCAGAGGGACTGAAAGTTGAGAGTATGGCTGAACTCTTGTGAGGAAATGGCAGAGTAGCTGGGCTTATTCTCTTCTGTGTCTGATGTGGCCCAGGGAAGAAGGAGCACTTTCTCATTTGTAAATGAGAACCATTCTATAGATATTTCCTGAAATTATCTTTCCGTCTTGGGACTTACTGTGAAGCATGATTCAAACAAGCTGCTGAAGTCTTGGTGCTTTCAACTTTCTTTCTCTTTCTCCCTAAAACTGCCCCCCAGGGAGACTGCTACAGGTGAAACCCTGGGGACATAGGGTAGGTCCAGCCTTTTCGGGTCATTTGATGTCATGTAGGTTATGCATGGAACCTGAAGAACTCTCTTCACAGGCACCTGGACGGGGTCTAACTGTCCCAGTTTCTCTGTTGATATTCTTCTTGGGCAACAAGGAATTTTTCAGCCCCTTGTTTCATAGAAGATGGTGTTGCTATTGGCATTCTGAGTTTCTACCCACCACCAGGTTAGAAGCTACTACCACCAAGTAGGAGCTGCCAGTGGAACTCAAATAGGAGGGTAATAAAATATTTGCCAAATTTCATTTTATTCCTTATGAGTCAATCAAGGCTAGAAAAAAAAATCCAGTCACTCAGCAAAATAGCTAATTCTGTTAACACCATTCATGCTTATCTCCAGAGTTGGTGGGTGTAGCTGGGTCCTCCCTCCTTCCCTTCGCCATTCCTTTTCTTTTTTCTTTTTTTCCTTTCCTTTTCTTTTCTTTTTTTCTTTTCCTTTCTTCTTTCTTTTCCTTTTCCTTTCCTTTCTTTTCCTTTTCTTCTCTTTCGGATTTCTCCACTATTACTTAGTATAGCAATACTTTGAATAATAATAGATACTAAAGAGCAATGTTTATTCTCTGACTTAAGTTCAGTTTAGAAAAACAGTCCACCTAGCTCAAAACCATTTTTATTGGTAAAATAATCATTTTGCAATTCCCAGAATCTCATAGTCTTGATTTCTAAGCCTAAATTGGAAATGTAGTAGGATGCCTTTTAAAATCCCAGAGCAAAGACAGAATGGGAAAGATCTGATTACAATCTCTTTTCTCTAAAATTATAAAGTGATTTATTTTGAAAGAAAGCAATACTTGGCTTAATAAATATTTTTATTCAGAGAGGTGTTGCCTTTGTAGTTTCAACTTCATTTTTAGTTAGGCTTTGGTGGGGGAAAAGGCTTTCAGACTCAATCTAGTATGGATTTGATGCAAAAGGTTTTCAGCATTTTAGCATATTTGAATTCAGTCATGTCCAAATAAACTGCTTTTACCTATTATCTATCTATTATCTTTTTTTCTTTTAGAGAGAGAGAGAGAGAAAGAGTGTGTGTGAACATGGGGAGGGGCAGAGGGAGAAGGAAAGAGAATCTCAAGCAGACTCCCCTCCTGAGCACGGAGCCTGATGTGGGGCTCGATCTCATGACCCTGAGATCACGACCTGAACTGAAGTCAAGAGTTGATGCTGAACCAACTAAGCCACACAGGCACCGTCTATCATCTTTTAAACATAAACTTCAGGGTGTTTGTGCTGGATTCTTTGTTTGCCCCTCCAGACCCATTCTCCAATGTACTTTGTCCTGTGCCCTGGGAGACTGACCTCTTCAGACTACAAGAAAGGACTCCCTTGCCCTCTAGCTTCCAGTCGTTACTATCCAAAGGAGGGAAGACAGCAGGTAAGAGGGCAGGAGAGGGATGTCAGTAACTGTCCTAGAGTGACCTCAATCATCTTCCTAAGGCCATAGCTGTTGCCTGATGTGCCATAGACTCAACTTTTCCTTTTCTTTCCCCTTAGGGACTAGGGTTGGTAATGCTCAGTGTTTTATCATTCTTTTTTGGTTTTTCTTCACATTGTCCACACTCTAGGAAGTAGTGCCTCCACTCAATTCTCCTCAAACTGAGTTGGAGATTGCTTATACAACACTAGTCCAATTGGCATTTCTGAGTTGGATTCAGACACAAATTCTACTTTCAACTTTTATACTTCATCTATAGGGTATTTTATTCCAAATTGTCTGTGATAACTAAAAGGAGAAAGAAAATGACCTATAATTTTAATTTTTAAAATACTAAAAATGCCTCATTAAATTTCTCCTCATAACTCTCCCATGTGTCACTTAGTAAATGAAGTCTGTCATCAGACTCTCCTGTGTTACCTGTGTAGGAGTTTGGCTTAGAGCTGTTTTAATGCTCTTGAGAGTAAAACGGATGAAACACAGCCTGGGGCCACTTTGGGACTCTTTGGTTTGTGTGTAGTTTGTGTATGTGTTGGAAGAGGGAGGGTAAGAATGTGGGAAGATATAGAGATGAAGGAAGAACCTTCAGACTTTGCATTCATTCAGTGCAAAATTGTCTAGCCCTCTGACTCGGGCCTACACTCTATCAGAATATGGTGGCTTTGAAAGAGAGGCCCCAAGACACAGGACTAAAGACAGATGAGAGAGGGGAAATCATATGCAGTTGGCTTTGGAAACCCCTGTAGTTTGGCATCATCTAGAATTATCCTCCCTGTGGTTTAAATCTTTCTGAAATTGAGCAACTTTTATGCAGAAGTTCTTGGATTTTGGGAAAACAAACCTAGCTGAAATATATATTATATATGGTATGTGAAATGCATGACAGTCCAGTGGAGGTGGTTTCATATAACCACTAAATTGTATGAAAAATTGTTTCCTCCACCCTAAAGAAAACAAAGGCATCCCAAATACTTTGAAACCCAAATATAAAGAAAACCAAACAACAAAAACAACTTTCGTAGTAGCCAAGTTAAATCCGTTCTTCACAAATATTCCCACAGAATAAACATAACATTTTCTTAAGCCCTAGCCAGTTAAGCAAACCCAACTTTAAAGAAAGGGGGTGTTAAATGTTTCTCCTCTGACAATGTTGTCCAAAACTGTAGTGTGGGTGGAATATTTTTGGAAGGCTTTTGGGATTTTTTTTTCTTTCTTCATCCCATTTTTTTTCTCCCAATTTTGTTTCCTTGGATACTTTAAAATCAAATCTGAATTGTCTTTCACATCATGAAGGATGATAGACACCTAGATAATTCTGGGATCATACATTTGGGACTTAAGTGCTTTAGTCAAACAATGAAGTTGGAATAAAACATTTTATTCTTTATTCTTTATCATTTCTACTGGTACAAGAGCTTAGTTCTTATGAAGACAGATATTTTCCCTGTTCTCAGAACAGATAATAAGGCAGAATTAGCACAAACTTAGCCTAAACTGCTCTGCTTTAGGCTTGGATATAAAGAGAAAAATGATCCTTGTGATTTTTTTGCCTCATAATTGCTCTAATACTACAAGGATGCTATTTTGAAAAACCCTTGTATTTATAAGAAACTAGTCAGATGGCAATAGTTTCATTGCTTATAGTTATAATACAAATGCAAATGGTAGGCTGGACAGCCCATTGTGTAAGTGATCAGTCTTGGTGTCAGTTTTCCAGGGTGAAAATCCCAACTCTGACACACATTAGAACTGTGCTTTTGGGCAGGCTATGTAACCTCACTGTGCTGAAGTTTCTTTCACCCATAAAATGAAAATAGAGATAATATCTATTTCATCAGGCTGTGGCGAATATTATGTGAGTGAATATTTTAAAAATACTTAATGCATGCATGTAATAAGTGTCATAAAGTATTGGCTCTTTTAAAAAATATATCAAAGACTCAGACTCTTTTTCCCATTGTAGCCTTACTCATTTCTCTTGTCCACCATTTTGACCATGATTTCCATGAGAACAAGGGCTTTGTACAGTTTTTACTTACTGAAAATCTAGCACCTGTATTAACCTCTTTGATTAGCTCATTTAATCCTTAGAGTGAATTTAGGAAGCAGATGGGAAATGGAAACCAAGTCTTAACCACTGCAGTTTGGTGATTCCACTAGAATATTCCACATAGCATCACTAAGTGTATTTTCATAAACACTGTAACAATCAAATAGACCAATTTAAGACTATTTGATCTGCATTAGTTAAGTAAAACACTGCAGGGATTTGTTATTACTTAATAATCATCTCATACCTTCACCTTGAAAGACCTGGCACACTTTGAGGTTTGGAGTTGGAACTAAGGATTCTCATTAAGAATTAGCATTTTCTACTCACTACTATAATGTTATGAATTTCTTCTCCTGCAAAATGATGACTAGAAATTTTCCTTCAATTAAAAACGTTGAGTTCATTCCAGCTACTGCCATCAGCCCATCATCTGAAACCTTATTTCTCCTGTTCTTCCTTCTGCTGGCTACAAGGTAGCCTCATTACAACTTGAAATGCTATGCTGATACTCTCTGAGGATTGGAGAATGTTCTGGGGAATCTGAGATTTTAGAAAGTAAGATCACTATCAATTAGTATTCATCGAGAGCCCACAAATTGCAAAGAACCCTAACAGGTACTCAGAGTTTACGGATGATCATATTTGGAATTTTTAGATTTCCAGTGTCCCCAACCCCTTCCCATCACATTCATTAAATGTTGGTAATTATGATTTTTAATGATTATTTCTATTGCATTTAAGGCATCTTGAAGACTTGGCAGCCCATTAAAAATAACAAGACATGAACTCTTAGACCACTGACTCAAAATATTTTAATATGTACTAGTCATTTCCTCAAGCTTCCAGTTGTTTATTTTGTTTTTAGTTTATGCACTCATTTACTTGAAATGAAAACATCTACATTAGTATGATTCTACATTTGCACATCTGGCATATTCCAATCTGATTAAAGTAAATATGTAAATATATCATGCTTAAATGTAATGTTTTAGCATTCTTTCATAGGGAAATCTAATTCAAATATACTGGAAAAAATTCTCATTTTGATTAATTTGTGGTAATATCAACCTCCAAATAAACACCGGGTGCTCTATCCTAGCATTTTTTTTAAGCTTTCAGAATTTGCTTTTATGGTACCTATTATTTCCAGATGACAGGACATGGTGCTGAAAAGTATGGGAAAATATGGTCAGACTAATGGGTTTCCTGCCGACTAAATCATTCTGAATCATTTAATGCGGCTTCTATATTATCTCACTGTTGATTAAAGCAGAGGCAAATTACAGTACTGGAATCTCTTTAAGAGAAATTATCTGATGAACTGGTTCTCAAAGAGGTGGGGAAATGTGATATGGCTGTGTGCTTGAGGTACATCATTTTCAGGCAATGCCTTTCTGAGATACAGTCAGGAGCATAAATTTGTATTCCCGATGGAAATGTCATTCTGATCATGGCACATGTATGTCAAGATGCTATCTAAACTGAAGATTGTTTTTCAACTTTCTTAATTTATAAACCTCCAAAGTCCCTCATAGGTGAAACGTAGAAACCTGAAAACCTTGGCTGGTTTTCTGCATACAGGAAATTAAAAATGGCTTCTTATAAAAGAAGGATGTCAGAGGAGAACAGGAAGAAAAGAAAGGAAATGTGTCAGAGTTGATTAATTATTAGAGTTAAAAATATACCCATTATAAATGGTAGGAGCAGTGATTTAAAAACGCATTTTAAATGACGACGGCTTTATGATTTGGATGTCATTTGCTCAACACAGAGATCCTAATGTTGATTGATGGGCTTATAGATGTCTTCCTTGGGATTTGGCAGACAAAACTGATGTCTATGTGTTAAATCAAATGCTTCCACATTTTTTAGTTCCATTATAACACTCAAAGCATCATTCACAATGATCTGAAAGATGCATATCCCAGGGTTGTGACAAATGAAACCCACTTATCTCATTCAGATTATATGACTATTTTCCAAATCCTTTCTTAATATCTTGTCTTCGAAGCTATGCCATGGTAATTTCAGACATTTCTTTTTCTGTTTTTTTTTTTTTTTTTTTTTTTTTAATGTATTGATATTTCCCTCCACATGTTTTGGCATTTAATTCATCTTCCTTAAATTGTCATCAGCTTAACATTGGCAATTTTTGTGGTACCTTGTGCATTTTGCACAATAAAGATAAAACCTACTTATGCTCCACTCTATTGTGGTTGCATGGTTGATGTTAAGGAAAAAATCAGAAGAGGCATTTGGAGAAAACCAGTTAAGCATAAGCATAAGGAATAAAAAATATAAACTATAAATGATAGAATTTATATAACTCACTTCCAAAATGATGTTGGGGCCAAAGAACCAATATGAAGTTTCAGAGGACTATCACTGATTTTTAAAAAAATAAAACAAAGAGATAGCAAGAAAAAAAATCCAGTAAGAGATGCTGTTTCTAGTTTTTATCCTCTTAAAATCAATTCAACCCATGCTAAATGTAGACATAATTTGCTTTTGTGGTTTGAGGGGTAGATTCTTGCACTTCTGGAATAGTAGTGCAATATAGATTGACATAGTAGGAAGCTAAATTTGAGAATTATTCCCGTAATAATCTTTTTACCACAT
Source organism: Phoca vitulina (assembly GCF_004348235.1). NCBI lineage: Eukaryota > Metazoa > Chordata > Mammalia > Carnivora > Phocidae > Phoca > Phoca vitulina. The sequence goes on along the minus strand of NW_022589706.1, from coordinate 10,856,208 downwards.
CTGAGTTGCCTGAGTCAATGTAACTTTCATATATGTAATACTTATTATTGCTTGTGTAGTTTATTTGCCTCTCAGACTTGAGATCTTTTTAAAGGAAAGATTATGTCATTCTTCTGTACATTTCTTAGCAGAGCACCTGGCATATAGGAGATGTCTGATAAATATCTGACAAATTTATCTGGATAAGAAGCCAGATTATGATTCAGATGGCCTTCCTCAATATACACCCAAAACTTCTTTATTTGGTTATTCATTCATTTGTTCATTGAATATATATTAAGTGAATACATACTATGACAATCTGTCTAAAATGTATTTGAGTGACTAAATATATATCTTAGACTAATGATGCATAATGAAGCACAGGTATTTTAATGGACTACGGAGAAAGGCTTTTACTATGACTTAGACAATTAGAATTCAAGACATTCTGTTAGGGGAACACAGAGGTGAACACAGGTTCTTTAATGCTTAAGTGTCCCTGTTAAAATTATACTATAAAGTGACCATTAACTAGGACAGAGTTCAGCAATCTATAACTCATGAGTCAACCTGCCCTGTTGCCCATGTTTATAAATAAAGTTTTATCAGAACACAGTCATGTTCATTTGTTTATCTATTCTCAATAACTGTTTTTATGAGGAAGAATTGCCTCCTTGAGTCAGAGATCAGTTGACTTGTAAAGCCTGAAATATCTGGCCCTTTACAAAAAACGTTTGCTGACTTTTAAACTAGAATATACTCAATAGTAATCTTTGTAAAGGTGTCATTTAATTTTAACATTGCTACTTAGGAGCTGGAATAACTTAAAGAATTCACCTAACCTCTCTGAGCCTTTGTGCCCTCATCTGGAAAATAGAGATTGATTTGAGGACTTGCTTATTTATTTTAAGTAAACTACTGGGGAAACTGTAGTTCTCTGATCTCATTCTTGATCTAATACCTATGTGGAGTTAGATTTCTAATGAATAAGTTTGGATAACAGAGCCTGATAGAATTAGTGCATCTGAACAAATGGCAAGCAATATTTTAGATTAAGCAGAAACTTATCTAAAGATTTTTACAGGATTCTTCTTGAATTTGATCATTAATTTACAAATATTCCATAAACATGAAACATTTCAGAGAGTGGAAACATTCTTTTTTGTCAGCATATCATTTCTAGTGGCATTAATACTAATAATCACTACCATTTGGGGTCTTAGGATATCCAGGGCATGATACAGAGTGCTTCACAAATACTATGGCATTTAATCCTCAGGATGACCCTATGAGGAAGGTATTTTTATTTGATTTCAGATAAGGACCCTGGGGCTTGGGGAAAAATGAATGCCTTGTTCAAAATGACTCAACCAGGAAGTGGGAAAACAAGAATTTGAAACCAAATCTAGCCTGAAAGGTAAGCTTTTAGCGAACACTCTATCATGCCTCCTGATGTTGTCCCTGGAGCCTAGTCTTTCTTGCCTTTCCATTATTGGCACCTTCACTGTTGCTACTTCATTTTACCTTTAGACTTCTGGATGAGATCAGGGCATAGTCTAAAAAATACATGATCTTATAGGTTTCACCAGGAGGGAAAAAGGAATTCCATTTTTTCCCCATAAAATTCATGCTAAACAGATTAGTTTTAAAGCATACATGGCAAACCCCTTGTTAATTAATGGATAATTTAGATGAGATGCAGTAAAACACTGTTATAATGCACCCACCAATAACCAAAATTCAGAAATTACATGACTGATGATTGACTCTCAGAATTCCCAAACTTCCAGTCAGGTAGCTGTAAAGGTTTATCTAGTTATTTCATTAACTTTGTTGTAATATTCCTCTGCATTTTATATATTTGAAATTTCATCCCTATCTATGGAGTCTGGGTGGAGTTTTACTGTGCTGTGTAAACCAATACCTCTTCCGTTTGACTAGTATCCAGTCTCATCAGTTAAATTGCTCAGACAAGTATGTGAGACCCAAACTGTGCTACAGTTTGACAATTTAGACTAAGAAGGCATGGAGATTTTGGTGACAGATGTATATTATTGCATTCAAAGTATTATGGAGCATCGTGGGTAGAACTGTTGGATTCTCTGTGGGCTGCTTCCCAATGAGAACATAGGGAGGTAACATTTCCTGATGTGTCTCAAGTTTTCTTTTCTGTGGGTACTTCTGTCAACTGATATTAACATCTCTAGGTTTAGTGCAGCTTTTTCCTAAAGGAATATAAATATAGTAGGAGGTTTTAAATATTTCTAGTTAAGTACTGTATGGACTGAATTGTGTCCCCTCCAAATTCATATGCTGAAGGCCTAACCCTTGATGTGTCCGTATTTGTAGATAGGACCAGAAAGGAGGTAATTAAGATTAGGTGAAGTCATAAAGCTGGAGCCTTAATCTGATAGGACTTGTGTCCTTATAAGAAGAGGAAGAGAACCCAGAGCTCTCTCTTTCTGTGTACAACGGAAGAAAGTTCATGTGAGGATGTAGCAAGAAGGTGATTGTCCACAAACCAGGAAGAGAGGTCTCACCAGAAACCAGATATGCCTGTACCTTGAGCTTTCAGAGCTATGAGAAAATAGATTTAAGCTATCCAGTTTATGGTATTTTGTTATGGCAACCTGAGCTGAGTAACACAGCACCTGTGGTAGACAGGAAGCTAAGACAATTCTATTACCAATGCCATTTAGACAGACCTTTTTTCAACACAGAACAGTTTAATTCCTATATAAAGGATTATCATTGAAGGATTCCTTTCATAAGATAAATATTCTGTTATAAGTTTTTGTAGAAGCAACGTATTAAAGAACTTTTCTTTACACTGCTCTTATAAATGTCAGTTAAGTCTGACCCTGTGGAAAGTTCTTTGATATCTGATTTCTCAATATAGGCATGTTTGATTACTAAAGACCTGCCATTTCAAAGAGCCTAAATATCCAAATGCATACCACATGTATAACATCCCATAATTTTGTTTTTTCAAAGAAAAGATTTTATTTATTTATTTATTTGAGAGAGAGAGACAGGGAGAGAGAAGGAGAGAACATGCACAAGTTGGAGGAGGGGCAGAGGGGGAGAGAGAGGTAGAGAATCTCCAGCAGACTCCATGCTGAGTGTTGAGCCCAGCGGGGAGCTCGATCCCAGGACCCCAAGATCATGATCTGTGCCAAAACCAAGAGTCAGATGCTTAACTGACTGAGCTACCCAGGCGTCCCTAATTCTGCTTTTTAAAAATGAAAAGTAACATTGCATTAAACTTGTGTTAAAATTTCCTTTTCTTCTTTTTTTGAAGTTTTTTTTTATTAATATATAATTTCAAAGGAAAAATTCTATTGCTAGGAGAGGTACTTGGAAAATAATTTGAGAACCATTTTTAAATTGGGGATTGCTGTTCCAAAATCTTTATATACTGTTCCCATTGCTGACCAATAACATCCAGGATTTTTCTCAAATTTTTCAGTATTCTAATAAATTTATCATACCTCCTCTGGGTTTCCTTAGTGGAATGGACTATTATATGAAGCAGTTAAACTCATCAGCTATTTTGATCATTACTGTTTCTTTTGAAAGATTATAGTTAATATTTGAAGAACCAGGTAGAGTAGCCTTCGCAACCAAAATAGCCTTAGACTCAACAGTTACTCAGTGGTGAATGTGGTCAGAGGACATGGAATTTGGTGATTTCAGGAGTGTAGGAATTAGAGTGGGGGTTTAGTTTCAGGTTAGTTTACACTTCGTAAACTCCTGGTGGAGATTTTTAGGTCCATATAACATAAAGACTTGTGCAATTTGGGGTCATTGAGTTTGGTCCTGGCAGGTTATTCCCTTTGGATTTGAACAGAGTGAAATTGAAGTGTTGAATTCATTGTTTACATATATATTTCCCCTCAATCTTTTGCGGACTCTATGTTTAAGGAAAATAGAGATCTCTTTGTTTAAGGAAAATAGCTTATATTTTAAATACTTTTATGTGATGTATAAATATAGCTTATTTTTATTTTTCACATATTTTGGCAATATCCCAAAGTATTATATGTCAGCCATCATAAGGACACGTAAAGATGTTAAGATACCTTTATAATATAAATTTTTAAAAAATTTTTATAATTGTTATCTTTAATACATTTAAAAGAATACAGATAATTGATGGTCATGAGGAATAACACCAAAACACTCTAAAAACTAGATGATCAAGAGACAATAGACAATATACAGTAACAGTCACCTTACAGGCAATACAATGGCACTAAATTCATATCTTTCAATAGTTACCCTGAATGTCAATGGGCTAAATGCTCCAATCAAAAGACACAGGGTATCTGATTAGATAAAAAAACAAGACCCATCGATATGCTGTCTGCAAGAGACTAAGTTTAGACCCAAAGACACCTCCAGATTGAAAGTGAGGGGGTAGAAAACAATTTACCATGTTAATGGACATCAAAAGAAAGCTGGGGTGGCAATCCTTATATCAGACAAATTAGATTTTAAACCAAAGACTATAATAAGAGATGAAGAAGGACACTACATCATACTTAAAGGGTCTATCCAACAAGAAGATCTAACAATTTTAAATAGCTATGCCTCTAACATGGGAACAGCCAATTATATAAGCCAATTAATAAAATCACATCGACAATAATACAATAATAGTAAGGGACTTTAACACCCTCCTCACTGAAATGGACAGATCATCTAAGCAAAAGATCAACAAGGAAATAAAGGCTTTAAATGACACCCTGGACCAGATGGACTTCACGTATATATTCAGAACATTCCATCCCAAAGCAACAGAATACACATCCTTCTCTAGTGCACATGGAACATTCTCCAGAATAGATCACATCCTGGGTCACTAATCAGGTCTCAGCTGGTACCAAAAGATTGGGATCATTCCCTACATATTTTCAGACCACAATGCTTTGAAACTAGAACTCAATCACAAGAGGAAAGTTGGAAAGAACTCAAATACATGGAGGCTAAAGAGCATCTTACTAAAGAATGAATGGGTCAACCAGGAAATTAAAGAAGAATTTAAAAAAAAATCATGGAAACAAATGAAAATGAAAACACAACTGTTCAAAATCTGTGGGATGCTTCAAAGGTGGTCCTAAGATGAACATATATAGCAATAGAAACCTTTCTCAAGAAACAAGAAAGGTCTAAAATACACAACCTAACCCTACATACACCTAAAGGAGCTGGAGAAAGAACAGCAAATAAAGCCTAAACTCAGCAGAAGAGGAAAAATAATAAAGATCAGAGGAGAAATCAATGAAATAGAAACCAAAAGAACAGTAGAACAGATCAATGAAACTAGGAGCTGGTTCTCTGAAAGAATTAATAAGATTGATAAACCCCTGGCCAGACTTATCAAAAAGAAAAGAGAAATGACCCAAATTAATAAAATCATGAATGAAAGAGGAGAGATCACAACCAACACCAAAGAAATACAAACAATTATAAGAATATATTCTGAGCAATGTATGCCAGCAAATTAGATAATCTGAAAGAAATGGATGCATTCCAAGAGATGTATAAATACCAAAACTGAACCAGGAAAAAATAGAAAACCTGAACAGACCTATAACCACTAAGGAAATTGAAGCAGTCATCAAAAAATCTCCCAACAAACAAAAGCCCAGGGCCAGATGGCTTCCCAGGGGAATTCTACCAATCATTTCAAGAAGAATTAATACCTATTCTTCTGAAACTGTTCCAAAAAAATAGAAATGGAAGGAAAACTTCCAAACTCATTTTATGAGGCCAGCATTACCTTGATCCCAAAACCAGACAAAGACCCCATCAAAAAGGAGAATTACAGACCAATATCCCTGATGAACATGGATGCAAAAATTCTCACCAAAATACTAGCCAATAGGATCCAACAGTACATTAAAAGGATTATTCACCACAACCAAGTGGGATTTATTCCTGGGCTGCAAGGTTGGTTCAACATCCACAAATCAATCAATGTGATACAATACATGAATAAAAGAAAGAACAAGAACCATATTATACTCTCAATAGTTGCAGAAAAAGCATATGACAAAACTCTTCACAGTGTAGGGATAAAGGGTACATACCTCAATAAAAAACCATCTATGAAAAACCCGCAGTGAATATCATTCTCAATGGGAAAAAACTGAGAGCTTTCCCTCTAAGGTCAGGAACATGGCAGGGATATCCACTCTCACCACTGCTATTCAACATAGTACTAGAAGTCCTAGCCTCAGCAATCAGACAACAAAAAGAAATAAAAGGCATCTGAATCAGCAAAGAAGAAGTTAAACTCTCACTCTTTGCAGATGATATGATACTTTATGTGGAAACTCAAAAGACTCCACCTCAAAACTGCTAGAACTCATACAGGAATTCAGTAAAGTGGCAGGATATAAAATCAATGCACAGAAATCAGTGGCATTCCTATACACCAACAACAAGACAGAAGAAAGAGAAATTAAGGAGTCTATCCCTTTTACAATTGCATCCAAAACCATAAGATACCTAGGAGTAAATCTAACCAAAGAGGCAAAGGATCTGTACTCAGAAAACTATAGAATACTCATGAAAGAAATTGAGGAAGACACAAAGAAATGGAAAAACGTTCCATGCTCATGGACTGGAAGAACAAATATTGTGAAATTGTCTATGCTACCTAGAGCAATCTACACATTTAAAGCAATCCTTATCAAAATACCATCCACTTTTTTCAAAGAAATGGAACAAATAATCCTAAAATTTGTATGGAACCAGAAAAGATCCCGAATAGCCAGAGGAATGTTGGAAAAAGAAAAGCAAAGCTGGTGGCATCACAATTCCAGACTTCTAGCTCTATTACAAAGCTGTAATCATCAAGACAGTATGGTACTGGCACAAAAACAGACACATAGATCAATGGAACAGAATAGACAACGCAGAAATGGACCCTCAACTCTATGGTCAACTAATCTTCGACAAAGCAGGAAAGAATGTCCAATGGAAAAAAGACAGTCTCTTCAACAAACAGTATTGGGAAATTTGGAGTGCCACATGCAGAAGAATGAAACTGGAACATTTCCTTACACCACATACAAAAATAGACTCAAAATGGATGAAAGACCTCAATGTGAGACAGGACTCCATTAAAATCCTTGAGGAGAACACAGGCAGCAACCTCTTCGACCTCAGCCACAGCAACTTCTTCCTAGAAACATCGCCAAAGGCAAGGGAAGCAAGGGCAAAAATGAACTATTGGGACTTCATCAAGATAAAAAGCTTTTGCATAGCAAAGGAAACAGTCAACAAAACCAAAAGACAACCGACAGAATGGGAGAAGATATTTGCAAATGACATATCAGATAAAGGGCTAGTATCCAAAATCTATAAAGAACTTATCAAACTCAACACCCAAAGAACAAATGATCCAATCAAGAAATGGGCAGAAGACATGAACAGACATTTTTCCAAAGAAGACATCCAAATGGCCAACAGACACATGAAAAAGTGCTCAACATTGCTCGGCATCAGGGAAATCCAAATCAAAACCCCAATGAGATACCACCTCACACCAGTCAGAATGGCTAAAATTAACAAGTCAGGAAACGACAGATGTTGGCGAGGATGCGGAGAAAGGGGAACCCTTCTACACTGTTGGTGGGAATGCAAGCTGGTGCAGCCACTCTGGAAAACAGTATGGAGGTTCCACAAAATGTTGAAAATAGAGCTACCCTATGATCCAGCAATTGCACTACTGGGTATTTACCCCAAAGATACAAATGTAGTGATCCGAACAGGCACATGCACTCCCATGTTTATAGCAGCAATATCCACAGTAGCCTAACTATGGAACGAGCCTTGATGTCCATCAACAGATGAATGGATAAAGAAGATATGGTATATATATATGGAATATTATGCAGCCATCAAAAAATGAAATCTTGCCATTTGCAACAACATGGATGGAACTAGAGGGTATTATGTAAGTGAAAAAAGTCAATCAGAGAAAGACAAGTATCATATGATCTCACTGATATGAGGAATTTGAGAAATAAGACAGAGGATCATAGGGGAAGGGAGGGAACAATGAAACAAGATGAAACCAGAGAGGGAGACAAACCATAGAGACTCTTAATCTCAGGAAACAAACTGAGGGTTGTTGGAGTGGAGGGGGGTGGGAGGGATGGGGTGGCTAGGTGATGGACACTGGGAAGAGTATGTACTATGGTGAGTGCTGTGAATTGTGTAAGACTGAATCACAGACCTGTACCCCTGAAACAAATAATACATTTATGTTAATTAAAAAATTAAATAAATAAAAATTTATTCCACTTGGAAAAAAAGAAAGATTATGTAATGCTTCAGGATCTTCACATCCTCACCTTGTTTTGCCTTTGTGTTCATCATGGCCTACCCTCTTTGGATGCTCCATTCATAATCAGAAGTAAAGGCTTTCTCTCCCCGTGGGACGCAACACATTTAATGCCTCCACACCTTGCTTATTACCATTCCCTCTGCTAGGAATGCCAACCCAACTCGCTTCATCTCATCTGCCATATTTCATTTGGCCAATTCCCATTTGCCCTTTTAAACATCCCCTCAGTATCAATGCAACCTTATCTGACCCTTCCATGCAGAATTAATTGCCCTGCCACAACACCAAATACATCTTTCATTATGAATTATTTACTTCTCCATCTCTTCCATTAGTGCAAGTATTTTTCAAAGGCAAGGACTGTGTTCTATTCACCCCGCATTTCATCCTATATGCTTTGTGCTGAACCTGGCATTTAGTAAACAATGCAGAAATATTTGGTCATTAGATTTAAAATCCTAGATTTGCTAATTCTGCATTCTAACTTTGAAAGTTTATGAAACACACATGCACACACATCATATATATATGATAGTGTTGTTTTAGGAAGAATAATTGAATTAAAAAAACCTTACTTCTTGACTACATTATATTATAATTTGTTAAAACAATGAAATAAGAATATTAACTTCTGCCTAATCAGGTGATTCTCGTTTCGACGAAAGAAACTTGAAAGGAAGTAACACATGTCATTTCTTGGTGAAGACCTTTAAGAGCTGCTGCATGATTAGACATGTGTAATTTTGTCTGTAATGGAAATGCATGATGCACCAGATAATAGAGAGTCCATCAGCCTGGATCTCTTACTAAAGACTGTCAGAGCAGAGCCCAAATACACATGTAATTTGAGTGAGAAATAAACCTTTGTTGTTTTAGGCTATTGAGATTTAGGGTTTATTACCACAGCCTAACCTAGCTTATTCTGACTGATATGATTCAATAATCATTTATGAAATAGACATTATCATAAATGAGAATTGCAAAGGCTATTATCCAAAGAAGAGAATACTGACAAGAACATTTACCAACCTAGATATTTTCCATTTTTAATCTGTTGAGATATTATTTAGAAAACATGTAATATTAGATTTGTACTGCAGAGAATGTCTAGATCAATATTCCACTAAGAAGAGACAATACTTTGCTATATCTTTGTCAACCATTAAATCCCTACTTGAATACTTACTCTACTATAAGGAGTAGCATGTGTCCTGTAGAGGACTCATCTTTAGAAAGTCTTTCTTATATTATGTTATTATGTATCCCATTAGCCTATGTACTGATTGTTAGCATCACTACATGGAATATAATTTCTATTTATATATGTTTATGTTTCTACAAATGCATTTCTCTTTTTTCAGTTGGAAAGTCATTTATTTTCCAGTTGATTCATTTATTAATTCATTCAATAACCACTGTTGAATGCCTAATATATGTATTATGTTTGGTGCTGGAGGCAAATGTGTGTTTGTGTGTGTGTTTGTACTTGTAGATGTGCACTAGTTGATGGGTACTGAGATGACATTGTCTCTATTCTGAAGGACTTTGCAGTCTAGTGTAATATATAATCACAATGGCCTTCAAACGTTGGAATCAACAAAATACAGTGGTAGGGCAACATTTCAGTCAAATAATAGTCATTTGGACAGTAAGTGGTGACATCTTCAAGCTTGTATAATTCAACCGGAAAAGAACAATTGTTCAAAAAGAATGTGTTATTTTACTCAGTGACTATAAAGGGTATTTTTGAGGACAGGGATGGATCACAGTACCTGGGAAGTCTTTCAGAATGGGGAACACAGTTCTTAGAGGAGTAAATAATACTTAATAACACTTAAAGAGGAGTTTTTCCAATAAATAGTCCAGATCAAGAGCAACTTCTTTCTTTGATGAAGTCAAAAACATCTACATGAGTTACCCCTTAACCTCTCCCCATTTGGCTCCTGCTTTCATTGATCTGCTCTAAGTTCTGTTTCAGGGATCTTTAAGAGCCCTAAATGCAGACCATCATATTACTTTCCATGTTACAACATTATGATACTGTTGGCCTTGAGGAATGTCTTGAAATTCCCCTGGCTTCCCTCTTTCAATTTATTCCTCATTGTATCATTCATGTAAAGTTTTCCAAAATACTATCTTTTGTTTTTTTCTATTTTCTCTACTTGTTCTTTCACCTGGTGATGCATCTACTCATAGGACTTTACCTTTTACCATCATATAAATGATTCTTAAATCAATATCTGTATTAATCACTTCTTCCCCAAGTTCCATTCCCACATTTGCAATTAGCTAGTAGATGTCTCCTTTTACACATAATAACTGTTTTAAAATTAAACATTTCAAAGGTGAAATCTTGTTGCTACTTCCTCTCATAAAACAACCAATTTCCTCAGGCTACAAATTTTCAAGTAATCTCCTCATGGTTAAGACCATGATATATGTTATTAGACAAACCTGCATTCCCAAATGTCAACTTTACTCTAAAAACTAGGAGACTGAATAGTTTACTAATATCGATAAGCATACATTTCTCTATTGCAAACAGAGATAACAAAGGCAGCTACTTTACCGGGATTCTTATGTAAAACAGTCAACCCATGCGGGACACACTCTGTAGAGTTGGACCCAGGATAATTACTAAACAATTGTAGTTTATTTTATTGCTTTGTAACATTAATCTTCATGTTTAAAATAAGGAGCCAGGCCCTGTTACTTCTACTTTTAACACAGTTCTTACTTTCATTTTTTACTTTCTATTCCTACTTAACCACTTTCATTTTCATTCTTATTATTCCTTTTGCTTGTATGTCATTGAGGAGTGGACATTTGATTTAAGTTTTGGTACATGGGAAGAGACCAGCAGAAAAGCTGACAGAAGGACATTTTAGGTGAGAAAAAGCATTGAGGCAAAAAAAATGAAATTGTCTCCAATGACAAGCAAAGACTTGAGTTTCTGTGGGCGTGAAAGTCTACATAGAGGAAGTGTGTGGCAGCAGAGTTTGAAATGATTTGTTGTGTGGACAGCATCATGACTTTCTTAGGACTACTCAGTAAACATGAGGGACAGGGAAGATGTTTGAGTTAAGAAGGGACATTCCCAAATTTGTGCTTCACAGGTGTGAATCTTACATCATAAAATCACCATTGGAATGGAGAGACAATGGGAATAAGGGCATGAGTTAGAAGTTACTGAAATTACGCAGGTGAGAAATAGTATTTTGGCAGTCAAGAAGGGAAATCTCATAAAGTAATGCAGCAATTCAGAATGAGCCAGGTTCTATTTCAGAGGTTCAACTTTAATCCCCAAGGAAAGAAAAAAAAAAAAAAGAAAAGAAAAGAAAAGAAACAGTAGATTGAGAGAATCTGGATTATAGAAAAGTTATCAAAAAATTATCAAAAGCAGAAATTCTGATATGGAAGAACAATGGCAAGAGTCCTATTATGGGAATGGAGTTAGCATGTGAGCAAACAGACTCAGGAAAAAGGTAGGGACTCACACAGTCAGAGTTATGTTCATGAAACTGCCAATATATGCAGAATTTCCTTACCTGTATATGTGTATGTGACATTTTACTGAGGGCAGTGCCCACAGCATTTATCACATTCATAATACTTACATGAACCAAAATACTTACATTACACTATAAGCTTTACAATGACTGAGATCATGTTATTCTTTTTTTTTTTTTTAATTAGCAAAACTTTTATTCTATTAATCAAAATTTCACACATTATAAATGAACTTTAGTGTCATTTTGTCACATTTTCTAAAAATCCTCAGCATTTTATTTTATTTTATTTTATTTTTAATTTTTTTATTGTTATGTTAATCCCCATACATTACATCATTAGTTTTAGATATAGTGTTCCATGATTCATTGTTTGTGCATAACACCCAGTGCTCCATGCAGAACGTGCCCTCCTCAATACCCATCACCAGGCTAACCCATCCTCCCAACCCCCTCCCCTCTAGAACCCTCAGTTTGTTTTTCCGAGTCCATTGTCTCTCATGGTTCTTCTCCCCCTCCGATTTCCCCCCCTTCATTCTTCCCCTCCTGCTACATTCTTCTTCTTCTTTTTTTCTTTCTTAACATATATTGCATTATTTGTTTCAGAGGTACAGATCTGAGATTCAACAGTCTTGCACAATTCACAGCGCTTACCAGAACACATACCCTCCCCAGTGTCCATCACCCAGTCACCCCATCCCTCCCACCCCACCCCCCACTCCAGCAACCCTCAGTTTGTTTCCTGAGATTAAGAATTCCTCATATCAGTGAGGTGATATGATACACGTCTTTCTCTGTTTGACTTATTTCGCTCAGCATAATACCCTCCAGTTCCATCCACGTCGTTGCAAATGGCAAGATCTTATTCCTTTTGATGGCTGCATAATATTCCACTGTATATATATACCACTCTTCTTTATCCATTCATCTGTTGATGGACATCTTGGCTCTTTCCACAGTTTGGCTATTGTGGACGTTGCTGCTATAAACATCGGGGTGCACATAGCCTTTCGGGTCCCTACTTTTGTATCTTTGGGGTAAATACCCAGGAGTGCAATTGCTGGATCATAGGGTAGCTCTATTTTCAACTTTTGAAGGAACCTCCATACTGTTTTCCAGAGTGGCTGCACCAGCTTGCATTCCCACCAACAGTGTAGGAGGGTTCCCCTTTCGCCGCATCCCCGCCAACATCTGTCATTTCCTGACTTGTTAATTTTAGCCATTCTGACTGGTGTGAGGTGGTATCTCATTGAGGTTTTGATTTGGATTTCCCTGATGCCGAGCGATATTGAACACTTTTTCATGTGTCTGTTGGCCGTTTGGATGTCTTCTTTGGAAAAATGTCTGTTCATGTCTTCTGCCCATTTCTTGATTGGATTCTTTGTTCTTTTGGTGTTGAGTTTGATGAGTTCTTTATAGATTTTGGATACTAGCCCTTTATCTGATATGTCATTTGCAAATATCTTCTCCCATTCTGTCAGTTGTCTTTTGGTTTTGTTGACTGTTTCCTTTGCTTTGCAAAAGCTTTTTATCTTGATGAAGTCCCAATAGTTCATTTTTGCCCTTGCTTCCCTTGCCTTTGGCGATGTTTCTAGGAAGAAGTTGCTGCGGCTGAGGTCGAAGAGGTTGCTGCCTGTGTTCTCCTTTAGGATTTTGATGGACTCCTGTCTCACATTGAGGTCTTTCAACCATTTGGAGTCTATTTTTGTGTGTGGTGTAAGGAAATGGTCCAGTTTCATTCTTCTGCATGTGGCTGTCCAATTTTCCCAACACCATTTGTTGAAGAGACTGTCTTTTTTCCATTGGACATTCTTTCCTGCTTTGTCAAAGATTAGTTGACCATAGAGTTGAGGGTCCATTTCTGGGCTCTCTATTCTGTTCCATTGATCTATGTGTCTGTTTTTGTGCCAGTACCATACTGTCTTGATGATGACATCTTTGTAGTAGAGCTGGAAGTCTGGAATTGTGATGCCGCCAGCTTTGCTTTTCTTTTTCAACATTCCTCTGGCTATGCGGGGTCTTTTCTGGTTCCATACAAATTTTAGGATTATTTGTTCCATTTCTTTGAAGAAAGTGGATGGTATTTTGATGGGGATTGCATTGAATGTGTAGATTGCTCTAGGTAGCATTGACATCTTCACAATATTTGTTCTTCCAATCCATGAGCATGGAACGTTTTTCCATTTCTTTGTGTCTTCCTCAATTTCTTTCATGAGTATTTTATAGTTTTCTGAGTACAGATCCTTTGCCTCTTTGGTTAGATTTATTCCTAGGTATCTTATGGTTT